>NW_028123892.1:0-600000 GCF_965194805.1 Balaenoptera borealis | reverse complement strand
AGAATGTTCCGTGTGCAGTTGAGAAGAACGTGTAATCTGCTGTTTTTGGATGGAATGTCCTATAAATATCAATTAACTCTATCTGGTCTATTGTGTCATTTAAAGCTTGTGTTTCCTTATTAATTTTCTGTCTGGCTGATCTCCACTGGTGTAAGTGAGCTGTTAAAGTCCCCCGCTATTATTGTGTTACTGTCGATTTCCTCTTTTATAGCTGTTAGCAGTTGCCTTATACATTGAGCTGCTCCTATTTTGGGTACATATATATTTATAGTTGTTATATCTTCTTCTTGGATTGATCCCCTGACCATTATGCAGTGCCTTTCCTTGTCTCTTGTAACATTCTTTATTTTAAAGTCTATTTTATCTGATATGAGTATTGCTACTCCAGCTTTCTTTTGATTTTCATTTGCATAGAATATATTTTTCCATCGCCTCACTTTGAGTCTGTATGTGTCCCTAGGTCTGAAATGGATCTCTTGTAGACAGCATATATATGGGTCTTGTTTTTGTATCCATTCAGCGAGCCTGTGTCTTTTGGTTGGAACATGTAGTGCATTCACGTTTAAGGTAATTATCGATATGTATGTTCCTACTACTATTTTCTTAATTGTTATGGGTTTGTCTTGGTGGGTCCTTTTCTTCTCTTGTGTTTCCCACTTAGAGAAGTTCCTTTAGCATTTGGTGTAGAGCTGGTTTCATGGTGCTGAATTCTCTTAGCTTTTGCTTGTCTGTAAGGCTTTTGATTTCTCCATCAAATCTGAATGAGCTCTTTGCAGGGTGGAGTACTCTTGGTTGTAGGTTCTTCCCTTTCATCACTTTAAATTTATCATGCCACTTCCTTCTGGCTTGTAGATTTTCTGCTGAGAAATCAGTTGTTATCCTTATGGGAGTTCCCTTGTATGTTATTTGTCATTTTTCCCTTGCTGCTTTCAATCATTTTTCTTTGTCGTTAATTTTTGTCAATTTGATTACTATGTGTCTTGTCATTTTTCTCCTTTGGTTTATCCTGCCTGGGACACTCTGTGCTTCTGGACTTGGGTGGCTATTTCTTTTCCCATGCTAGGGAAGTTTTTGACCATTATCTCTTTAAATATATTCTCGGGTCCTTTCTCTCTCTCTTCTCCTTCTGGGACCCCTATAATGCGAATGTTGTTGCGTTTAATGTTGTCCCAGAGGACTCTTGGGGTGTCTTCGTTTATTTTCATTCTTTTTCTTTATTCTGTTCCATGGCAGTGATTTCCACCTTTCTGTCTTCCAGGTCACTTATCCGTTCTTCTGCCACAGTTATTCTGCTACTGATTCCTTCTAGTGTATTTTTCATTTCAGTTATTCCATTGTTCACCTCTGTTTGTTTGTTCTTTAATTCTTCTAGGTGTTTGTTCCTTAATTCTTCTAGGTCTTTGTTAAACATTTCTTGCATCTTCTCGATCTTTGCCTCCTTTCTTTTTCCAAGGTCTTGGCTCAACTTCACTATCATTATTCTGAATTTTTTTTCTGGAAGGTTCCCTATCTCCACCTCATTTTGTTTTTTTTTCTGGGGTTTTATCTTGTTCCTTGATCTGGTATAAAGTCCTCTGCCTTTTCATTTTGTCTATCTTTCTGTGAATGTGGTTTTCCTTCCACAGGCTGCAGAATTGTAGTTCTTCTTGCTTCTGCTGTCTGCTCTCCGGTGGATGAGTCTATCTTAGAGGCTTGTGCAAGCTTCCTGATGGGAAGGACTGGTGGTGGGTAGAGCTGGGTGTTGCTTTGGTGGGCAGAGCTTTAATCCGCTTGTCTACGGATTAAATAAAACTTTAATAAAAAGTTTAATCCGCTTGTCTGCTGATGCATGGGGCTGGGTTCCCTCCCTGTTGGTTGTTTGGCCTGAGGCGACCCAGCCCTGGAGCCTACCTTGCTCTTGGTGGGGCTAATGGCGGACTCTGGGAGGGCTCACACCAAGGAGTATTTCCCAGAACTTCTGCTGCCAGTGTCGTTGTCCTCACGGTGAGCCACAGCCACAGCCACCACCTGCCTCTGCAGGAGACCCTCTAAAAGTAGCAGGTAGTTCTGGTCATTCTCCTACAGGGTCACTGCTCCTTCCCCTGGGTCCTGATGTGCACACTACTTTGTGTGTGCCCTCCAAGAGTGGAGTATCTGAGTGGAGTTGAGACTCTGAGACTCTGTGTGGAGTTGCACAGACTCTGGGTCCTGTGAAGCTTCGATGTTTTGTGATTCTAGAAATCCTATAGGAGACGGTCCACAGCAGGTGACGCTAATGTTGTCAGTAGAGGTGTTGAAGCCAAAGATCTGCAGTTCCAACTAGAGGTGCCGATGTACATACAGGACAAAATCATCTCGTGTGAATGTAGTTCAGGCATGTTTAAGATGAATGCAGTCATGTTAATGTCTACCATATTCTATCTTGAGCCTCTCCTCAGGGACCCCCTCCTCAGTTCCTGAGGCTCCTGTAAGTCATGTACAGGGGACTGGAGAGTGGGCTCCGTCCAGTCTGAGCCCTGAGTTACCCTGTGTGTATCTTAGGATACTTTGTATTTCTGTGGTGTCCGTTGTAACATCATCTCTTTCATTTCAGATTTATTTGGGCCCTCTCTTTTTAAAAAAAACATACTACTGTTGTCTTTTATTCTTTACAGAAGTTTAATAAGTGTTTGATCTACTATCCTTACCCTATGTATACTTTTTGCAGTGAGATTTTTACTTTTCTTTGTTTCCTTGTTACTATCAATAATTAGTGAGACTTCTTTTAAGCTACCTTCAACATTGCTTATAAAGCTGCTTTATTAGTGATGACAGAGCCTTAATGGAAGTCATGTTCTGGTTGTAAATTAGAATGCAATGTGCCAGCAAATAGCCCCTTAAGTTTATGTCTCATTACTTCTTGTTCTTTTTTTAATTTAATTTTTATTTTTTGTCAGAGCAAATTTAATTAAAATGTTTTGTTTCTTCTAGGTGTGAAAGATGTGGTTCTTTTAAACATATACATATATCTATTCTTCTTTGGATCATTTTCCCATGTAGGTTATGACACGATGTTGAGTAGTCTTGTCTTGGTATTACGTAGGTCTTTGGTGATTACATATTTCACATGTGTTTCTATATCTATCTTAACCCCAATATCCTAATGTATCCAATCCTCACACCTTTCCATTTGGTGAACCATAAGTTTGTTTAATGAATCTGTGATTGCATTTCTCTGTGGAAATATCTTCATTGGTATCAATTTTTAGCTAAGACCTATAAGTGATATTATAGGATATGTGTCTTTTGCTTTCTGACTTAGTACAATTTGCCTGATTACCTCAAGAATCATACATGGTGCTGCAAATGGCATTGTTTCATTTTTTTCCCTGGCTAATATTCCATCTGTACGTGTACCAGTTCTTCTTTGGCCACGCACCTCTTGATGGACTTTCTGGTTGCCTCCATGTCTTGGCTATTGTAATACTGCTGCAATGCACATTTGCTTGCCTGTGTCTTTCCAGTTATATCTTCTTATGTTATAGGCCAAGGAGTGGGCTTGCTGTATCATATGGTAGCTCAGTGTGTATGTTTTAAAGGCACCACCATTCAGTTCTCATTAGTGGCTCTTTCCAGGTTACGTCCCACTTAAAATTGAGGGTATGCATTTCTCCAAAACACCTTCAATATTTATTGTTTGTAGTTTTCTTGCTGATGGTTATTCTAACAGGTGCGAGCTGATACCTATCTGTGGTTGAATTTGCATGTGTCCCATAATCTGTTGAAATTGAGCTTTAAAGCATGCCCTTTTTATTTATCAAACTGTGATTACAGCTTAGTTCTTCAAAGTGTTTTCTTAAAGTAAGTGTCACATTTTGAAAATTTTTGGCCATTACCTCCCTCAAGACATTTTGAGGGCACGTTTCATTTACAGCCCTGAAGTACTTGTTCATATGAAGTGACCATTAGCACAGGTTTTAAAGCTGCTTTTGCAGGTAACGGCCAGAGGGTGGCAGCCTTTCTACGTTCCCAATCTGGTATATAGGGAAAGAGACCTTCAGCCCCAAGAGTGTCCAGCTTTATTTCTCATCCAGCTGTGGGTCTAGATATGGTCACACCAGGTTGCATCACAGCCCCGGAACGAATTATGTAAAAATTTCTCCCTCTATCACTGTCTTTGTTCTTTGGGATTTTAAAGTAATTTATTTTTATAATGGGGTTTACCTGATTTTCACTGCTGTGTTTATGTCCCTTTACACCCACTTGATTCACTTACAGAGAGAAATCAATACATAGGTTTTAAGATTTTTACTAGTCAGATATATTCTTGTTCGTTGAATAGGGGGTGTTGCATCCACTTCACTGAGCAAGGAGTAGGTCTTGTCTATTACATATTGGGTTTATGGATCGGTATTTGAGCTAATATGAAACCCTTGTTTTATGCATCACCCCACCTCACCTTTCCCGTTAAGCAGCCATAGTGTGTTTTCTGCATGTGTGACTCTGTTCTGTTTTGTAATTCAGTTCAAGTGTAACGGTTTTTACATTCCCTCTACAAGTGATATCTTATGATAAGTGTCTTTTTCTGTGTGACTTATTTCACTTAGAATCGTCGAACATAAATCCACTCATCATGCTGCTAATAGCCTTATGACATTGATTTCATGGCTGAGTGATATTCCATTGTACATAAGGACCACAACATCGTTATCCATTTTCCTATTTCCTGGGATATTTAAGGTGTAATGAAGAGGAGGTTCTTGTCAACAGAGCAGCCCTAAACTTTGGTGTGCCTGTGTCTTGCTGATTTTTAGTTTTCCCAATTTATACGCCCATGAGTGGAAGTGACCTATGCTCTCTAAGCTGTGTTTTTTAGCTGTTTCAGGACACACCGTACACTTCTCCAGAGTGGCTGTTGGCAATTTACATCCCGCCCATCAGTGTAGCAAGGCTCCCATTTCTCCATGGCCTGTCCTGCATTTCTGGTTTTGACACTTTTTTCAGCATGGCCCTTTTGACCGATGGGAAGCGAGACTTCTTTGTAGCGCTGATTTGCCTTTCCAGGTTGCTTGGTTGGCCAAAAAGGGCGTATGCGTTTTTTCCTGAATATATTCAGGAAAAAACGCATACGCCCTTTTTGGCCAAGGGTATCATTGTCAACGTTTTGCCGCTTTTCATCTGCTTTAAAGGCGATTCGAAACTACCTCCTTAAGTCTGTTTCTGAAATTCTGCCTTGCTTTCAAATCCTCTTCGTTGCCTTCCCTCAATATATTTGTGGACGAGAGTTATCATTGATAACTCTGCAGGTTTGTGAATTGCAGTGCCCCTGAGCTCCATTTTTCAACTCGCTTTTTTGGGAGTTGGCCACAAAAGCGCAGGATTGCTTCAGGCCCTGTTCTACTTCCGGGGGGCAGGTTGAGCCTGTGGTTAATTCTTCTTTCTGAAGGGAAAATAGAGTGACCTGTGCTTCTCCCAACACCTAGATCTAGTCTCTCATTGGTTCCCCCTCTTCCCGTTCATTCTCAGTACAAATTGCAACCTGTACGGAACAGGAGGTTAAAGGTGCTGATGCTCCAAGTAGGGAGATTGCTAGGAAAGTGGCTGGAATGGCGAACCCGAGCACAAGGAGATGAGAAATGAGGTGCATTTTAGAAACCTTTCCCGATCACATGCTGTACCATCTTCTGGGTTTCTCATGCATGTTTTTGATGTAGGAAGATGCCCTTGGACCTGGAGATTTGGGACCCATGGGATGGGTGTCACGCAGTATTACTTTAAAGGGTCTGCGTTTGCTCATCCAACCTCACCAAACCTCTCAGCCGCAAGAGTGTCCACCCTTATGTCTCACCCAGCTGTGGGTCTAGATATGGTCGATCCACGTTGCATCACAGCCCCTGAACGAATTGTGTAAGAATTTCTCTCTCTTTCACTGTCTTTGTATCATGGGTTTTTAAAACTAATTTATTTTTATAATGGGGTTTAGCTGCTTTTGACTACGGTGTTTATGCGGCTTTACACCCACTTAACACACTAACAGAGAGATATCAATACATAGGTTTTAAGATTATTACTAATCAAATATATTCTTTTGCGGTGAATAGGGTGTGTTGAGTCCTGTTCTCTGAGCAAGGAGTAGGTCTTGTCTATTACGTATTGGGTTTATGGGAAGGTATCTCAGATAATTTGAAAACCTTGTTTTATGCATCACCCCACGTCACCTTTCCCATTAAGCAGCCATAGTGTGTTTTCTAAACGTGTGACTCTGTTCTGCTTTGTAATTCAGTTCAAGTGTAGCGGTTTTTACATTCCCTCTATAAGTGATAGCTTATGATAAGTGTCCTTTTCTGTGTGACTTATTTCACTTAGAATCGTCGTACCTAAATCCACTCATCATGCTGCTTCTAGCCTTATGACATTGATTTCATGGCTGAGTGATATTCCATTGTACATAAGGACCACAACTTCTTTATCCATTTTTCTCTTTCCTGGGATATTTAAGGTGGAATGAAGTGGAGGTCCTTGTCAACAGAGCAGCCCTAAACTTTGGGGTGCTTGTGTCTTGCTGATTTTTAATTTTCCCAATTTATACCCCCATGAGTGGAAGTGCCCTATGCTCTCTAAGCTGTGTTTTTTAAATGTTTCAGGACACACCGTACACTTCTGCAGAGTGGCTGTTGGCAATTTACATTCCGCCCATCAGTGTAGCAAGGCTCCCATTTCTCCATGGCCTGTCCTGCATTTCTGGTTTTGACACTTTTTTCAGCATGGCCCTTTTGACCGAAGGGAAGCGAGTCTTCTTTGTTGCGCTGATTTGCCTTTCCAGGTTGCTTGGTTGGCCAAAAAGGGCGTATGCGTTTTTTCCTGAATATATTCAGGAAAAAACGCATACGCCCTTTTTTGGCCTAGGGCATCATTGTCAACGTTTTTCCGCTTTTCATGTGCTTTAAAGGTGATCCGAATCTACCTCCTGAAATCTGTTTCCTGCAATTCTGCCTTGATTTCAAATCCTCTTCTTTGCCTTCCCTCAATATATTTGTGGACGAGACTTATCATTTATAACTCTGCAGGTTTGTGAATTGCAGTGCCCTGAACCTCCATTTTACAACTCGTGTATTTGGGAGCTGGCCACAAAAGCGCAGGATGGCTTTAGGCTCTGTTCTGGTTCCGCGGGACAGGTTGAGCCTGTGGTTAATTCTTCTTCCTGATGGGAAAGTAGAGTGACCTGTGCCTGTCCCAACACCAAGAGCTAGGCTCTCATTGGTTCCCCGTCTTCCCGTTCATCCTCAGGACAAATTGAAAGCCTGTACGGAACAGGAGGTTAAAGGTGCTGATGCTCCAAGTAGGGAGATTGCTAGTAAGGCGGCTGGAATGGCGAACCCGGGCACAAGGAGATGAGAAATGAGGTGCGTTTTAGAAACCTTTCCCCATCACATGGTGTACCATCTTCTGGGTTTCTCATGCATGTTTTCGATGTAGGAAGATGCCCTTGAACCTGGAGATTTGGGACCCATACGATGGGTACCACGCAGTATTACTTTAAAGGGTCTGCGTTTGCTCACCCAACCTCACCAAACGTCTCAGCCCCAAAAGTGTCCACCCTTATGTCTCATCCAGCTCTGGTTCTAGTTATGGTCAATCCAGGTTGCATCACAGCCCCTGAACGCATTGTGTAAGAATTTCTCTCTCTTTCACTGTCTTTCTTTCATGGGTTTTTCGAAGTAATTTATTTTTATAATGGGGTTTAGCTGCTTTTCGCTGCTGTGTTTATGCCCCTTTACACCCACTTGATTCACTTACAGAGAGAAATCAATACATAGGTTTTAAGATTTTTACTAGTCAGATATATTCTTGTTCGTTGAATAGGGGGTGTTGCATCCACTTCACTGAGCAAGGAGTAGGTCTTGTCTATTACATATTGGGTTTATGGATCGGTGTTTGAGCTAATATGAAACCCTTGTTTTATGCATCACCCCACCTCACCTTTCCCGTTAAGCAGCCATAGTGTGTTTTCTAAATGTGTGACTCTGTTCTGTTTTGTAATTCAGTTCAAGTGTAACGGTTTTTACATTCCCTCTACAAGTGATATCTTATGATAAGTGTCTTTTTCTGTGTGACTTATTTCACTTAGAATCGTCGAACATAAATCCACTCATCATGCTGCTAATAGCCTTATGACATTGATTTCATGGCTGAGTGATATTCCATTGTACATAAGGACCACAACATCGTTATCCATTTTCCTATTTCCTGGGATATTTAAGGTGTAATGAAGAGGAGGTTCTTGTCAACAGAGCAGCCCTAAACTTTGGTGTGCCTGTGTCTTGCTGATTTTTAGTTTTCCCAATTTATACGCCCATGAGTGGAAGTGACCTATGCTCTCTAAGCTGTGTTTTTTAGATGTTTCAGGACACACCGTACACTTCTCCAGAGTGGCTGTTGGCAATTTACATCCCGCCCATCAGTGTAGCAAGGCTCCCATTTCTCCATGGCCTGTCCTGCATTTCTGGTTTTGACACTTTTTTCAGCATGGCCCTTTTGACCGATGGGAAGCGAGACTTCTTTGTAGCGCTGATTTGCCTTTCCAGGTTGCTTGGTTGGCCAAAAAGGGCGTATGCGTTTTTTCCTGAATATATTCAGGAAAAAACGCATACGCCCTTTTTGGCCAAGGGTATCATTGTCAACGTTTTGCCGCTTTTCATCTGCTTTAAAGGCGATTCGAAACTACCTCCTTAAGTTTGTTTCTGAAATTCTGCCTTGCTTTCAAATCCTCTTCGTTGCCTTCCCTCAATATATTTGTGGACGAGAGTTATCATTGATAACTCTGCAGGTTTGTGAATTGCAGTGCCCCTGAGCTCCATTTTTCAACTCGCTTTTTTGGGAGTTGGCCACAAAAGCGCAGGATTGCTTCAGGCCCTGTTCTACTTCCGGGGGGCAGGTTGAGCCTGTGGTTAATTCTTCTTTCTGAAGGGAAAATAGAGTGACCTGTGCTTCTCCCAACACCTAGATCTAGTCTCTCATTGGTTCCCCCTCTTCCCGTTCATTCTCAGTACAAATTGCAACCTGTACGGAACAGGAGGTTAAAGGTGCTGATGCTCCAAGTAGGGAGATTGCTAGGAAAGTGGCTGGAATGGCGAACCCGAGCACAAGGAGATGAGAAATGAGGTGCATTTTAGAAACCTTTCCCGATCACATGCTGTACCATCTTCTGGGTTTCTCATGCATGTTTTTGATGTAGGAAGATGCCCTTGGACCTGGAGATTTGGGACCCATGGGATGGGTGTCACGCAGTATTACTTTAAAGGGTCTGCGTTTGCTCATCCAACCTCACCAAACCTCTCAGCCGCAAGAGTGTCCACCCTTATGTCTCACCCAGCTGTGGGTCTAGATATGGTCGATCCAGGTTGCATCACAGCCCCTGAACGAATTGTGTAAGAATTTCTCTCTCTTTCACTGTCTTTGTATCATGGGTTTTTAAAACTAATTTATTTTTATAATGGGGTTTAGCTGCTTTTGACTACGGTGTTTATGCGGCTTTACACCCACTTAACACACTAACAGAGAGATATCAATACATAGGTTTTAAGATTATTACTAATCAAATATATTCTTTTGCGGTGAATAGGGTGTGTTGAGTCCTGTTCTCTGAGCAAGGAGTAGGTCTTGTCTATTACGTATTGGGTTTATGGGAAGGTATCTCAGATAATTTGAAAACCTTGTTTTATGCATCACCCCACGTCACCTTTCCCATTAAGCAGCCATAGTGTGTTTTCTAAACGTGTGACTCTGTTCTGCTTTGTAATTCAGTTCAAGTGTAGCGGTTTTTACATTCCCTCTATAAGTGATAGCTTATGATAAGTGTCCTTTTCTGTGTGACTTATTTCACTTAGAATCGTCGTACCTAAATCCACTCATCATGCTGCTTCTAGCCTTATGACATTGATTTCATGGCTGAGTGATATTCCATTGTACATAAGGACCACAACTTCTTTATCCATTTTTCTCTTTCCTGGGATATTTAAGGTGGAATGAAGTGGAGGTCCTTGTCAACAGAGCAGCCCTAAACTTTGGGGTGCTTGTGTCTTGCTGATTTTTAATTTTCCCAATTTATACCCCCATGAGTGGAAGTGCCCTATGCTCTCTAAGCTGTGTTTTTTAAATGTTTCAGGACACACCGTACACTTCTGCAGAGTGGCTGTTGGCAATTTACATTCCGCCCATCAGTGTAGCAAGGCTCCCATTTCTCCATGGCCTGTCCTGCATTTCTGGTTTTGACACTTTTTTCAGCATGGCCCTTTTGACCGAAGGGAAGCGAGTCTTCTTTGTTGCGCTGATTTGCCTTTCCAGGTTGCTTGGTTGGCCAAAAAGGGCGTATGCGTTTTTTCCTGAATATATTCAGGAAAAAACGCATACGCCCTTTTTTGGCCTAGGGCATCATTGTCAACGTTTTTCCGCTTTTCATGTGCTTTAAAGGTGATCCGAATCTACCTCCTGAAATCTGTTTCCTGCAATTCTGCCTTGATTTCAAATCCTCTTCTTTGCCTTCCCTCAATATATTTGTGGACGAGACTTATCATTTATAACTCTGCAGGTTTGTGAATTGCAGTGCCCTGAACCTCCATTTTACAACTCGTGTATTTGGGAGCTGGCCACAAAAGCGCAGGATGGCTTTAGGCTCTGTTCTGGTTCCGCGGGACAGGTTGAGCCTGTGGTTAATTCTTCTTCCTGATGGGAAAGTAGAGTGACCTGTGCCTGTCCCAACACCAAGAGCTAGGCTCTCATTGGTTCCCCGTCTTCCCGTTCATCCTCAGGACAAATTGAAAGCCTGTACGGAACAGGAGGTTAAAGGTGCTGATGCTCCAAGTAGGGAGATTGCTAGTAAGGCGGCTGGAATGGCGAACCCGGGCACAAGGAGATGAGAAATGAGGTGCGTTTTAGAAACCTTTCCCCATCACATGGTGTACCATCTTCTGGGTTTCTCATGCATGTTTTCGATGTAGGAAGATGCCCTTGAACCTGGAGATTTGGGACCCATACGATGGGTACCACGCAGTATTACTTTAAAGGGTCTGCGTTTGCTCACCCAACCTCACCAAACGTCTCAGCCCCAAAAGTGTCCACCCTTATGTCTCATCCAGCTCTGGTTCTAGTTATGGTCAATCCAGGTTGCATCACAGCCCCTGAACGCATTGTGTAAGAATTTCTCTCTCTTTCACTGTCTTTCTTTCATGGGTTTTTCGAAGTAATTTATTTTTATAATGGGGTTTAGCTGCTTTTCACTGCTGTGTTTATGCCCCTTTACACCCACTTGATTCACTTACAGAGAGAAATCAATACATAGGTTTTAAGATTTTTACTAGTCAGATATATTCTTGTTCGTTGAATAGGGGGTGTTGCATCCACTTCACTGAGCAAGGAGTAGGTCTTGTCTATTACATATTGGGTTTATGGATCGGTGTTTGAGCTAATATGAAACCCTTGTTTTATGCATCACCCCACCTCACCTTTCCCGTTAAGCAGCCATAGTGTGTTTTCTAAATGTGTGACTCTGTTCTGTTTTGTAATTCAGTTCAAGTGTAACGGTTTTTACATTCCCTCTACAAGTGATATCTTATGATAAGTGTCTTTTTCTGTGTGACTTATTTCACTTAGAATCGTCGAACATAAATCCACTCATCATGCTGCTAATAGCCTTATGACATTGATTTCATGGCTGAGTGATATTCCATTGTACATAAGGACCACAACATCGTTATCCATTTTCCTATTTCCTGGGATATTTAAGGTGTAATGAAGAGGAGGTTCTTGTCAACAGAGCAGCCCTAAACTTTGGTGTGCCTATGTCTTGCTGATTTTTAGTTTTCCCAATTTATACGCCCATGAGTGGAAATGCCCTATGCTCTCTAAGCTGTGTTTTTTAGATGTTTCAGGACACACTGTACACTTCTCCAGAGTGGCTGTTGGCAATTTACATCCCGCCCATCAGTGTAGCAAGGCTCCCATTTCTCCATGGCCTGTCCTGCATTTCTGGTTTTGACACTTTTTTCAACATGGCCCTTTTGACCGATGGGAAGCGAGACTTCTTTGTAGCGCTGATTTGCCTTTCCAGGTTGCTTGGTTGGCCAAAAAGGGCGTATGCGTTTTTTCCTGAATATATTCAGGAAAAAACGCATACGCCCTTTTTGGCCAAAGGCATCATTGTCGACGTTTTGCCGCTTTTCATGTGCTTTAAAAGCGATTCGTATCTACCTCCTGAAATCTGTTTCCTGCAATTCTGCCTTGATTTCAAATCCTCTTCGTTGCCTTCCCTCAATATATTTGTGGACGAGAGTTATCATTTATAACTCTGCAGGTTTTGAGTTGCAGTGCCCCTGAGCTCCATTTTTCAACTCGCTTTTTTGGGAGCTGGCCGCAAAAGCGCAGGATGGTTTCAGGCCCTGTTCTTGTTCCGGGGGGCAGGCTGAGCCTGTGGTTAATTCTTCTTCCTGATGGGAAAATAGAGTGACCTGGGCCTGTCCCAACACCAAGAGCTAGTCTCTCGTTGGTTCCAAGTCTTCCCGTTCATCCTCAGGACAAATTGCAACCTGTACGAAACAGGAGGTTAAAGGTGCTGATGCTCCAAGTAGGGAGATTGCTAGTAAAGCGGCTGGAATGGCGAACCCGGGCTCAAGGAGATGAGAAATGAGGTGCGTTTTAGAAACATTTCCCCATCACATGGTGTACCATCTTCTGGGTTTCTCATGCATGTTTTCGATGTAGGAAGATGCCCTTGAACCTGGAGATTTGGGACCCATGCGATGGGTACCACGCAGTATTACTTTAAAGGCTCTGCGTTTGGTCCCCCTAACTCACCAAACCTCTCAGCCCCGAGAGTGTCCACCCTTATGTCTCATCCAGCTGTGGGTATAGATATGGTCAATCCAGGGTGCATCACAGCCCCTGAACGAATTTTTTAAGAATTTCTCTCTCTTTCACTGTCTTTGTTTCACGGGTTTTTAAAAGTAATTTATTTTCATAATGGGGTTTAGCTGCTTTTCACGGCTGTGTTTATGCCACTTTACACTCACTTGACTCACTTCCAGAGAGATATCAATACATAGGTTTTAAGATTCTTACTAGTCAGATATATTCTTGTGCGATGAATAGGGGGTGTTGAGTGCAGTTCACTGAGCAAGGAATAGGTCTTTCTGTAACGTATTGTGTTTATGGAACGGTATCTGAGCTAATTTGAAACCCTTGTTTTATGCATCACCCCACCTCACCTTTCCTGTTAAGCAGCCATAGTGTGTTTTCTAAACGTGTGACTCTGTTCTGCTTTGTAATTCAGTTCAAGTGTAGCGGTTTTTACATTCCCTCTATAAGTGATAGCTTATGATAAGTGTCCTTTTCTGTGTGACTTATTTCACTTAGAATCGTCATACCTAAATCCACTCATCATGCTGCTACTAGCCTTATGACATTGATTTCATGGCTGAGTGATATTCCATTGTACATAAGGACCACAACTTCTTTATCCATTTTTCTCTTTCCTGGGATATTTAAGGTGGAATGAAGTGGAGGTCCTTGTCAACAGAGCAGCCCTAAACTTTGGGGTGCTTGTGTCTTGCTGATTTTTCATTTTCCCAATTTATACCCCCATGAGTGGAAGTGCCCTATGTTCTCTAAGCTGTGCTTTTCAGATGTTTCAGGACTCACCGTACACTTCTCCTGAGTGGCTGTTGGCAATTTACATCCCGCCCATCAGTGTAGCAAGGCTCCCATTTCTCCATGGCCTGTCCTGCATTTCTGGTTTTGACACTTTTTTCAACATGGCCCTTTTGACCGATGGGAAGCGAGACTTCTCTGTAGCGCTGATTTGCCTTTCCAGGTTGCTTGGTTGGCCAAAAAGGGCGTATGCGTTTTTTCCTGAATATATTCAGGAAAAAACGCATACGCCCTTTTTGGCCAAGGGCATCATTTTCGACGTTTTGCCGCTTTTCATGTGCTTTAAAGGCGATTCGAATCGACCTCCTGAAATCTGTTTCCTGCAATTCTGCCTTGCTTTCAAATCCTCTTCGTTGCCTTCCCTCAATATATTTTTGGATGAGAGTTATCATTTATAACTCTGCTGGTTTGTGAATTGCAATGCCCCTGAGCTCCATTTTTCAACTCGCTTTTTTGGGAGCTCTCCGCAAAAGCGCAGGATGGCCTCAGGCACTATTCTTGTTCCGGGCGGCAGGCTGAGCCTGTGGTTAATTCTTCTTCCTGATGGGAAAATAGAGTGACCTGTGCCTGTCCCAACACCAAGAGCTAATCTCTCATTGGCTCCCCGTCTTTCCGTTCATCCTCAGGACAAATTGCAAGCTGTATGGAACAGGAGGTTAAAGGTGCTGATTTTCCATTGAGGGCGATTGCTACTAAAGCGGCTGGAATGGCGAACCCGAGCACAAGGAGAGGAGAAATGAGGTGCGTTTTAGAAACCTTTCCCCATCACACGGTGTACTATCTTCTGGGTTTCTCATGCATGTTTTCGATGTAGGAAGATGCCCTTGAACCTGGAGATTTGGAACCCATGGGATGGGTAACAGGCAGTATTACTTTAAAGGCTCTGCGTTTGCTCCCCAACCTCACCAAGCCTCTCAGCCCCGAGAGTGTCCACCCTTATGTCTCATCCAGCTGTGGGTCTAGATATGGTCAATCCAGGTGGCATCACAGCCCCTGAACGAATTTTGTAAGAATTTCTCTCTCTTTCACTGTCTTCGTTTCACGGGTTTTTAAAAGTAATTTATTTTTATAATGGGGTTTAGCTGCTTTTCACGGCTGTGTTTATGCCGCTTTACACCCACTTGACTCACTTCCAGAGAGATATCAGTACATAGGTTTTACGATTCTTACTAGTCATATATGTTCTTGAGCGGTGAATAGGGGGTGTTGAGTCCAGTTCACTGAGCAAGGAGTAGGTCTTGTCTATTACATATTGGATTTATGGAACGTTATCTGAGCTAATTTGAAATCCTTGTTTTATGCATCACCCCACCTCACCTTTCCCGTTAAGCAACCATAGTATGTTTTCTTAATGTGTGACTCTGTTCTGTTTTGTTATTCCGTTCAAGTGTAGCAGTTTTTACATTCCCTCTGTTAGTGATATCTTATGATAAGTGTCTTTTTCTGTGTGACTTATTTCACTTAGAATAGTCCTACCTAAATCCACTCATCATGCTGCTACCAGCCTTATAATATTTATCTCACGCCCGAGTGATATACAATTGTACATATGGATCACAACTTCTTTATCCATTTTTCTCTTTCCTTGCATATTTAAGGTGGAAATAAGTGGAGGTTCTTGTCTACAGAGCAGCCCTAATGTTTGGGGTGCCTGTGTCTTGCTGATTTTTAGTTTTCCCAATTTATACGCCCATGAGTGGATGTGCCCCTTTCTCTCTAGCTGTGTTTTTTAGATGTTTTAGGAAACACCATACCCTTCTCCAGAGTCATCACTGGCAATTTATACCCCACCCATCAGTGTAACAAGGCTCCCTTTCCTCCCTGGCCTCACCTGCATTTCTTGTTTTTACACTTTTTTAGCAAGGCCATTTTGACCGATGGGAAGTCAGACTTCTTTGTAGTGCTGAATTGCATTTCCGGCTTGCTTGGTTGGCCACAAAGGGCCTATGGGTTTTTTCCTGAATTCATTCAGAAAAAAACGCATATGCTCTTTTTGGCCAAGTGCATCATTGTCGACGTTTTGATGTTTTTCATGTGCTTTAGGGGTGATTCAAATCTAACTCCTGAAATCTGTTTCCTGCAATTCTGCCTTGATTTCAAATCCTCTTCGTTGCCTTCCCTCAATATATTTGTGGACGAGAGTTATCATTTATAACTCTGCATATTTGTGAATTGCAGTGCCCCTGAGCTCCATTTTTCAACTCGCTTTTTTGGGAGCTTTCCGCAGAAACTCTCATTTGCTTCTGGCCCTACTCTGGTTCCCGGTGGCAGGCTAAGCCTTTGCTTAATTCTTCTTCCTGACTGGAAATTAGAGTGACATGTGCCTCTCCGAACATCTAGGGCTTGGCTCTCCTTGTTTCTCCTCCTTCCCCTTTTTCCTTTGGACAAATTCCGATTTCTGTGCAACTGGATGTTGAAGGTGCTGACATCCTCAAGTGGGGAGATTTTAAGGAAAAAGGCTGGAGGGGTGAACCCAACAACCAGGAAATTAGGCGTTTTGGTGCCTTTTCCAAAATCTTCCTGATCCAACCGTGTTCCATCTTCTGGGTGTCACAGGCATGTTTTAGCTGTAGGAAAGGTCCCGTGTATGTAAGGAGAACACAAGGGATTTTTCCAAATCAGTGTCTCCCCGAACTCCAATCTGGGGAATTTTTAAGCTACTGGTACATGTGTGTTCATTAAGGGACTTGGGCCGTAGGCAGAGTCCGAACTTTAGATGATTGAAGTCTTTAGGTTCAGAAACGCTCACCATCGGCCTCCTTTAGTTTCCATTTTATCTGTAGTTGATAGATGATGTCGATATAGATATCTATTGTTTTTCAGGTTATTTCCCCTCAGGGGTCATTACAAAATATTGAGTATAGTTCCCTGTGCTATACAGTAGTTCCTTGTTGATGATATATTTTATACATAGCAGTGTGTATATGTTAATCTGAAACTGTTAAATTATCCCTCCTCCCACCTTTCCCCTTTGGTAATAAAAAATATAAGATTTTATACTTCTCAGAAATCTAGGAGCTGAAAGAGAGGTATCATTTTCAATGGACAATCATTCCAAACAAGGTTGAAACTTCAACCAAGATTATTAGATGTACATCCTTGGAAAGAAATCACTGCATTTCTCTACTGTTGACCTGACAAATAAGACAAACCCCTCCACTGAACTTGCTTATAATAAAGTGATGGAAATATCAAATGGAAGTGTTAGAAACATCTTATTTTACACGAGCCTTATACACTGCTCTATGTTAATTACAGTTTGGCTCACACATCTGTTCATTGAAGTTACAATGTTCTCAAATTCTGTTACTGATCCTGCAGAGTGGGCCCCAACAAGGGTCTCCCTGCCCAGTGTCATTGGAGCCAACAGATCGAGACTGACTTTGGTTCAGAAGCAAAGGAAAACTTTATATTTTGATCAGAGAATGGAGAGGTGAGAGTGTGTGCTCCCCTGCGGGTTGTGGGCCGGGCTGCTGTGTAGGGATCCTGTCAGCATCAGCGGGAGGGAGGGGGCGGAGCTCTCGAGGGCCAGGTTGGCTGGAGCTCAGGCTCCTATGTCGCAGAGTGTGCACGGGGCCCCACGAGCTGAGGTGTCGGCCCAGCCATTTTGCACGAGGAAATCGGGTCTGAAGTGTCGGGTGTGGGACCTCTGCATGTGGAAACCTAGGAGCAAGTGAAATTAGACAAAGCACAAAGGAAAAAATGGTTAGACTTTATTTTATTGCCCAGATTCTATTTTTATCTCCCAGGAATTTTTAATGGGCTTTGCCAGTGACAAAGCCCTCCTCTGCCTTTTGTCCCATTCCTCATTCTTGGGGCGCTGAGGGTGCAGACACGTCTTCTGTAAATGCTTCATGCTGAGTTGGGTGTCCTCATACCCGGGGGGAGGGGCAGGACTTCTCCCCAGCAGCCTCCAGGTGAGGTTGATTGTCTGCAGGCCTCCTCCCTCACTGCTCGTCTGCCTGAGCACCAGCATTGGAAGTTTTATAGAATCTAATGACCTTTAAGGGTCCAGGAAAGAGATGTGCAGAGACGCTGGGGGGGTGGGCGGTTTTACCCTGCTCCACATTGGTTCGGCCCCCTTAGGCTGATGGTTTCTGCCAGCCTAGATGCTCTGACCAGTAGTCTGTGCTTTCTTCAGTTAGGCCACTGAATTAACGTACAAACAGCACCAGGTGTCAGAGCCCTGCTTGCTCAACTCCCAGACAGTCCAGGGCCGGTGGTGATCCAGGACCATGACGGCCACTCAGTCAACGGCCTTTTGAAGTAGCCAGGAGTACAGCCGGTCTCATTGGCCGCCGTCACTGCGGTGTCTGTAGGCTTTTCTATGGTGGCAGCGTTATTTACGGTTCCCCTGCCAAGTTTATTAGCTCCGCTCTGGGTGCAGTAAGTCCTGTAAGCAATAGTCTGCTCTTTTGGGGCACACTCTTGTTGTTTTCTGAGAGAAGCTCCAGGTCAAGTGATGGTCACACGAGTCGTCATGGGGGCCCATTGCCCCAGGTTGTCTCTCTGGAGGTTGGTGTTGGAGGGCCTCCTCACTCGAGGTCATTGTGCCCACGGAGCAATCCCTGCAACTTCAGGGCATGGTGGGTGGTTAGGATCACCAAGTGGCGTCCTTTTCCCTTAGGAGGGAGCTGGCTTTGCGGGCTGCTGATTTCCAGGTTTTTAGATACCTCCAGTATCCTGGTCGGATGGGGTGGCTGGCCAATGCCTGGAGGGCATTCTTGCATTGTTCCATTTCAAGTGGTCCCAGTTTTTGCACTAATACTCCAAGGGCGATTCGCCTTGGACCAGGAATGTAAAGGTCAAAGGGTTTAGCTAACTTAGGGAGGTCCAGGGCCAGGGTCTGAATTGACTGCTCTTTCCATTCTTGAAAGGCCGCTTCTGGATTCTATTCAAAAGGATCATCATCTTTTCCTTTCAGTGTTTCATATAGAGGCCCAGCTATTAGACTGTAGTTAGGGATCCAGATGCAGCAAACCCCGGTCTCCCCAGGAACCCCTAAGCTGTCTTCTAGTTTCAGGAAAGGTGAGGCTGCAAATGGCTTCTTCCCTTTCCTGGGGTGGGCTTCTCCGACCTTCTGTGCGAATGAAGCCCAGGAAGGCCACCTTAGTTTGTGATATTTGAGCCTTTTCCTTGGACACCTTCTATCTTTTATTGGCTAGGTAGTTCAGAGGCCTCCTTAGTCGGGCTGGTGATCAGAATGTCATCTGCATATTGAAGGAGGGTTCCCTTCTCCAGAGGTAGATCTTTTAGGTCTTTAGCTAACGTTTCCCCAAAGATGGTGTGGGAATTTTTGAACCCCTGGGGCAGGACGGCCCAGCAGTATTGTTTTTGTTGTAGGTTGAGTCCTGCCACTCACAGCCAAAATTTCTTGTGACTCTGGGACTAATGGAATACAGAAGAAGGCATCATTGAAGTCTAATACAGAATGCCATGTCCTGGTGGATGGTAGAATGACCAGCAGGGTGTAGGAATTAGGAACTACTAGATGTATATCCTCTGTGGCTTCACTGACTGTCCTGGCGTCCTCTACCAGGTCCCCAGCAGCCCACGGGGCTCTTGTGGTCAGGCCCCTCCCAGGATATGGAGCTCACCTGGGCAGGTACGCAGCAGCCCACGGGGCTCTCATGGGCAGGCCCCTCCCTGGATATGGAGCTCCCGTGGACAGGTACCCCGGCAGGGCTGGGCACACAGGAACCGTGCACATAGCCCTCATTGCAGAGCACCCCCAGCACCCCTGTCACTCAGAGCTGACACAGAGCACCTCAGAGCAGAGCTTGAACTAACAAACAGCAGCTCCAACAGGTCTGTGACCCTAGGCTTCACTCTGTGCGGCCTCCCTCTGCCTGGTCTTCCAGGGGCTTCCACTGCAGCCGGGGTACCAGGCCTCTGTCTCCACCCACCACCCCTCCTCTCCCTGACTCCTGGGTTCCTCTCATTAGCAGAGGGTCTTCTTGAAGTTGTCTCCCACTCATGGACCAGATAAAATGATTCGAAAACAAGCCAGGGCTGCCGCCCCTTATCTATCCTGACTCTCGGGACCCTACACCTGTTCCTTGGATCTGGCCGGTGCAGCAAGGCCCATTTTCTGCAACTCTGAGCCCCTGAGGGGCGAGGATTGGCTGACCTGGGCAGCCTGACCCGGCCGGCCAGCCCTTCCCAGGTGTGCCTGGGTTGAGGTCAATATAAACACCCCTCCAGGCAGCAAAAGCCTCTGCAGCTGTGCCTGACGCCATATTCTCTGCCCCGTCAGCAGTCTCGGGGTTGGGCTGGTGGGAGGGAGTAGGGCCCACGGCTCTATGAGTGGCCCAGTGTGACTGGGGCTCTGCTGGACTTTCTGCAGGAGTTGCCGGGCTGCCACCTGCTAAAGAAGAGGATGTGTCACCCATACTTGCTGCTGGAATTTCTCCCCGGGCAGAGGTGAGGAAGGAAAAAAGCAGTGGGGGCCGGGACAGGAGGGGTACCTCAGGCAGGGAAATGGAAAGCTTCCAGACGAGCGCCCGGGGCCAGGACCATCCTGGCTGGCCTGCAGGCACCAAGTCGGCCTGCGTGCTGTCGCTGGTGTGACTCCAAGCCCCTTCCTCTAGTTTTGAAAGTCTTTGCACACATTCAGGTGTTTTACCTGGGAAGGGTGGGAAAAGTTCAGCAGCAGCTGGCCTGGGGCTCAGCTCACGTTTACTCAGAGACGCCTCCTCACGGTCCCCCAGCTTTGCAATGAGGACGCTCCTCGTGTGGGGGCTGCTGGCTGCATGGAAGATGATTCCCCACCTGTGACCAACTTCAGAATTGTTTACCCCTGGAGCAAGTGCCCTGATAGGGTTTTCCTCTGTATGACCAGTGGGTTCTGTTTTTTTTTTCTTTCTTTTTTGGTTCAAGGTAAGTTTTATTCCTCTTTTTGTATTTATGGATATAAGCATGGAAATAATTCATTCATATAAATACGTCTATGGGAAGGGCAGAACTTTTTTTTCTGTTTTATTTTTTTAAGTATTACTTATTTTTTAATTTTTGAATTTATTTTATTCATTTTTTTATACAGCAGGCTCTTATTGGTAACCTATTTTATACATATAAGTGTATATATGTCAATCCCAGGCTCGCAATTCATCCCACCACCACCACCCTGCCACTTTCCCCCCTTGGTGTCCATACATTTGTTCTCTACATCTGTGTCTCTATTTCTGCCTTGCAAACCGGTTCATCTTTACCATTTTTCTAGGTTCCACATGTATGCGTTAATATACGATATTTGTTTTTCTCTTTCTGACTTACTTCACTCTGTATGACAGTCTCTAGATCTATCCACGTCTCTACAAATGACCCAATTTCATTCCTTTTTATGGCTGAGTAATATTCCATTTTATATATGTAGCACATCTTTTCTGTTCGTCTGTCTATGGGCATTTAGGTTGCTTCCATGACCTGGCTATTGTAAATAGTGCTGCAATGAATATTGTGGTGAATATGTCTTTTTGAATTATGGTTTTCTCTGGGTATATGGCCAGTAGTGGGATTGCTGGGTCATATGGTAATTCTATTTTTAGTTTTTTAAGGAACCTCCATACTGTTCTCCATCGTGACTGTATCAATTTACATTCCCACAAATAGTGTAAGAGGGTTCCCTTTTCTCCACACCCTCTCCAGCATTTGTTGCTTGTAGATTTTCTGATGATGCCCATTCTAACTCGTGTGAGGCGATACCTCATTGTAGTTTTGGTTTATATTTCTCTAATAATTAGTGATGTTGAGCAGCTTTTCATGTGCTTCTTGGTCATCTGTATGTCTTCTTGGGACAAATGTCTATTTACGTCATCTGCCCATTTTTGGATTGGGTTGTTTGTTTTTTTACTGTTGAGCTGCATGAGCTGTTTATATACATTGGAGATTAATCCTTTGTCCATTGATTCGTTTGCAAATATTTTCTCCCATTGTGAGGGTTGTCTTTTCGTCTTGTTTGTAGTTTCCTTTGCTTTGCAAAAGCTTTTAGGTTTCATTTGCTCCCATATGTTTATTTTTTTGTATTCCATTACTCTAGGAGGTGGATCAAAAAAGATCTTGCTGTGATTTATGTCAAAGAGTATTCTTCCTATGTTTTCCTCTAAGAGTTTTATAGTGTCCGGTCTTACATTTTGGTCTCTAATCCATTTTGAGTTTATTTTTTGTGTATGGTGTTAGGGAGTGTTCTAATTTCATTCTTTTACATGTAGCTGTCCATTTTTCCCAGCACCACTTATTGAAGAGACTGTCTTTTCTCCTTTGTATACCCTTGCCTCCTTTGTCATAGATTAGTGGGCCATAGGTGTGTAGGTTTATCTCTGGGCTTTTTTTTTTCTTTTACATCTTTATTGGAGTATAATTGCTTTACAATTGTGTGTTAGTTTCTGCTGTATAAAAAAGTGAATCAGCTGTGCGTATACATATAACACCATATCCCCTCCCTCTTGCAACTCCCTCTCACTCCCTTATCCCACCCTTTTAGGTGGTCACAAAGCACAGAGCTGATCTCCCTGTGCTATGTGGCTGCTTCCCAGTAGCTATCAATTTTACATTTGGTAGTGTATATATGTCCATACCACTCTCTCACTTTGTCCCAGCTTACCCTTCCCTCTCCCCATGTCCTCAAGTCCTTTCTCTACGTCTGTGTCCTTAATCCTTTCCTGCCCCTAGGTTCTTCATAAACTTTTTTTTTAAGATTCCATATATATGTGTTAGCATACGGTATTTGTTTTTCTCTTTCTGACTTACTTCACTCTGTAGGACAGACTCTAGATCCATCCACCTCACTAAAAGTAACTCAATTTCGTTTCTTTTTATGGCTGAATAATGTTCCATTGTATATTTGTGCCACATCTTCCTTATCCATTTATCTGTTGATGGACACTTAGGTTGCTTCCATGTCCTGGCTATTGTAAATAGAGCTACAGTGAACATTGTGGTACATGACTCTTTTTGAATTATGGTTTTCTCAGGGTAAATGTCCAGGAGTGGGTTTGCTGGGTTGTATGGTAGTTCTATTTTTAGTTTTTAAGGAACCCCCATACCGTTCTCCCTAGTGGCTATATCAATTTACATTCCCACCAACAGTGCAAGAGGGTTCCCTTTGCTCCAATAAATGCCTCTCCAGCATTTATTGTTGGTAGATTTTTTGATGATGGCCATTCTGACTGGTGTGAGGTGATACCTCACTGTAGTTTTGATTTGCATTTCTCTAATGATTAGTGATGTTCAGCATCCTTTCATGTGTTTGTTGGCAACCTGTATATCTTCTTTGGAGAAATGTCTATTTAGGTCTTCTGCCCATTTTTGGATTGGGTTGTTTGGTTTTGTGATATTGAGCTACATGAGCTGCTTTTTGGAGATTAATCCTTTGCCATTTGCTTCATTTGAAAATATTTTCTCCCATTCTGATGGTTGTCTTTTCATCTTGCTTATGTTTTCCTTTGCTGTGCAAAAGAATTTATGTTTCATTCGGTCCCATTTTTTTATTTTTGTTTTTATTTCCATTTCTCTAGGAGGTGGGTCAAAAAGGATCTTGCTGTGATTTATGTCATAGACTGTTCTGCTTATGTTTTCCTCTAAGAGTTTTATAGTGGCTGGTCTTATATTTAGGTCTCTAATCCATTTTGAGTTTATTTTTGTGTATGGTGTTAGGGAGTGTACTAATTTCATTCTTTTACATGTAACTGTCCAGTTTTCCCAGCACCACTTGCTGAAGACACTGTCTTTTCTCCATTGTATACCCTTGCCTCCTTTGTCATAGATTAGTGAACCATAGGTACGTGGGTTTATCTCTGTGCTTTCTATCCTGTTCTATTGACCTATATTTCTGTTCTTGTGTCAGTACCATATTATCTTGATTACTGTAGCTTTGCAATATAGTCTGAAGTCTGGAAGTCTGATTCCTCCAGCTCTTTTTTTTTCCCCCCTCAAGACTGCTTTGGCTATCCAGGGTCTTTTGTGTCTCCCTACAAATTTTAAGATTTTTTTTTCTTGTTCTGTAGAAAATGCCAAAGGTATTTTGATCGGGATTGCATTGAATCTGTAGATTGCTTTGGGTAGTATAGTCATTTTCACAATATTGATTCTTCTAATCCGAGAACATGGTATATGTCTCCATCTGTTTATATCATCTTTGATTTCTTTCATCAGTGTCTTATAGTTTTCTGAGTACAGGTCTTTTACTTCCTTAGGTAGGTTTATTCCTAGGTATTTTATTCTTTTTGTTGCAGTGGTAATGGGATTGTTTCCTTAATTTCTCTTTCTGATCTTTCATTGTTAGTGTATAGGAATGCAAGCAATTTCTGTGCATTAATTTTGTATCCTGCAACTTTACCAAATTCATTGATTAGCTCCAGTGGTTTTCTGGTGGCATCTTTAGGATTCTCTATCTATGATATCATGTCATCTGCAAACAGTGACAATTTTACTTCTTCTTTTCCTTTTTGTATTCCTTTTATTTCTTTTTCTTCTCTGATTGCCATGGCTAGGACTTCCAAAACTATGTTGAATAGCAGTGGTGAGAGTGGACATCCTCGTCTTGTTCCTGATCTTAGAGGAAACGCTTTCAGTTTTTCACCATTGAGAATGTTGTTTGCTGTGGGTTTGTCATATATGGCCTTTATTATGTTGAGGTAGTTTCCCTCTATGCCCACACTCTGCAGAGTTTTTATCGTAAATGAGTGTTGAATTTTCTCAAAATCTTTTCCTTCATCTATTGAGATGATCATATGCTTTTATTCTACAATTTGTTAATATGGTGTATCACATTGATTTGTGTATATTGAAGAATCCTCGCATCCCTGGGATAAACCCCACTTGATCATGGTGTATGATCCTTTTCATGTGTTGTTCGATTCTGTTTGCTAGTATTTTGTTGAGGATTTTTACATCTATATTCATCAGTGATATTGGTCTATAATTTTCTTTCCTTGTAGTATCTCTGTCTGATTTTGGTATCAGGGTGATGGTGGTCTCATAGAATGAGTTTGGGAGTGTTCCTTCCGCTGCAATTGTTTTGAAGAATTTGAGAAGGTTGGGTGTTAGCTCTGCTCTAAATGTTTGATAGAATTCACCTGTGATGCCATCTGGTTCTGGACTTTTGTTTGTTGGAAGATTTTTAATCACAGTTTCAATTTCATTGCTTGTGATAGGTTTGTTCATATTTTCTATTTCTTCCTGGTTCAGTCTTAGAAGGTTATCCCTTTCTAAGAATTTGTCCATTTCTTCCAGATTGTCCATTTTATTGGCCTAGAGTTGCTTGTAGTAGTCTCTTAGGATGCTTTGTATTCCTGTGGTGTCTGTTATAACTTCTGCTTTTTCACTTCTAATTTTGTTGATTTGCGTCCTCTCCCTCTTTTTCTGGAGTCCGGCTAGAGGTTGATCATTTTTGCTTATCTTCTCAAAGAACCAGCTTTTAGTTTTATTGATCTTTGCTTTCGTTTTCTTTGTTTCTATTTCATTTATTTCTGCTCTGATCTTTATGATTTCTTTCCTTCTACTAACTTTGGGTTTTGTTCTTCTTTCTCTAGTTCCTCTAGGTGTAAGGTTAGATTGTTTATTTGAGATTTTTCTTGTTTCTTGAGGTAGGCTTGTATTGCTATAAACTTCCCTCTTAGAACTCCTTTTGCTGCATCCCATAGGTTTTGGATCATCGTGTTTTTGTTGTCATTTGTCTCTAGGTAGTTTTTGATTTCCTCTTTGATTTCTTCAGTGATCTCTTGGTTATTTAGTAACGTATTGTTTAGCCTCCATGTGTTTGTGTTTTTTACGGTTTTTTCCGTGTAATTGATTTCTAATCTCATAGCATTGTGGTCGGAACAGCTGCTTGATATGATTTCAGTTTTCTTAAATTTACTGAGGCTTTATCTGTGACCCAAGATGTGATCTATCCTGGAGAATGTTCCGTGTGCAGTTGAGAAGAACGTGTAATCTGCTGTTTTTGGATGGAATGTCCTATAAATATCAATTAACTCTATCTGGTCTATTGTGTCATTTAAAGCTTGTGTTTCCTTATTAATTTTCTGTCTGGCTGATCTCCACTGGTGTAAGTGAGCTGTTAAAGTCCCCCGCTATTATTGTGTTACTGTCGATTTCCTCTTTTATAGCTGTTAGCAGTTGCCTTATACATTGAGCTGCTCCTATTTTGGGTACATATATATTTATAGTTGTTATATCTTCTTCTTGGATTGATCCCCTGACCATTATGCAGTGCCTTTCCTTGTCTCTTGTAACATTCTTTATTTTAAAGTCTATTTTATCTGATATGAGTATTGCTACTCCAGCTTTCTTTTGATTTTCATTTGCATAGAATATATTTTTCCATCGCCTCACTTTGAGTCTGTATGTGTCCCTAGGTCTGAAATGGATCTCTTGTAGACAGCATATATATGGGTCTTGTTTTTGTATCCATTCAGCGAGCCTGTGTCTTTTGGTTGGAACATGTAGTGCATTCACGTTTAAGGTAATTATCGATATGTATGTTCCTACTACTATTTTCTTAATTGTTATGGGTTTGTCTTGGTGGGTCCTTTTCTTCTCTTGTGTTTCCCACTTAGAGAAGTTCCTTTAGCATTTGGTGTAGAGCTGGTTTCATGGTGCTGAATTCTCTTAGCTTTTGCTTGTCTGTAAGGCTTTTGATTTCTCCATCAAATCTGAATGAGCTCTTTGCAGGGTGGAGTACTCTTGGTTGTAGGTTCTTCCCTTTCATCACTTTAAATTTATCATGCCACTTCCTTCTGGCTTGTAGATTTTCTGCTGAGAAATCAGTTGTTATCCTTATGGGAGTTCCCTTGTATGTTATTTGTCATTTTTCCCTTGCTGCTTTCAATCATTTTTCTTTGTCGTTAATTTTTGTCAATTTGATTACTATGTGTCTTGTCATTTTTCTCCTTTGGTTTATCCTGCCTGGGACACTCTGTGCTTCTGGACTTGGGTGGCTATTTCTTTTCCCATGCTAGGGAAGTTTTTGACCATTATCTCTTTAAATATATTCTCGGGTCCTTTCTCTCTCTCTTCTCCTTCTGGGACCCCTATAATGCGAATGTTGTTGCGTTTAATGTTGTCCCAGAGGACTCTTGGGGTGTCTTCGTTTATTTTCATTCTTTTTCTTTATTCTGTTCCATGGCAGTGATTTCCACCTTTCTGTCTTCCAGGTCACTTATCCGTTCTTCTGCCACAGTTATTCTGCTACTGATTCCTTCTAGTGTATTTTTCATTTCAGTTATTCCATTGTTCACCTCTGTTTGTTTGTTCTTTAATTCTTCTAGGTGTTTGTTCCTTAATTCTTCTAGGTCTTTGTTAAACATTTCTTGCATCTTCTCGATCTTTGCCTCCTTTCTTTTTCCAAGGTCTTGGCTCAACTTCACTATCATTATTCTGAATTTTTTTTCTGGAAGGTTCCCTATCTCCACCTCATTTTGTTTTTTTTTCTGGGGTTTTATCTTGTTCCTTGATCTGGTATAAAGTCCTCTGCCTTTTCATTTTGTCTATCTTTCTGTGAATGTGGTTTTCCTTCCACAGGCTGCAGAATTGTAGTTCTTCTTGCTTCTGCTGTCTGCTCTCCGGTGGATGAGTCTATCTTAGAGGCTTGTGCAAGCTTCCTGATGGGAAGGACTGGTGGTGGGTAGAGCTGGGTGTTGCTTTGGTGGGCAGAGCTTTAATCCGCTTGTCTACGGATTAAATAAAACTTTAATAAAAAGTTTAATCCGCTTGTCTGCTGATGCATGGGGCTGGGTTCCCTCCCTGTTGGTTGTTTGGCCTGAGGCGACCCAGCCCTGGAGCCTACCTTGCTCTTGGTGGGGCTAATGGCGGACTCTGGGAGGGCTCACACCAAGGAGTATTTCCCAGAACTTCTGCTGCCAGTGTCGTTGTCCTCACGGTGAGCCACAGCCACAGCCACCACCTGCCTCTGCAGGAGACCCTCTAAAAGTAGCAGGTAGTTCTGGTCATTCTCCTACAGGGTCACTGCTCCTTCCCCTGGGTCCTGATGTGCACACTACTTTGTGTGTGCCCTCCAAGAGTGGAGTATCTGAGTGGAGTTGAGACTCTGAGACTCTGTGTGGAGTTGCACAGACTCTGGGTCCTGTGAAGCTTCGATGTTTTGTGATTCTAGAAATCCTATAGGAGACGGTCCACAGCAGGTGACGCTAATGTTGTCAGTAGAGGTGTTGAAGCCAAAGATCTGCAGTTCCAACTAGAGGTGCCGATGTACATACAGGACAAAATCATCTCGTGTGAATGTAGTTCAGGCATGTTTAAGATGAATGCAGTCATGTTAATGTCTACCATATTCTATCTTGAGCCTCTCCTCAGGGACCCCCTCCTCAGTTCCTGAGGCTCCTGTAAGTCATGTACAGGGGACTGGAGAGTGGGCTCCGTCCAGTCTGAGCCCTGAGTTACCCTGTGTGTATCTTAGGATACTTTGTATTTCTGTGGTGTCCGTTGTAACATCATCTCTTTCATTTCAGATTTATTTGGGCCCTCTCTTTTTAAAAAAAAACATACTACTGTTGTCTTTTATTCTTTACAGAAGTTTAATAAGTGTTTGATCTACTATCCTTACCCTATGTATACTTTTTGCAGTGAGATTTTTACTTTTCTTTGTTTCCTTGTTACTATCAATAATTAGTGAGACTTCTTTTAAGCTACCTTCAACATTGCTTATAAAGCTGCTTTATTAGTGATGACAGAGCCTTAATGGAAGTCATGTTCTGGTTGTAAATTAGAATGCAATGTGCCAGCAAATAGCCCCTTAAGTTTATGTCTCATTACTTCTTGTTCTTTTTTTAATTTAATTTTTATTTTTTGTCAGAGCAAATTTAATTAAAATGTTTTGTTTCTTCTAGGTGTGAAAGATGTGGTTCTTTTAAACATATACATATATCTATTCTTCTTTGGATCATTTTCCCATGTAGGTTATGACACGATGTTGAGTAGTCTTGTCTTGGTATTACGTAGGTCTTTGGTGATTACATATTTCACATGTGTTTCTATATCTATCTTAACCCCAATATCCTAATGTATCCAATCCTCACACCTTTCCATTTGGTGAACCATAAGTTTGTTTAATGAATCTGTGATTGCATTTCTCTGTGGAAATATCTTCATTGGTATCAATTTTTAGCTAAGACCTATAAGTGATATTATAGGATATGTGTCTTTTGCTTTCTGACTTAGTACAATTTGCCTGATTACCTCAAGAATCATACATGGTGCTGCAAATGGCATTGTTTCATTTTTTTCCCTGGCTAATATTCCATCTGTACGTGTACCAGTTCTTCTTTGGCCACGCACCTCTTGATGGACTTTCTGGTTGCCTCCATGTCTTGGCTATTGTAATACTGCTGCAATGCACATTTGCTTGCCTGTGTCTTTCCAGTTATATCTTCTTATGTTATAGGCCAAGGAGTGGGCTTGCTGTATCATATGGTAGCTCAGTGTGTATGTTTTAAAGGCACCACCATTCAGTTCTCATTAGTGGCTCTTTCCAGGTTATGTCCCACTTAAAATTGAGGGTATGCATTTCTCCAAAACACCTTCAATATTTATTGTTTGTAGTTTTCTTGCTGATGGTTATTCTAACAGGTGCGAGCTGATACCTATCTGTGGTTGAATTTGCATGTGTCCCATAATCTGTTGAAATTGAGCTTTAAAGCATGCCCTTTTTATTTATCAAACTGTGATTACAGCTTAGTTCTTCAAAGTGTTTTCTTAAAGTAAGTGTCACATTTTGAAAATTTTTGGCCATTACCTCCCTCAAGACATTTTGAGGGCACGTTTCATTTACAGCCCTGAAGTACTTGTTCATATGAAGTGACCATTAGCACAGGTTTTAAAGCTGCTTTTGCAGGTAACGGCCAGAGGGTGGCAGCCTTTCTACGTTCCCAATCTGGTATATAGGGAAAGAGACCTTCAGCCCCAAGAGTGTCCAGCTTTATTTCTCATCCAGCTGTGGGTCTAGATATGGTCACACCAGGTTGCATCACAGCCCCGGAACGAATTATGTAAAAATTTCTCCCTCTATCACTGTCTTTGTTCTTTGGGATTTTAAAGTAATTTATTTTTATAATGGGGTTTACCTGATTTTCACTGCTGTGTTTATGCCCCTTTACAGCCACTTGATTCACTTACAGAGAGAAATCAATACATAGGTTTTAAGATTTTTACTAGTCAGATATATTCTTGTTCGTTGAATAGGGGGTGTTGCATCCACTTCACTGAGCAAGGAGTAGGTCTTGTCTATTACATATTGGGTTTATGGATCGGTATTTGAGCTAATATGAAACCCTTGTTTTATGCATCACCCCACCTCACCTTTCCCGTTAAGCAGCCATAGTGTGTTTTCTGCATGTGTGACTCTGTTCTGTTTTGTAATTCAGTTCAAGTGTAACGGTTTTTACATTCCCTCTACAAGTGATATCTTATGATAAGTGTCTTTTTCTGTGTGACTTATTTCACTTAGAATCGTCGTACCTAAATCCACTCATCATGCTGCTAATAGCCTTATGACATTGATTTCATGGCTGAGTGATATTCCCTTGTACATAAGGACCACAACATCGTTATCCATTTTCCTATTTCCTGGGATATTTAAGGTGTAATGAAGAGGAGGTTCTTGTCAACAGAGCAGCCCTAAACTTTGGTGTGCCTGTGTCTTGCTTATTTTTAGTTTTCCCAATTTATACGCCCATGAGTGGAAATGCCCTATGCTCTCTAAGCTGTGTTTTTTAGATGTTTCAGGACACACCGTACACTTCTCCAGAGTGGCTGTTGGCAATTTACATCCCGCCCATCAGCATAGCAAGGCTCCCATTTCTCCATGGCCTGTCCTGCATTTCTGGTTTTGACACTTTTTTCAGCATGGTCCGTTTGACCGATGGGAAGCGAGAATGCTTTGTAGCACTGATTTGCCTTTCCAGGTTGCTTGGTTGGCCAAAAAGGGCGTATGCGTTTTTTCCTGAATATATTCAGGAAAAAACGCATACGCCCTTTTTGGCCAAGGGCATCATTGTCAACGTTTTGCCGCTTTTCATGTGCTTTAAATGCGATTCGAATCTACTTCCTGAAATCTGTTTCCTGCAATTCTGCCTTGATTTCAAATCCTCTTCGTTGCCTTCCCTCAATATATTTGTGGACGAGAGTTATCATTTATAACTGCAGGTTTGTGAATTGCAGTGCCCTGAACCTCCATTTTACAACTCGTTTTTATGGGAGCTGGCCGCAAAATCGCAGAATGGATTCAGGCCCTGTTCTGGTTCCGGGGGGCAGGCTGAGCCTGTGGTTAATTCTTCTTTCTGAAGGGAAAATAGAGTGACCTGTGCCTGTCCCAACACCAAGAGCTAGTCTCTCGTTGGTTCCACGTCTTCCCGTTTATCCTCAGGACAAATTGCAACCTCTACGGAATAGGAGGTTAAAGGTGCTGATGCTCCAAGTAGGGAGCTTGCTAGTAAAGCGGCTGGAATGGCGAACCCGGGCACAAGGAGATGAGAAATGAGGTGCGTTTTAGAAACCTTTCCCCATCACACGGTGTACCATCTTCTGGGTTTCTCATGCATGTTTTTGATGTAGGAAGATGCCCTTGAACCTGGAGATTTGGGACCCATGCGATGGGTACCACGCAGTATTACTTTAAAGGGTCTGTGTTTGCTCACCCAACCTCTCCAAACCTCTCAGCCCCAAGAGTGTCTTCCCTTATGTCTCATCCAGCTGTGCCTCTAGATATGGTCAATCCAAGTTGCATCACAGCCCCTGAAAGCATTGTGTAAGAATTTCTCTCTCTTTCACTGTCTTTGTTTCATGGGTGTTTCAAAGTAATTTATTTTTATAATGGGGTTTAGCTGCTTTTCACTGCTCTGTTTATGCCGCTTTACACCCACTTGACACACTAACAGAGAGATATCAATACATAGGTTTTAGGATTATTATTAGTCAGATATATTCTTGTGCGGTGAATAGGGCGTGTTGAGTCCAGTTCTCTGAGCAAGGAGTAGGTCTTGTCTATTACATATTGGGTTTATGGAACGGTATCTGAGCTAATTTGATACCCTTGTTTTATGTATCACCCCACCTCACCTTTCCCGTTAAGCAGCCATAGTGTGTTTTCTGCATGTGTGACTCTGTTCTGTTTTGTAATTCAGTTCAAGTGTAACGGTTTTTACATTCCCTCTATCAGTGATACCTTATGAGAAGTGTCCTTTTCTGTGTGACTTATTTCACTTAGAATCGTCGTACCTAAATCCACTCATCATGCTGCTACTAACCTTACGACATTGATTTCCTGGCTGAGTGATATTCCATTGTACATAAGGACCACAACTTCTTTATCCATTTTTTTCTTTCCTGGGATATTTAAGGTGGAATGAAGTGGAGGTCCTGGTCAACAGAGCAGCCCTAAACTTTGGGGTGCTTGTGTCTTGCTGATTTTTAATTTTCCCAATTTCTACCCCCATGAGTGGAAGTGCCCTATGCTCTCTAAGCTGTGTTTTTCAGATGTTTCAGGACTCACCGGACACTTCTCCAGAGTGGCTCTTGGCAATTTACATCCCGCCCATCAGTGTAGCAAGGCTCCCATTTCTCCATGGCCTGTCCTGCATTTCTGGTTTTGACACTTTTTTCAGCATGGCCCTTTTGACCGATGGGAAGCGAGACTTGTTTGTAGCGCTGATTTGCCTTTCCAGGTTGCTTGGTTGGCCAAAAAGGGCGTATGCGTTTTTTCCTGAATATATTCAGGAAAAAACGCATACGCCCTTTTTGGCCAAGGGCATCATTGTCAACGTTTTGCCGCTTTTCATGTGCTTTAAAGGCGATTCGTATCTACCTCCTGAAATCTGTTTCCTGCAATTCTGCCTTGATTTCAAATCCTCTTCTTTGCCTTCCCTCAATATATTTGTGGACGAGAGTTATCATTTATAACTCTGCATGTTTGTGAATTGCAGTGCCCTGAACCTCCATTTTACAACTCGTTTTTATGGGAGCTGGCCGCAAAATCGCAGAATGGCTTCAGGCCCTGTTCTGGTTCCGGGGGGCAGGCTGAGCCTGTGGTTAATTCTTCTTTCTGATGGGAAAATAGAGTGACCTGTGCCTGTCCCAACACCAAGAGCTAGTCTCTCGTTGGTTCCACGTCTTCCCGTTTATCCTCAGGACAAATTGCAACCTGTACGGAACAGGAGGTTAAAGGTGCTGATGCCCCAAGTAGGGAGCTTGCTAGTAAAGCGGCTGGAATGGCGAACCCGGGCACAAGGAGATGAGAAATGAGGTGCGTTTTAGAAACCTTTCCCCATCACACGGTGTACCATCTTCTGGGTTTCTCATGCATGTTTTTGATGTAGGAAGATGCCCTTGAACCTGGAGATTTGGGACCCATGCGATGGGTACCACGCAGTATTACTTTAAAGGGTCTGCGTTTGCTCACCCAACCTCACCAAACCTCTCATACCCAAGAGTATCCACCCTTATGTCTCATCCAGCTGTGGGTCTAGATATGGTCAATCCAGGTTGCATCACAGCCCCTGAACGCATTGTGTAAGAATTTCTCTCTCTTTCACTGTCTTTGTTTCATGGGTGTTTCAAAGTAATTTATTTTTATAATGGGGTTTAGCTGCTTTTCACTGCTGTGTTTATGCCGCTTTACACCCACTTGACACACTAACAGAGAGATATCAATACATAGGTTTTAAGATTATTACTAGTCAGATATATTCTTGTGCGGTGAATAGGGCGTTTTGAGTCCAGTTCTCTGAGCAAGGAGTAGGTCTTGTCTATTACATATTGGGTTTATGGAACGGTATCTGAGCTAATTTGATACCCTTGTTTTATGTATCACCCCACCTCACCTTTCCCGTTAAGCAGCCATAGTGTGTTTTCTGCATGTGTGACTCTGTTCTCTTTTGTAATTCAGTTCAAGTGTAATGGTATTTACATTCCCTCTATCAGTGATACCTTATGAGAAGTGTCCTTTTCTGTGTGACTTATTTCACTTAGAATCGTCGTACCTAAATCCACTCATCATGCTGCTACTAACCTTACGACATTGATTTCCTGGCTGAGTGATATTCCATTGTACATAAGGACCACAACTTCTTTATCCATTTTTCTCTTTCCTGGGATATTTAAGGTGGAATGAAGTGGAGGTCCTGGTCAACAGAGCAGCCCTAAACTTTGGGGTGCTTGTGTCTTGCTGATTTTTCATTTTCCCAATTTATACCCCCATGAGTGGAAGTGCCCTATGCTCTCTAAGCTGTGTTTTTCAGATGTTTCAGGACTCACCGGACACTTCCCCAGAGTGACTCTTGGCAATTTACATCCCGCCCATCAGTGTAGCAAGGCTCCCATTTCTCCATGGCCTGTCCTGCATTTCTGGTTTTGACACTTTTTTCAGCATGGCCCTTTTGACCGATGGGAAGCGAGACTTCTTTGTAGCGCTGATTTGCCTTTCCAGGTTGCTTGGTTGGCCAAAAAGGGCGTATGCGTTTTTTCCTGAATATATTCAGGAAAAAACGCATACGCCCTTTTTGGCCAAGGGCATCATTGTCAACGTTTTGCCGCTTTTCATGTGCTTTAAAGGCGATTCGTATCTACCTCCTGAAATCTGTTTCCTGCAATTCTGCCTTGATTTCAAATCCTCTTCTTTGCCTCCCCTCAATATATTTGTGGACGAGAGTTATCATTTATAACTCTGCAGGTTTGTGAATTGCAGTGCCCTGAACCTCCATTTTACAACTCGTTTTTATGGGAGCTGGCCGCAAAATCGCAGAATGGCTTCAGGCCCTGTTCTGGTTCCGGGGGGCAGGCTGAGCCTGTGGTTAATTCTTCTTTCTGATGGGAAAATAGAGTGACCTGTGCCTGTCCCAACACCAAGAGCTAGTCTCTCGTTGGTTCCACGTCTTCTCGTTTATCCTCAGGACAAATTGCAACCTGTACGGAACAGGAGGTTAAAGGTGCTGATGCTCCAAGTAGGGAGCTTGCTAGTAAAGCGGCTGGAATGGCGAACCCGGGCACAAGGAGATGAGAAATGAGGTGCGTTTTAGAAACCTTTCCCCATCACACGGTGTACCATCTTCTGGGTTTCTCATGCATGTTTTTGATGTAGGAAGATGCCCTTGAACCTGGAGATTTGGGACCCATGCGATGGGTACCACGCAGTATTCCTTTAAAGGGTCTGCGTTTGCTCACCCAACCTCACCAAACCTCTCAGCCCCAAGAGTGTCCACCCTTATGTCTCATCCAGCTGTGCGTCTACATATGGTCAATCCAGGTTGCATCACAGCCCCTGAACGCATTGTGTAAGAATTTCTCTCTCTTTCACTGTCTTTGTTTCATGGTTGTTTCAAAGTAATTTATTTTTATAATGGGGTTTAGCTGCTTTTCACTGCTGTGTTTATGCCGCTTTACACCCACTTGACACACTAACAGAGAGATATCAATACATAGGTTTTACGATTATTATTAGTCAGATATATTCTTGTGCGGTGAATAGGGCGTGTTGAGTCCAGTTCTCTGAGCAAGGAGTAGGTCTTGTCTATTATATATTGGGTTTATGGAACGGTATCTGAGCTAATTTGATACCCTTGTTTTATGTATCACCCCACCTCACCTTTCCCGTTAAGCAGCCATAGTGTGTTTCCTGCATGTGTGACTCTGTTCTCTTTTGTAATTCAGTTCAAGTGTAATGGTATTTACATTCCCTCTATCAGTGATACCTTATGAGAAGTGTCCTTTTCTGTGTGACTTATTTCACTTAGAATCGTCGTACCTAAATCCACTCATCATGCTGCTACTAACCTTACGACATTGATTTCCTGGCTGAGTGATATTCCATTGTACATAAGGACCACAACTTCTTTATCCATTTTTCTCTTTCCTGGGATATTTAAGGTGGAATGAAGTGGAGGTCCTGGTCAACAGAGCAGCCCTAAACTTTGGGGTGCTTGTGTCTTGCTGATTTTTAATTTTCCCAATTTATACCCCCATGAGTGGAAGTGCCCTATGCTCTCTAAGCTGTGTTTTGCAGATGTTTCAGGACTCACCGGACACTTCTCCAGAGTGGCTCTTGGCAATTTACATCCCGCCCATCAGTGTAGCAAGGCTCCCATTTCTCCATGGCCTGTCCTGCATTTCTGGTTTTGACACTTTTTTCAGCATGGCCCTTTTGACCGATGGGAAGCGAGACTTCTTTGTAGCGCTGATTTGCCTTTCCAGGTTGCTTGGTTGGCCAAAAAGGGCGTATGCGTTTTTTCCTGAATATATTCAGGAAAAAACGCATACGCCCTTTTTGGCCAAGGGCATCATTGTCAACGTTTTGCCGCTTTTCATGTGCTTTAAAGGCGATTCGTATCTACCTCCTGAAATCTGTTTCCTGCAATTCTGCCTTGATTTCAAATCCTCTTCTTTGCCTCCCCTCAATATATTTGTGGACGAGAGTTATCATTTATAACTCTGCAGGTTTGTGAATTGCAGTGCCCTGAACCTCCATTTTACAACTCGTTTTTATGGGAGCTGGCCGCAAAATCGCAGAATGGCTTCAGGCCCTGTTCTGGTTCCGGGGGGCAGGCTGAGCCTGTGGTTAATTCTTCTTTCTGATGGGAAAATAGAGTGACCTGTGCCTGTCCCAACACCAAGAGCTAGTCTCTCGTTGGTTCTACGTCTTCCCGTTTATCCTCAGGACAAATTGCATCCTGTACGGAACAGGAGGTTAAAGGTGCTGATGCTCCAAGTAGGGAGCTTGCTAGTAAAGCGGCTGGAATGGCGAACCCGGGCACAAGGAGATGAGAAATGAGGTGCGTTTTAGAAACCTTTCCCCATCACACGGTGTACCATCTTCTGGGTTTCTCATGCATGTTTTTGATGTAGGAAGATGCCCTTGAACCTGGAGATTTGGGACCCATGCGATGGGTACCACGCAGTATTACTTTAAAGGGTCTGCGTTTGCTCAACCAACCTCACCAAACCTCTCAGCCCCAAGAGTGTCCACCCTTATGTCTCATCCAGCTGTGCGTCTAGATATGGTCAATCCAGGTTGCATCACAGCCCCTGAACTCATTGTGTAAGAATTTCTATCTCTTTCACTGTCGTTGTTTCATGGGTTTTTCAAAGTAATTTATTTTCATAATGGGGTTTAGCTGCTTTTCACGGCTGTGTTTATGCCGCTTTACACCCACTTGACACACTAACAGAGAGATATCAATACATAGGTTTTAAGATTATTACTAGTCAGATATATTGTTGTGCGGTGAATAGGGCGTGTTGAGTCCAGTTCTCTGAGCAAGGAGTAGGTCTTGTCTACTACATATTGGGTTTATGGAACGGTATCTGAGCTAATTTGATACCCTTGTTTTATGTATCACCCCACCTCACCTTTCCCGTTAAGCAGCCATAGTGTGTTTTCTGCATGTGTGACTCTGTTCTGTTTTGTAATTCAGTTCAAGTGTAACGGTTTTTACATTCCCTCTATCAGTGATACCTTATGAGAAGTGTCCTTTTCTGTGTGACTTATTTCACTTAGAATCGTCGTACCTAAATCCACTCATCATGCTGCTACTAACCTTTTGACATTGATTTCCTGGCTGAGTGATATTCCATTGTACATAAGGACCACAACTTCTTTATCCATTTTTCTCTTTCCTGGGATATTTAAGGTGGAATGAAGTGGAGGTCCTGGTCAACAGAGCAGCCCTAAACTTTGGGGTGCTTGTGTCTTGCTGATTTTTCATTTTCCCAATTTATACCCCCATGAGTGGAAGTGCCCTATGCTCTCTAAGCTGTGTTTTTCAGATGTTTCAGGACTCACCGGACACTTCTCCAGAGTGGCTCTTGGCAATTTACATCCCGCCCATCAGTGTAGCAAGGCTCCCATTTCTCCATGGCCTGTCCTGCATTTCTGGTTTTGACACTTTTTTCAGCATGGCCCTTTTGACCGATGGGAAGCGAGACTTCTTTGTAGCGCTGATTTGCCTTTCCAGGTTGCTTGGTTGGCCAAAAAGGGCGTATGCGTTTTTTCCTGAATATATTCAGGAAAAAACGCATACGCCCTTTTTGGCCAAGGGCATCATTGTCAACGTTTTGCCGCTTTTCATGTGCTTTAAAGGCGATTCGTATCTACCTCCTGAAATCTGTTTCCTGCAATTCTGCCTTGATTTCAAATCCTCTTCTTTGCCTTCCCTCAATATATTTGTCGACGAGAGTTATCATTTATAACTCTGCAGGTTTGTGAATTGCAGTGCCCTGAACCTCCATTTTACAACTCGTTTTTATGGGAGCTGGCCGCAAAATCGCAGAATGGCTTCAGGCCCTATTCTGGTTCCGGGGGGCAGGCTGAGCCTGTGGTTAATTCTTCTTTCTGATGGGAAAATAGAGTGACCTGTGCCTTTCCCAACACCAAGAGCTAGTCTCACGTTGGTTCCACGTCTTCCCGTTTATCCTCAGGACAAATTGCAACCTGTACGGAACAGGAGGTTAAAGGTGCTGATGCTCTAAGTAGGGAGCTTGCTAGTAAAGCGGCTGGAATGGCGAACCCGGGCACAAGGAGATGAGAAATGAGGTGCGTTTTAGAAATCTTTCCCCATCACACGATGTACCATCTTCTGGGTTTCTCATGCATGTTTTTGATGTAGGAAGATGCCCTTGAACCTGGAGATTTGGGACCCATGCGATGGGTACCACGCAGTATTACTTTAAAGGGTCTGCGTTTGCTCACCCAACCTCACCAAACCTCTCAGCCCCAAGAGTGTCCACCCTTATGTCTCATCCAGCTGTGGGTCTAGATATGGTCAATCCAGGTTGCATCACAGCCCCTGAACGCATTGTGTAAGAATTTCTCTCTCTTTCACTGTCTTTGTTTCATGGGTGTTTCAAATTAATTTATTTTTATAATGGGGTTTAGCTGCTTTTCACTGCTGTGTTTATGCCACTTTACACCCACTTGACACACTAACAGAGAGATATCAATACATAGGTTTTACGATTATTATTAGTCAGATATATTCTTGTGCGGTGAATAGGGCGTGTTGAGTCCAGTTCTCTGAGCAAGGAGTAGGTCTTGTCTATTACATATTGGGTTTATGGAATGGTATCTGAGCTAATTTGATACCCTTGTTTTATGTATCACCCCACCTCACCTTTCCCGTTAAGCAGCCATAGTGTGTTTTCTGCATGTGTGACTCTGTTCTGTTTTGTAATTCAGTTCAAGTGTAACGGTTTTTACATTCCCTCTATCAGTGATACCTTATGAGAAGTGTCCTTTTCTGTGTGACTTATTTCACTTAGAATCGTCGTACCTAAATCCACTCATCATGCTGCTACTAACCTTACGACATTGATTTCCTGGCTGAGTGATATTCCATTGTACATAAGGACCACAACTTCTTTATCCATTTTTCTCTTTCCTGGGATATTTAAGGTGGAATGAAGTGGAGGTCCTGGTCAACAGAGCAGCCCTAAACTTTGGGGTGCTTGTGTCTTGCTGATTTTTAATTTTCCCAATTTATACCCCCATGAGTGGAAGTGCCCTATGCTCTCTAAGCTGTGTTTTTCAGATGTTTCAGGACTCACCGGACACTTCTCCAGAGTGGCTCTTGGCAATTTACATCCCGCCCATCAGTGTAGCAAGGCTCCCATTTCTCCATGGCCTGTCCTGCATTTCTGGTTTTGACACTTTTTTCAGCATGGCCCTTTTGACCGATGGGAAGCGAGACTTCTTTGTAGCGCTGATTTGCCTTTCCAGGCTGCTTGGTTGGCCAAAAAGGGCGTATGCGTTTTTTCCTGAATATATTCAGGAAAAAACGCATACGCCCTTTTTGGCCAAGGGCATCATTGTCAACGTTTTGCCGCTTTTCATGTGCTTTAAAGGCGATTCGTATCTACCTCCTGAAATCTGTTTCCTGCAATTCTGCCTTGATTTCAAATCCTCTTCTTTGCCTCCCCTCAATATATTTGTGGACGACAGTTATCATTTATAACTCTGCAGGTTTGTGAATTGCAGTGCCCTGAACCTCCATTTTACAACTCGTTTTTATGGGAGCTGGCCGCAAAATTGCAGAATGGCTTCAGGCTCTGTTCTGGTTCCGGGGGTCAGGCTGAGCCTGTGGTTAATTCTTCTTTCTGATGGGAAAATAGAGTGACCTGTGCCTGTCCCAACACCAAGAGCTAGTCTCTCGTTGGTTCCACGTCTTCCCGTTTATCCTCAGGACAAATTGCAACCTGTACGGAACAGGAGGTTAAAGGTGCTGATGCCCCAAGTAGGGAGCTTGCTAGTAAAGCGGCTGGAATGGCGAACCCGGGCACAAGGAGATGAGAAATGAGGTGCGTTTTAGAAACCTTTCCCCATCACACGGTGTACCATCTTCTGGGTTTCTCATGCATGTTTTTGATGTAGGAAGATGCCCTTGAACCCGGAGATTTGGGACCCATGCGATGGGTACCACGCAGTATTACTTTAAAAGGTCTGTGTTTGCTCTCCCAACCTCACCAAACCTCTCAGCCCCAAGAGTGTCCACCCTTATGTCTCATCCAGCTGTGCGTCTAGATATGGTCAATCCAGGTTGCATCACAGCCCCTGAACGCATTGTGTAAGAATTTCTCTCTCTTTCACTGTCTTTGTTTCATGGGTGTTTCAAAGTAATTTATTTTTATAATGGGGTTTAGCTGCTTTTCACTGCTGTGTTTATGCCGCTTTACACCCACTTGACACACTAACAGAGAGATATCAATACATAGGTTTTACGATTATTATTAGTCAGATATATTCTTGTGCGGTGAATAGGGCGTGTTGAGTCCAGTTCTCTGAGCAAGGAGTAGGTCTTGTCTATTACATATTGGGTTTATGGAATGGTATCTGAGCTAATTTGATACCCTTGTTTTATGTATCAACCCACCTCACCTTTCCCGTTAAGCAGCCATAGTGTGTTTTCTGCATGTGTGACTCTGTTCTGTTTTGTAATTCAGTTCAAGTGTAACGGTTTTTACATTCCCTCTATCAGTGATACCTTATGAGAAGTGTCCTTTTCTGTGTGACTTATTTCACTTAGAATCGTCGTACCTAAATCCACTCATCATGCTGCTACTAACCTTACGACATTGATTTCCTGGCTGAGTGATATTCCATTGTACATAAGGACCACAACTTCTTTATCCATTTTTTTCTTTCCTGGGATATTTAAGGTGGAATGAAGTGGAGGTCCTGGTCAACAGAGCAGCCCTAAACTTTGGGGTGCTTGTGTCTTGCTGATTTTTAATTTTCCCAATTTATACCCTCATGAGTGGAAGTGCCCTATGCTCTCTAAGCTGTGTTTTTCAGATGTTTCAGGACTCACCGGACACTTCTCCAGAGTGGCTCTTGGCAATTTACATCCCGCCCATCAGTGTAGCAAGGCTCCCATTTCTCCATGGCCTGTCCTGCATTTCTGGTTTTGACACTTTTTTCAGCATGGCCCTTTTGACCGATGGGAAGCGAGACTTGTTTGTAGCGCTGATTTGCCTTTCCAGGTTGCTTGGTTGGCCAAAAAGGGCGTATGCGTTTTTTCCTGAATATATTCAGGAAAAAACGCATACGCCCTTTTTGGCCAAGGGCATCATTGTCAACGTTTTGCCGCTTTTCATGTGCTTTAAAGGCGATTCGTATCTACCTCCTGAAATCTGTTTCCTGCAATTCTGCCTTGATTTCAAATCCTCTTCTTTGCCTTCCCTCAATATATTTGTGGACGAGAGTTATCATTTATAACTCTGCATGTTTGTGAATTGCAGTGCCCTGAACCTCCATTTTACAACTCGTTTTTATGGGAGCTGGCCGCAAAATCGCAGAATGGCTTCAGGCCCTGTTCTGGTTCCGGGGGGCAGGCTGAGCCTGTGGTTAATTCTTCTTTCTGATGGGAAAATAGAGTGACCTGTGCCTGTCCCAACACCAAGAGCTAGTCTCTCGTTGGTTCCACGTCTTCCCGTTTATCCTCAGGACAAATTGCAACCTGTACGGAACAGGAGGTTAAAGGTGCTGATGCCCCAAGTAGGGAGCTTGCTAGTAAAGCGGCTGGAATGGCGAACCCGGGCACAAGGAGATGAGAAATGAGGTGCGTTTTAGAAACCTTTCCCCATCACACGGTGTACCATCTTCTGGGTTTCTCATGCATGTTTTTGATGTAGGAAGATGCCCTTGAACCTGGAGATTTGGGACCCATGCGATGGGTACCACGCAGTAATACTTTAAAGGGTCTGTGTTTGCTCACCCAACCTCACCAAACCTCTCAGCCCCAAGAGTGTCCACCCTTATGTCTCATCCAGCTGTGCGTCTAGATATGGTCAATCCAGGTTGCATCACAGCTCCTGAACGCATTGTGTAAGAATTTCTCTCTCTTTCACTGTCTTTGTTTCATGGGTGTTTCAAAGTAATTTATTTTTATAATGGGGTTTAGCTGCTTTTCACTGCTGTGTTTATGCCGCTTTACACCCACTTGACACACTAACAGAGAGATATCAATACATAGGTTTTACGATTATTATTAGTCAGATATATTCTTGTGCGGTGAATAGGGCGTGTTGAGTCCAGTTCTCTGAGCAAGGAGTAGGTCTTGTCTATTACATATTGGGTTTATGGAACGGTATCTGAGCTAATTTGATACCCTTGTTTTATGTATCACCCCACCTCACCTTTCCCGTTAAGCAGCCATAGTGTGTTTTCTGCATGTGTGACTCTGTTCTCTTTTGTAATTCAGTTCAAGTGTAATGGTATTTACATTCCCTCTATCAGTGATACCTTATGAGAAGTGTCCTTTTCTGTGTGACTTATTTCACTTAGAATCGTCGTACCTAAATCCACTCATCATGCTGCTACTAACCTTACGACATTGATTTCCTGGCTGAGTGATATTCCATTGTACATAAGGACCACAACTTCTTTATCCATTTTTCTCTTTCCTGGGATATTTAAGGTGGAATGAAGTGGAGGTCCTGGTCAACAGAGCAGCCCTAAACTTTGGGGTGCTTGTGTCTTGCTGATTTTTAATTTTCCCAATTTATACCCCCATGAGTGGAAGTGCCCTATGCTCTCTAAGCTGTGTTTTTCAGATGTTTCAGGACTCACCGGACACTTCTCCAGAGTGGCTCTTGGCAATTTACATCCCGCCCATCAGTGTAGCAAGGCTCCCATTTCTCCATGGCCTGTCCTGCATTTCTGGTTTTGACACTTTTTTCAGCATGGCCCTTTTGACCGATGGGAAGCGAGACTTCTTTGTAGCGCTGATTTGCCTTTCCAGGTTGCTTGGTTGGCCAAAAAGGGCGTATGCGTTTTTTCCTGAATATATTCAGGAAAAAACGCATACGCCCTTTTTGGCCAAGGGCATCATTGTCAACGTTTTGCCGCTTTTCATGTGCTTTAAAGGCGATTCGTATCTACCTCCTGAAATCTGTTTCCTGCAATTCTGCCTTGATTTCAAATCCTCTTCTTTGCCTCCCCTCAATATATTTGTGGACGAGAGTTATCATTTATAACTCTGCAGGTTTGTGAATTGCAGTGCCCTGAACCTCCATTTTACAACTCGTTTTTATGGGAGCTGGCCGCAAAATCGCAGAATGGCTTCAGGCCCTGTTCTGGTTCCGGGGGGCAGGCTGAGCCTGTGGTTAATTCTTCTTTCTGATGGGAAAATAGAGTGACCTGTGCCTGTCCCAACACCAAGAGCTAGTCTCTCGTTGGTTCTACGTCTTCCCGTTTATCCTCAGGACAAATTGCATCCTGTACGGAACAGGAGGTTAAAGGTGCTGATGCTCCAAGTAGGGAGCTTGCTAGTAAAGCGGCTGGAATGGCGAACCCGGGCACAAGGAGATGAGAAATGAGGTGCGTTTTAGAAACCTTTCCCCATCACACGGTGTACCATCTTCTGGGTTTCTCATGCATGTTTTTGATGTAGGAAGATGCCCTTGAACCTGGAGATTTGGGACCCATGCGATGGGTACCACGCAGTATTACTTTAAAGGGTCTGCGTTTGCTCAACCAACCTCACCAAACCTCTCAGCCCCAAGAGTGTCCACCCTTATGTCTCATCCAGCTGTGCGTCTAGATATGGTCAATCCAGGTTGCATCACAGCCCCTGAACTCATTGTGTAAGAATTTCTATCTCTTTCACTGTCGTTGTTTCATGGGTTTTTCAAAGTAATTTATTTTCATAATGGGGTTTAGCTGCTTTTCACGGCTGTGTTTATGCCGCTTTACACCCACTTGACACACTAACAGAGAGATATCAATACATAGGTTTTAAGATTATTACTAGTCAGATATATTCTTGTGCGGTGAATAGGGCGTGTTGAGTCCAGTTCTCTGAGCAAGGAGTAGGTCTTGTCTACTACATATTGGGTTTATGGAACGGTATCTGAGCTAATTTGATACCCTTGTTTTATGTATCACCCCACCTCACCTTTCCCGTTAAGCAGCCATAGTGTGTTTTCTGCATGTGTGACTCTGTTCTGTTTTGTAATTCAGTTCAAGTGTAACGGTTTTTACATTCCCTCTATCAGTGATACCTTATGAGAAGTGTCCTTTTCTGTGTGACTTATTTCACTTAGAATCGTCGTACCTAAATCCACTCATCATGCTGCTACTAACCTTACGACATTGATTTCCTGGCTGAGTGATATTCCATTGTACATAAGGACCACAACTTCTTTATCCATTTTTCTCTTTCCTGGGATATTTAAGGTGGAATGAAGTGGAGGTCCTGGTCAACAGAGCAGCCCTCAACTTTGGGGTGCTTGTGTCTTGCTGATTTTTCATTTTCCCAATTTATACCCCCATGAGTGGAAGTGCCCTATGCTCTCTAAGCTGTGTTTTTCAGATGTTTCAGGACTCACCGGACACTTCTCCAGAGTGGCTGTTGGCAATTTACATCCCGCCCATCAGTGTAGCAAGGCTCCCATTTCTCCATGGCCTGTCCTGCATTTCTGGTTTTGACACTTTTTTCAGCATGGCCCTTTTGACCGATGGGAAGCGAGACTTCTTTGTAGCGCTGATTTGCCTTTCCAGGTTGCTTGGTTGGCCAAAAAGGGCGTATGCGTTTTTTCCTGAATATATTCAGGAAAAAACGCATACGCCCTTTTTGACCAAGGGCATCATTGTCAACGTTTTGCCGCTTTTCATGTGCTTTAAAGGCGATTCGTATCTACCTCCTGAAATCTGTTTCCTGCAATTCTGCCTTGATTTCAAATCCTCTTCTTTGCCTTCCCTCAATATATTTTTGGACAAGAGTTATCATTTATAACTCTGCAGGTTTGTGAATTGCAGTGCCCTGAACCTCCATTTTACAACTCGTTTTTATGGGAGCTGGCCGCAAAATCGCAGAATGGCTTCAGGCTCTGTTCTGGTTCCGGGGGTCAGGCTGAGCCTGTGGTTAATTCTTCTTTCTGATGGGAAAATAGAGTGACCTGTGCCTGTCCCAACACCAAGAGCTAGTCTCTCGTTGGTTCCACGTCTTCCCGTTTATCCTCAGGACAAATTGCAACCTGTACGGAACAGGAGGTTAAAGGTGCTGATGCTCCAATTAGGGAGCTTGCTAGTAAAGCGGCTGGAATGGCGAACCCGGGCACAAGGAGATGAGAAATGAGGTGCGTTTTAGAAACCTTTCCCCATCACACGGTGTACCATCTTCTGGGTTTCTCATGCATGTTTTTGATGTAGGAAGATGCCCTTGAACCTGGAGATTTGGGACCCATGCGATGGGTACCACGCAGTATTACTTTAAAGGGTCTGCGTTTGCTCACCCAACCTCACCAAACCTCTCATCCCCAAGAGTGTCCACCCTTATGTCTCATCCAGCTGTGGGTCTAGATATGGTCATTCCAGGTTGCATCACAGCCCCTGAACGCATTGTGTAAGAATTTCTCTCTCTTTCACTGTCTTTGTTTCATGGGTGTTTCAAAGTAATTTATTTTTATAATGGGGTTTAGCTGCTTTTCACTGCTGTGTTTATGCCACTTTACACCCACTTGACACACTAACAGAGAGATATCAATACATAGGTTTTACGATTATTATTAGTCAGATATATTCTTGTGCGGTGAATAGGGCGTGTTGAGTCCAGTTCTCTGAGCAAGGAGTAGGTCTTGTCTATTACATATTGGGTTTATGGAATGGTATCTGAGCTAATTTGATACCCTTGTTTTATGTATCACCCCACCTCACCTTTCCCGTTAAGCAGCCATAGTGTGTTTTCTGCATGTGTGACTCTGTTCTGTTTTGTAATTCAGTTCAAGTGTAACGGTTTTTACATTCCCTCTATCAGTGATACCTTATGAGAAGTGTCCTTTTCTGTGTGACTTATTTCACTTAGAATCGTCGTACCTAAATCCACTCATCATGCTGCTACTAACCTTACGACATTGATTTCCTGGCTGAGTGATATTCCATTGTACATAAGGACCACAACTTCTTTATCCATTTTTCTCTTTCCTGGGATATTTAAGGTGGAATGAAGTGGAGGTCCTGGTCAACAGAGCAGCCCTAAACTTTGGGGTGCTTGTGTCTTGCTGATTTTTCATTTTCCCAATTTATACCCCCATGAGTGGAAGTGCCCTATGCTCTCTAAGCTCTGTTTTTCAGATGTTTCAGGACTCACCGGACACTTCTCCAGAGTGGCTCTTGGCAATTTACATCCCGCCCATCAGTGTAGCAAGGCTCCCATTTCTCCATGGCCTGTCCTGCATTTCTGGTTTTGACACTTTTTTCAGCATGGCCCTTTTGACCGATGGGAAGCGAGACTTCTTTGTAGCGCTGATTTGCCTTTCCAGGTTGCTTGGTTGGCCAAAAAGGGCGTATGCGTTTTTTCCTGAATATATTCAGGAAAAAACGCATACGCCCTTTTTGGCCAAGGGCATCATTGTCAACGTTTTGCCGCTTTTCATGTGCTTTAAAGGCGATTCGTATCTACCTCCTGAAATCTGTTTCCTGCAATTCTGCCTTGATTTCAAATCCTCTTCTTTGCCTTCCCTCAATATATTTGTCGACGAGAGTTATCATTTATAACTCTGCAGGTTTGTGAATTGCAGTGCCCTGAACCTCCATTTTACAACTCGTTTTTATGGGAGCTGGCCGCAAAATTGCAGAATGGCTTCAGGCCCTATTCTGGTTCCGGGGGGCAGGCTGAGCCTGTGGTTAATTCTTCTTTCTGATGGGAAAATAGAGTGACCTGTGCCTTTCCCAACACCAAGAGCTAGTCTCACGTTGGTTCCACGTCTTCCCGTTTATCCTCAGGACAAATTGCAACCTGTACGGAACAGGAGGTTAAAGGTGCTGATGCTCCAAGTAGGGAGCTTGCTAGTAAAGCGGCTGGAATGGCGAACCCGGGCACAAGGAGATGAGAAATGAGGTGCGTTTTAGAAACCTTTCCCCATCACACGGTGTACCATCTTCTGGGTTTCTCATGCATGTTTTTGATGTAGGAAGATGCCCTTGAACCTGGAGATTTGGGACCCATGCGATGGGTACCACGCAGTATTCCTTTAAAGGGTCTGCGTTTGCTCACCCAACCTCACCAAACCTCTCAGCCCCAAGAGTGTCCACCCTTATGTCTCATCCAGCTGTGGGTCTAGATATGGTCAATCCAGGTTGCATCACAGCCCCTGAACGCATTGTGTAAGAATTTCTCTCTCTTTCACTGTCTTTGTTTCATGGGTGTTTCAAAGTAATTTATTTTTATAATGGGGTTTAGCTGCTTTTCACTGCTGTGTTTATGCCACTTTACACCCACTTGACACACTAACAGAGAGATATCAATACATAGGTTTTACGATTATTATTAGTCAGATATATTCTTGTGCGGTGAATAGGGCGTGTTGAGTCCAGTTCTCTGAGCAAGGAGTAGGTCTTGTCTATTACATATTGGGTTTATGGAATGGTATCTGAGCTAATTTGATACCCTTGTTTTATGTATCACCCCACCTCACCTTTCCCGTTAAGCAGCCATAGTGTGTTTTCTGCATGTGTGACTCTGTTCTGTTTTGTAATTCAGTTCAAGTGTAACGGTTTTTACATTCCCTCTATCAGTGATACCTTATGAGAAGTGTCCTTTTCTGTGTGACTTATTTCACTTAGAATCGTCGTACCTAAATCCACTCATCATGCTGCTACTAACCTTACGACATTGATTTCCTGGCTGAGTGATATTCCATTGTACATAAGGACCACAACTTCTTTATCCATTTTTCTCTTTCCTGGGATATTTAAGGTGGAATGAAGTGGAGGTCCTGGTCAACAGAGCAGCCCTCAACTTTGGGGTGCTTGTGTCTTGCTGATTTTTAATTTTCCCAATTTATACCCCCATGAGTGGAAGTGCCCTATGCTCTGTAAGCTGTGTTTTTCAGATGTTTCAGGACTCACCGGACACTTCTCCAGAGTGGCTCTTGGCAATTTACATCCCGCCCATCAGTGTAGCAAGGCTCCCATTTCTCCATGGCCTGTCCTGCATTTCTGGTTTTGACACTTTTTTCAGCATGGCCCTTTTGACCGATGGGAAGCGAGACTTCTTTGTAGCGCTGATTTGCCTTTCCAGGTTGCTTGGTTGGCCAAAAAGGGCGTATGCGTTTTTTCCTGAATATATTCAGGAAAAAACGCATACGCCCTTTTTGGCCAAGGGCATCATTGTCAACGTTTTGCCGCTTTTCATGTGCTTTAAAGGCGATTCGTATCTACCTCCTGAAATCTGTTTCCTGCAATTCTGCCTTGATTTCAAATCCTCTTCTTTGCCTCCCCTCAATATATTTGTGGACGACAGTTATCATTTATAACTCTGCAGGTTTGTGAATTGCAGTGCCCTGAACCTCCATTTTACAACTCGTTTTTATGGGAGCTGGCCGCAAAATCGCAGAATGGCTTCAGGCTCTGTTCTGGTTCCGGGGGGCAGGCTGAGCCTGTGGTTAATTCTTCTTTCTGATGGGAAAATAGAGTGACCTGTGCCTGTCCCAACACCAAGAGCTAGTCTCTCGTTGGTTCCACGTCTTCCCGTTTATCCTCAGGACAAATTGCAACCTGTACGGAACAGGAGGTTAAAGGTGCTGATGCCCCAAGTAGGGAGCTTGCTAGTAAAGCGGCTGGAATGGCGAACCCGGGCACAAGGAGATGAGAAATGAGGTGCGTTTTAGAAACCTTTCCCCATCACACGGTGTACCATCTTCTGGGTTTCTCATGCATGTTTTTGATGTAGGAAGATGCCCTTGAACCCGGAGATTTGGGACCCATGCGATGGGTACCACGCAGTATTACTTTAAAAGGTCTGTGTTTGCTCACCCAACCTCACCAAACCTCTCAGCCCCAAGAGTGTCCACCCTTATGTCTCATCCAGCTGTGGGTCTAGATATGGTCAATCCAGGTTGCATCACAGCCCCTGAACGCATTGTGTAAGAATTTCTCTCTCTTTCACTGTCTTTGTTTCATGGGTGTTTCAAAGTAATTTATTTTTATAATGGGGTTTAGCTGCTTTTCACTGCTGTGTTTATGCCGCTTTACACCCACTTGACACACTAACAGAGAGATATCAATACATAGGTTTTACGATTATTATTAGTCAGATATATTCTTGTGCGGTGAATAGGGCGTGTTGAGTCCAGTTCTCTGAGCAAGGAGTAGGTCTTGTCTATTACATATTGGGTTTATGGAATGGTATCTGAGCTAATTTGATACCCTTGTTTTATGTATCACCCCACCTCACCTTTCCCGTTAAGCAGCCATAGTGTGTTTTCTGCATGTGTGACTCTGTTCTGTTTTGTAATTCAGTTCAAGTGTAACGGTTTTTACATTCCCTCTATCAGTGATACCTTATGAGAAGTGTCCTTTTCTGTGTGACTTATTTCACTTAGAATCGTCGTACCTAAATCCACTCATCATGCTGCTACTAACCTTACGACATTGATTTCCTGGCTGAGTGATATTCCATTGTACATAAGGACCACAACTTCTTTATCCATTTTTCTCTTTCCTGGGATATTTAAGGTGGAATGAAGTGGAGGTCCTGGTCAACAGAGCAGCCCTAAACTTTGGGGTGCTTGTGTCTTGCTGATTTTTAATTTTCCCAATTTATACCCCCATGAGTGGAAGTGCCCTATGCTCTCTAAGCTCTGTTTTTCAGATGTTTCAGGACTCACCGGACACTTCTCCAGAGTGGCTCTTGGCAATTTACATCCCGCCCATCAGTGTAGCAAGGCTCCCATTTCTCCATGGCCTGTCCTGCATTTCTGGTTTTGACACTTTTTTCAGCATGGCCCTTTTGACCGATGGGAAGCGAGACTTCTTTGTAGCGCTGATTTGCCTTTCCAGGTTGCTTGGTTGGCCAAAAAGGGCGTATGCGTTTTTTCCTGAATATATTCAGGAAAAAACGCATACGCCCTTTTTGGCCAAGGGCATCATTGTCAACGTTTTGCCGCTTTTCATGTGCTTTAAAGGCGATTCGTATCTACCTCCTGAAATCTGTTTCCTGCAATTCTGCCTTGATTTCAAATCCTCTTCTTTGCCTTCCCTCAATATATTTGTCGACGAGAGTTATCATTTATAACTCTGCAGGTTTGTGAATTGCAGTGCCCTGAACCTCCATTTTACAACTCGTTTTTATGGGAGCTGGCCGCAAAATCGCAGAATGGCTTCAGGCCCTATTCTGGTTCCGGGGGGCAGGCTGAGCCTGTGGTTAATTCTTCTTTCTGATGGGAAAATAGAGTGACCTGTGCCTTTCCCAACACCAAGAGCTAGTCTCACGTTGGTTCCACGTCTTCCCGTTTATCCTCAGGACAAATTGCAACCTGTACGGAACAGGAGGTTAAAGGTGCTGATGCTCCAAGTAGGGAGCTTGCTAGTAAAGCGGCTGGAATGGCGAACCCGGGCACAAGGAGATGAGAAATGAGGTGCGTTTTAGAAACCTTTCCCCATCACACGGTGTACCATCTTCTGGGTTTCTCATGCATGTTTTTGATGTAGGAAGATGCCCTTGAACCTGGAGATTTGGGACCCATGCGATGGGTACCACGCAGTATTCCTTTAAAGGGTCTGCGTTTGCTCACCCAACCTCACCAAACCTCTCAGCCCCAAGAGTGTCCACCCTTATGTCTCATCCAGCTGTGGGTCTAGATATGGTCAATCCAGGTTGCATCACAGCCCCTGAACGCATTGTGTAAGAATTTCTCTCTCTTTCACTGTCTTTGTTTCATGGGTGTTTCAAAGTAATTTATTTTTATAATGGGGTTTAGCTGCTTTTCACTGCTGTGTTTATGCCACTTTACACCCACTTGACACACTAACAGAGAGATATCAATACATAGGTTTTACGATTATTATTAGTCAGATATATTCTTGTGCAGTGAATAGGGCGTGTTGAGTCCAGTTCTCTGAGCAAGGAGTAGGTCTTGTCTATTACATATTGGGTTTATGGAATGGTATCTGAGCTAATTTGATACCCTTGTTTTATGTATCACCCCACCTCACCTTTCCCGTTAAGCAGCCATAGTGTGTTTTCTGCATGTGTGACTCTGTTCTGTTTTGTAATTCAGTTCAAGTGTAACGGTTTTTACATTCCCTCTATCAGTGATACCTTATGAGAAGTGTCCTTTTCTGTGTGACTTATTTCACTTAGAATCGTCGTACCTAAATCCACTCATCATGCTGCTACTAACCTTACGACATTGATTTCCTGGCTGAGTGATATTCCATTGTACATAAGGACCACAACTTCTTTATCCATTTTTCTCTTTCCTGGGATATTTAAGGTGGAATGAAGTGGAGGTCCTGGTCAACAGAGCAGCCCTAAACTTTGGGGTGCTTGTGTCTTGCTGATTTTTAATTTTCCCAATTTATACCCCCATGAGTGGAAGTGCCCTATGCTCTCTAAGCTGTGTTTTTCAGATGTTTCAGGACTCACCGGACACTTCTCCAGAGTGGCTCTTGGCAATTTACATCCCGCCCATCAGTGTAGCAAGGCTCCCATTTCTCCATGGCCTGTCCTGCATTTCTGGTTTTGACACTTTTTTCAGCATGGCCCTTTTGACCGATGGGAAGCGAGACTTGTTTGTAGCGCTGATTTGCCTTTCCAGGTTGCTTGGTTGGCCAAAAAGGGCGTATGCGTTTTTTCCTGAATATATTCAGGAAAAAACGCATACGCCCTTTTTGGCCAAGGGCATCATTGTCAACGTTTTGCCGCTTTTCATGTGCTTTAAAGGCGATTCGTATCTACCTCCTGAAATCTGTTTCCTGCAATTCTGCCTTGATTTCAAATCCTCTTCTTTGCCTCCCCTCAATATATTTGTGGACGACAGTTATCATTTATAACTCTGCAGGTTTGTGAATTGCAGTGCCCTGAACCTCCATTTTACAACTCGTTTTTATGGGAGCTGGCCGCAAAATCGCAGAATGGCTTCAGGCTCTGTTCTGGTTCCGGGGGGCAGGCTGAGCCTGTGGTTAATTCTTCTTTCTGATGGGAAAATAGAGTGACCTGTGCCTGTCCCAACACCAAGAGCTAGTCTCTCGTTGGTTCCACGTCTTCCCGTTTATCCTCAGGACAAATTGCAACCTGTACGGAACAGGAGGTTAAAGGTGCTGATGCCCCAAGTAGGGAGCTTGCTAGTAAAGCGGCTGGAATGGCGAACCCGGGCACAAGGAGATGAGAAATGAGGTGCGTTTTAGAAACCTTTCCCCATCACACGGTGTACCATCTTCTGGGTTTCTCATGCATGTTTTTGATGTAGGAAGATGCCCTTGAACCCGGAGATTTGGGACCCATGCGATGGGTACCACGCAGTATTACTTTAAAAGGTCTGTGTTTGCTCACCCAACCTCACCAAACCTCTCAGCCCCAAGAGTGTCCACCCTTATGTCTCATCCAGCTGTGGGTCTAGATATGGTCAATCCAGGTTGCATCACAGCCCCTGAACGCATTGTGTAAGAATTTCTCTCTCTTTCACTGTCTTTGTTTCATGGGTGTTTCAAAGTAATTTATTTTTATAATGGGGTTTAGCTGCTTTTCACTGCTGTGTTTATGCCGCTTTACACCCACTTGACACACTAACAGAGAGATATCAATACATAGGTTTTACGATTATTATTAGTCAGATATATTCTTGTGCGGTGAATAGGGCGTGTTGAGTCCAGTTCTCTGAGCAAGGAGTAGGTCTTGTCTATTACATATTGGGTTTATGGAATGGTATCTGAGCTAATTTGATACCCTTGTTTTATGTATCACCCCACCTCACCTTTCCCGTTAAGCAGCCATAGTGTGTTTTCTGCATGTGTGACTCTGTTCTGTTTTGTAATTCAGTTCAAGTGTAACGGTTTTTACATTCCCTCTATCAGTGATACCTTATGAGAAGTGTCCTTTTCTGTGTGACTTATTTCACTTAGAATCGTCGTACCTAAATCCACTCATCATGCTGCTACTAACCTTACGACATTGATTTCCTGGCTGAGTGATATTCCATTGTACATAAGGACCACAACTTCTTTATCCATTTTTCTCTTTCCTGGGATATTTAAGGTGGAATGAAGTGGAGGTCCTGGTCAACAGAGCAGCCCTAAACTTTGGGGTGCTTGTGTCTTGCTGATTTTTAATTTTCCCAATTTATACCCACATGAGTGGAAGTGCCCTATGCTCTCTAAGCTGTGTTTTTCAGATGTTTCAGGACTCACCGGACACTTCTCCAGAGTGGCTCTTGGCAATTTACATCCCGCCCATCAGTGTAGCAAGGCTCCCATTTCTCCATGGCCTGTCCTGCATTTCTGGTTTTGACACTTTTTTCAGCATGGCCCTTTTGACCGATGGGAAGCGAGACTTCTTTGTAGCGCTGATTTGCCTTTCCAGGTTGCTTGGTTGGCCAAAAAGGGCGTATGCGTTTTTTCCTGAATATATTCAGGAAAAAACGCATATGCCCTTTTTGGCCAAGGGCATCATTGTCAACGTTTTGCCGCTTTTCATGTGCTTTAAAGGCGATTCGTATCTACCTCCTGAAATCTGTTTCCTGCAATTCTGCCTTGATTTCAAATCCTCTTCTTTGCCTTCCCTCAATATATTTGTGGACGAGAGTTATCATTTATAACTCTGCAGGTTTGTGAATTGCAGTGCCCTGAACCTCCATTTTACAACTCGTTTTTATGGGAGCTGGCCGCAAAATCGCAGAATGGCTTCAGGCCCTGTTCTGGTTCCGGGGGGCAGGCTGAGCCTGTGGTTAATTCTTCTTTCTGATGGGAAAATAGAGTGACCTGTGCCTGTCCCAACACCAAGAGCTAGTCTCACGTTGGTTCCACGTCTTCCCGTTTATCCTCAGGACAAATTGCAACCTGTACGGAACAGGAGGTTAAAGGTGCTGATGCCCCAAGTAGGGAGGTTGCTAGTAAAGCGGCTGGAATGGCGAACCCGGGCACAAGGAGATGAGAAATGAGGTGCGTTTTAGAAACCTTTCCCCATCACACGGTGTACCATCTTCTGGGTTTCTCATGCATGTTTTTGATGTAGGAAGATGCCCTTGAACCCGGAGATTTGGGACCCATGCGATGGGTACCACGCAGTATTACTTTAAAGGGTCTGTGTTTGCTCACCCAACCTCACCAAACCTCTCAGCCCCAAGAGTGTCCACCCTTATGTCTCATCCAGCTGTGCGTCTAGATATGGTCAATCCAGGTTGCATCACAGCCCCTGAACGCATTGTGTAAGAATTTCTCTCTCTTTCACTGTCTTTGTTTCATGGGTGTTTCAAAGTAATTTATTTTTATAATGGGGTTTAGCTGCTTTTCACTGCTGTGTTTATGCCGCTTTACACCCACTTGACACACTAACAGAGAGATATCAATACATAGGTTTTACGATTATTATTAGTCAGATATATTCTTGTGCGGTGAATAGGGCGTGTTGAGTCCAGTTCTCTGAGCAAGGAGTAGGTCTTGTCTATTACATATTGGGTTTATGGAATGGTATCTGAGCTAATTTGATACCCTTGTTTTATGTATCACCCCACCTCACCTTTCCCGTTAAGCAGCCATAGTGTGTTTTCTGCATGTGTGACTCTGTTCTGTTTTGTAATTCAGTTCAAGTGTAACGGTTTTTACATTCCCTCTATCAGTGATACCTTATGAGAAGTGTCCTTTTCTGTGTGACTTATTTCACTTAGAATCGTCGTACCTAAATCCACTCATCATGCTGCTACTAACCTTACGACATTGATTTCCTGGCTGAGTGATATTCCATTGTACATAAGGACCACAACTTCTTTATCCATTTTTCTCTTTCCTGGGATATTTAAGGTGGAATGAAGTGGAGGTCCTGGTCAACAGAGCAGCCCTAAACTTTGGGGTGCTTGTGTCTTGCTGATTTTTAATTTTCCCAATTTATACCCCCATGAGTGGAAGTGCCCTATGTTCTCTAAGCTGTGTTTTTCAGATGTTTCAGGACTCACCGGACACTTCTCCAGAGTGGCTCTTGGCAATTTACATCCCGCCCATCAGTGTAGCAAGGCTCCCATTTCTCCATGGCCTGTCCTGCATTTCTGGTTTTGACACTTTTTTCAGCATGGCCCTTTTGACCGATGGGAAGCGAGACTTCTTTGTAGCGCTGATTTGCCTTTCCAGGTTGCTTGGTTGGCCAAAAAGGGCGTATGCGTTTTTTCCTGAATATATTCAGGAAAAAACGCATACGCCCTTTTTGGCCAAGGGCATCATTGTCAACGTTTTGCCGCTTTTCATGTGCTTTAAAGGCGATTCGTATCTACCTCCTGAAATCTGTTTCCTGCAATTCTGCCTTGATTTCAAATCCTCTTCTTTGCCTCCCCTCAATATATTTGTGGACGAGAGTTATCATTTATAACTCTGCAGGTTTGTGAATTGCAGTGCCCTGAACCTCCATTTTACAACTCGTTTTTATGGGAGCTGGCCGCAAAATCGCAGAATGGCTTCAGGCCCTGTTCTGGTTCCGGGGGTCAGGCTGAGCCTGTGGTTAATTCTTCTTTCTGATGGGAAAATAGAGTGACCTGTGCCTGTCCCAACACCAAGAGCTAGTCTCTCGTTGGTTCCACTTCTTCCCGTTTATCCTAAGGACAAATTGCAACCTGTATGGAACAGGAGGTTAAAGGTGCTGATGCTCCAAGTAGGGAGCTTGCTAGTAAAGCAGCTGGAATGGCGAACCCGGGCACAAGGAGATGAGAAATGAGGTGCGTTTCAGAAACCTTTCCCCATCACACGGTGTAGCATCTTCTGGGTTTCTCATGCATGTTTTTGATGTAGGAAGATGCCCTTGAACCTGGAGATTTGGGACCCATGCGATGGGTACCACGCAGTATTTCTTTAAAGGGTCTGCGTTTGCTCACCCAACCTCACCAAACCTCTCAGCCCCAAGAGTGTCCACCCTTATGTCTCATCCAGCTGTGCGTCTAGATATGGTCAATCCAGGTTGCATCACAGCCCCTGAACGCATTGTGTAAGAATTTCTCTCTCTTTCACTGTCTTTGTTTCATGGGTGTTTCAAAGTAATTTATTTTTATAATGGGGTTTAGCTGCTTTTCACTGCTGTGTTTATGCCGCTTTACACCCACTTGACACACTAACAGAGAGATATCAATACATAGGTTTTACGATTATTATTAGTCAGATATATTCTTGTGCGGTGAATAGGGCGTGTTGAGTCCAGTTCTCTGAGCAAGGAGTAGGTCTTGTCTATTACATATTGGGTTTATGGAACGGTATCTGAGCTAATTTGATACCCTTGTTTTATGTATCACCCCACCTCACCTTTCCCGTTAAGCAGCCATAGTGTGTTTTCTGCATGTGTGACTCTGTTCTGTTTTGTAATTCAGTTCAAGTGTAACGGTTTTTACATTCCCTCTATCAGTGATACCTTATGAGAAGTGTCCTTTTCTGTGTGACTTATTTCACTTAGAATCGTCGTACCTAAATCCACTCATCATGCTGCTACTAACCTTACGACATTGATTTCCTGGCTGAGTGATATTCCATTGTACATAAGGACCACAACTTCTTTATCCATTTTTCTCTTTCCTGGGATATTTAAGGTGGAATGAAGTGGAGGTCCTTGTCAACAGAGCAGCCCTAAACTTTGGGGTGCTTGTGTCTTGCTGATTTTTAATTTTCCCAATTTATACCCCCATGAGTGGAAGTGCCCTATGCTCTCTAAGCTGTGTTTTTCAGATGTTTCAGGACTCACCGGACACTTCTCCAGAGTGGCTCTTGGCAATTTACATCCCGCCCATCAGTGTAGCAAGGCTCCCATTTCTCCATGGCCTGTCCTGCATTTCTGGTTTTGACACTTTTTTCAGCATGGCCCTTTTGACCGATGGGAAGCGAGACTTCTTTGTAGCGCTGATTTGCCTTTCCAGGTTGCTTGGTTGGCCAAAAAGGGCGTATGCGTTTTTTCCTGAATATATTCAGGAAAAAACGCATACGCCCTTTTTGGCCAAGGGCATCATTGTCAACGTTTTGCCGCTTTTCATGTGCTTTAAAGGCGATTCGTATCTACCTCCTGAAATCTGTTTCCTGCAATTCTGCCTTGATTTCAAATCCTCTTCTTTGCCTCCCCTCAATATATTTGTGGACGAGAGTTATCATTTATAACTCTGCAGGTTTGTGAATTGCAGTGCCCTGAACCTCCATTTTACAACTCGTTTTTATGGGAGCTGGCCGCAAAATCGCAGAATGGCTTCAGGCCCTGTTCTGGTTCCGGGGGTCAGGCTGAGCATGTGGTTAATTCTTCTTTCTGATGGGAAAATAGAGTGACCTGTGCCTGTCCCAACACCAAGAGCTAGTCTCTCGTTGGTTCCACTTCTTCCCGTTTATCCTAAGGACAAATTGCAACCTGTATGGAACAGGAGGTTAAAGGTGCTGATGCTCCAAGTAGGGAGCTTGCTAGTAAAGCAGCTGGAATGGCGAACCCGGGCACAAGGAGATGAGAAATGAGGTGCGTTTCAGAAACCTTTCCCCATCACACGGTGTAGCATCTTCTGGGTTTCTCATGCATGTTTTTGATGTAGGAAGATGCCCTTGAACCTGGAGATTTGGGACCCATGCGATGGGTACCACGCAGTATTTCTTTAAAGGGTCTGCGTTTGCTCACCCAACCTCACCAAACCTCTCAGCCCCAAGAGTGTCCACCCTTATGTCTCATCCAGCTGTGCGTCTAGATATGGTCAATCCAGGTTGCATCACAGCCCCTGAACGCATTGTGTAAGAATTTCTCTCTCTTTCACTGTCTTTGTTTCATGGGTGTTTCAAAGTAATTTATTTTTATAATGGGGTTTAGCTGCTTTTCACTGCTGTGTTTATGCCGCTTTACACCCACTTGACACACTAACAGAGAGATATCAATACATAGGTTTTACGATTATTATTAGTCAGATATATTCTTGTGCGGTGAATAGGGCGTGTTGAGTCCAGTTCTCTGAGCAAGGAGTAGGTCTTGTCTATTACATATTGGGTTTATGGAACGGTATCTGAGCTAATTTGATACCCTTGTTTTATGTATCACCCCACCTCACCTTTCCCGTTAAGCAGCCATAGTGTGTTTTCTGCATGTGTGACTCTGTTCTGTTTTGTAATTCAGTTCAAGTGTAACGGTTTTTACATTCCCTCTATCAGTGATACCTTATGAGAAGTGTCCTTTTCTGTGTGACTTATTTCACTTAGAATCGTCGTACCTAAATCCACTCATCATGCTGCTACTAACCTTACGACATTGATTTCATGGCTGAGTGATATTCCATTGTACATAAGGACCACAACTTCTTTATCCATTTTTCTCTTTCCTGGGATATTGAAGGTGGAATGAAGTGGAGGTCCTGGTCAACAGAGCAGCCCTCAACTTTGGGGTGCTTGTGTCTTGCTGATTTTTAATTTTCCCAATTTATACCCCCATGAGTGGAAGTGCCCTATGCTCTCTAAGCTGTGTTTTTCAGATGTTTCAGGACTCACCGAACACTTCTCCGGAGTGGCTCTTGGCAATTTACATCCCGCCCATCAGTGTAGCAAGGCTCCCATTTCTCCATGGCCTGTCCTGCATTTCTGGTTTTGACACTTTTTTCAGCATGGCCCTTTTGACCGATGGGAAGCGAGACTTCTTTGTAGCGCTGATTTGCCTTTCCAGGTTGCTTGGTTGGCCAAAAAGGGCGTATGCGTTTTTTCCTGAATATATTCAGGAAAAAACGCATACGCCCTTTTTGGCCAAGGGCATCATTGTCAACGTTTTGCCGCTTTTCATGTGCTTTAAAGGCGATTCGTATCTACCTCCTGAAATCTGTTTCCTGCAATTCTGCCTTGATTTCAAATCCTCTTCTTTGCCTTCCCTCAATATATTTGTGGACGAGAGTTATGATTAATAACTCTGCAGGTTTGTGAATTGCAGTGCCCTGAACCTCCATTTTACAACTCGTTTTTATGGGAGCTGGCCGCAAAATCGCAGAATGGCTTCAGGCCCTGTTCTGGTTCCGGGGGGCAGGCAGAGCCTGTGGTTAATTCTTCTTTCTGATGGGAAAATAGAGTGACCTGTGCCTGTCCCAACACCAAGAGCTAGTCTCTCGTTGGTTCCACGTCTTCCCGTTTATCCTAAGGACAAATTGCAACCTGTATGGAACAGGAGGTTAAAGGTGCTGATGCTCCAAGTAGGGAGCTTGCTAGTAAAGCAGCTGGAATGGCGAACCCGGGCACAAGGAGATGAGAAATGAGGTGCGTTTTAGAAACCTTTCCCCATCACACGGTGTAGCATCTTCTGGGTTTCTCATGCATGTTTTTGATGTAGGAAGATGCCCTTGAACCTGGAGATTTGGGACCCATGCGATGGGTACCACGCAGTATTACTTTAAAGGGTTTGCGTTTGCTCACCCAACCTCACCAAACCTCTCAGCCCCAAGAGTGTCCACCCTTATGTCTCATCCAGCTGTGCGTCTAGATATGGTTAATCCAGGTTGCATCACAGCCCCTGAACGCATTGTGTAAGAATTTCTCTCTCTTTCACTGTCTTTGTTTCATGGGTGTTTCAAAGTAATTTATTTTTATAATGGGGTTTAGCTGCTTTTCACTGCTGTGTTTATGCCGCTTTACACCCACTTGACACACTAACAGAGAGATATCAATACATAGGTTTTACGATTATTATTAGTCAGATATATTCTTGTGCGGTGAATAGGGCGTGTTGAGTCCAGTTCTCTGAGCAAGGAGTAGGTCTTGTCTATTACATATTGGGTTTATGGAACGGTATCTGAGCTAATTTGATACCCTTGTTTTATGTATCACCCCACCTCACCTTTCCCGTTAAGCAGCCATAGTGTGTTTTCTGCATGTGTGACTCTGTTCTGTTTTGTAATTCAGTTCAAGTGTAACGGTTTTTACATTCCCTCTATCAGTGATACCTTATGAGAAGTGTCCTTTTCTGTGTGACTTATTTCACTTAGAATCGTCGTTCCTAAATCCACTCATCATGCTGCTACTAACCTTACGACATTGATTTCATGGCTGAGTGATATTCCATTGTACATAAGGACCACAACTTCTTTATCCATTTTTCTCTTTCCTGGGATATTTAATGTGGAATGAAGTGGAGGTCCTGGTCAACAGAGCAGCCCTAAACTTTGGGGTGCTTGTGTTTTGCTGATTTTTAATTTTCCCAATTTATACCCCCATGAGTGGAAGTGCCCTATGCTCTCTAAGCTGTGTTTTTCATATGTTTCAGGACTCACCGAACACTTCTCCGGAGTGGCTCTTGGCAGTTTACATCCCGCCCATCAGTGTAACAAGGCTGCCATTTCTCCATGAGCTGTCCTGCATTTCTGGTTTTGACACTTTTTTCAGCATGGCCCTTTTGACCGATGGGAAGCGAGACTTCTTTGTAGCGCTGATTTGCCTTTCCAGGTTGCTTGGTTGGCCAAAAAGTGCGTATGCGTTTTTTCCTGAATATATTCAGGAAAAAACGCATACGCCCTTTTTGGCCAAGGGCATCATTGTCAACGTTTTGCCGCTTTTCATGTGCTTTAAAGGCGATTCGAATCTACCTCCTGAAATCTCTTTCCTGCAATTCTGCCTTGATTTCAAATCCTCTTCTTTGCCTTCCCTCAATATATTTGTGGACGAGAGTTATCATTTATAACTCTGCAGGTTTGTGAATTGCAGTGCCCTGAACCTCCATTTTATAACTCGATTTTATGGGAGCTGGCCGCAAAATCGCAGAATGGCTTCAGGCCCTGTTCTGGTTCCGGGGGGCAGGCTGAGCCTGTGGTTAATTCTTCTTTCTGATGGGAAAATAGAGTGACCTGTGCCTGTCCCAACACCAAGAGCTAGTCTCTCGTTGGTTCCACGTCTTCCCGTTTATCCTCAGGACAAATTGCAACCTGCATGGAACAGGAGGTTAAAGGTGCTGATGCTCCAAGTAGGGAGCTTGCTAGTAAAGCGGCTGGAATGGCGAACCCGGGCACAAGGAGATGAGAAATGAGGTGCGTTTTAGAAACCTTTCCCCATCACACGGTGTACCATCTTCTGGGTTTCTCATGCATGTTTTTGATGTAGGAAGATGCCCTTGAACCTGGAGATTTGGGACCCATGCGATGGGTACCACGCAGTATTACTTTAAAGGGTCTGCGTTTGCTCACCCAACCTCACCAAACCTCTCAGCCCCAAGAGTGTCCACCCTTATGTCTCATCCAGCTGTGCGTCTAGATATGGTCAATCCAGGTTGCATCACAGCCCCTGAACGCATTGTGTAAGAATTTCTCTCTCTTTCACTGTCTTTGTTTCATGGTTGTTTCAAAGTAATTTATTTTTATAATGGGGTTTAGCTGCTTTTCACTGCTGTGTTTATGCCGCTTTACACCCACTTGACACACTAACAGAGAGATATCAATACATAGGTTTTACGATTATTATTAGTCAGATATATTCTTGTGCGGTGAATAGGGCGTGTTGAGTCCAGTTCTCTGAGCAAGGAGTAGGTCTTGTCTATTACATATTGGGTTTATGGAACGGTATCTGAGCTAATTTGATACCCTTGTTTTATGTATCACCCCACCTCACCTTTCCCGTTAAGCAGCCATAGTGTGTTTTCTGCATGTGTGACTCTGTTCTGTTTTGTAATTCAGTTCAAGTGTAACGGTTTTTACATTCCCTCTATCAGTGATACCTTATGAGAAGTGTCCTTTTCTGTGTGACTTATTTCACTTAGAATCGTCGTACCTAAATCCACTCATCATGCTGCTACTAACCTTACGACATTGATTTCCTGGCTGAGTGATATTCCATTGTACATAAGGACCACAACTTCTTTATCCATTTTTCTCTTTCCTGGGATATTTAAGGTGGAATGAAGTGGAGGTCCTGGTCAACAGAGCAGCCCTAAACTTTGGGGTGCTTGTGTCTTGCTGATTTTTCATTTTCCCAATTTATACCCCCATGAGTGGAAGTGCCCTATGCTCTCTAAGCTGTGTTTTTCAGATGTTTCAGGACTCACCGGACACTTCTCCAGAGTGGCTCTTGGCAATTTACATCCCGCCCATCAGTGGAGCAAGGCTCCCATTTCTCCATGGCCTGTCCTGCATTTCTGGTTTTGACACTTTTTTCAGCATGGCCCTTTTGACCGATGGGAAGCGAGACTTCTTTGTAGCGCTGATTTGCCTTTCCAGGTTGCTTGGTTGGCCAAAAAGGGCGTATGCGTTTTTTCCTGAATATATTCAGGAAAAAACGCATACGCCCTTTTTGGCCAAGGGCATCATTGTCAACGTTTTGCCGCTTTTCATGTGCTTTAAAGGCGATTCGTATCTACCTCCTGAAATCTGTTTCCTGCAATTCTGCCTTGATTTCAAATCCTCTTCTTTGCCTTCCCTCAATATATTTGTGGACGAGAGTTATGATTAATAACTCTGCAGGTTTGTGAATTGCAGTGCCCTGAACCTCCATTTTACAACTCGTTTTTATGGGAGCTGGCCGCAAAATCGCAGAATGGCTTCAGGCCCTGTTCTGGTTCCGGGGGTCAGGCTGAGCCTGTGGTTAATTCTTCTTTCTGATGGGAAAATAGAGTGACCTGTGCCTGTCCCAACACCAAGAGCTAGTCTCTCGTTGGTTCCACGTCTTCCCGTTTATCCTCAGGACAAATTGCAACCTGTACGGAACAGGAGGTTAAAGGTGCTGATGCCCCAAGTAGGGAGGTTGCTAGTAAAGCGGCTGGAATGGCGAACCCGGGCACAAGGAGATGAGAAATGAGGTGCGTTTTAGAAACCTTTCCCCATCACACGGTGTACCATCTTCTGGGTTTCTCATGCATGTTTTTGATGTAGGAAGATGCCCTTGAACCTGGAGATTTGGGACCCATGCGATGGGTACCACGCAGTATTACTTTAAAGGGTCTGTGTTTGCTCACCCAACCTCACCAAACCTCTCAGCCCCAAGAGTGTCCACCCTTATGTCTCATCCAGCTGTGCGTCTAGATATGGTCAATCCAGGTTGCATCACAGCCCCTGAACGCATTGTGTAAGAATTTCTCTCTCTTTCACTGTCTTTGTTTCATGGGTGTTTCAAAGTAATTTATTTTTATAATGGGGTTTAGCTGCTTTTCACTGCTGTGTTTATGCCGCTTTACACCCACTTGACACACTAACAGAGAGATATCAATACATAGGTTTTACGATTATTATTAGTCAGATATATTCTTGTGCGGTGAATAGGGCGTGTTGAGTCCAGTTCTCTGAGCAAGGAGTAGGTCTTGTCTATTACATATTGGGTTTATGGAATGGTATCTGAGCTAATTTGATACCCTTGTTTTATGTATCACCCCACCTCACCTTTCCCGTTAAGCAGCCATAGTGTGTTTTCTGCATGTGTGACTCTGTTCTGTTTTGTAATTCAGTTCAAGTGTAACGGTTTTTACATTCCCTCTATCAGTGATACCTTATGAGAAGTGTCCTTTTCTGTGTGACTTATTTCACTTAGAATCGTCGTACCTAAATCCACTCATCATGCTGCTACTAACCTTACGACATTGATTTCCTGGCTGAGTGATATTCCATTGTACATAAGGACCACAACTTCTTTATCCATTTTTCTCTTTCCTGGGATATTTAAGGTGGAATGAAGTGGAGGTCCTGGTCAACAGAGCAGCCCTCAACTTTGGGGTGCTTGTGTCTTGCTGATTTTTCATTTTCCCAATTTATACCCCCATGAGTGGAAGTGCCCTATGCTCTCTAAGCTGTGTTTTTCAGATGTTTCAGGACTCACCGGACACTTCTCCAGAGTGGCTCTTGGCAATTTACATCCCGCCCATCAGTGTAGCAAGGCTCCCATTTCTCCATGGCCTGTCCTGCATTTCTGGTTTTGACACTTTTTTCAGCATGGCCCTTTTGACCGATGGGAAGCGAGACTTCTTTGTAGCGCTGATTTGCCTTTCCAGGTGGCTTGGTTGGCCAAAAAGGGCGTATGCGTTTTTCCTGAATATATTCAGGAAAAAACGCATACACCCTTTTTGGCCAAGGGCATCATTGTCAACGTTTTGCCGCTTTTCATGTGCTTTAAAGGCGATTCGTATCTACCTCCTGAAATCTGTTTCCTGCAATTCTGCCTTGATTTCAAATCCTCTTCTTTGCCTCCCCTCAATATATTTGTGGACGAGAGTTATCATTTATAACTCTGCAGGTTTGTGAATTGCAGTGCCCTGAACCTCCATTTTATAACTCGATTTTATGGGAGCTGGCCGCAAAATCGCAGAATGGCTTCAGGCCCTGTTCTGGTTCCGGGGGGCAGGCTGAGCCTGTGGTTAATTCTTCTTTCTGATGGGAAAATACAGGGACCTGTGCCTGTCCCAACACCAAGAGCTAGTCTCTCGTTGGTTCCACGTCTTCCCGTTTATCCTCAGGACAAATTGCAACCTGCATGGAACAGGAGGTTAAAGGTGCTGATGCTCCAAGTAGGGAGCTTGCTAGTAAAGCGGCTGGAATGGCGAACCCGGGCACAAGGAGATGAGAAATGAGGTGCGTTTTAGAAACCTTTCCCCATCACACGGTGTACCATCTTCTGGGTTTCTCATGCATGTTTTTGATGTAGGAAGATGCCCTTGAACCTGGATATTTGGGACCCATGCGATGGGTACCACGCAGTATTACTTTAAAGGGTCTGCGTTTGCTCACCCAACCTCACCAAACCTCTCAGCCCCAAGAGTGTCCACCCTTATGTCTCATCCAGCTGTGCGTCTAGATATGGTCAATCCAGGTTGCATCACAGCCCCTGAACGCATTGTGTAAGAATTTCTCTCTCTTTCACTGTCTTTGTTTCATGGGTGTTTCAAAGTAATTTATTTTTATAATGGGGTTTAGCTGCTTTTCACTGCTGTGTTTATGCCGCTTTACACCCACTTGACACACTAACAGAGAGATATCAATACATAGGTTTTACGATTATTATTAGTCAGATATATTCTTGTGCGGTGAATAGGGCGTGTTGAGTCCAGTTCTCTGAGCAAGGAGTAGGTCTTGTCTATTACATATTGGGTTTATGGAATGGTATCTGAGCTAATTTGATACCCTTGTTTTATGTATCACCCCACCTCACCTTTCCCGTTAAGCAGCCATAGTGTGTTTTCTGCATGTGTGACTCTGTTCTGTTTTGTAATTCAGTTCAAGTGTAACGGTTTTTACATTCCCTCTATCAGTGATACCTTATGAGAAGTGTCCTTTTCTGTGTGACTTATTTCACTTAGAATCGTCGTACCTAAATCCACTCATCATGCTGCTACTAACCTTACGACATTGATTTCCTGGCTGAGTGATATTCCATTGTACATAAGGACCACAACTTCTTTATCCATTTTTCTCTTTCCTGGGATATTTAAGGTGGAATGAAGTGGAGGTCCTGGTCAACAGAGCAGCCCTCAACTTTGGGGTGCTTGTGTCTTGCTGATTTTTCATTTTCCCAATTTATACCCCCATGAGTGGAAGTGCCCTATGCTCTCTAAGCTGTGTTTTTCAGATGTTTCAGGACTCACCGGACACTTCTCCAGAGTGGCTCTTGGCAATTTACATCCCGCCCATCAGTGTAGCAAGGCTCCCGTTTCTCCATGGCCTGTCCTGCATTTCTGGTTTTGACACTTTTTTCAGCATGGCCCTTTTGACCGATGGGAAGCGAGACTTCTTTGTAGCGCTGATTTGCCTTTCCAGGTGGCTTGGTTGGCCAAAAAGTGCGTATGCGTTTTTTCCTGAATATATTCAGGAAAAAACGCATACGCCCTTTTTGGCCAAGGGCATCATTGTCAACGTTTTGCCGCTTTTCATGTGCTTTAAAGGCGATTCGTATCTACCTCCTGAAATCTGTTTCCTGCAATTCTGCCTTGATTTCAAATCCTCTTCTTTGCCTCCCCTCAATATATTTGTGGACGAGAGTTATCATTTATAACTCTGCAGGTTTGTGAATTGCAGTGCCCTGAACCTCCATTTTACAACTCGTTTTTATGGGAGCTGGCCGCAAAATCGCAGAATGGCTTCAGGCCCTGTTCTGGTTCCGGGGGGCAGGCTGAGCCTGTGGTTAATTCTTCTTTCTGATGGGAAAATAGAGTGACCTGTGCCTGTCCCAACACCAAGAGCTAGTCTCACGTTGGTTCCACGTCTTCCCGTTTATCCTCAGGACAAATTGCAACCTGTACGGAACAGGAGGTTAAAAGTGCTGATGCTCCAAGTAGGGAGCTTGCTAGTAAAGCGGCTGGAATGGCGAACCCAGGCACAAGGAGATGAGAAATGAGGTGCGTTTTAGAAACCTTTCCCCATCACACGGTGTACCATCTTCTGGGTTTCTCATGCATGTTTTTGATGTAGGAAGATGCCCTTGAACCTGGAGTTTTGGGACCCATGCGATGGGTACCACGCAGTATTACTTTAAAGGGTCTGCGTTTGCTCACCCAACCTCACCAAACCTCTCAGCCCCAAGAGTGTCCACCCTTATGTCTCATCCAGCTGTGCGTCTAGATATGGTCAATCCAGGTTGCATCACAGCCCCTGAACGCATTGTGTAAGAATTTCTCTCTCTTTCACTGTCTTTGTTTCATGGGTGTTTCAAAGTAATTTATTTTTATAATGGGGTTTAGCTGCTTTTCACTGCTGTGTTTATGCCGCTTTACACCCACTTGACACACTAACAGAGAGATATCAATACATAGTTTTTACGACTATTATTAGTCAGATATATTCTTGTGCGGTGAATAGGGCGTGTTGAGTCCAGTTCTCTGAGCAAGGAGTAGGTCTTGTCTATTACATACTGGGTTTATGGAATGGTATCTGAGCTAATTTGATACCCTTGTTTTATGTATCACCCCACCTCACCTTTCCCGTTAAGCAGCCATAGTGTGTTTTCTGCATGTGTGACTCTGTTCTGTTTTGTAATTCAGTTCAAGTGTAACGGTTTTTACATTCCCTCTATCAGTGATACCTTATGAGAAGTGTCTTTTTCTGTGTGACTTATTTCACTTAGAATCGTCGTACCTAAATCCACTCATCATGCTGCTACTAACCTTACGACATTGATTTCCTGGCTGAGTGATATTCCATTGTACATAAGGACCACAATTTCTTTATCCATTTTTCTCTTTCCTGGGATATTTAAGGTGGAATGAAGTGGAGGTCCTGGTCAACAGAGCAGCCCTAAACTTTGGGGTGCTTGTGTCTTGCTGATTTTTAATTTTCCCAATTTATACCCCCATGAGTGGAAGTGCCCTATGCTCTCTAAGCTGTGTTTTTCAGATGTTTCAGGACTCACCGGACACTTCTCCAGAGTGGCTGTTGGCAATTTACATCCCGCCCATCAGTGTAGCAAGGCTCCCATTTCTCCATGGCCTGTCCTGCATTTCTGGTTTTGACACTTTTTTCAGCATGGCCCTTTTGACCGATGGGAATTGAGACTTCTTTGTAGCGCTGATTTGCCTTTCCAGGTTGCTTGGTTGGCCAAAAAGGGCGTATGCGTTTTTTCCTGAATATATTCAGGAAAAAACGCATACGCCCTTTTTGGCCAAGGGCATCATTGTCAACGTTTTGCCGCTTTTCATGTGCTTTAAAGGCGATTCGTATCTACCTCCTGAAATCTGTTTCCTGCAATTCTGCCTTGATTTCAAATCCTCTTCTTTGCCTTCCCTCAATATATTTGTGGACGAGAGTTATGATTAATAACTCTGCAGGTTTGTGAATTGCAGTGCCCTGAACCTCCATTTTACAACTCGTTTTTATGGGAGCTGGCCGCAAAATCGCAGAATGGCTTCAGGCCCTGTTCTGGTTCCGGGGGTCAGGCTGAGCCTGTGGTTAATTCTTCTTTCTGATGGGAAAATAGAGTGACCTGTGCCTGTCCCAACACCAAGAGCTAGTCTCTCGTTGGTTCCACGTCTTCCCGTTTATCCTCAGGACAAATTGCAACCTGTACGGAACAGGAGGTTAAAGGTGCTGATGCCCCAAGTAGGGAGGTTGCTAGTAAAGCGGCTGGAATGGCGAACCCGGGCACAAGGAGATGAGAAATGAGGTGCGTTTTAGAAACCTTTCCCCATCACACGGTGTACCATCTTCTGGGTTTCTCATGCATGTTTTTGATGTAGGAAGATGCCCTTGAACCTGGAGATTTGGGACCCATGCGATGGGTACCACGCAGTATTACTTTAAAGGGTCTGTGTTTGCTCACCCAACCTCACCAAACCTCTCAGCCCCAAGAGTGTCCACCCTTATGTCTCATCCAGCTGTGCGTCTAGATATGGTCAATCCAGGTTGCATCACAGCCCCTGAACGCATTGTGTAAGAATTTCTCTCTCTTTCACTGTCTTTGTTTCATGGGTGTTTCAAAGTAATTTATTTTTATAATGGGGTTTAGCTGCTTTTCACTGCTGTGTTTATGCCGCTTTACACCCACTTGACACACTAACAGAGAGATATCAATACATAGGTTTTACGATTATTATTAGTCAGATATATTCTTGTGCGGTGAATAGGGCGTGTTGAGTCCAGTTCTCTGAGCAAGGAGTAGGTCTTGTCTATTACATATTGGGTTTATGGAATGGTATCTGAGCTAATTTGATACCCTTGTTTTATGTATCACCCCACCTCACCTTTCCCGTTAAGCAGCCATAGTGTGTTTTCTGCATGTGTGACTCTGTTCTGTTTTGTAATTCAGTTCAAGTGTAACGGTTTTTACATTCCCTCTATCAGTGATACCTTATGAGAAGTGTCCTTTTCTGTGTGACTTATTTCACTTAGAATCGTCGTACCTAAATCCACTCATCATGCTGCTACTAACCTTACGACATTGATTTCCTGGCTGAGTGATATTCCATTGTACATAAGGACCACAACTTCTTTATCCATTTTTCTCTTTCCTGGGATATTTAAGGTGGAATGAAGTGGAGGTCCTGGTCAACAGAGCAGCCCTCAACTTTGGGGTGCTTGTGTCTTGCTGATTTTTAATTTTCCCAATTTATACCCCCATGAGTGGAAGTGCCCTATGCTCTCTAAGCTGTGTTTTTCAGATGTTTCAGGACTCACCGGACACTTCTCCAGAGTGGCTCTTGGCAATTTACATCCCGCCCATCAGTGTAGCAAGGCTCCCATTTCTCCATGGCCTGTCCTGCATTTCTGGTTTTGACACTTTTTTCAGCATGGCCCTTTTGACCGATGGGAAGCGAGACTTCTTTGTAGCGCTGATTTGCCTTTCCAGGTTGCTTGGTTGGCCAAAAAGGGCGTATGCGTTTTTTCCTGAATATATTCAGGAAAAAACGCATACGCCCTTTTTGGCCAAGGGCATCATTGTCAACGTTTTGCCGCTTTTCATGTGCTTTAAAGGCGATTCGTATCTACCTCCTGAAATCTGTTTCCTGCAATTCTGCCTTGATTTCAAATCCTCTTCTTTGCCTCCCCTCAATATATTTGTGGACGAGAGTTATCATTTATAACTCTGCAGGTTTGTGAATTGCAGTGCCCTGACCCTCCATTTTACAACTCGTTTTTATGGGAGCTGGCCGCAAAATCGCAGAATGGCTTCAGGCCCTGTTCTGGTTCCGGGGGTCAGGCTGAGCCTGTGGTTAATTCTTCTTTCTGATGGGAAAATAGAGTGACCTGTGCCTGTCCCAACACCAAGAGCTAGTCTCTCGTTGGTTCCACGTCTTCCCGTTTATCCTCAGGACAAATTGCAACCTGTACGGAACAGGAAGTTAAAGGTGCTGATGCTCCAAGTAGGGAGCTTGCTAGTAAAGCGGCTGGAATTGCGAACCCGGGCACAAGGAGATGAGAAATGAGGTGCGTTTTAGAAACCTTTCCCCATCACACGGTGTACCATCTTCTGGGTTTCTCATGCATGTTTTTGATGTAGGAAGATGCCCTTGAACCTGGAGATTTGGGACCCATGCGATGGGTACCACGCAGTATTACTTTAAAGGGTCTGCGTTTGCTCACCCAACCTCACCAAACCTCTCAGCCCCAAGAGTGTCCACCCTTATGTCTCATCCAGCTGTGCGTCTAGATATGGTCAATCCAGGTTGCATCACAGCCCCTGAACGCATTGTGTAAGAATTTCTCTCTCTTTCACTGTCTTTGTTTCATGGGTGTTTCAAAGTAATTTATTTTTATAATGGGGTTTAGCTGCTTTTCACTGCTGTGTTTATGCCGCTTTACACCCACTTGACACACTAACAGAGAGATATCAATACATAGGTTTTACGATTATTATTAGTCAGATATATTCTTGTGCGGTGAATAGGGCGTGTTGAGTCCAGTTCTCTGAGCAAGGAGTAGGTCTTGTCTATTACATATTGGGTTTATGGAATGGTATCTGAGCTAATTTGATACCCTTGTTTTATGTATCACCCCACCTCACCTTTCCCGTTAAGCAGCCATAGTGTGTTTTCTGCATGTGTGACTCTGTTCTGTTTTGTAATTCAGTTCAAATGTAACGGTTTTTACATTCCCTCTATCAGTGATACCTTATGAGAAGTGTCCTTTTCTGTGTGACTTATTTCACTTAGAATCGTCGTACCTAAATCCACTCATCATGCTGCTACTAACCTTACGACATTGATTTCCTGGCTGAGTGATATTCCATTGTACATAAGGACCACAACTTCTTTATCCATTTTTCTCTTTCCTGGGATATTTAAGGTGGAATGAAGTGGAGGTCCTGGTCAACAGAGCAGCCCTAAACTTTGGGGTGCTTGTGTCTTGCTGATTTTTAATTTTCCCAATTTATACCCCCATGAGTGGAAGTGCCCTATGCTCTCTAAGCTGTGTTTTTCAGATGTTTCAGGACTCACCGGACACTTCTCCAGAGTGGCTGTTGGCAATTTACATCCCGCCCATCAGTGTAGCAAGGCTCCCATTTCTCCATGGCCTGTCCTGCATTTCTGGTTTTGACACTTTTTTCAGCATGGCCCTTTTGACCGATGGGAAGCGAGACTTCTTTGTAGCGCTGATTTGCCTTTCCAGGTTGCTTGGTTGGCCAAAAAGGGCGTATGCGTTTTTTCCTGAATATATTCAGGAAAAAACGCATACGCCCTTTTTGGCCAAGGGCATCATTGTCAACGTTTTGCCGCTTTTCATGTGCTTTAAAGGCGATTCGTATCTACCTCCTGAAATCTGTTTCCTGCAATTCTGCCTTGATTTCAAATCCTCTTCTTTGCCTTCCCTCAATATATTTGTGGACGAGAGTTATCATTTATAACTCTGCAGGTTTGTGAATTGCAGTGCCCTGACCCTCCATTTTACAACTCGTTTTTATGGGAGCTGGCCGCAAAATCGCAGAATGGCTTCAGGCCCTGTTCTGGTTCCAGGGGGCAGGCTGAGCCTGTGGTTAATTCTTCTTTCTGATGGGAAAATAGAGTGACCTGTGCCTGTCCCAACACCAAGAGCTAGTCTCACGTTGGTTCCACGTCTTCCCGTTTATCCTCAGGACAAATTGCAACCTGTACGGAACAGGAGGTTAAAAGTGCTGATGCTCCAAGTAGGGAGCTTGCTAGTAAAGCGGCTGGAATGGCGAACCCAGGCACAAGGAGATGAGAAATGAGGTGCGTTTTAGAAACCTTTCCCCATCACACGGTGTACCATCTTCTGGGTTTCTCATGCATGTTTTTGATGTAGGAAGATGCCCTTGAACCTGGAGTTTTGGGACCCATGCGATGGGTACCACGCAGTATTACTTTAAAGGGTCTGCGTTTGCTCACCCAACCTCACCAAACCTCTCAGCCCCAAGAGTGTCCACCCTTATGTCTCATCCAGCTGTGCGTCTAGATATGGTCAATCCAGGTTGCATCACAGCCCCTGAACGCATTGTGTAAGAATTTCTCTCTCTTTCACTGTCTTTGTTTCATGGGTGTTTCAAAGTAATTTATTTTTATAATGGGGTTTAGCTGCTTTTCACTGCTGTGTTTATGCCGCTTTACACCCACTTGACACACTAACAGAGAGATATCAATACATAGTTTTTACGACTATTATTAGTCAGATATATTCTTGTGCGGTGAATAGGGCGTGTTGAGTCCAGTTCTCTGAGCAAGGAGTAGGTCTTGTCTATTACATATTGGGTTTATGGAATGGTATCTGAGCTAATTTGATACCCTTGTTTTATGTATCACCCCACCTCACCTTTCCCGTTAAGCAGCCATAGTGTGTTTTCTGCATGTGTGACTCTGTTCTGTTTTGTAATTCAGTTCAAGTGTAACGGTTTTTACATTCCCTCTATCAGTGATACCTTATGAGAAGTGTCCTTTTCTGTGTGACTTATTTCACTTAGAATCGTCGTACCTAAATCCACTCATCATGCTGCTACTAACCTTACGACATTGATTTCCTGGCTGAGTGATATTCCATTGTACATAAGGACCACAACTTCTTTATCCATTTTTCTCTTTCCTGGGATATTTAAGGTGGAATGAAGTGGAGGTCCTGGTCAACAGAGCAGCCCTAAACTTTGGGGTGCTTGTGTCTTGCTGATTTTTCATTTTCCCAATTTATACCCCCATGAGTGGAAGTGCCCTATGCTCTCTAAGCTGTGTTTTTCAGATGTTTCAGGACTCACCGGACACTTCTCCAGAGTGGCTGTTGGCAATTTACATCCCGCCCATCAGTGTAGCAAGGCTCCCATTTCTCCATGGCCTGTCCTGCATTTCTGGTTTTGACACTTTTTTCAGCATGGCCCTTTTGACCGATGGGAAGCGAGACTTCTTTGTAGCGCTGATTTGCCTTTCCAGGTTGCTTGGTTGGCCAAAAAGGGCGTATGCGTTTTTTCCTGAATATATTCAGGAAAAAACGCATACGCCCTTTTTGGCCAAGGGCATCATTGTCAACGTTTTGCCGCTTTTCATGTGCTTTAAAGGCGATTCGTATCTACCTCCTGAAATCTGTTTCCTGCAATTCTGCCTTGATTTCAAATCCTCTTCTTTGCCTTCCCTCAATATATTTGTGGACGAGAGTTATGATTAATAACTCTGCAGGTTTGTGAATTGCAGTGCCCTGAACCTCCATTTTACAACTCGTTTTTATGGGAGCTGGCCGCAAAATCGCAGAATGGCTTCAGGCCCTGTTCTGGTTCCGGGGGTCAGGCTGAGCCTGTGGTTAATTCTTCTTTCTGATGGGAAAATAGAGTGACCTGTGCCTGTCCCAACACCAAGAGCTAGTCTCTCGTTGGTTCCACGTCTTCCCGTTTATCCTCAGGACAAATTGCAACCTGTACGGAACAGGAGGTTAAAGGTGCTGATGCCCCAAGTAGGGAGGTTGCTAGTAAAGCGGCTGGAATGGCGAACCCGGGCACAAGGAGATGAGAAATGAGGTGCGTTTTAGAAACCTTTCCCCATCACACGGTGTACCATCTTCTGGGTTTCTCATGCATGTTTTTGATGTAGGAAGATGCCCTTGAACCTGGAGATTTGGGACCCATGCGATGGGTACCACGCAGTATTACTTTAAAGGGTCTGTGTTTGCTCACCCAACCTCACCAAACCTCTCAGCCCCAAGAGTGTCCACCCTTATGTCTCATCCAGCTGTGCGTCTAGATATGGTCAATCCAGGTTGCATCACAGCCCCTGAACGCATTGTGTAAGAATTTCTCTCTCTTTCACTGTCTTTGTTTCATGGGTGTTTCAAAGTAATTTATTTTTATAATGGGGTTTAGCTGCTTTTCACTGCTGTGTTTATGCCGCTTTACACCCACTTGACACACTAACAGAGAGATATCAATACATAGGTTTTACGATTATTATTAGTCAGATATATTCTTGTGCGGTGAATAGGGCGTGTTGAGTCCAGTTCTCTGAGCAAGGAGTAGGTCTTGTCTATTACATATTGGGTTTATGGAATGGTATCTGAGCTAATTTGATACCCTTGTTTTATGTATCACCCCACCTCACCTTTCCCGTTAAGCAGCCATAGTGTGTTTTCTGCATGTGTGACTCTGTTCTGTTTTGTAATTCAGTTCAAGTGTAACGGTTTTTACATTCCCTCTATCAGTGATACCTTATGAGAAGTGTCCTTTTCTGTGTGACTTATTTCACTTAGAATCGTCGTACCTAAATCCACTCATCATGCTGCTACTAACCTTACGACATTGATTTCCTGGCTGAGTGATATTCCATTGTACATAAGGACCACAACTTCTTTATCCATTTTTCTCTTTCCTGGGATATTTAAGGTGGAATGAAGTGGAGGTCCTGGTCAACAGAGCAGCCCTCAACTTTGGGGTGCTTGTGTCTTGCTGATTTTTAATTTTCCCAATTTATACCCCCATGAGTGGAAGTGCCCTATGCTCTCTAAGCTGTGTTTTTCAGATGTTTCAGGACTCACCGGACACTTCTCCAGAGTGGCTCTTGGCAATTTACATCCCGCCCATCAGTGTAGCAAGGCTCCCATTTCTCCATGGCCTGTCCTGCATTTCTGGTTTTGACACTTTTTTCAGCATGGCCCTTTTGACCGATGGGAAGCGAGACTTCTTTGTAGCGCTGATTTGCCTTTCCAGGTTGCTTGGTTGGCCAAAAAGGGCGTATGCGTTTTTTCCTGAATATATTCAGGAAAAAACGCATACGCCCTTTTTGGCCAAGGGCATCATTGTCAACGTTTTGCCGCTTTTCATGTGCTTTAAAGGCGATTCGTATCTACCTCCTGAAATCTGTTTCCTGCAATTCTGCCTTGATTTCAAATCCTCTTCTTTGCCTCCCCTCAATATATTTGTGGACGAGAGTTATCATTTATAACTCTGCAGGTTTGTGAATTGCAGTGCCCTGAACCTCCATTTTACAACTCGTTTTTATGGGAGCTGGCCGCAAAATCGCAGAATGGCTTCAGGCCCTGTTCTGGTTCCGGGGGTCAGGCTGAGCCTGTGGTTAATTCTTCTTTCTGATGGGAAAATAGAGTGACCTGTGCCTGTCCCAACACCAAGAGCTAGTCTCTCGTTGGTTCCACGTCTTCCCGTTTATCCTCAGGACAAATTGCAACCTGTACGGAACAGGAAGTTAAAGGTGCTGATGCTCCAAGTAGGGAGCTTGCTAGTAAAGCGGCTGGAATTGCGAACCCGGGCACAAGGAGATGAGAAATGAGGTGCGTTTTAGAAACCTTTCCCCATCACACGGTGTACCATCTTCTGGGTTTCTCATGCGTGTTTTTGATGTAGGAAGATGCCCTTGAACCTGGAGATTTGGGACCCATGCGATGGGTACCACGCAGTATTACTTTAAAGGGTCTGCGTTTGCTCACCCAACCTCACCAAACCTCTCAGCCCCAAGAGTGTCCACCCTTATGTCTCATCCAGCTGTGCGTCTAGATATGGTCAATCCAGGTTGCATCACAGCCCCTGAACGCATTGTGTAAGAATTTCTCTCTCTTTCACTGTCTTTGTTTCATGGGTGTTTCAAAGTAATTTATTTTTATAATGGGGTTTAGCTGCTTTTCACTGCTGTGTTTATGCCGCTTTACACCCACTTGACACACTAACAGAGAGATATCAATACATAGGTTTTACGATTATTATTAGTCAGATATATTCTTGTGCGGTGAATAGGGCGTGTTGAGTCCAGTTCTCTGAGCAAGGAGTAGGTCTTGTCTATTACATATTGGGTTTATGGAATGGTATCTGAGCTAATTTGATACCCTTGTTTTATGTATCACCCCACCTCACCTTTCCCGTTAAGCAGCCATAGTGTGTTTTCTGCATGTGTGACTCTGTTCTGTTTTGTAATTCAGTTCAAATGTAACGGTTTTTACATTCCCTCTATCAGTGATACCTTATGAGAAGTGTCCTTTTCTGTGTGACTTATTTCACTTAGAATCGTCGTACCTAAATCCACTCATCATGCTGCTACTAACCTTACGACATTGATTTCCTGGCTGAGTGATATTCCATTGTACATAAGGACCACAACTTCTTTATCCATTTTTCTCTTTCCTGGGATATTTAAGGTGGAATGAAGTGGAGGTCCTGGTCAACAGAGCAGCCCTAAACTTTGGGGTGCTTGTGTCTTGCTGATTTTTAATTTTCCCAATTTATACCCCCATGAGTGGAAGTGCCCTATGCTCTCTAAGCTGTGTTTTTCAGATGTTTCAGGACTCACCGGACACTTCTCCAGAGTGGCTCTTGGCAATTTACATCCCGCCCATCAGTGTAGCAAGGCTCCCATTTCTCCATGGCCTGTCCTGCATTTCTGGTTTTGACACTTTTTTCAGCATGGCCCTTTTGACCGATGGGAAGCGAGACTTCTTTGTAGCGCTGATTTGCCTTTCCAGGTTGCTTGGTTGGCCAAAAAGGGCGTATGCGTTTTTTCCTGAATATATTCAGGAAAAAACGCATACGCCCTTTTTGGCCAAGGGCATCATTGTCAACGTTTTGCCGCTTTTCATGTGCTTTAAAGGCGATTCGTATCTACCTCCTGAAATCTGTTTCCTGCAATTCTGCCTTGATTTCAAATCCTCTTCTTTGCCTTCCCTCAATATATTTGTGGACGAGAGTTATCATTTATAACTCTGCAGGTTTGTGAATTGCAGTGCCCTGAACCTCCATTTTACAACTCGTTTTTATGGGAGCTGGCCGCAAAATCGCAGAATGGCTTCAGGCCCTGTTCTGGTTCCGGGGGGCAGGCTGAGCCTGTGGTTAATTCTTCTTTCTGATGGGAAAATAGAGTGACCTGTGCCTGTCCCAACACCAAGAGCTAGTCTCTCGTTGGTTCCACGTCTTCCCGTTTATCCTCAGGACAAATTGCAACCTGTACGGAACAGGAGGTTAAAGGTGCTGATGCCCCAAGTAGGGAGGTTGCTAGTAAAGCGGCTGGAATGGCGAACCCGGGCACAAGGAGATGAGAAATGAGGTGCGTTTTAGAAACCTTTCCCCATCACACGGTGTACCATCTTCTGGGTTTCTCATGCATGTTTTTGATGTAGGAAGATGCCCTTGAACCTGGAGTTTTGGGACCCATGCGATGGGTACCACGCAGTATTACTTTAAAGGGTCTGCGTTTGCTCACCCAACCTCACCAAACCTCTCAGCCCCAAGGGTGTCCACCCTTATGTCTCATCCAGCTGTGCGTCTAGATATGGTCAATCCAGGTTGCATCACAGCCCCTGAACGCATTGTGTAAGAATTTCTCTCTCTTTCACTGTCTTTGTTTCATGGGTGTTTCAAAGTAATTTATTTTTATAATGGGGTTTAGCTGCTTTTCCCTGCTGTGTTTATGCCGCTTTACACCCACTTGACACACTAACAGAGAGATATCAATACATAGTTTTTACGACTATTATTAGTCAGATATATTCTTGTGCGGTGAATAGGGCGTGTTGAGTCCAGTTCTCTGAGCAAGGAGTAGGTCTTGTCTATTACATATTGGGTTTATGGAATGGTATCTGAGCTAATTTGATACCCTTGTTTTATGTATCACCCCACCTCACCTTTCCCGTTAAGCAGCCATAGTGTGTTTTCTGCATGTGTGACTCTGTTCTGTTTTGTAATTCAGTTCAAGTGTAACGGTTTTTACATTCCCTCTATCAGTGATACCTTATGAGAAGTGTCCTTTTCTGTGTGACTTATTTCACTTAGAATCGTCGTACCTAAATCCACTCATCATGCTGCTACTAACCTTACGACATTGATTTCCTGGCTGAGTGATATTCCATTGTACATAAGGACCACAACTTCTTTATCCATTTTTCTCTTTCCTGGGATATTTAAGGTGGAATGAAGTGGAGGTCCTGGTCAACAGGGCAGCCCTAAACTTTGGGGTGCTTGTGTCTTGCTGATTTTTAATTTTCCCAATTTATACCCCCATGAGTGGAAGTGCCCTATGCTCTCTAAGCTGTGTTTTTCAGATGTTTCAGGACTCACCGGACACTTCTCCAGAGTGGCTCTTGGCAATTTACATCCCGCCCATCAGTGTAGCAAGGCTCCCATTTCTCCATGGCCTGTCCTGCATTTCTGGTTTTGACACTTTTTTCAGCATGGCCCTTTTGACCGATGGGAAGCGAGACTTCTTTGTAGCGCTGATTTGCCTTTCCAGGTTGCTTGGTTGGCCAAAAAGGGCGTATGCGTTTTTTCCTGAATATATTCAGGAAAAAACGCATACGCCCTTTTTGGCCAAGGGCATCATTGTCAACGTTTTGCCGCTTTTCATGTGCTTTAAAGGCGATTCGTATCTACCTCCTGAAATCTGTTTCCTGCAATTCTGCCTTGATTTCAAATCCTCTTCTTTGCCTTCCCTCAATATATTTGTGGACGAGAGTTATGATTAATAACTCTGCAGGTTTGTGAATTGCAGTGCCCTGAACCTCCATTTTACAACTCGTTTTTATGGGAGCTGGCCGCAAAATCGCAGAATGGCTTCAGGCCCTGTTCTGGTTCCGGGGGTCAGGCTGAGCCTGTGGTTAATTCTTCTTTCTGATGGGAAAATAGAGTGACCTGTGCCTGTCCCAACACCAAGAGCTAGTCTCTCGTTGGTTCCACGTCTTCCCGTTTATCCTCAGGACAAATTGCAACCTGTACGGAACAGGAGGTTAAAGGTGCTGATGCCCCAAGTAGGGAGGTTGCTAGTAAAGTGGCTGGAATGGCGAACCCGGGCACAAGGAGATGAGAAATGAGGTGCGTTTTAGAAACCTTTCCCCATCACACGGTGTACCATCTTCTGGGTTTCTCATGCATGTTTTTGATGTAGGAAGATGCCCTTGAACCTGGAGATTTGGGACCCATGCGATGGGTACCACGCAGTATTACTTTAAAGGGTCTGTGTTTGCTCACCCAACCTCACCAAACCTCTCAGCCCCAAGAGTGTCCACCCTTATGTCTCATCCAGCTGTGCGTCTAGATATGGTCAATCCAGGTTGCATCACAGCCCCTGAACGCATTGTGTAAGAATTTCTCTCTCTTTCACTGTCTTTGTTTCATGGGTGTTTCAAAGTAATTTATTTTTATAATGGGGTTTAGCTGCTTTTCACTGCTGTGTTTATGCCGCTTTACACCCACTTGACACACTAACAGAGAGATATCAATACATAGGTTTTACGATTATTATTAGTCAGATATATTCTTGTGCGGTGAATAGGGCGTGTTGAGTCCAGTTCTCTGAGCAAGGAGTAGGTCTTGTCTATTACATATTGGGTTTATGGAATGGTATCTGAGCTAATTTGATACCCTTGTTTTATGTATCACCCCACCTCACCTTTCCCGTTAAGCAGCCATAGTGTGTTTTCTGCATGTGTGACTCTGTTCTGTTTTGTAATTCAGTTCAAGTGTAACGGTTTTTACATTCCCTCTATCAGTGATACCTTATGAGAAGTGTCCTTTTCTGTGTGACTTATTTCACTTAGAATCGTCGTACCTAAATCCACTCATCATGCTGCTACTAACCTTACGACATTGATTTCCTGGCTGAGTGATATTCCATTGTACATAAGGACCACAACTTCTTTATCCATTTTTCTCTTTCCTGGGATATTTAAGGTGGAATGAAGTGGAGGTCCTGGTCAACAGAGCAGCCCTCAACTTTGGGGTGCTTGTGTCTTGCTGATTTTTAATTTTCCCAATTTATACCCCCATGAGTGGAAGTGCCCTATGCTCTCTAAGCTGTGTTTTTCAGATGTTTCAGGACTCACCGGACACTTCTCCAGAGTGGCTCTTGGCAATTTACATCCCGCCCATCAGTGGAGCAAGGCTCCCATTTCTCCATGGCCTGTCCTGCATTTCTGGTTTTGACACTTTTTTCAGCATGGCCCTTTTGACCGATGGGAAGCGAGACTTCTTTGTAGCGCTGATTTGCCTTTCCAGGTTGCTTGGTTGGCCAAAAAGGGCGTATGCGTTTTTTCCTGAATATATTCAGGAAAAAACGCATACGCCCTTTTTGGCCAAGGGCATCATTGTCAACGTTTTGCCGCTTTTCATGTGCTTTAAAGGCGATTCGTATCTACCTCCTGAAATCTGTTTCCTGCAATTCTGCCTTGATTTCAAATCCTCTTCTTTGCCTCCCCTCAATATATTTGTGGACGAGAGTTATCATTTATAACTCTGCAGGTTTGTGAATTGCAGTGCCCTGAACCTCCATTTTACAACTCGTTTTTATGGGAGCTGGCCGCAAAATCGCAGAATGGCTTCAGGCCCTGTTCTGGTTCCGGGGGTCAGGCTGAGCCTGTGGTTAATTCTTCTTTCTGATGGGAAAATAGAGTGACCTGTACCTGTCCCAACACCAAGAGCTAGTCTCTCGTTGGTTCCACGTCTTCCCGTTTATCCTCAGGACAAATTGCAACCTGTACGGAACAGGAGGTTAAAGGTGCTGATGCCCCAAGTAGGGAGGTTGCTAGTAAAGCGGCTGGAATGGCGAACCCGGGCACAAGGAGATGAGAAATGAGGTGCGTTTTAGAAACCTTTCCCCATCACACGGTGTACCATCTTCTGGGTTTCTCATGCATGTTTTTGATGTAGGAAGATGCCCTTGAACCTGGAGATTTGGGACCCATGCGATGGGTACCACGCAGTATTACTTTAAAGGGTCTGTGTTTGCTCACCCAACCTCACCAAACCTCTCAGCCCCAAGAGTGTCCACCCTTATGTCTCATCCAGCTGTGCGTCTAGATATGGTCAATCCAGGTTGCATCACAGCCCCTGAAAGCATTGTGTAAGAATTTCTCTCTCTTTCACTGTCTTTGTTTCATGGGTGTTTCAAAGTAATTTATTTTTATAATGGGGTTTAGCTGCTTTTCACTGCTGTGTTTATGCCGCTTTACACCCACTTGACACACTAACAGAGAGATATCAATACATAGGTTTTACGATTATTATTAGTCAGATATATTCTTGTGCGGTGAATAGGGCGTGTTGAGTCCAGTTCTCTGAGCAAGGAGTAGGTCTTGTCTATTACATATTGGGTTTATGGAATGGTATCTGAGCTAATTTGATACCCTTGTTTTATGTATCACCCCACCTCACCTTTCCCGTTAAGCAGCCATAGTGTGTTTTCTGCATGTGTGACTCTGTTCTGTTTTGTAATTCAGTTCAAGTGTAACGGTTTTTACATTCCCTCTATCAGTGATACCTTATGAGAAGTGTCCTTTTCTGTGTGACTTATTTCACTTAGAATCGTCGTACCTAAATCCACTCATCATGCTGCTACTAACCTTACGACATTGATTTCCTGGCTGAGTGATATTCCATTGTACATAAGGACCACAACTTCTTTATCCATTTTTCTCTTTCCTGGGATATTTAAGGTGGAATGAAGTGGAGGTCCTGGTCAACAGAGCAGCCCTCAACTTTGGGGTGCTTGTGTCTTGCTGATTTTTAATTTTCCCAATTTATACCCCCATGAGTGGAAGTGCCCTATGCTCTCTAAGCTGTGTTTTTCAGATGTTTCAGGACTCACCGGACACTTCTCCAGAGTGGCTCTTGGCAATTTACATCCCGCCCATCAGTGTAGCAAGGCTCCCATTTCTCCATGGCCTGTCCTGCATTTCTGGTTTTGACACTTTTTTCAGCATGGCCCTTTTGACCGATGGGAAGCGAGACTTCTTTGTAGCGCTGATTTGCCTTTCCAGGTTGCTTGGTTGGCCAAAAAGGGCGTATGCGTTTTTTCCTGAATATATTCAGGAAAAAACGCATACGCCCTTTTTGGCCAAGGGCATCATTGTCAACGTTTTGCCGCTTTTCATGTGCTTTAAAGGCGATTCGTATCTACCTCCTGAAATCTGTTTCCTGCAATTCTGCCTTGATTTCAAATCCTCTTCTTTGCCTTCCCACAATATATTTGTGGACGAGAGTTATCATTTATAACTCTGCAGGTTTGTGAATTGCAGTGCCCTGACCCTCCATTTTACAACTCGTTTTTATGGGAGCTGGCCGCAAAATCGCAGAATGGCTTCAGGCCCTGTTCTGGTTCCGGGGGTCAGGCTGAGCCTGTGGTTAATTCTTCTTTCTGATGGGAAAATAGAGTGACCTGTGCCTGTCCCAACACCAAGAGCTAGTCTCACGTTGGTTCCACGTCTTCCCGTTTATCCTCAGGACAAATTGCAACCTGTACGGAACAGGAGGTTAAAAGTGCTGATGCTCCAAGTAGGGAGCTTGCTAGTAAAGCGGCTGGAATGGCGAACCCAGGCACAAGGAGATGAGAAATGAGGTGCGTTTTAGAAACCTTTCCCCATCACACGGTGTACCATCTTCTGGGTTTCTCATGCATGTTTTTGATGTAGGAAGATGCCCTTGAACCTGGAGTTTTGGGACCCATGCGATGGGTACCACGCAGTATTACTTTAAAGGGTCTGCGTTTGCTCACCCAACCTCACCAAACCTCTCAGCCCCAAGAGTGTCCACCCTTATGTCTCATCCAGCTGTGCGTCTAGATATGGTCAATCCAGGTTGCATCACAGCCCCTGAACGCATTGTGTAAGAATTTCTCTCTCTTTCACTGTCTTTGTTTCATGGGTGTTTCAAAGTAATTTATTTTTATAATGGGGTTTAGCTGCTTTTCACTGCTGTGTTTATGCCGCTTTACACCCACTTGACACACTAACAGAGAGATATCAATACATAGTTTTTACGACTATTATTAGTCAGATATATTCTTGTGCGGTGAATAGGGCGTGTTGAGTCCAGTTCTCTGAGCAAGGAGTAGGTCTTGTCTATTACATACTGGGTTTATGGAATGGTATCTGAGCTAATTTGATACCCTTGTTTTATGTATCACCCCACCTCACCTTTCCCGTTAAGCAGCCATAGTGTGTTTTCTGCATGTGTGACTCTGTTCTGTTTTGTAATTCAGTTCAAGTGTAACGGTTTTTACATTCCCTCTATCAGTGATACCTTATGAGAAGTGTCCTTTTCTGTGTGACTTATTTCACTTAGAATCGTCGTACCTAAATCCACTCATCATGCTGCTACTAACCTTACGACATTGATTTCCTGGCTGAGTGATATTCCATTGTACATAAGGACCACAACTTCTTTATCCATTTTTCTCTTTCCTGGGATATTTAAGGTGGAATGAAGTGGAGGTCCTGGTCAACAGAGCAGCCCTAAACTTTGGGGTGCTTGTGTCTTGCTGATTTTTCATTTTCCCAATTTATACCCCCATGAGTGGAAGTGCCCTATGCTCTCTAAGCTGTGTTTTTCAGATGTTTCAGGACTCACCGGACACTTCTCCAGAGTGGCTGTTGGCAATTTACATCCCGCCCATCAGTGTAGCAAGGCTCCCATTTCTCCATGGCCTGTCCTGCATTTCTGGTTTTGACACTTTTTTCAGCATGGCCCTTTTGACCGATGGGAAGCGAGACTTCTTTGTAGCGCTGATTTGCCTTTCCAGGTTGCTTGGTTGGCCAAAAAGGGCGTATGCGTTTTTTCCTGAATATATTCAGGAAAAAACGCATACGCCCTTTTTGGCCAAGGGCATCATTGTCAACGTTTTGCCGCTTTTCATGTGCTTTAAAGGCGATTCGTATCTACCTCCTGAAATCTGTTTCCTGCAATTCTGCCTTGATTTCAAATCCTCTTCTTTGCCTTCCCTCAATATATTTGTGGACGAGAGTTATGATTAATAACTCTGCAGGTTTGTGAATTGCAGTGCCCTGAACCTCCATTTTACAACTCGTTTTTATGGGAGCTGGCCGCAAAATCGCAGAATGGCTTCAGGCCCTGTTCTGGTTCCGGGGGTCAGGCTGAGCCTGTGGTTAATTCTTCTTTCTGATGGGAAAATAGAGTGACCTGTGCCTGTCCCAACACCAAGAGCTAGTCTCTCGTTGGTTCCACGTCTTCCCGTTTATCCTCAGGACAAATTGCAACCTGTACGGAACAGGAGGTTAAAGGTGCTGATGCCCCAAGTAGGGAGGTTGCTAGTAAAGCGGCTGGAATGGCGAACCCGGGCACAAGGAGATGAGAAATGAGGTGCGTTTTAGAAACCTTTCCCCATCACACGGTGTACCATCTTCTGGGTTTCTCATGCATGTTTTTGATGTAGGAAGATGCCCTTGAACCTGGAGATTTGGGACCCATGCGATGGGTACCACGCAGTATTACTTTAAAGGGTCTGTGTTTGCTCACCCAACCTCACCAAACCTCTCAGCCCCAAGAGTGTCCACCCTTATGTCTCATCCAGCTGTGCGTCTAGATATGGTCAATCCAGGTTGCATCACAGCCCCTGAACGTATTGTGTAAGAATTTCTCTCTCTTTCACTGTCTTTGTTTCATGGGTGTTTCAAAGTAATTTATTTTTATAATGGGGTTTAGCTGCTTTTCACTGCTGTGTTTATGCCGCTTTACACCCACTTGACACACTAACAGAGAGATATCAATACATAGGTTTTACGATTATTATTAGTCAGATATATTCTTGTGCGGTGAATAGGGCGTGTTGAGTCCAGTTCTCTGAGCAAGGAGTAGGTCTTGTCTATTACATATTGGGTTTATGGAATGGTATCTGAGCTAATTTGATACCCTTGTTTTATGTATCACCCCACCTCACCTTTCCCGTTAAGCAGCCATAGTGTGTTTTCTGCATGTGTGACTCTGTTCTGTTTTGTAATTCAGTTCAAGTGTAACGGTTTTTACATTCCCTCTATCAGTGATACCTTATGAGAAGTGTCCTTTTCTGTGTGACTTATTTCACTTAGAATCGTCGTACCTAAATCCACTCATCATGCTGCTACTAACCTTACGACATTGATTTCCTGGCTGAGTGATATTCCATTGTACATAAGGACCACAACTTCTTTATCCATTTTTCTCTTTCCTGGGATATTTAAGGTGGAATGAAGTGGAGGTCCTGGTCAACAGAGCAGCCCTCAACTTTGGGGTGCTTGTGTCTTGCTGATTTTTAATTTTCCCAATTTATACCCCCATGAGTGGAAGTGCCCTATGCTCTCTAAGCTGTGTTTTTCAGATGTTTCAGGACTCACCGGACACTTCTCCAGAGTGGCTCTTGGCAATTTACATCCCGCCCATCAGTGTAGCAAGGCTCCCATTTCTCCATGGCCTGTCCTGCATTTCTGGTTTTGACACTTTTTTCAGCATGGCCCTTTTGACCGATGGGAAGCGAGACTTCTTTGTAGCGCTGATTTGCCTTTCCAGGTTGCTTGGTTGGCCAAAAAGGGCGTATGCGTTTTTTCCTGAATATATTCAGGAAAAAACGCATACGCCCTTTTTGGCCAAGGGCATCATTGTCAACGTTTTGCCGCTTTTCATGTGCTTTAAAGGCGATTCGTATCTACCTCCTGAAATCTGTTTCCTGCAATTCTGCCTTGATTTCAAATCCTCTTCTTTGCCTCCCCTCAATATATTTGTGGACGAGAGTTATCATTTATAACTCTGCAGGTTTGTGAATTGCAGTGCCCTGAACCTCCATTTTACAACTCGTTTTTATGGGAGCTGGCCGCAAAATCGCAGAATGGCTTCAGGCCCTGTTCTGGTTCCGGGGGTCAGGCTGAGCCTGTGGTTAATTCTTCTTTCTGATGGGAAAATAGAGTGACCTGTGCCTGTCCCAACACCAAGAGCTAGTCTCTCGTTGGTTCCACGTCTTCCCGTTTATCCTCAGGACAAATTGCAACCTGTACGGAACAGGAAGTTAAAGGTGCTGATGCTCCAAGTAGGGAGCTTGCTAGTAAAGCGGCTGGAATTGCGAACCCGGGCACAAGGAGATGAGAAATGAGGTGCGTTTTAGAAACCTTTCCCCATCACACGGTGTACCATCTTCTGGGTTTCTCATGCATGTTTTTGATGTAGGAAGATGCCCTTGAACCTGGAGATTTGGGACCCATGCGATGGGTACCACGCAGTATTACTTTAAAGGGTCTGCGTTTGCTCACCCAACCTCACCAAACCTCTCAGCCCCAAGAGTGTCCACCCTTATGTCTCATCCAGCTGTGCGTCTAGATATGGTCAATCCAGGTTGCATCACAGCCCCTGAACGCATTGTGTAAGAATTTCTCTCTCTTTCACTGTCTTTGTTTCATGGGTGTTTCAAAGTAATTTATTTTTATAATGGGGTTTAGCTGCTTTTCACTGCTGTGTTTATGCCGCTTTACACCCACTTGACACACTAACAGAGAGATATCAATACATAGGTTTTACGATTATTATTAGTCAGATATATTCTTGTGCGGTGAATAGGGCGTGTTGAGTCCAGTTCTCTGAGCAAGGAGTAGGTCTTGTCTATTACATATTGGGTTTATGGAATGGTATCTGAGCTAATTTGATACCCTTGTTTTATGTATCACCCCACCTCACCTTTCCCGTTAAGCAGCCATAGTGTGTTTTCTGCATGTGTGACTCTGTTCTGTTTTGTAATTCAGTTCAAATGTAACGGTTTTTACATTCCCTCTATCAGTGATACCTTATGAGAAGTGTCCTTTTCTGTGTGACTTATTTCACTTAGAATCGTCGTACCTAAATCCACTCATCATGCTGCTACTAACCTTACGACATTGATTTCCTGGCTGAGTGATATTCCATTGTACATAAGGACCACAACTTCTTTATCCATTTTTCTCTTTCCTGGGATATTTAAGGTGGAATGAAGTGGAGGTCCTGGTCAACAGAGCAGCCCTAAACTTTGGGGTGCTTGTGTCTTGCTGATTTTTAATTTTCCCAATTTATACCCCCATGAGTGGAAGTGCCCTATGCTCTCTAAGCTGTGTTTTTCAGATGTTTCAGGACTCACCGGACACTTCTCCAGAGTGGCTCTTGGCAATTTACATCCCGCCCATCAGTGTAGCAAGGCTCCCATTTCTCCATGGCCTGTCCTGCATTTCTGGTTTTGACACTTTTTTCAGCATGGCCCTTTTGACCGATGGGAAGCGAGACTTCTTTGTAGCGCTGATTTGCCTTTCCAGGTTGCTTGGTTGGCCAAAAAGGGCGTATGCGTTTTTTCCTGAATATATTCAGGAAAAAACGCATACGCCCTTTTTGGCCAAGGGCATCATTGTCAACGTTTTGCCGCTTTTCATGTGCTTTAAAGGCGATTCGTATCTACCTCCTGAAATCTGTTTCCTGCAATTCTGCCTTGATTTCAAATCCTCTTCTTTGCCTTCCCTCAATATATTTGTGGACGAGAGTTATCATTTATAACTCTGCAGGTTTGTGAATTGCAGTGCCCTGACCCTCCATTTTACAACTCGTTTTTATGGGAGCTGGCCGCAAAATCGCAGAATGGCTTCAGGCCCTGTTCTGGTTCCAGGGGGCAGGCTGAGCCTGTGGTTAATTCTTCTTTCTGATGGGAAAATAGAGTGACCTGTGCCTGTCCCAACACCAAGAGCTAGTCTCACGTTGGTTCCACGTCTTCCCGTTTATCCTCAGGACAAATTGCAACCTGTACGGAACAGGAGGTTAAAAGTGCTGATGCTCCAAGTAGGGAGCTTGCTAGTAAAGCGGCTGGAATGGCGAACCCAGGCACAAGGAGATGAGAAATGAGGTGCGTTTTAGAAACCTTTCCCCATCACACGGTGTACCATCTTCTGGGTTTCTCATGCATGTTTTTGATGTAGGAAGATGCCCTTGAACCTGGAGTTTTGGGACCCATGCGATGGGTACCACGCAGTATTACTTTAAAGGGTCTGCGTTTGCTCACCCAACCTCACCAAACCTCTCAGCCCCAAGAGTGTCCACCCTTATGTCTCATCCAGCTGTGCGTCTAGATATGGTCAATCCAGGTTGCATCACAGCCCCTGAACGCATTGTGTAAGAATTTCTCTCTCTTTCACTGTCTTTGTTTCATGGGTGTTTCAAAGTAATTTATTTTTATAATGGGGTTTAGCTGCTTTTCACTGCTGTGTTTATGCCGCTTTACACCCACTTGACACACTAACAGAGAGATATCAATACATAGTTTTTACGACTATTATTAGTCAGATATATTCTTGTGCGGTGAATAGGGCGTGTTGAGTCCAGTTCTCTGAGCAAGGAGTAGGTCTTGTCTATTACATATTGGGTTTATGGAATGGTATCTGAGCTAATTTGATACCCTTGTTTTATGTATCACCCCACCTCACCTTTCCCGTTAAGCAGCCATAGTGTGTTTTCTGCATGTGTGACTCTGTTCTGTTTTGTAATTCAGTTCAAGTGTAACGGTTTTTACATTCCCTCTATCAGTGATACCTTATGAGAAGTGTCCTTTTCTGTGTGACTTATTTCACTTAGAATCGTCGTACCTAAATCCACTCATCATGCTGCTACTAACCTTACGACATTGATTTCCTGGCTGAGTGATATTCCATTGTACATAAGGACCACAACTTCTTTATCCATTTTTCTCTTTCCTGGGATATTTAAGGTGGAATGAAGTGGAGGTCCTGGTCAACAGAGCAGCCCTAAACTTTGGGGTGCTTGTGTCTTGCTGATTTTTCATTTTCCCAATTTATACCCCCATGAGTGGAAGTGCCCTATGCTCTCTAAGCTGTGTTTTTCAGATGTTTCAGGACTCACCGGACACTTCTCCAGAGTGGCTCTTGGCAATTTACATCCCGCCCATCAGTGGAGCAAGGCTCCCATTTCTCCATGGCCTGTCCTGCATTTCTGGTTTTGACACTTTTTTCAGCATGGCCCTTTTGACCGATGGGAAGCGAGACTTCTTTGTAGCGCTGATTTGCCTTTCCAGGTTGCTTGGTTGGCCAAAAAGGGCGTATGCGTTTTTTCCTGAATATATTCAGGAAAAAACGCATACGCCCTTTTTGGCCAAGGGCATCATTGTCAACGTTTTGCCGCTTTTCATGTGCTTTAAAGGCGATTCGTATCTACCTCCTGAAATCTGTTTCCTGCAATTCTGCCTTGATTTCAAATCCTCTTCTTTGCCTTCCCTCAATATATTTGTGGACGAGAGTTATGATTAATAACTCTGCAGGTTTGTGAATTGCAGTGCCCTGAACCTCCATTTTACAACTCGTTTTTATGGGAGCTGGCCGCAAAATCGCAGAATGGCTTCAGGCCCTGTTCTGGTTCCGGGGGTCAGGCTGAGCCTGTGGTTAATTCTTCTTTCTGATGGGAAAATAGAGTGACCTGTGCCTGTCCCAACACCAAGAGCTAGTCTCTCGTTGGTTCCACGTCTTCCCGTTTATCCTCAGGACAAATTGCAACCTGTACGGAACAGGAGGTTAAAGGTGCTGATGCCCCAAGTAGGGAGGTTGCTAGTAAAGCGGCTGGAATGGCGAACCCGGGCACAAGGAGATGAGAAATGAGGTGCGTTTTAGAAACCTTTCCCCATCACACGGTGTACCATCTTCTGGGTTTCTCATGCATGTTTTTGATGTAGGAAGATGCCCTTGAACCTGGAGATTTGGGACCCATGCGATGGGTACCACGCAGTATTACTTTAAAGGGTCTGTGTTTGCTCACCCAACCTCACCAAACCTCTCAGCCCCAAGAGTGTCCACCCTTATGTCTCATCCAGCTGTGCGTCTAGATATGGTCAATCCAGGTTGCATCACAGCCCCTGAACGCATTGTGTAAGAATTTCTCTCTCTTTCACTGTCTTTGTTTCATGGGTGTTTCAAAGTAATTTATTTTTATAATGGGGTTTAGCTGCTTTTCACTGCTGTGTTTATGCCGCTTTACACCCACTTGACACACTAACAGAGAGATATCAATACATAGGTTTTACGATTATTATTAGTCAGATATATTCTTGTGCGGTGAATAGGGCGTGTTGAGTCCAGTTCTCTGAGCAAGGAGTAGGTCTTGTCTATTACATATTGGGTTTATGGAATGGTATCTGAGCTAATTTGATACCCTTGTTTTATGTATCACCCCACCTCACCTTTCCCGTTAAGCAGCCATAGTGTGTTTTCTGCATGTGTGACTCTGTTCTGTTTTGTAATTCAGTTCAAGTGTAACGGTTTTTACATTCCCTCTATCAGTGATACCTTATGAGAAGTGTCCTTTTCTGTGTGACTTATTTCACTTAGAATCGTCGTACCTAAATCCACTCATCATGCTGCTACTAACCTTACGACATTGATTTCCTGGCTGAGTGATATTCCATTGTACATAAGGACCACAACTTCTTTATCCATTTTTCTCTTTCCTGGGATATTTAAGGTGGAATGAAGTGGAGGTCCTGGTCAACAGAGCAGCCCTCAACTTTGGGGTGCTTGTGTCTTGCTGATTTTTAATTTTCCCAATTTATACCCCCATGAGTGGAAGTGCCCTATGCTCTCTAAGCTGTGTTTTTCAGATGTTTCAGGACTCACCGGACACTTCTCCAGAGTGGCTCTTGGCAATTTACATCCCGCCCATCAGTGTAGCAAGGCTCCCATTTCTCCATGGCCTGTCCTGCATTTCTGGTTTTGACACTTTTTTCAGCATGGCCCTTTTGACCGATGGGAAGCGAGACTTCTTTGTAGCGCTGATTTGCCTTTCCAGGTTGCTTGGTTGGCCAAAAAGGGCGTATGCGTTTTTTCCTGAATATATTCAGGAAAAAACGCATACGCCCTTTTTGGCCAAGGGCATCATTGTCAACGTTTTGCCGCTTTTCATGTGCTTTAAAGGCGATTCGTATCTACCTCCTGAAATCTGTTTCCTGCAATTCTGCCTTGATTTCAAATCCTCTTCTTTGCCTCCCCTCAATATATTTGTGGACGAGAGTTATGATTAATAACTCTGCAGGTTTGTGAATTGCAGTGCCCTGAACCTCCATTTTACAACTCGTTTTTATGGGAGCTGGCCGCAAAATCGCAGAATGGCTTCAGGCCCTGTTCTGGTTCCGGGGGTCAGGCTGAGCCTGTGGTTAATTCTTCTTTCTGATGGGAAAATAGAGTGACCTGTGCCTGTCCCAACACCAAGAGCTAGTCTCTCGTTGGTTCCACGTCTTCCCGTTTATCCTCAGGACAAATTGCAACCTGTACGGAACAGGAAGTTAAAGGTGCTGATGCTCCAAGTAGGGAGCTTGCTAGTAAAGCGGCTGGAATTGCGAACCCGGGCACAAGGAGATGAGAAATGAGGTGCGTTTTAGAAACCTTTCCCCATCACACGGTGTACCATCTTCTGGGTTTCTCATGCGTGTTTTTGATGTAGGAAGATGCCCTTGAACCTGGAGATTTGGGACCCATGCGATGGGTACCACGCAGTATTACTTTAAAGGGTCTGCGTTTGCTCACCCAACCTCACCAAACCTCTCAGCCCCAAGAGTGTCCACCCTTATGTCTCATCCAGCTGTGCGTCTAGATATGGTCAATCCAGGTTGCATCACAGCCCCTGAACGCATTGTGTAAGAATTTCTCTCTCTTTCACTGTCTTTGTTTCATGGGTGTTTCAAAGTAATTTATTTTTATAATGGGGTTTAGCTGCTTTTCACTGCTGTGTTTATGCCGCTTTACACCCACTTGACACACTAACAGAGAGATATCAATACATAGGTTTTACGATTATTATTAGTCAGATATATTCTTGTGCGGTGAATAGGGCGTGTTGAGTCCAGTTCTCTGAGCAAGGAGTAGGTCTTGTCTATTACATATTGGGTTTATGGAATGGTATCTGAGCTAATTTGATACCCTTGTTTTATGTATCACCCCACCTCACCTTTCCCGTTAAGCAGCCATAGTGTGTTTTCTGCATGTGTGACTCTGTTCTGTTTTGTAATTCAGTTCAAATGTAACGGTTTTTACATTCCCTCTATCAGTGATACCTTATGAGAAGTGTCCTTTTCTGTGTGACTTATTTCACTTAGAATCGTCGTACCTAAATCCACTCATCATGCTGCTACTAACCTTACGACATTGATTTCCTGGCTGAGTGATATTCCATTGTACATAAGGACCACAACTTCTTTATCCATTTTTCTCTTTCCTGGGATATTTAAGGTGGAATGAAGTGGAGGTCCTGGTCAACAGAGCAGCCCTAAACTTTGGGGTGCTTGTGTCTTGCTGATTTTTAATTTTCCCAATTTATACCCCCATGAGTGGAAGTGCCCTATGCTCTCTAAGCTGTGTTTTTCAGATGTTTCAGGACTCACCGGACACTTCTCCAGAGTGGCTCTTGGCAATTTACATCCCGCCCATCAGTGTAGCAAGGCTCCCATTTCTCCATGGCCTGTCCTGCATTTCTGGTTTTGACACTTTTTTCAGCATGGCCCTTTTGACCGATGGGAAGCGAGACTTCTTTGTAGCGCTGATTTGCCTTTCCAGGTTGCTTGGTTGGCCAAAAAGGGCGTATGCGTTTTTTCCTGAATATATTCAGGAAAAAACGCATACGCCCTTTTTGGCCAAGGGCATCATTGTCAACGTTTTGCCGCTTTTCATGTGCTTTAAAGGCGATTCGTATCTACCTCCTGAAATCTGTTTCCTGCAATTCTGCCTTGATTTCAAATCCTCTTCTTTGCCTTCCCTCAATATATTTGTGGACGAGAGTTATCATTTATAACTCTGCAGGTTTGTGAATTGCAGTGCCCTGAACCTCCATTTTACAACTCGTTTTTATGGGAGCTGGCCGCAAAATCGCAGAATGGCTTCAGGCCCTGTTCTGGTTCCGGGGGGCAGGCTGAGCCTGTGGTTAATTCTTCTTTCTGATGGGAAAATAGAGTGACCTGTGCCTGTCCCAACACCAAGAGCTAGTCTCTCGTTGGTTCCACGTCTTCCCGTTTATCCTCAGGACAAATTGCAACCTGTACGGAACAGGAGGTTAAAGGTGCTGATGCCCCAAGTAGGGAGGTTGCTAGTAAAGCGGCTGGAATGGCGAACCCGGGCACAAGGAGATGAGAAATGAGGTGCGTTTTAGAAACCTTTCCCCATCACACGGTGTACCATCTTCTGGGTTTCTCATGCATGTTTTTGATGTAGGAAGATGCCCTTGAACCTGGAGTTTTGGGACCCATGCGATGGGTACCACGCAGTATTACTTTAAAGGGTCTGCGTTTGCTCACCCAACCTCACCAAACCTCTCAGCCCCAAGGGTGTCCACCCTTATGTCTCATCCAGCTGTGCGTCTAGATATGGTCAATCCAGGTTGCATCACAGCCCCTGAACGCATTGTGTAAGAATTTCTCTCTCTTTCACTGTCTTTGTTTCATGGGTGTTTCAAAGTAATTTATTTTTATAATGGGGTTTAGCTGCTTTTCACTGCTGTGTTTATGCCGCTTTACACCCACTTGACACACTAACAGAGAGATATCAATACATAGTTTTTACGACTATTATTAGTCAGATATATTCTTGTGCGGTGAATAGGGCGTGTTGAGTCCAGTTCTCTGAGCAAGGAGTAGGTCTTGTCTATTACATATTGGGTTTATGGAATGGTATCTGAGCTAATTTGATACCCTTGTTTTATGTATCACCCCACCTCACCTTTCCCGTTAAGCAGCCATAGTGTGTTTTCTGCATGTGTGACTCTGTTCTGTTTTGTAATTCAGTTCAAGTGTAACGGTTTTTACATTCCCTCTATCAGTGATACCTTATGAGAAGTGTCCTTTTCTGTGTGACTTATTTCACTTAGAATCGTCGTACCTAAATCCACTCATCATGCTGCTACTAACCTTACGACATTGATTTCCTGGCTGAGTGATATTCCATTGTACATAAGGACCACAACTTCTTTATCCATTTTTCTCTTTCCTGGGATATTTAAGGTGGAATGAAGTGGAGGTCCTGGTCAACAGGGCAGCCCTAAACTTTGGGGTGCTTGTGTCTTGCTGATTTTTAATTTTCCCAATTTATACCCCCATGAGTGGAAGTGCCCTATGCTCTCTAAGCTGTGTTTTTCAGATGTTTCAGGACTCACCGGACACTTCTCCAGAGTGGCTCTTGGCAATTTACATCCCGCCCATCAGTGTAGCAAGGCTCCCATTTCTCCATGGCCTGTCCTGCATTTCTGGTTTTGACACTTTTTTCAGCATGGCCCTTTTGACCGATGGGAAGCGAGACTTCTTTGTAGCGCTGATTTGCCTTTCCAGGTTGCTTGGTTGGCCAAAAAGGGCGTATGCGTTTTTTCCTGAATATATTCAGGAAAAAACGCATACGCCCTTTTTGGCCAAGGGCATCATTGTCAACGTTTTGCCGCTTTTCATGTGCTTTAAAGGCGATTCGTATCTACCTCCTGAAATCTGTTTCCTGCAATTCTGCCTTGATTTCAAATCCTCTTCTTTGCCTTCCCTCAATATATTTGTGGACGAGAGTTATGATTAATAACTCTGCAGGTTTGTGAATTGCAGTGCCCTGAACCTCCATTTTACAACTCGTTTTTATGGGAGCTGGCCGCAAAATCGCAGAATGGCTTCAGGCCCTGTTCTGGTTCCGGGGGTCAGGCTGAGCCTGTGGTTAATTCTTCTTTCTGATGGGAAAATAGAGTGACCTGTGCCTGTCCCAACACCAAGAGCTAGTCTCTCGTTGGTTCCACGTCTTCCCGTTTATCCTCAGGACAAATTGCAACCTGTACGGAACAGGAGGTTAAAGGTGCTGATGCCCCAAGTAGGGAGGTTGCTAGTAAAGCGGCTGGAATGGCGAACCCGGGCACAAGGAGATGAGAAATGAGGTGCGTTTTAGAAACCTTTCCCCATCACACGGTGTACCATCTTCTGGGTTTCTCATGCATGTTTTTGATGTAGGAAGATGCCCTTGAACCTGGAGATTTGGGACCCATGCGATGGGTACCACGCAGTATTACTTTAAAGGGTCTGTGTTTGCTCACCCAACCTCACCAAACCTCTCAGCCCCAAGAGTGTCCACCCTTATGTCTCATCCAGCTGTGCGTCTAGATATGGTCAATCCAGGTTGCATCACAGCCCCTGAACGCATTGTGTAAGAATTTCTCTCTCTTTCACTGTCTTTGTTTCATGGGTGTTTCAAAGTAATTTATTTTTATAATGGGGTTTAGCTGCTTTTCACTGCTGTGTTTATGCCGCTTTACACCCACTTGACACACTAACAGAGAGATATCAATACATAGGTTTTACGATTATTATTAGTCAGATATATTCTTGTGCGGTGAATAGGGCGTGTTGAGTCCAGTTCTCTGAGCAAGGAGTAGGTCTTGTCTATTACATATTGGGTTTATGGAATGGTATCTGAGCTAATTTGATACCCTTGTTTTATGTATCACCCCACCTCACCTTTCCCGTTAAGCAGCCATAGTGTGTTTTCTGCATGTGTGACTCTGTTCTGTTTTGTAATTCAGTTCAAGTGTAACGGTTTTTACATTCCCTCTATCAGTGATACCTTATGAGAAGTGTCCTTTTCTGTGTGACTTATTTCACTTAGAATCGTCGTACCTAAATCCACTCATCATGCTGCTACTAACCTTACGACATTGATTTCCTGGCTGAGTGATATTCCATTGTACATAAGGACCACAACTTCTTTATCCATTTTTCTCTTTCCTGGGATATTTAAGGTGGAATGAAGTGGAGGTCCTGGTCAACAGAGCAGCCCTCAACTTTGGGGTGCTTGTGTCTTGCTGATTTTTAATTTTCCCAATTTATACCCCCATGAGTGGAAGTGCCCTATGCTCTCTAAGCTGTGTTTTTCAGATGTTTCAGGACTCACCGGACACTTCTCCAGAGTGGCTCTTGGCAATTTACATCCCGCCCATCAGTGGAGCAAGGCTCCCATTTCTCCATGGCCTGTCCTGCATTTCTGGTTTTGACACTTTTTTCAGCATGGCCCTTTTGACCGATGGGAAGCGAGACTTCTTTGTAGCGCTGATTTGCCTTTCCAGGTTGCTTGGTTGGCCAAAAAGGGCGTATGCGTTTTTTCCTGAATATATTCAGGAAAAAACGCATACGCCCTTTTTGGCCAAGGGCATCATTGTCAACGTTTTGCCGCTTTTCATGTGCTTTAAAGGCGATTCGTATCTACCTCCTGAAATCTGTTTCCTGCAATTCTGCCTTGATTTCAAATCCTCTTCTTTGCCTCCCCTCAATATATTTGTGGACGAGAGTTATCATTTATAACTCTGCAGGTTTGTGAATTGCAGTGCCCTGAACCTCCATTTTACAACTCGTTTTTATGGGAGCTGGCCGCAAAATCGCAGAATGGCTTCAGGCCCTGTTCTGGTTCCGGGGGTCAGGCTGAGCCTGTGGTTAATTCTTCTTTCTGATGGGAAAATAGAGTGACCTGTGCCTGTCCCAACACCAAGAGCTAGTCTCTCGTTGGTTCCACGTCTTCCCGTTTATCCTCAGGACAAATTGCAACCTGTACGGAACAGGAGGTTAAAGGTGCTGATGCCCCAAGTAGGGAGGTTGCTAGTAAAGCGGCTGGAATGGCGAACCCGGGCACAAGGAGATGAGAAATGAGGTGCGTTTTAGAAACCTTTCCCCATCACACGGTGTACCATCTTCTGGGTTTCTCATGCATGTTTTTGATGTAGGAAGATGCCCTTGAACCTGGAGATTTGGGACCCATGCGATGGGTACCACGCAGTATTACTTTAAAGGGTCTGTGTTTGCTCACCCAACCTCACCAAACCTCTCAGCCCCAAGAGTGTCCACCCTTATGTCTCATCCAGCTGTGCGTCTAGATATGGTCAATCCAGGTTGCATCACAGCCCCTGAACGCATTGTGTAAGAATTTCTCTCTCTTTCACTGTCTTTGTTTCATGGGTGTTTCAAAGTAATTTATTTTTATAATGGGGTTTAGCTGCTTTTCACTGCTGTGTTTATGCCGCTTTACACCCACTTGACACACTAACAGAGAGATATCAATACATAGGTTTTACGATTATTATTAGTCAGATATATTCTTGTGCGGTGAATAGGGCGTGTTGAGTCCAGTTCTCTGAGCAAGGAGTAGGTCTTGTCTATTACATACTGGGTTTATGGAATGGTATCTGAGCTAATTTGATACCCTTGTTTTATGTATCACCCCACCTCACCTTTCCCGTTAAGCAGCCATAGTGTGTTTTCTGCATGTGTGACTCTGTTCTGTTTTGTAATTCAGTTCAAGTGTAACGGTTTTTACATTCCCTCTATCAGTGATACCTTATGAGAAGTGTCCTTTTCTGTGTGACTTATTTCACTTAGAATCGTCGTACCTAAATCCACTCATCATGCTGCTACTAACCTTACGACATTGATTTCCTGGCTGAGTGATATTCCATTGTACATAAGGACCACAACTTCTTTATCCATTTTTCTCTTTCCTGGGATATTTAAGGTGGAATGAAGTGGAGGTCCTGGTCAACAGAGCAGCCCTCAACTTTGGGGTGCTTGTGTCTTGCTGATTTTTAATTTTCCCAATTTATACCCCCATGAGTGGAAGTGCCCTATGCTCTCTAAGCTGTGTTTTTCAGATGTTTCAGGACTCACCGGACACTTCTCCAGAGTGGCTCTTGGAAATTTACATCCCGCCCATCAGTGTAGCAAGGCTCCCATTTCTCCATGGCCTGTCCTGCATTTCTGGTTTTGACACTTTTTTCAGCATGGCCCTTTTGACCGATGGGAAGCGAGACTTCTTTGTAGCGCTGATTTGCCTTTCCAGGTTGCTTGGTTGGCCAAAAAGGGCGTATGCGTTTTTTCCTGAATATATTCAGGAAAAAACGCATACGCCCTTTTTGGCCAAGGGCATCATTGTCAACGTTTTGCCGCTTTTCATGTGCTTTAAAGGCGATTCGTATCTACCTCCTGAAATCTGTTTCCTGCAATTCTGCCTTGATTTCAAATCCTCTTCTTTGCCTTCCCACAATATATTTGTGGACGAGAGTTATCATTTATAACTCTGCAGGTTTGTGAATTGCAGTGCCCTGAACCTCCATTTTACAACTCGTTTTTATGGGAGCTGGCCGCAAAATCGCAGAATGGCTTCAGGCCCTGTTCTGGTTCCGGGGGGCAGGCTGAGCCTGTGGTTAATTCTTCTTTCTGATGGGAAAATAGAGTGACCTGTGCCTGTCCCAACACCAAGAGCTAGTCTCACGTTGGTTCCACGTCTTCCCGTTTATCCTCAGGACAAATTGCAACCTGTACGGAACAGGAGGTTAAAAGTGCTGATGCTCCAAGTAGGGAGCTTGCTAGTAAAGCGGCTGGAATGGCGAACCCAGGCACAAGGAGATGAGAAATGAGGTGCGTTTTAGAAACCTTTCCCCATCACACGGTGTACCATCTTCTGGGTTTCTCATGCATGTTTTTGATGTAGGAAGATGCCCTTGAACCTGGAGTTTTGGGACCCATGCGATGGGTACCACGCAGTATTACTTTAAAGGGTCTGCGTTTGCTCACCCAACCTCACCAAACCTCTCAGCCCCAAGAGTGTCCACCCTTATGTCTCATCCAGCTGTGCGTCTAGATATGGTCAATCCAGGTTGCATCACAGCCCCTGAACGCATTGTGTAAGAATTTCTCTCTCTTTCACTGTCTTTGTTTCATGGGTGTTTCAAAGTAATTTATTTTTATAATGGGGTTTAGCTGCTTTTCACTGCTGTGTTTATGCCGCTTTACACCCACTTGACACACTAACAGAGAGATATCAATACATAGTTTTTACGACTATTATTAGTCAGATATATTCTTGTGCGGTGAATAGGGCGTGTTGAGTCCAGTTCTCTGAGCAAGGAGTAGGTCTTGTCTATTACATACTGGGTTTATGGAATGGTATCTGAGCTAATTTGATACCCTTGTTTTATGTATCACCCCACCTCACCTTTCCCGTTAAGCAGCCATAGTGTGTTTTCTGCATGTGTGACTCTGTTCTGTTTTGTAATTCAGTTCAAGTGTAACGGTTTTTACATTCCCTCTATCAGTGATACCTTATGAGAAGTGTCCTTTTCTGTGTGACTTATTTCACTTAGAATCGTCGTACCTAAATCCACTCATCATGCTGCTACTAACCTTACGACATTGATTTCCTGGCTGAGTGATATTCCATTGTACATAAGGACCACAACTTCTTTATCCATTTTTCTCTTTCCTGGGATATTTAAGGTGGAATGAAGTGGAGGTCCTGGTCAACAGAGCAGCCCTCAACTTTGGGGTGCTTGTGTCTTGCTGATTTTTAATTTTCCCAATTTATACCCCCATGAGTGGAAGTGCCCTATGCTCTCTAAGCTGTGTTTTTCAGATGTTTCAGGACTCACCGGACACTTCTCCAGAGTGGCTCTTGGCAATTTACATCCCGCCCATCAGTGTAGCAAGGCTCCCATTTCTCCATGGCCTGTCCTGCATTTCTGGTTTTGACACTTTTTTCAGCATGGCCCTTTTGACCGATGGGAAGCGAGACTTCTTTGTAGCGCTGATTTGCCTTTCCAGGTTGCTTGGTTGGCCAAAAAGGGCGTATGCGTTTTTTCCTGAATATATTCAGGAAAAAACGCATACGCCCTTTTTGGCCAAGGGCATCATTGTCAACGTTTTGCCGCTTTTCATGTGCTTTAAAGGCGATTCGTATCTACCTCCTGAAATCTGTTTCCTGCAATTCTGCCTTGATTTCAAATCCTCTTCTTTGCCTTCCCACAATATATTTGTGGACGAGAGTTATCATTTATAACTCTGCAGGTTTGTGAATTGCAGTGCCCTGAACCTCCATTTTACAACTCGTTTTTATGGGAGCTGGCCGCAAAATCGCAGAATGGCTTCAGGCCCTGTTCTGGTTCCGGGGGGCAGGCTGAGCCTGTGGTTAATTCTTCTTTCTGATGGGAAAATAGAGTGACCTGTGCCTGTCCCAACACCAAGAGCTAGTCTCACGTTGGTTCCACGTCTTCCCGTTTATCCTCAGGACAAATTGCAACCTGTACGGAACAGGAGGTTAAAAGTGCTGATGCTCCAAGTAGGGAGCTTGCTAGTAAAGCGGCTGGAATGGCGAACCCAGGCACAAGGAGATGAGAAATGAGGTGCGTTTTAGAAACCTTTCCCCATCACACGGTGTACCATCTTCTGGGTTTCTCATGCATGTTTTTGATGTAGGAAGATGCCCTTGAACCTGGAGTTTTGGGACCCATGCGATGGGTACCACGCAGTATTACTTTAAAGGGTCTGCGTTTGCTCACCCAACCTCACCAAACCTCTCAGCCCCAAGAGTGTCCACCCTTATGTCTCATCCAGCTGTGCGTCTAGATATGGTCAATCCAGGTTGCATCACAGCCCCTGAACGCATTGTGTAAGAATTTCTCTCTCTTTCACTGTCTTTGTTTCATGGGTGTTTCAAAGTAATTTATTTTTATAATGGGGTTTAGCTGCTTTTCACTGCTGTGTTTATGCCGCTTTACACCCACTTGACACACTAACAGAGAGATATCAATACATAGTTTTTACGACTATTATTAGTCAGATATATTCTTGTGCGGTGAATAGGGCGTGTTGAGTCCAGTTCTCTGAGCAAGGAGTAGGTCTTGTCTATTACATACTGGGTTTATGGAATGGTATCTGAGCTAATTTGATACCCTTGTTTTATGTATCACCCCACCTCACCTTTCCCGTTAAGCAGCCATAGTGTGTTTTCTGCATGTGTGACTCTGTTCTGTTTTGTAATTCAGTTCAAGTGTAACGGTTTTTACATTCCCTCTATCAGTGATACCTTATGAGAAGTGTCCTTTTCTGTGTGACTTATTTCACTTAGAATCGTCGTACCTAAATCCACTCATCATGCTGCTACTAACCTTACGACATTGATTTCCTGGCTGAGTGATATTCCATTGTACATAAGGACCACAACTTCTTTATCCATTTTTCTCTTTCCTGGGATATTTAAGGTGGAATGAAGTGGAGGTCCTGGTCAACAGAGCAGCCCTCAACTTTGGGGTGCTTGTGTCTTGCTGATTTTTCATTTTCCCAATTTATACCCCCATGAGTGGAAGTGCCCTATGCTCTCTAAGCTGTGTTTTTCAGATGTTTCAGGACTCACCGGACACTTCTCCAGAGTGGCTGTTGGCAATTTACATCCCGCCCATCAGTGTAGCAAGGCTCCCATTTCTCCATGGCCTGTCCTGCATTTCTGGTTTTGACACTTTTTTCAGCATGGCCCTTTTGACCGATGGGAAGCGAGACTTCTTTGTAGCGCTGATTTGCCTTTCCAGGTTGCTTGGTTGGCCAAAAAGGGCGTATGCGTTTTTTCCTGAATATATTCAGGAAAAAACGCATACGCCCTTTTTGGCCAAGGGCATCATTGTCAACGTTTTGCCGCTTTTCATGTGCTTTAAAGGCGATTCGTATCTACCTCCTGAAATCTGTTTCCTGCAATTCTGCCTTGATTTCAAATCCTCTTCTTTGCCTTCCCTCAATATATTTGTGGACGAGAGTTATGATTAATAACTCTGCAGGTTTGTGAATTGCAGTGCCCTGAACCTCCATTTTACAACTCGTTTTTATGGGAGCTGGCCGCAAAATCGCAGAATGGCTTCAGGCCCTGTTCTGGTTCCGGGGGTCAGGCTGAGCCTGTGGTTAATTCTTCTTTCTGATGGGAAAATAGAGTGACCTGTGCCTGTCCCAACACCAAGAGCTAGTCTCTCGTTGGTTCCACGTCTTCCCGTTTATCCTCAGGACAAATTGCAACCTGTACGGAACAGGAGGTTAAAGGTGCTGATGCCCCAAGTAGGGAGGTTGCTAGTAAAGCGGCTGGAATGGCGAACCCGGGCACAAGGAGATGAGAAATGAGGTGCGTTTTAGAAACCTTTCCCCATCACACGGTGTACCATCTTCTGGGTTTCTCATGCATGTTTTTGATGTAGGAAGATGCCCTTGAACCTGGAGATTTGGGACCCATGCGATGGGTACCACGCAGTATTACTTTAAAGGGTCTGTGTTTGCTCACCCAACCTCACCAAACCTCTCAGCCCCAAGAGTGTCCACCCTTATGTCTCATCCAGCTGTGCGTCTAGATATGGTCAATCCAGGTTGCATCACAGCCCCTGAACGCATTGTGTAAGAATTTCTCTCTCTTTCACTGTCTTTGTTTCATGGGTGTTTCAAAGTAATTTATTTTTATAATGGGGTTTAGCTGCTTTTCACTGCTGTGTTTATGCCGCTTTACACCCACTTGACACACTAACAGAGAGATATCAATACATAGGTTTTACGATTATTATTAGTCAGATATATTCTTGTGCGGTGAATAGGGCGTGTTGAGTCCAGTTCTCTGAGCAAGGAGTAGGTCTTGTCTATTACATATTGGGTTTATGGAATGGTATCTGAGCTAATTTGATACCCTTGTTTTATGTATCACCCCACCTCACCTTTCCCGTTAAGCAGCCATAGTGTGTTTTCTGCATGTGTGACTCTGTTCTGTTTTGTAATTCAGTTCAAGTGTAACGGTTTTTACATTCCCTCTATCAGTGATACCTTATGAGAAGTGTCCTTTTCTGTGTGACTTATTTCACTTAGAATCGTCGTACCTAAATCCACTCATCATGCTGCTACTAACCTTACGACATTGATTTCCTGGCTGAGTGATATTCCATTGTACATAAGGACCACAACTTCTTTATCCATTTTTCTCTTTCCTGGGATATTTAAGGTGGAATGAAGTGGAGGTCCTGGTCAACAGAGCAGCCCTCAACTTTGGGGTGCTTGTGTCTTGCTGATTTTTAATTTTCCCAATTTATACCCCCATGAGTGGAAGTGCCCTATGCTCTCTAAGCTGTGTTTTTCAGATGTTTCAGGACTCACCGGACACTTCTCCAGAGTGGCTCTTGGCAATTTACATCCCGCCCATCAGTGTAGCAAGGCTCCCATTTCTCCATGGCCTGTCCTGCATTTCTGGTTTTGACACTTTTTTCAGCATGGCCCTTTTGACCGATGGGAAGCGAGACTTCTTTGTAGCGCTGATTTGCCTTTCCAGGTTGCTTGGTTGGCCAAAAAGGGCGTATGCGTTTTTTCCTGAATATATTCAGGAAAAAACGCATACGCCCTTTTTGGCCAAGGGCATCATTGTCAACGTTTTGCCGCTTTTCATGTGCTTTAAAGGCGATTCGTATCTACCTCCTGAAATCTGTTTCCTGCAATTCTGCCTTGATTTCAAATGCTCTTCTTTGCCTCCCCTCAATATATTTGTGGACGAGAGTTATCATTTATAACTCTGCATGTTTGTGAATTGCAGTGCCCTGAACCTCCATTTTACAACTCGTTTTTATGGGAGCTGGCCGCAAAATCGCAGAATGGCTTCAGGCCCTGTTCTGGTTCCGGGGGTCAGGCTGAGCCTGTGGTTAATTCTTCTTTCTGATGGGAAAATAGAGTGACCTGTGCCTGTCCCAACACCAAGAGCTAGTCTCTCGTTGGTTCCACGTCTTCCCGTTTATCCTCAGGACAAATTGCAACCTGTACGGAACAGGAGGTTAAAGGTGCTGATGCTCCAAGTAGGGAGCTTGCTAGTAAAGCGGCTGGAATTGCGAACCCGGGCACAAGGAGATGAGAAATGAGGTGCGTTTTAGAAACCTTTCCCCATCACACGGTGTACCATCTTCTGGGTTTCTCATGCATGTTTTTGATGTAGGAAGATGCCCTTGAACCTGGAGATTTGGGACCCATGCGATGGGTACCACGCAGTATTACTTTAAAGGGTCTGCGTTTGCTCACCCAACCTCACCAAACCTCTCAGCCCCAAGAGTGTCCACCCTTATGTCTCATCCAGCTGTGCGTCTAGATATGGTCAGTCCAGGTTGCATCACAGCCCCTGAACGCATTGTGTAAGAATTTCTCTCTCTTTCACTGTCTTTGTTTCATGGGTGTTTCAAAGTAATTTATTTTTATAATGGGGTTTAGCTGCTTTTCACTGCTGTGTTTATGCCGCTTTACACCCACTTGACACACTAACAGAGAGATATCAATACATAGGTTTTACGATTATTATTAGTCAGATATATTCTTGTGCGGTGAATAGGGCGTGTTGAGTCCAGTTCTCTGAGCAAGGAGTAGGTCTTGTCTATTACATATTGGGTTTATGGAATGGTATCTGAGCTAATTTGATACCCTTGTTTTATGTATCACCCCACCTCACCTTTCCCGTTAAGCAGCCATAGTGTGTTTTCTGCATGTGTGACTCTGTTCTGTTTTGTAATTCAGTTCAAATGTAACGGTTTTTACATTCCCTCTATCAGTGATACCTTATGAGAAGTGTCCTTTTCTGTGTGACTTATTTCACTTAGAATCGTCGTACCTAAATCCACTCATCATGCTGCTACTAACCTTACGACATTGATTTCCTGGCTGAGTGATATTCCATTGTACATAAGGACCACAACTTCTTTATCCATTTTTCTCTTTCCTGGGATATTTAAGGTGGAATGAAGTGGAGGTCCTGGTCAACAGAGCAGCCCTAAACTTTGGGGTGCTTGTGTTTTGCTGATTTTTAATTTTCCCAATTTATACCCCCATGAGTGGAAGTGCCCTATGCTCTCTAAGCTGTGTTTTTCAGATGTTTCAGGACTCACCGGACACTTCTCCAGAGTGGCTCTTGGCAATTTACATCCCGCCCATCAGTGTAGCAAGGCTCCCATTTCTCCATGGCCTGTCCTGCATTTCTGGTTTTGACACTTTTTTCAGCATGGCCCTTTTGACCGATGGGAAGCGAGACTTATTTGTAGCGCTGATTTGCCTTTCCAGGTTGCTTGGTTGGCCAAAAAGGGCGTATGCGTTTTTTCCTGAATATATTCAGGAAAAAACGCATACGCCCTTTTTGGCCAAGGGCATCATTGTCAACGTTTTGCCGCTTTTCATGTGCTTTAAAGGCGATTCGTATCTACCTCCTGAAATCTGTTTCCTGCAATTCTGCCTTGATTTCAAATCCTCTTCTTTGCCTTCCCTCAATATATTTGTGGACGAGAGTTATCATTTATAACTCTGCAGGTTTGTGAATTGCAGTGCCCTGAACCTCCATTTTACAACTCGTTTTTATGGGAGCTGGCCGCAAAATCGCAGAATGGCTTCAGGCCCTGTTCTGGTTCGGGGGGGCAGGCTGAGCCTGTGGTTAATTCTTCTTTCTGATGGGAAAATAGAGTGACCTGTGCCTGTCCCAACACCAAGAGCTAGTTTCACGTTGGTTCCACGTCTTCCCGTTTATCCTCAGGACAAATTGCAACCTGTACGGAACAGGAGGTTAAAAGTGCTGATGCTCCAAGTAGGGAGCTTGCTAGTAAAGCGGCTGGAATGGCGAACCCAGGCACAAGGAGATGAGAAATGAGGTGCGTTTTAGAAACCTTTCCCCATCACACGGTGTACCATCTTCTGGGTTTCTCATGCATGTTTTTGATGTAGGAAGATGCCCTTGAACCTGGAGTTTTGGGACCCATGCGATGGGTACCACGCAGTATTACTTTAAAGGGTCTGCGTTTGCTCACCCAACCTCACCAAACCTCTCAGCCCCAAGAGTGTCCACCCTTATGTCTCATCCAGCTGTGCGTCTAGATATGGTCAATCCAGGTTGCATCACAGCCCCTGAACGCATTGTGTAAGAATTTCTCTCTCTTTCACTGTCTTTGTTTCATGGGTGTTTCAAAGTAATTTATTTTTATAATGGGGTTTAGCTGCTTTTCACTGCTGTGTTTATGCCGCTTTACACCCACTTGACACACTAACAGAGAGATATCAATACATAGTTTTACGACTATTATTAGTCAGATATATTCTTGTGCGGTGAATAGGGCGTGTTGAGTCCAGTTCTCTGAGCAAGGAGTAGGTCTTGTCTATTACATACTGGGTTTATGGAATGGTATCTGAGCTAATTTGATACCCTTGTTTTATGTATCACCCCACCTCACCTTTCCCGTTAAGCAGCCATAGTGTGTTTTCTGCATGTGTGACTCTGTTCTGTTTTGTAATTCAGTTCAAGTGTAACGGTTTTTACATTCCCTCTATCAGTGATACCTTATGAGAAGTGTCCTTTTCTGTGTGACTTATTTCACTTAGAATCGTCGTACCTAAATCCACTCATCATGCTGCTACTAACCTTACGACATTGATTTCCTGGCTGAGTGATATTCCATTGTACATAAGGACCACAACTTCTTTATCCATTTTTCTCTTTCCTGGGATATTTAAGGTGGAATGAAGTGGAGGTCCTGGTCAACAGAGCAGCCCTAAACTTTGGGGTGCTTGTGTCTTGCTGATTTTTCATTTTCCCAATTTATACCCCCATGAGTGGAAGTGCCCTATGCTCTCTAAGCTGTGTTTTTCAGATGTTTCAGGACTCACCGCACACTTCTCCAGAGTGGCTGTTGGCAATTTACATCCCGCCCATCAGTGTAGCAAGGCTCCCATTTCTCCATGGCCTGTCCTGCATTTCTGGTTTTGACACTTTTTTCAGCATGGCCCTTTTGACCGATGGGAAGCGAGACTTCTTTGTAGCGCTGATTTGCCTTTCCAGGTTGCTTGGTTGGCCAAAAAGGGCGTATGCGTTTTTTCCTGAATATATTCAGGAAAAAACGCATACGCCCTTTTTGGCCAAGGGCATCATTGTCAACGTTTTGCCGCTTTTCATGTGCTTTAAAGGCGATTCGTATCTACCTCCTGAAATCTGTTTCCTGCAATTCTGCCTTGATTTCAAATCCTCTTCTTTGCCTTCCCTCAATATATTTGTGGACGAGAGTTATGATTAATAACTCTGCAGGTTTGTGAATTGCAGTGCCCTGAACCTCCATTTTACAACTCGTTTTTATGGGAGCTGGCCGCAAAATCGCAGAATGGCTTCAGGCCCTGTTCTGGTTCCGGGGGTCAGGCTGAGCCTGTGGTTAATTCTTCTTTCTGATGGGAAAATAGAGTGACCTGTGCCTGTCCCAACACCAAGAGCTAGTCTCTCGTTGGTTCCACGTCTTCCCGTTTATCCTCAGGACAAATTGCAACCTGTACGGAACAGGAGGTTAAAGGTGCTGATGCCCCAAGTAGGGAGGTTGCTAGTAAAGCGGCTGGAATGGCGAACCCGGGCACAAGGAGATGAGAAATGAGGTGCGTTTTAGAAACCTTTCCCCATCACACGGTGTACCATCTTCTGGGTTTCTCATGCATGTTTTTGATGTAGGAAGATGCCCTTGAACCTGGAGATTTGGGACCCATGCGATGGGTACCACGCAGTATTACTTTAAAGGGTCTGTGTTTGCTCACGCAACCTCACCAAACCTCTCAGCCCCAAGAGTGTCCACCCTTATGTCTCATCCAGCTGTGCGTCTAGATATGGTCAATCCAGGTTGCATCACAGCCCCTGAAAGCATTGTGTAAGAATTTCTCTCTCTTTCACTGTCTTTGTTTCATGGGTGTTTCAAAGTAATTTATTTTTATAATGGGGTTTAGCTGCTTTTCACTGCTGTGTTTATGCCGCTTTACACCCACTTGACACACTAACAGAGAGATATCAATACATAGGTTTTACGATTATTATTAGTCAGATATATTCTTGTGCGGTGAATAGGGCGTGTTGAGTCCAGTTCTCTGAGCAAGGAGTAGGTCTTGTCTATTACATATTGGGTTTATGGAATGGTATCTGAGCTAATTTGATACCCTTGTTTTATGTATCACCCCACCTCACCTTTCCCGTTAAGCAGCCATAGTGTGTTTTCTGCATGTGTGACTCTGTTCTGTTTTGTAATTCAGTTCAAGTGTAACGGTTTTTACATTCCCTCTATCAGTGATACCTTATGAGAAGTGTCCTTTTCTGTGTGACTTATTTCACTTAGAATCGTCGTACCTAAATCCACTCATCATGCTGCTACTAACCTTACGACATTGATTTCCTGGCTGAGTGATATTCCATTGTACATAAGGACCACAACTTCTTTATCCATTTTTCTCTTTCCTGGGATATTTAAGGTGGAATGAAGTGGAGGTCCTGGTCAACAGAGCAGCCCTCAACTTTGGGGTGCTTGTGTCTTGCTGATTTTTAATTTTCCCAATTTATACCCCCATGAGTGGAAGTGCCCTATGCTCTCTAAGCTGTGTTTTTCAGATGTTTCAGGACTCACCGGACACTTCTCCAGAGTGGCTGTTGGCAATTTACATCCCGCCCATCAGTGGAGCAAGGCTCCCATTTCTCCATGGCCTGTCCTGCATTTCTGGTTTTGACACTTTTTTCAGCATGGCCCTTTTGACCGATGGGAAGCGAGACTTCTTTGTAGCGCTGATTTGCCTTTCCAGGTTGCTTGGTTGGCCAAAAAGGGCGTATGCGTTTTTTCCTGAATATATTCAGGAAAAAACGCATACGCCCTTTTTGGCCAAGGGCATCATTGTCAACGTTTTGCCGCTTTTCATGTGCTTTAAAGGCGATTCGTATCTACCTCCTGAAATCTGTTTCCTGCAATTCTGCCTTGATTTCAAATCCTCTTCTTTGCCTCCCCTCAATATATTTGTGGACGAGAGTTATCATTTATAACTCTGCAGGTTTGTGAATTGCAGTGCCCTGAACCTCCATTTTACAACTCGTTTTTATGGGAGCTGGCCGCAAAATCGCAGAATGGCTTCAGGCCCTGTTCTGGTTCCGGGGGTCAGGCTGAGCCTGTGGTTAATTCTTCTTTCTGATGGGAAAATAGAGTGACCTGTGCCTGTCCCAACACCAAGAGCTAGTCTCTCGTTGGTTCCACGTCTTCCCGTTTATCCTCAGGACAAATTGCAACCTGTATGGAACAGGAGGTTAAAGGTGCTGATGCTCCAAGTAGGGAGCTTGCTAGTAAAGCGGCTGGAATGGCGAACCCAGGCACAAGGAGATGAGAAATGAGGTGCGTTTTAGAAACCTTTCCCCATCACACGGTGTACCATCTTCTGGGTTTCTCATGCATGTTTTTGATGTAGGAAGATGCCCTTGAACCTGGAGTTTTGGGACCCATGCGATGGGTACCACGCAGTATTACTTTAAAGGGTCTGCGTTTGCTCACCCAACCTCACCAAACCTCTCAGCCCCAAGAGTGTCCACCCTTATGTCTCATCCAGCTGTGCGTCTAGATATGGTCAATCCAGGTTGCATCACAGCCCCTGAACGCATTGTGTAAGAATTTCTCTCTCTTTCACTGTCTTTGTTTCATGGGTGTTTCAAAGTAATTTATTTTTATAATGGGGTTTAGCTGCTTTTCACTGCTGTGTTTATGCCGCTTTACACCCACTTGACACACTAACAGAGAGATATCAATACATAGTTTTTACGACTATTATTAGTCAGATATATTCTTGTGCGGTGAATAGGGCGTGTTGAGTCCAGTTCTCTGAGCAAGGAGTAGGTCTTGTCTATTACATACTGGGTTTATGGAATGGTATCTGAGCTAATTTGATACCCTTGTTTTATGTATCACCCCACCTCACCTTTCCCGTTAAGCAGCCATAGTGTGTTTTCTGCATGTGTGACTCTGTTCTGTTTTGTAATTCAGTTCAAGTGTAACGGTTTTTACATTCCCTCTATCAGTGATACCTTATGAGAAGTGTCCTTTTCTGTGTGACTTATTTCACTTAGAATCGTCGTACCTAAATCCACTCATCATGCTGCTACTAACCTTACGACATTGATTTCCTGGCTGAGTGATATTCCATTGTACATAAGGACCACAACTTCTTTATCCATTTTTCTCTTTCCTGGGATATTTAAGGTGGAATGAAGTGGAGGTCCTGGTCAACAGAGCAGCCCTCAACTTTGGGGTGCTTGTGTCTTGCTGATTTTTAATTTTCCCAATTTATACCCCCATGAGTGGAAGTGCCCTATGCTCTCTAAGCTGTGTTTTTCAGATGTTTCAGGACTCACCGGACACTTCTCCAGAGTGGCTCTTGGCAATTTACATCCCGCCCATCAGTGTAGCAAGGCTCCCATTTCTCCATGGCCTGTCCTGCATTTCTGGTTTTGACACTTTTTTCAGCATGGCCCTTTTGACCGATGGGAAGCGAGACTTCTTTGTAGCGCTGATTTGCCTTTCCAGGTTGCTTGGTTGGCCAAAAAGGGCGTATGCGTTTTTTCCTGAATATATTCAGGAAAAAACGCATACGCCCTTTTTGGCCAAGGGCATCATTGTCAACGTTTTGCCGCTTTTCATGTGCTTTAAAGGCGATTCGTATCTACCTCCTGAAATCTGTTTCCTGCAATTCTGCCTTGATTTCAAATCCTCTTCTTTGCCTTCCCACAATATATTTGTGGACGAGAGTTATCATTTATAACTCTGCAGGTTTGTGAATTGCAGTGCCCTGAACCTCCATTTTACAACTCGTTTTTATGGGAGCTGGCCGCAAAATCGCAGAATGGCTTCAGGCCCTGTTCTGGTTCCGGGGGGCAGGCTGAGCCTGTGGTTAATTCTTCTTTCTGATGGGAAAATAGAGTGACCTGTGCCTGTCCCAACACCAAGAGCTAGTCTCACGTTGGTTCCACGTCTTCCCGTTTATCCTCAGGACAAATTGCAACCTGTACGGAACAGGAGGTTAAAAGTGCTGATGCTCCAAGTAGGGAGCTTGCTAGTAAAGCGGCTGGAATGGCGAACCCAGGCACAAGGAGATGAGAAATGAGGTGCGTTTTAGAAACCTTTCCCCATCACACGGTGTACCATCTTCTGGGTTTCTCATGCATGTTTTTGATGTAGGAAGATGCCCTTGAACCTGGAGTTTTGGGACCCATGCGATGGGTACCACGCAGTATTACTTTAAAGGGTCTGCGTTTGCTCACCCAACCTCACCAAACCTCTCAGCCCCAAGAGTGTCCACCCTTATGTCTCATCCAGCTGTGCGTCTAGATATGGTCAATCCAGGTTGCATCACAGCCCCTGAACGCATTGTGTAAGAATTTCTCTCTCTTTCACTGTCTTTGTTTCATGGGTGTTTCAAAGTAATTTATTTTTATAATGGGGTTTAGCTGCTTTTCACTGCTGTGTTTATGCCGCTTTACACCCACTTGACACACTAACAGAGAGATATCAATACATAGTTTTTACGACTATTATTAGTCAGATATATTCTTGTGCGGTGAATAGGGCGTGTTGAGTCCAGTTCTCTGAGCAAGGAGTAGGTCTTGTCTATTACATACTGGGTTTATGGAATGGTATCTGAGCTAATTTGATACCCTTGTTTTATGTATCACCCCACCTCACCTTTCCCGTTAAGCAGCCATAGTGTGTTTTCTGCATGTGTGACTCTGTTCTGTTTTGTAATTCAGTTCAAGTGTAACGGTTTTTACATTCCCTCTATCAGTGATACCTTATGAGAAGTGTCCTTTTCTGTGTGACTTATTTCACTTAGAATCGTCGTACCTAAATCCACTCATCATGCTGCTACTAACCTTACGACATTGATTTCCTGGCTGAGTGATATTCCATTGTACATAAGGACCACAACTTCTTTATCCATTTTTCTCTTTCCTGGGATATTTAAGGTGGAATGAAGTGGAGGTCCTGGTCAACAGAGCAGCCCTAAACTTTGGGGTGCTTGTGTCTTGCTGATTTTTCATTTTCCCAATTTATACCCCCATGAGTGGAAGTGCCCTATGCTCTCTAAGCTGTGTTTTTCAGATGTTTCAGGACTCACCGGACACTTCTCCAGAGTGGCTGTTGGCAATTTACATCCCGCCCATCAGTGTAGCAAGGCTCCCATTTCTCCATGGCCTGTCCTGCATTTCTGGTTTTGACACTTTTTTCAGCATGGCCCTTTTGACCGATGGGAAGCGAGACTTCTTTGTAGCGCTGATTTGCCTTTCCAGGTTGCTTGGTTGGCCAAAAAGGGCGTATGCGTTTTTTCCTGAATATATTCAGGAAAAAACGCATACGCCCTTTTTGGCCAAGGGCATCATTGTCAACGTTTTGCCGCTTTTCATGTGCTTTAAAGGCGATTCGTATCTACCTCCTGAAATCTGTTTCCTGCAATTCTGCCTTGATTTCAAATCCTCTTCTTTGCCTTCCCTCAATATATTTGTGGACGAGAGTTATGATTAATAACTCTGCAGGTTTGTGAATTGCAGTGCCCTGAACCTCCATTTTACAACTCGTTTTTATGGGAGCTGGCCGCAAAATCGCAGAATGGCTTCAGGCCCTGTTCTGGTTCCGGGGGTCAGGCTGAGCCTGTGGTTAATTCTTCTTTCTGATGGGAAAATAGAGTGACCTGTGCCTGTCCCAACACCAAGAGCTAGTCTCTCGTTGGTTCCACGTCTTCCCGTTTATCCTCAGGACAAATTGCAACCTGTACGGAACAGGAGGTTAAAGGTGCTGATGCCCCAAGTAGGGAGGTTGCTAGTAAAGCGGCTGGAATGGCGAACCCGGGCACAAGGAGATGAGAAATGAGGTGCGTTTTAGAAACCTTTCCCCATCACACGGTGTACCATCTTCTGGGTTTCTCATGCATGTTTTTGATGTAGGAAGATGCCCTTGAACCTGGAGATTTGGGACCCATGCGATGGGTACCACGCAGTATTACTTTAAAGGGTCTGTGTTTGCTCACCCAACCTCACCAAACCTCTCAGCCCCAAGAGTGTCCACCCTTATGTCTCATCCAGCTGTGCGTCTAGATATGGTCAATCCAGGTTGCATCACAGCCCCTGAACGCATTGTGTAAGAATTTCTCTCTCTTTCACTGTCTTTGTTTCATGGGTGTTTCAAAGTAATTTATTTTTATAATGGGGTTTAGCTGCTTTTCACTGCTGTGTTTATGCCGCTTTACACCCACTTGACACACTAACAGAGAGATATCAATACATAGGTTTTACGATTATTATTAGTCAGATATATTCTTGTGCGGTGAATAGGGCGTGTTGAGTCCAGTTCTCTGAGCAAGGAGTAGGTCTTGTCTATTACATATTGGGTTTATGGAATGGTATCTGAGCTAATTTGATACCCTTGTTTTATGTATCACCCCACCTCACCTTTCCCGTTAAGCAGCCATAGTGTGTTTTCTGCATGTGTGACTCTGTTCTGTTTTGTAATTCAGTTCAAGTGTAACGGTTTTTACATTCCCTCTATCAGTGATACCTTATGAGAAGTGTCCTTTTCTGTGTGACTTATTTCACTTAGAATCGTCGTACCTAAATCCACTCATCATGCTGCTACTAACCTTACGACATTGATTTCCTGGCTGAGTGATATTCCATTGTACATAAGGACCACAACTTCTTTATCCATTTTTCTCTTTCCTGGGATATTTAAGGTGGAATGAAGTGGAGGTCCTGGTCAACAGAGCAGCCCTCAACTTTGGGGTGCTTGTGTCTTGCTGATTTTTAATTTTCCCAATTTATACCCCCATGAGTGGAAGTGCCCTATGCTCTCTAAGCTGTGTTTTTCAGATGTTTCAGGACTCACCGGACACTTCTCCAGAGTGGCTCTTGGCAATTTACATCCCGCCCATCAGTGTAGCAAGGCTCCCATTTCTCCATGGCCTGTCCTGCATTTCTGGTTTTGACACTTTTTTCAGCATGGCCCTTTTGACCGATGGGAAGCGAGACTTCTTTGTAGCGCTGATTTGCCTTTCCAGGTTGCTTGGTTGGCCAAAAAGGGCGTATGCGTTTTTTCCTGAATATATTCAGGAAAAAACGCATACGCCCTTTTTGGCCAAGGGCATCATTGTCAACGTTTTGCCGCTTTTCATGTGCTTTAAAGGCGATTCGTATCTACCTCCTGAAATCTGTTTCCTGCAATTCTGCCTTGATTTCAAATGCTCTTCTTTGCCTCCCCTCAATATATTTGTGGACGAGAGTTATCATTTATAACTCTGCATGTTTGTGAATTGCAGTGCCCTGAACCTCCATTTTACAACTCGTTTTTATGGGAGCTGGCCGCAAAATCGCAGAATGGCTTCAGGCCCTGTTCTGGTTCCGGGGGTCAGGCTGAGCCTGTGGTTAATTCTTCTTTCTGATGGGAAAATAGAGTGACCTGTGCCTGTCCCAACACCAAGAGCTAGTCTCTCGTTGGTTCCACGTCTTCCCGTTTATCCTCAGGACAAATTGCAACCTGTACGGAACAGGAGGTTAAAGGTGCTGATGCTCCAAGTAGGGAGCTTGCTAGTAAAGCGGCTGGAATTGCGAACCCGGGCACAAGGAGATGAGAAATGAGGTGCGTTTTAGAAACCTTTCCCCATCACACGGTGTACCATCTTCTGGGTTTCTCATGCATGTTTTTGATGTAGGAAGATGCCCTTGAACCTGGAGATTTGGGACCCATGCGATGGGTACCACGCAGTATTACTTTAAAGGGTCTGCGTTTGCTCACCCAACCTCACCAAACCTCTCAGCCCCAAGAGTGTCCACCCTTATGTCTCATCCAGCTGTGCGTCTAGATATGGTCAGTCCAGGTTGCATCACAGCCCCTGAACGCATTGTGTAAGAATTTCTCTCTCTTTCACTGTCTTTGTTTCATGGGTGTTTCAAAGTAATTTATTTTTATAATGGGGTTTAGCTGCTTTTCACTGCTGTGTTTATGCCGCTTTACACCCACTTGACACACTAACAGAGAGATATCAATACATAGGTTTTACGATTATTATTAGTCAGATATATTCTTGTGCGGTGAATAGGGCGTGTTGAGTCCAGTTCTCTGAGCAAGGAGTAGGTCTTGTCTATTACATATTGGGTTTATGGAATGGTATCTGAGCTAATTTGATACCCTTGTTTTATGTATCACCCCACCTCACCTTTCCCGTTAAGCAGCCATAGTGTGTTTTCTGCATGTGTGACTCTGTTCTGTTTTGTAATTCAGTTCAAATGTAACGGTTTTTACATTCCCTCTATCAGTGATACCTTATGAGAAGTGTCCTTTTCTGTGTGACTTATTTCACTTAGAATCGTCGTACCTAAATCCACTCATCATGCTGCTACTAACCTTACGACATTGATTTCCTGGCTGAGTGATATTCCATTGTACATAAGGACCACAACTTCTTTATCCATTTTTCTCTTTCCTGGGATATTTAAGGTGGAATGAAGTGGAGGTCCTGGTCAACAGAGCAGCCCTAAACTTTGGGGTGCTTGTGTTTTGCTGATTTTTAATTTTCCCAATTTATACCCCCATGAGTGGAAGTGCCCTATGCTCTCTAAGCTGTGTTTTTCAGATGTTTCAGGACTCACCGGACACTTCTCCAGAGTGGCTCTTGGCAATTTACATCCCGCCCATCAGTGTAGCAAGGCTCCCATTTCTCCATGGCCTGTCCTGCATTTCTGGTTTTGACACTTTTTTCAGCATGGCCCTTTTGACCGATGGGAAGCGAGACTTATTTGTAGCGCTGATTTGCCTTTCCAGGTTGCTTGGTTGGCCAAAAAGGGCGTATGCGTTTTTTCCTGAATATATTCAGGAAAAAACGCATACGCCCTTTTTGGCCAAGGGCATCATTGTCAACGTTTTGCCGCTTTTCATGTGCTTTAAAGGCGATTCGTATCTACCTCCTGAAATCTGTTTCCTGCAATTCTGCCTTGATTTCAAATCCTCTTCTTTGCCTTCCCTCAATATATTTGTGGACGAGAGTTATCATTTATAACTCTGCAGGTTTGTGAATTGCAGTGCCCTGAACCTCCATTTTACAACTCGTTTTTATGGGAGCTGGCCGCAAAATCGCAGAATGGCTTCAGGCCCTGTTCTGGTTCGGGGGGGCAGGCTGAGCCTGTGGTTAATTCTTCTTTCTGATGGGAAAATAGAGTGACCTGTGCCTGTCCCAACACCAAGAGCTAGTTTCACGTTGGTTCCACGTCTTCCCGTTTATCCTCAGGACAAATTGCAACCTGTACGGAACAGGAGGTTAAAAGTGCTGATGCTCCAAGTAGGGAGCTTGCTAGTAAAGCGGCTGGAATGGCGAACCCAGGCACAAGGAGATGAGAAATGAGGTGCGTTTTAGAAACCTTTCCCCATCACACGGTGTACCATCTTCTGGGTTTCTCATGCATGTTTTTGATGTAGGAAGATGCCCTTGAACCTGGAGTTTTGGGACCCATGCGATGGGTACCACGCAGTATTACTTTAAAGGGTCTGCGTTTGCTCACCCAACCTCACCAAACCTCTCAGCCCCAAGAGTGTCCACCCTTATGTCTCATCCAGCTGTGCGTCTAGATATGGTCAATCCAGGTTGCATCACAGCCCCTGAACGCATTGTGTAAGAATTTCTCTCTCTTTCACTGTCTTTGTTTCATGGGTGTTTCAAAGTAATTTATTTTTATAATGGGGTTTAGCTGCTTTTCACTGCTGTGTTTATGCCGCTTTACACCCACTTGACACACTAACAGAGAGATATCAATACATAGTTTTTACGACTATTATTAGATATATTCTTGTGCGGTGAATAGGGCGTGTTGAGTCCAGTTCTCTGAGCAAGGAGTAGGTCTTGTCTATTACATACTGGGTTTATGGAATGGTATCTGAGCTAATTTGATACCCTTGTTTTATGTATCACCCCACCTCACCTTTCCCGTTAAGCAGCCATAGTGTGTTTTCTGCATGTGTGACTCTGTTCTGTTTTGTAATTCAGTTCAAGTGTAACGGTTTTTACATTCCCTCTATCAGTGATACCTTATGAGAAGTGTCCTTTTCTGTGTGACTTATTTCACTTAGAATCGTCGTACCTAAATCCACTCATCATGCTGCTACTAACCTTACGACATTGATTTCCTGGCTGAGTGATATTCCATTGTACATAAGGACCACAACTTCTTTATCCATTTTTCTCTTTCCTGGGATATTTAAGGTGGAATGAAGTGGAGGTCCTGGTCAACAGAGCAGCCCTAAACTTTGGGGTGCTTGTGTCTTGCTGATTTTTCATTTTCCCAATTTATACCCCCATGAGTGGAAGTGCCCTATGCTCTCTAAGCTGTGTTTTTCAGATGTTTCAGGACTCACCGGACACTTCTCCAGAGTGGCTCTTGGCAATTTACATCCCGCCCATCAGTGTAGCAAGGCTCCCATTTCTCCATGGCCTGTCCTGCATTTCTGGTTTTGACACTTTTTTCAGCATGGCCCTTTTGCCCGATGGGAAGCGAGACTTCTTTGTAGCGCTGATTTGCCTTTCCAGGTTGCTTGGTTGGCCAAAAAGGGCGTATGCGTTTTTTCCTGAATATATTCAGGAAAAAACGCATACGCCCTTTTTGGCCAAGGGCATCATTGTCAACGTTTTGCCGCTTTTCATGTGCTTTAAAGGCGATTCGTATCTACCTCCTGAAATCTGTTTCCTGCAATTCTGCCTTGATTTCAAATCCTCTTCTTTGCCTCCCCTCAATATATTTGTGGACGAGAGTTATCATTTATAACTCTGCAGGTTTGTGAATTGCAGTGCCCTGAACCTCCATTTTACAACTCGTTTTTATGGGAGCTGGCCGCAAAATCGCAGAATGGCTTCAGGCCCTGTTCTGGTTCCGGGGGTCAGGCTGAGCCTGTGGTTAATTCTTCTTTCTGATGGGAAAATAGAGTGACCTGTGCCTGTCCCAACACCAAGAGCTAGTCTCTCGTTGGTTCCACGTCTTCCCGTTTATCCTCAGGACAAATTGCAACCTGTACGGAACAGGAGGTTAAAGGTGCTGATGCTCCAAGTAGGGAGCTTGCTAGTAAAGCGGCTGGAATTGCGAACCCGGGCACAAGGAGATGAGAAATGAGGTGCGTTTTAGAAACCTTTCCCCATCACACGGTGTACCATCTTCTGGGTTTCTCATGCATGTTTTTGATGTAGGAAGATGCCCTTGAACCTGGAGATTTGGGACCCATGCGATGGGTACCACGCAGTATTACTTTAAAGGGTCTGCGTTTGCTCACCCAACCTCACCAAACCTCTCAGCCCCAAGAGTGTCCACCCTTATGTCTCATCCAGCTGTGCGTCTAGATATGGTCAATCCAGGTTGCATCACAGCCCCTGAACGCATTGTGTAAGAATTTCTCTCTCTTTCACTGTCTTTGTTTCATGGGTGTTTCAAAGTAATTTATTTTTATAATGGGGTTTAGCTGCTTTTCACTGCTGTGTTTATGCCGCTTTACACCCACTTGACACACTAACAGAGAGATATCAATACATAGGTTTTACGATTATTATTAGTCAGATATATTCTTGTGCGGTGAATAGGGCGTGTTGAGTCCAGTTCTCTGAGCAAGGAGTAGGTCTTGTCTATTACATATTGGGTTTATGGAATGGTATCTGAGCTAATTTGATACCCTTGTTTTATGTATCACCCCACCTCACCTTTCCCGTTAAGCAGCCATAGTGTGTTTTCTGCATGTGTGACTCTGTTCTGTTTTGTAATTCAGTTCAAATGTAACGGTTTTTACATTCCCTCTATCAGTGATACCTTATGAGAAGTGTCCTTTTCTGTGTGACTTATTTCACTTAGAATCGTCGTACCTAAATCCACTCATCATGCTGCTACTAACCTTACGACATTGATTTCCTGGCTGAGTGATATTCCATTGTACATAAGGACCACAACTTCTTTATCCATTTTTCTCTTTCCTGGGATATTTAAGGTGGAATGAAGTGGAGGTCCTGGTCAACAGAGCAGCCCTCAACTTTGGGGTGCTTGTGTCTTGCTGATTTTTAATTTTCCCAATTTATACCCCCATGAGTGGAAGTGCCCTATGCTCTCTAAGCTGTGTTTTTCAGATGTTTCAGGACTCACCGGACACTTCTCCAGAGTGGCTCTTGGCAATTTACATCCCGCCCATCAGTGTAGCAAGGCTCCCATTTCTCCATGGCCTGTCCTGCATTTCTGGTTTTGACACTTTTTTCAGCATGGCCCTTTTGACCGATGGGAAGCGAGACTTCTTTGTAGCGCTGATTTGCCTTTCCAGGTTGCTTGGTTGGCCAAAAAGGGCGTATGCGTTTTTTCCTGAATATATTCAGGAAAAAACGCATACGCCCTTTTTGGCCAAGGGCATCATTGTCAACGTTTTGCCGCTTTTCATGTGCTTTAAAGGCGATTCGTATCTACCTCCTGAAATCTGTTTCCTGCAATTCTGCCTTGATTTCAAATCCTCTTCTTTGCCTTCCCTCAATATATTTGTGGACGAGAGTTATCATTTATAACTCTGCAGGTTTGTGAATTGCAGTGCCCTGAACCTCCATTTTACAACTCGTTTTTATGGGAGCTGGCCGCAAAATCGCAGAATGGCTTCAGGCCCTGTTCTGGTTCCGGGGGTCAGGCTGAGCCTGTGGTTAATTCTTCTTTCTGATGGGAAAATAGAGTGACCTGTGCCTGTCCCAACACCAAGAGCTAGTCTCACGTTGGTTCCACGTCTTCCCGTTTATCCTCAGGACAAATTGCAACCTGTACGGAACAGGAGGTTAAAAGTGCTGATGCTCCAAGTAGGGAGCTTGCTAGTAAAGCGGCTGGAATGGCGAACCCAGGCACAAGGAGATGAGAAATGAGGTGCGTTTTAGAAACCTTTCCCCATCACACGGTGTACCATCTTCTGGGTTTCTCATGCATGTTTTTGATGTAGGAAGATGCCCTTGAACCTGGAGTTTTGGGACCCATGCGATGGGTACCACGCAGTATTACTTTAAAGGGTCTGCGTTTGCTCACCCAACCTCACCAAACCTCTCAGCCCCAAGAGTGTCCACCCTTATGTCTCATCCAGCTGTGCGTCTAGATATGGTCAATCCAGGTTGCATCACAGCCCCTGAACGCATTGTGTAAGAATTTCTCTCTCTTTCACTGTCTTTGTTTCATGGGTGTTTCAAAGTAATTTATTTTTATAATGGGGTTTAGCTGCTTTTCACTGCTGTGTTTATGCCGCTTTACACCCACTTGACACACTAACAGAGAGATATCAATACATAGTTTTACGACTATTATTAGTCAGATATATTCTTGTGCGGTGAATAGGGCGTGTTGAGTCCAGTTCTCTGAGCAAGGAGTAGGTCTTGTCTATTACATACTGGGTTTATGGAATGGTATCTGAGCTAATTTGATACCCTTGTTTTATGTATCACCCCACCTCACCTTTCCCGTTAAGCAGCCATAGTGTGTTTTCTGCATGTGTGACTCTGTTCTGTTTTGTAATTCAGTTCAAGTGTAACGGTTTTTACATTCCCTCTATCAGTGATACCTTATGAGAAGTGTCCTTTTCTGTGTGACTTATTTCACTTAGAATCGTCGTACCTAAATCCACTCATCATGCTGCTACTAACCTTACGACATTGATTTCCTGGCTGAGTGATATTCCATTGTACATAAGGACCACAACTTCTTTATCCATTTTTCTCTTTCCTGGGATATTTAAGGTGGAATGAAGTGGAGGTCCTGGTCAACAGAGCAGCCCTCAACTTTGGGGTGCTTGTGTCTTGCTGATTTTTAATTTTCCCAATTTATACCCCCATGAGTGGAAGTGCCCTATGCTCTCTAAGCTGTGTTTTTCAGATGTTTCAGGACTCACCGCACACTTCTCCAGAGTGGCTGTTGGCAATTTACATCCCGCCCATCAGTGTAGCAAGGCTCCCATTTCTCCATGGCCTGTCCTGCATTTCTGGTTTTGACACTTTTTTCAGCATGGCCCTTTTGACCGATGGGAAGCGAGACTTCTTTGTAGCGCTGATTTGCCTTTCCAGGTTGCTTGGTTGGCCAAAAAGGGCGTATGCGTTTTTTCCTGAATATATTCAGGAAAAAACGCATACGCCCTTTTTGGCCAAGGGCATCATTGTCAACGTTTTGCCGCTTTTCATGTGCTTTAAAGGCGATTCGTATCTACCTCCTGAAATCTGTTTCCTGCAATTCTGCCTTGATTTCAAATCCTCTTCTTTGCCTCCCCTCAATATATTTGTGGACGAGAGTTATCATTTATAACTCTGCAGGTTTGTGAATTGCAGTGCCCTGAACCTCCATTTTACAACTCGTTTTTATGGGAGCTGGCCGCAAAATCGCAGAATGGCTTCAGGCCCTGTTCTGGTTCCGGGGGTCAGGCTGAGCCTGTGGTTAATTCTTCTTTCTGATGGGAAAATAGAGTGACCTGTGCCTGTCCCAACACCAAGAGCTAGTCTCTCGTTGGTTCCACGTCTTCCCGTTTATCCTCAGGACAAATTGCAACCTGTACGGAACAGGAGGTTAAAGGTGCTGATGCTCCAAGTAGGGAGCTTGCTAGTAAAGCGGCTGGAATTGCGAACCCGGGCACAAGGAGATGAGAAATGAGGTGCGTTTTAGAAACCTTTCCCCATCACACGGTGTACCATCTTCTGGGTTTCTCATGCATGTTTTTGATGTAGGAAGATGCCCTTGAACCTGGAGATTTGGGACCCATGCGATGGGTACCACGCAGTATTACTTTAAAGGGTCTGCGTTTGCTCACCCAACCTCACCAAACCTCTCAGCCCCAAGAGTGTCCACCCTTATGTCTCATCCAGCTGTGCGTCTAGATATGGTCAATCCAGGTTGCATCACAGCCCCTGAACGCATTGTGTAAGAATTTCTCTCTCTTTCACTGTCTTTGTTTCATGGGTGTTTCAAAGTAATTTATTTTTATAATGGGGTTTAGCTGCTTTTCACTGCTGTGTTTATGCCGCTTTACACCCACTTGACACACTAACAGAGAGATATCAATACATAGGTTTTACGATTATTATTAGTCAGATATATTCTTGTGCGGTGAATAGGGCGTGTTGAGTCCAGTTCTCTGAGCAAGGAGTAGGTCTTGTCTATTACATATTGGGTTTATGGAATGGTATCTGAGCTAATTTGATACCCTTGTTTTATGTATCACCCCACCTCACCTTTCCCGTTAAGCAGCCATAGTGTGTTTTCTACATGTGTGACTCTGTTCTGTTTTGTAATTCAGTTCAAATGTAACGGTTTTTACATTCCCTCTATCAGTGATACCTTATGAGAAGTGTCCTTTTCTGTGTGACTTATTTCACTTAGAATCGTCGTACCTAAATCCACTCATCATGCTGCTACTAACCTTACGACATTGATTTCCTGGCTGAGTGATATTCCATTGTACATAAGGACCACAACTTCTTTATCCATTTTTCTCTTTCCTGGGATATTTAAGGTGGAATGAAGTGGAGGTCCTGGTCAACAGAGCAGCCCTCAACTTTGGGGTGCTTGTGTCTTGCTGATTTTTAATTTTCCCAATTTATACCCCCATGAGTGGAAGTGCCCTATGCTCTCTAAGCTGTGTTTTTCAGATGTTTCAGGACTCACCGGACACTTCTCCAGAGTGGCTCTTGGCAATTTACATCCCGCCCATCAGTGGAGCAAGGCTCCCATTTCTCCATGGCCTGTCCTGCATTTCTGGTTTTGACACTTTTTTCAGCATGGCCCTTTTGACCGATGGGAAGCGAGACTTCTTTGTAGCGCTGATTTGCCTTTCCAGGTTGCTTGGTTGGCCAAAAAGGGCGTATGCGTTTTTTCCTGAATATATTCAGGAAAAAACGCATACGCCCTTTTTGGCCAAGGGCATCATTGTCAACGTTTTGCCGCTTTTCATGTGCTTTAAAGGCGATTCGTATCTACCTCCTGAAATCTGTTTCCTGCAATTCTGCCTTGATTTCAAATCCTCTTCTTTGCCTCCCCTCAATATATTTGTGGACGAGAGTTATCATTTATAACTCTGCAGGTTTGTGAATTGCAGTGCCCTGAACCTCCATTTTACAACTCGTTTTTATGGGAGCTGGCCGCAAAATCGCAGAATGGCTTCAGGCCCTGTTCTGGTTCCGGGGGGCAGGCTGAGCCTGTGGTTAATTCTTCTTTCTGATGGGAAAATAGAGTGACCTGTGCCTGTCCCAACACCAAGAGCTAGTCTCACGTTGGTTCCACGTCTTCCCGTTTATCCTCAGGACAAATTGCAACCTGTACGGAACAGGAGGTTAAAAGTGCTGATGCTCCAAGTAGGGAGCTTGCTAGTAAAGCGGCTGGAATGGCGAACCCAGGCACAAGGAGATGAGAAATGAGGTGCGTTTTAGAAACCTTTCCCCATCACACGGTGTACCATCTTCTGGGTTTCTCATGCATGTTTTTGATGTAGGAAGATGCCCTTGAACCTGGAGTTTTGGGACCCATGCGATGGGTACCACGCAGTATTACTTTAAAGGGTCTGCGTTTGCTCACCCAACCTCACCAAACCTCTCAGCCCCAAGAGTGTCCACCCTTATGTCTCATCCAGCTGTGCGTCTAGATATGGTCAATCCAGGTTGCATCACAGCCCCTGAACGCATTGTGTAAGAATTTCTCTCTCTTTCACTGTCTTTGTTTCATGGGTGTTTCAAAGTAATTTATTTTTATAATGGGGTTTAGCTGCTTTTCACTGCTGTGTTTATGCCGCTTTACACCCACTTGACACACTAACAGAGAGATATCAATACATAGTTTTTACGACTATTATTAGTCAGATATATTCTTGTGCGGTGAATAGGGCGTGTTGAGTCCAGTTCTCTGAGCAAGGAGTAGGTCTTGTCTATTACATACTGGGTTTATGGAATGGTATCTGAGCTAATTTGATACCCTTGTTTTATGTATCACCCCACCTCTCCTTTCCCGTTAAGCAGCCATAGTGTGTTTTCTGCATGTGTGACTCTGTTCTGTTTTGTAATTCAGTTCAAGTGTAACGGTTTTTACATTCCCTCTATCAGTGATACCTTATGAGAAGTGTCCTTTTCTGTGTGACTTATTTCACTTAGAATCGTCGTACCTAAATCCACTCATCATGCTGCTACTAACCTTACGACATTGATTTCCTGGCTGAGTGATATTCCATTGTACATAAGGACCACAACTTCTTTATCCATTTTTCTCTTTCCTGGGATATTTAAGGTGGAATGAAGTGGAGGTCCTGGTCAACAGAGCAGCCCTAAACTTTGGGGTGCTTGTGTCTTGCTGATTTTTCATTTTCCCAATTTATACCCCCATGAGTGGAAGTGCCCTATGCTCTCTAAGCTGTGTTTTTCAGATGTTTCAGGACTCACCGGACACTTCTCCAGAGTGGCTGTTGGCAATTTACAACCCGCCCATCAGTGTAGCAAGGCTCCCATTTCTCCATGGCCTGTCCTGCATTTCTGGTTTTGACACTTTTTTCAGCATGGCCCTTTTGACCGATGGGAAGCGAGACTTCTTTGTAGCGCTGATTTGCCTTTCCAGGTTGCTTGGTTGGCCAAAAAGGGCGTATGCGTTTTTTCCTGAATATATTCAGGAAAAAACGCATACGCCCTTTTTGGCCAAGGGCATCATTGTCAACGTTTTGCCGCTTTTCATGTGCTTTAAAGGCGATTCGTATCTACCTCCTGAAATCTGTTTCCTGCAATTCTGCCTTGATTTCAAATCCTCTTCTTTGCCTTCCCTCAATATATTTGTGGACGAGAGTTATCATTTATAACTCTGCAGGTTTGTGAATTGCAGTGCCCTGAACCTCCATTTTACAACTCGTTTTTATGGGAGCTGGCCGCAAAATCGCAGAATGGCTTCAGGCCCTGTTCTGGTTCCGGGGGTCAGGCTGAGCCTGTGGTTAATTCTTCTTTCTGATGGGAAAATAGAGTGACCTGTGCCTGTCCCAACACCAAGAGCTAGTCTCTCGTTGGTTCCACGTCTTCCCGTTTATCCTCAGGACAAATTGCAACCTGTACGGAACAGGAGGTTAAAGGTGCTGATGCCCCAAGTAGGGACTTTGCTAGTAAAGCGGCTGGAATGGCGAACCCGGGCACAAGGAGATGAGAAATGAGGTGCGTTTTAGAAACCTTTCCCCATCACACGGTGTACCATCTTCTGGGTTTCTCATGCATGTTTTTGATGTAGGAAGATGCCCTTGAACCTGGAGATTTGGGACCCATGCGATGGGTACCACGCAGTATTACTTTAAAGGGTCTGTGTTTGCTCACCCAACCTCACCAAACCTCTCAGCCCCAAGAGTGTCCACCCTTATGTCTCATCCAGCTGTGCGTCTAGATATGGTCAATCCAGGTTGCATCACAGCCCCTGAACGCATTGTGTAAGAATTTCTCTCTCTTTCACTGTCTTTGTTTCATGGGTGTTTCAAAGTAATTTATTTTTATAATGGGGTTTAGCTGCTTTTCACTGCTGTGTTTATGCCGCTTTACACCCACTTGACACACTAACAGAGAGATATCAATACATAGGTTTTACGATTATTATTAGTCAGATATATTCTTGTGCGGTGAATAGGGCGTGTTGAGTCCAGTTCTCTGAGCAAGGAGTAGGTCTTGTCTATTACATATTGGGTTTATGGAATGGTATCTGAGCTAATTTGATACCCTTGTTTTATGTATCACCCCACCTCACCTTTCCCGTTAAGCAGCCATAGTGTGTTTTCTGCATGTGTGACTCTGTTCTGTTTTGTAATTCAGTTCAAGTGTAACGGTTTTTACATTCCCTCTATCAGTGATACCTTATGAGAAGTGTCCTTTTCTGTGTGACTTATTTCACTTAGAATCGTCGTACCTAAATCCACTCATCATGCTGCTACTAACCTTATGACATTGATTTCCTGGCTGAGTGATATTCCATTGTACATAAGGACCACAACTTCTTTATCCATTTTTCTCTTTCCTGGGATAATTAAGGTGGAATGAAGTGGAGGTCCTGGTCAACAGAGCAGCCCTAAACTTTGGGGTGCTTGTGTCTTGTTGATTTTTAATTTTCCCAATTTATACCCCCATGAGTGGAAGTGCCCTATGCTCTCTAAGCTGTGTTTTTCAGATGTTTCAGGACTCACCGGACACTTCTCCAGAGTGGCTCTTGGCAATTTACATCCTGCCCATCAGTGTAGCAAGGCTCCCATTTCTCCATGGCCTGTCCTGCATTTCTTGTTTTGACACTTTTTTCAGCATGGCCCTTTTGACCGATGGGATGCGAGACTTCTTTGTAGCGCTGATTTGCCTTTCCAGGTTGCTTGGTTGGCCAAAAAGGGCGTATGCGTTTTTTCCTGAATATATTCAGGAAAAAACGCATACGCCCTTTTTGGCCAAGGGCATCATTGTCAACGTTTTGCCGCTTTTCATGTGCTTTAAAGACGATTCGTATCTACCTCCTGAAATCTGTTTTCTGCAATTCTGCCTTGATTTCAAATCCTCTTCTTTGCCTCCCCTCAATATATTTGTGGACGAGAGTTATCATTTATAACTCTGCAGGTTTGTGAATTGCAGTGCCCTGAACCTCCATTTTACAACTCGTTTTTATGGGAGCTGGCCGCAAAATCGCAGAATGGCTTCAGGCCCTGTTCTGGTTCCGGGGGGCAGGCTGAGCCTGTGGTTAATTCTTCTTTCTGATGGGAAAATAGAGTGACCTGTGCCTGTCCCAACACCAAGAGCTAGTCTCACGTTGGTTCCACGTCTTCCCGTTCATCCTCAGGACAAATTGCAACCTGTACGGAACAGGAGGTTAAAGGTGCTGATGCTCCAAGTAGGGAGCTTGCTAGTAAAGCGGCTGGAATGGCGAACCCGGGCACAAGGAGATGAGAAATGAGGTGCGTTTTAGAAACATTTCCCCATCACACGATGTACCATCTTCTGGGTTTCTCATGCATGTTTTTGATGTAGGAAGATGCCCTTGAACCTGGAGATTTGGGACCCATGCGATGGGTACCACGCAGTATTACTTTAAAGGGTCTGCGTTTGCTCACCCAACCTCACCAAACCTCTCATCCCCAAGAGTATCCACCCTTATGTCTCATCCAGCTGTGGGTCTAGATATGGTCAATCCAGGTTGCATCACAGCCCCTGAACGCATTGTGTAAGAATTTCTCTCTCTTTCACTGTCTTTGTTTCATGGGTGTTTCAAAGTAATTTATTTTTATAATGGGGTTTAGCTGCTTTTCACTGCTGTGTTTATGCCGCTTTACACCCACTTGACACACTAACAGAGAGATATCAATACATAGGTTTTAAGATTATTACTAGTCAGATATATTCTTGTGCGGTGAATAGGGCGTGTTGAGTCCAGTTCTCTGAGCAAGGAGTAGGTCTTGTCTATTACATATTGGGTTTATGGAACGGTATCTGAGCTACTTTGATACCCTTGTTTTATATATCACCCCACCTCACCTTTCCCGTTAAGCAGCCATAGTGTGTTTTCTGCATGTGTGACTCTGTTCTGTTTTGTAATTCAGTTCAAGTGTAATGGTATTTACATTCCCTCTATCAGTGATACCTTATGAGAAGTGTCCTTTTCTGTGTGACTTATTTCACTTAGAATCGTCGTACCTAAATCCACTCATCATGCTGCTACTAACCTTACGACATTGATTTCCTGGCTGAGTGATATTCCATTGTACATAAGGACCACAACTTCTTTATCCATTTTTCTCTTTCCTGGGATATTTAAGGTGGAATGAAGTGGAGGTCCTGGTCAACAGAGCAGCCCTAAACTTTGGGGTGCTTGTGTCTTGCTGATTTTTAATTTTCCCAATTTATACCCCCATGAGTGGAAGTGCCCTATGCTCTCTAAGCTGTGTTTTTCAGATGTTTCAGGACTCACCGGACACTTCCCCAGAGTGGCTCTTGGCAATTTACATCCCGCCCATCAGTGTAGCAAGGCTCCCATTTCTCCATGGCCTGTCCTGCATTTCTGGTTTTGACACTTTTTTCAGCATGGCCCTTTTGACCGATGGGAAGCGAGACTTCTTTGTAGCGCTGATTTGCCTTTCCAGGTTGCTTGGTTGGCCAAAAAGGGCGTATGCGTTTTTTCCTGAATATATTCAGGAAAAAACGCATACGCCCTTTTTGGCCAAGGGCATCATTGTCAACGTTTTGCCGCTTTTCATGTGCTTTAAAGGCGATTCGTATCTACCTCCTGAAATCTGTTTCCTGCAATTCTGCCTTGATTTCAAATCCTCTTCTTTGCCTTCCCTCAATATATTTGTGGACGAGAGTTATCATTTATAACTCTGCAGGTTTGTGAATTGCAGTGCCCTGAACCTCCATTTTACAACTCGTTTTTATGGGAGCTGGCCGCAAAATCGCAGAATGGCTTCAGGCCCTGTTCTGGTTCCGGGGGGCAGGCTGAGCCTGTGGTTAATTCTTCTTTCTGATGGGAAAATAGAGTGACCTGTGCCTGTCCCAACACCAAGAGCTAGTCTCTCGTTGGTTCCACGTCTTCCCGTTTATCCTCAGGACAAATTGCAACCTGTACGGAACAGGAGGTTAAAGGTGCTGATGATCCAAGTAGGGAGCTTGCTAATAAAGCGGCTGGAATGGCGAACCCGGGCACAAGGAGATGAGAAATGAGGTGCGTTTTAGAAACCTTTCCCCATCACACGGTGTACCATCTTCTGGGTTTCTCATGCATGCTTTTGATGTAGGAAGATGCCCTTGAACCTGGAGATTTGGGACCCATGCGATGGGTACCACGCAGTATTACTTTAAAGGGTCTGCGTTTGCTCACCCAACCTCACCAAACCTCTCAGCCCCAAGAGTGTCCACCCTTATGTCTCATCCAGCTGTGGGTCTAGATATGGTCAATCCAGGTTGCATCACAGCCCCTGAACGCATTGTGTAAGAATTTCTCTCTCTTTCACTGTCTTTGTTTCATGGTTGTTTCAAAGTAATTTATTTTTATAATGGGGTTTAGCTGCTTTTCACTGCTGTGTTTATGCCGCTTTACACCCACTTGACACACTAACAGAGAGATATCAATACATAGGTTTTACGATTATTATTAGTCAGATATATTCTTGTGCGGTGAATAGGGCGTGTTGAGTCCAGTTCTCTGAGCAAGGAGTAGGTCTTGTCTATTACATATTGGGTTTATGGAATGGTATCTGAGCTAATTTGATACCCTTGTTTTATGTATCACCCCACCTCACCTTTCCCGTTAAGCAGCCATAGTGTGTTTTCTGCATGTGTGACTCTGTTCTGTTTTGTAATTCAGTTCAAGTGTAACGGTTTTTACATTCCCTCTATCAGTGATACCTTATGAGAAGTGTCCTTTTCTGTGTGACTTATTTCACTTAGAATCGTCGTACCTAAATCCACTCATCATGCTGCTACTAACCTTACGACATTGATTTCCTGGCTGAGTGATATTCCATTGTACATAAGGACCACAACTTCTTTATCCATTTTTCTCTTTCCTGGGATATTTAAGGTGGAATGAAGTGGAGGTCCTGGTCAACAGAGCAGCCCTAAACTTTGGGGTGCTTGTGTCTTGCTGATTTTTCATTTTCCCAATTTATACCCCCATGAGTGGAAGTGCCCTATGCTCTCTAAGCTGTGTTTTTCAGATGTTTCAGGACTCACCGGACACTTCTCCAGAGTGGCTCTTGGCAATTTACATCCCGCCCATCAGTGTAGCAAGGCTCCCATTTCTCCATGGCCTGTCCTGCATTTCTGGTTTTGACACTTTTTTCAGCATGGCCCTTTTGACCGATGGGAAGCGAGACTTCTTTGTAGCGCTGATTTGCCTTTCCAGGTTGCTTGGTTGGCCAAAAAGGGCGTATGCGTTTTTTCCTGAATATATTCAGGAAAAAACGCATACGCCCTTTTTGGCCAAGGGCATCATTGTCAACGTTTTGCCGCTTTTCATGTGCTTTAAAGGCGATTTGTATCTACCTCCTGAAATCTGTTTCCTGCAATTCTGCCTTGATTTCAAATCCTCTTCTTTGCCTTCCCTCAATATATTTGTGGACGAGAGTTATCATTTATAACTCTGCAGGTTTGTGAATTGCAGTGCCCTGAACCTCCATTTTACAACTCGTTTTTATGGGAGCTGGCCGCAAAATCGCAGAATGGCTTCAGGCCCTGTTCTGGTTCCGGGGGGCAGGCTGAGCCTGTGGTTAATTCTTCTTTCTGATGGGAAAATAGAGTGACCTGTGCCTGTCCCAACACCAAGAGCTAGTCTCACGTTGGTTCCACGTCTTCCCGTTTATCCTCAGGACAAATTGCAACCTGTACGGAACAGGAGGTTAAAGGTGCTGATGCCCCAAGTAGGGAGCTTGCTAGTAAAGCGGCTGGAATGGCGAACCCGGGCACAAGGAGATGAGAAATGAGGTGCGTTTTAGAAACATTTCCCCATCACATGATGTACCATCTTCTGGGTTTCTCATGCATGTTTTTGATGTAGGAAGATGCCCTTGAACCTGGAGATTTTGGACCCATGCGATGGGTACCACGCAGTATTACTTTAAAGGGTCTGCGTTTGCTCACACAACCTCACCAAACCTGTCATCCCCAAGAGTGTCCACCCTTATGTCTCATCCAGCTGTGGGTCTAGATATGGTCATTCCAGGTTGCATCACAGCCCCTGAACGCATTGTGTAAGAATTTCTCTCTCTTTCACTGTCTTTGTTTCATGGGTGTTTCAAAGTAATTTATTTTTATAATGGGGTTTAGCTGCTTTTCACTGCTGTGTTTATGCCGCTTTACACCCACTTGACACACTAACAGAGAGATATCAATACATAGGTTTTACGATTATTATTAGTCAGATATATTCTTGTGCGGTGAATAGGGCGTGTTGAGTCCAGTTCTCTGAGCAAGGAGTAGGTCTTGTCTATTACATATTGGGTTTATGGAATGGTATCTGAGCTAATTTGATACCCTTGTTTTATGTATCACCCCACCTCACCTTTCCCGTTAAGCAGCCATAGTGTGTTTTCTGCATGTGTGACTCTGTTCTGTTTTGTAATTCAGTTCAAGTGTAACGGTTTTTACATTCCCTCTATCAGTGATACCTTATGAGAAGTGTCCTTTTCTGTGTGACTTATTTCACTTAGAATCGTCGTACCTAAATCCACTCATCATGCTGCTACTAACCTTACGACATTGATTTCCTGGCTGAGTGATATTCCATTGTACATAAGGACCACAGCTTCTTTATCCATTTTTCTCTTTCCTGGGATATTTAAGGTGGAATGAAGTGGAGGTCCTGGTCAACAGAGCAGCCCTAAACTTTGGGGTGCTTGTGTCTTGCTGATTTTTAATTTTCCCAATTTATACCCCCATGAGTGGAAGTGCCCTATGCTCTCTAAGCTTTGTTTTTCAGATGTTTCAGGACTCACCGGACACTTCTCCAGAGTGGCTCTTGGCAATTTACATCCTGCCCATCAGTGTAGCAAGGCTCCCATTTCTCCATGGCCTGTCCTGCATTTCTGGTTTTGACACTTTTTTCAGCATGGCCCTTTTGACCAATGGGAAGTGAGACTTCTTTGTAGCCCTGATTTGCCTTTCCAGGTTGCTTGGTTGGCCAAAAAGGGCGTATGCGTTTTTTCCTGAATATATTCAGGAAAAAACGCATACGCCCTTTTTGGCCAAGGGCATCATTGTCAACGTTTTGCCGCTTTTCATGTGCTTTAAAGGCAATTCGTATCTACCTCCTGAAATCTGTTTCCTGCAATTCTGCCTTGATTTCAAATCCTCTTCTTTGCCTTCCCTCAATATATTTGTGGACGAGAGTTATCATTTATAACTCTGCAGGTTTGTGAATTGCAGTGCCCTGAACCTCCATTTTACAACTCGTTTTTATGGGAGCTGGCCGCAAAATCGCAGAATGGCTTCAGGCCCTGTTCTGGTTCCGGGGGGCAGGCTGAGCCTGTGGTTAATTCTTCTTTCTGATGGGAAAATAGAGTGACCTGTGCCTGTCCCAACACCAAGAGCTAGTCTCTCGTTGGTTCCACGTCTTCCCGTTTATCCTCAGGACAAATTGCAACCTGTACGGAACAGGAGGTTAAAGGTGCTGATGCTCCAAGTAGGGAGATTGCTAGTAAAGCGGCTGGAACGGCGAACCCGGGCACAAGGAGATGAGAAATGAGGTACGTTTTAGAAACCTTTCCCCATCACACGGTGTACCGTCTTCTGGGTTTCTCATGCATGTTTTTGATGTAGGAAGATGCCCTTGAACCTTGAGATTTGGGACCCATGCGATGGGTACCACGCAGTATTACTTTAAAGGGTCTGCGTTTGCTCACCCAACCTCACCAAACCTCTCAGCCCCAAGAGTGTCCACCCTTATGTCTCATCCAGCTGTGGGTCTAGATATGGTCAATCCAGGTTGCATCACAGCCCCTGAACGCATTGTGTAAGAATTTCTCTCTCTTTCACTGTCTTTGTTTCATGGGTGTTTCAAAGTAATTTATTTTTATAATGGGGTTTATCTGCTTTTCAATGCTGTGTTTATGCGGCTTTACACCCACTTGACACACTAACAGAGAGATATCAATACATAGGTTTTACGATTATTATTAGTCAGATATATTCTTGTGCGGTGAATAGGGCGTGTTGAGTCCAGTTCTCTGAGCAAGGAGTAGGTCTTGTCTATTACATATTGGGTTTATGGAACGGTATCTGAGCTAATTTGATATCCTTGTTTTATGTATCACCCCACCTCACCTTTCCCGTTAAGCAGCCATAGTGTGTTTTCTGCATGTGTGACTCTGTTCTGTTTTGTAATTCAGTTCAAGTGTAACGGTTTTTACATTCCCTCTATCAGTGATACCTTATGAGAAGTGTCCTTTTCTGTGTGACTTATTTCACTTAGAATCGTCGTACCTAAATCCACTCATCATGCCGCTACTAACCTTACGACATTGATTTCCTGGCTGAGTGATATTCCATTGTACATAAGGACCACAACTTCTTTATCCATTTTTCTCTTTCCTGGGATATTTAAGGTGGAATGAAGTGGAGGTCCTGGTCAACAGAGCAGCCCTAAACTTTGGGGTGCTTGTGTCTTGCTGATTTTTCATTTTCCCAATTTATACCCCCATGAGTGGAAGTGCCCTATGTTCTCTAAGCTGTGTTTTTCAGATGTTTCAGGACTCACCGGACACTTCTCCAGAGTGGCTCTTGGCAATTTACATCCCGCCCATCAGTGTAGCAAGGCTCCCATTTCTCCATGGCCTGTCCTGCATTTCTGGTTTTGACACTTTTTTCAGCATGGCCCTTTTGACCAATGGGAAGCGAGTCTTCTTTGTAGCCCTGATTTGCCTTTCCAGGTTGCTTGGTTGGCCAAAAAGGGCGTATGCGTTTTTTCCTGAATATATTCAGGAAAAAACGCATACGCCCTTTTTGGCCAAGGGCATCATTGTCAACGTTTTGCCGCTTTTCATGTGCTTTAAAGGCGATTCGTATCTACCTCCTGAAATCTGTTTCCTGCAATTCTGCCTTGATTTCAAATCCTCTTCTTTGCCTTCCCTCAATATATTTGTGGACGAGAGTTATCATTTATAACTCTGCAGGTTTGTGAATTGCAGTGCCCTGAACCTCCATTTTACAACTCGTTTTTATGGGAGCTGGCCGCAAAATCGCAGAATGGCTTCAGGCCCTGTTCTGGTTCCGGGGGGCAGGCTGAGCCTGTGGTTAATTCTTCTTTTTGATGGGAAAATAGAGTGACCTGTGCCTGTCCCAACACCAAGAGCTAGTCTCTCGTTGGTTCCACGTCTTCCCGTTTATCCTCAGGACAAATTGCAACCTGTACGGAACAGGAGGTTAAAGGTGCTGATGCTCCAAGTAGGGAGCTTGCTAGTAAAGCGGCTGGAACGGCGAACCCGGGCACAAGGAGATGAGAAATGAGGTACGTTTTAGAAACCTTTCCCCATCACACGGTGTACCGTCTTCTGGGTTTCTCATGCATGTTTTTGATGTAGGAAGATGCCCTTGAACCTTGAGATTTGGGACCCATGCGATGGGTACCACGCAGTATTACTTTAAAGGGTCTGCGTTTGCTCACCCAACCTCACCAAACCTCTCAGCCCCAAGAGTGTCCACCCTTATGTCTCATCCAGCTGTGGGTCTAGATATGGTCAATCCAGGTTGCATCACAGCCCCTGAACGCATTGTGTAAGAATTTTTCTCTCTTTCACTGTCTTTGTTTCATGGGTGTTTCAAAGTAATTTATTTTTATAATGGGGTTTATCTGCTTTTCAATGCTGTGTTTATGCGGCTTTACACCCACTTGACACACTAACAGAGAGATATCAATACATAGGTTTTACGATTATTATTAGTCAGATATATTCTTGTGCGGTGAATAGGGCGTGTTGAGTCCAGTTCTCTGAGCAAGGAGTAGGTCTTGTCTATTACATATTGGGTTTATGGAACGGTATCTGAGCTAATTTGATATCCTTGTTTTATGTATCACCCCACCTCACCTTTCCCGTTAAGCAGCCATAGTGTGTTTTCTGCATGTGTGACTCTGTTCTGTTTTGTAATTCAGTTCAAGTGTAACGGTTTTTACATTCCCTCTATCAGTGATACCTTATGAGAAGTGTCCTTTTCTGTGTGACTTATTTCACTTAGAATCGTCGTACCTAAATCCACTCATCATGCCGCTACTAACCTTACGACATTGATTTCCTGGCTGAGTGATATTCCATTGTACATAAGGACCACAACTTCTTTATCCATTTTTCTCTTTCCTGGGATATTTAAGGTGGAATGAAGTGGAGGTCCTGGTCAACAGAGCAGCCCTAAACTTTGGGGTGCTTGTGTCTTGCTGATTTTTCATTTTCCCAATTTATACCCCCATGAGTGGAAGTGCCCTATGTTCTCTAAGCTGTGTTTTTCAGATGTTTCAGGACTCACCGGACACTTCTCCAGAGTGGCTCTTGGCAATTTACATCCCGCCCATCAGTGTAGCAAGGCTCCCATTTCTCCATGGCCTGTCCTGCATTTCTGGTTTTGACACTTTTTTCAGCATGGCCCTTTTGACCAATGGGAAGCGAGTCTTCTTTGTAGCCCTGATTTGCCTTTCCAGGTTGCTTGGTTGGCCAAAAAGGGCGTATGCGTTTTTTCCTGAATATATTCAGGAAAAAACGCATACGCCCTTTTTGGCCAAGGGCATCATTGTCAACGTTTTGCCGCTTTTCATGTGCTTTAAAGGCGATTCGTATCTACCTCCTGAAATCTGTTTCCTGCAATTCTGCCTTGATTTCAAATCCTCTTCTTTGCCTTCCCTCAATATATTTGTGGACGAGAGTTATCATTTATAACTCTGCAGGTTTGTGAATTGCAGTGCCCTGAACCTCCATTTTACAACTCGTTTTTATGGGAGCTGGCCGCAAAATCGCAGAATGGCTTCAGGCCCTGTTCTGGTTCCGGGGGGCAGGCTGAGCCTGTGGTTAATTCTTCTTTTTGATGGGAAAATAGAGTGACCTGTGCCTGTCCCAACACCAAGAGCTAGTCTCTCGTTGGTTCCACGTCTTCCCGTTTATCCTCAGGACAAATTGCAACCTGTACGGAACAGGAGGTTAAAGGTGCTGATGCTCCAAGTAGGGAGCTTGCTAGTAAAGCGGCTGGAACGGCGAACCCGGGCACAAGGAGATGAGAAATGAGGTACGTTTTAGAAACCTTTCCCCATCACACGGTGTACCGTCTTCTGGGTTTCTCATGCATGTTTTTGATGTAGGAAGATGCCCTTGAACCTGGAGATTTGGGACCCATGCGATGGGTACCACGCAGTATTACTTTAAAGAGTCTGCGTTTGCTCACCCAACCTCACCAAACCTCTCAGCCCCAAGAGTGTTCACCCTTATGTCTCATCCAGCTTTGCGTCTAGATATGGTCAATCCAGGTTGCATCACAGCCCCTGAACGCATTGTGTAAGAATTTCTCTCTCTTTCACTGTCTTTGTTTCATGGGTGTTTCAAAGTAATTTATTTTTATAATGGGGTTTATCTGCTTTTCAATGCTGTGTTTATGCGGCTTTACACCCACTTGACACACTAACAGAGAGATATCAATACATAGGTTTTACGATTATTATTAGTCAGATATATTCTTGTGCGGTGAATAGGGCGTGTTGAGTCCAGTTCTCTGAGCAAGGAGTAGGTCTTGTCTATTACATATTGGGTTTATGGAACGGTATCTGAGCTAATTTGATACCCTTGTTTTATGTATCACCCCACCTCACCTTTCCCGTTAAGCAGCCATAGTGTGTTTTCTGCATGTGTGACTCTGTTCTGTTTTGTAATTCAGTTCAAGTGTAACAGTTTTTACATTCCCTCTATCAGTGATACCTTATGAGAAGTGTCCATTTCTGTGGGAATTATTTCACTTAGAATCGTCGTACCTAAATCCACTCATCATGCTGCTACTAACCTTACGACATTGATTTCATGGCTGAGTGATATTCCATTGTACATAAGGACCACAACTTCTTTATCCATTTTTCTCTTTCCTGGGATATTTAAGGTGGAATGAAGTGGAGGTCCTGGTCAACAGAGCAGCCCTAAACTTTGGGGTGCTTGTGTCTTGCTGATTTTTAATTTTCCCAATTTATACCCCCATGAGTGGAAGTGCCCTATGCTCTCTAAGCTGTGTTTTTCAGATGTTTCAGGACTCACCAGACACTTCTCCAGAGTGGCTCTTGGCAATTTACATCCCGCCCATCAGTGTAGCAAGGCTCCCATTTCTCCATGGCCTGTCCTGCATTTCTGGTGTTGACACTTTTTTCAGCATGGCCCTTTTGACCGATGGGAAGCGAGATTTCTCTGTAGCGCTGATTTGCCTTTCCAGGTTGCTTGGTTGGCCAAAAAGGGCGTATGCGTTTTTTCCTGAATATATTCAGGAAAAAACGCATACGCCCTTTTTGGCCAAGGGCATCATTGTCAACGTTTTGCCGCTTTTCATGTGCTTTAAAGGCGATTCGTATCTACCTCCTGAAATCTGTTTCCTGCAATTCTGCCTTGATTTCAAATCCTCTTCTTTGCCTTCCCTCAATATATTTGTGGACGAGAGTTATCATTTATAACTCTGCAGGTTTGTGAATTGCAGTGCCCTGAACCTCCATTTTACAACTCGTTTTTATGGGAGCTGGCCACAAAATCGCAGAATGGCTTCAGGCCCTGTTCTGGTTCCGGGGGGCAGGCTGAGCCTGTGGTTAATTCTTCTTTTTGATGGGAAAATAGAGTGACCTGTGCCTGTCCCAACACCAAGAGCTAGTCTCTCGTTGGTTCCACGTCTTCCCGTTTATCCTCAGGACAAATTGCAACCTGTACGGAACAGGAGGTTAAAGGTGCTGATGCTCCAAGTAGGGAGCTTGCTAGTAAAGCGGCTGGAATGGCGAACCCGGGCACAAGGAGATGAGAAATGAGGTGCGTTTTAGAAACCTTTCCCCATCACACGGTGTACCATCTTCTGGGTTTCTCATGCATGTTTTTGATGTAGGAAGATGCCCTTGAACCTGGAGATTTGAGACCCATGCGATGGGTACCACGCAGTATTACTTTAAAGGGTCTGCGTTTGCTCACCCAACCTCACCAAACCTCTCAGCCCCAAGAGTGTCCACCCTTATGTCTCATCCAGCTGTGCGTCTAGATATGGTCAATCCAGGTTGCATCACAGCCCCTGAACGCATTGTGTAAGAATTTCTCTCTCTTTCACTGTCTTTGTTTCATGGTTGTTTCAAAGTAATTTATTTTTATAATGGGGTTTAGCTGCTTTTCACTGCTGTGTTTATGCCGCTTTACACCCACTTGACACACTAACAGAGAGATATCAATACATAGGTTTTACGATTATTATTAGTCAGATATATTCTTGTGCGGTGAATAGGGCGTTTTGAGTCCAGTTCTCTGAGCAAGGAGTAGGTCTTGTCTATTACATATTGGGTTTATGGAACGGTATCTGAGCTAATTTGATACCCTTGTTTTATGTATCACCCCACCTCACCTTTCCCGTTAAGCAGCCATAGTGTGTTTTCTGCATGTGTGACTCTGTTCTGTTTTGTAATTCAGTTCAAGTGTAACGGTTTTTACATTCCCTCTATCAGTGATACCTTATGAGAAGTGTCCTTTTCTGTGTGACTTATTTCACTTAGAATCGTCGTACCTAAATCCACTCATCATGCTGCTACTAACCTTATGACATTGATTTCCTGGCTGAGTGATATTCCATTGTACATAAGGACCACAACTTCTTTATCCATTTTTCTATTTCCTGGGATATTTAAGGTGGAATGAAGTGGAGGTCCTGGTCTACAGAGCAGCCCTAAACTTTGGGGTGCTTGTGTCTTGCTGATTTTTAATTTTCCCAATTTATACCCCCATGAGTGGAAGTGCCCTATGTTCTCTAAGCTGTGTTTTTCAGATGTTTCAGGACTCACCGGACACTTCTCCAGAGTGGCTCTTGGCAATTTACATCCCGCCCATCAGTGTAGCAAGGCTCCCATTTCTCCATGGCCTGTCCTGCATTTCTGGTGTTGACACTTTTTTCAGCATGGCCCTTTTGACCGATGGGAAGCGAGACTTCTCTGTAGCGCTGATTTGCCTTTCCAGGTTGCTTGGTTGGCCAAAAAGGGCGTATGCGTTTTTTCCTGAATATATTCAGGAAAAAACGCATACGCCCTTTTTGGCCAAGGGCATCATTGTCAACGTTTTGCCGCTTTTCATGTGCTTTAAAGGCGATTCGTATCTACCTCCTGAAATCTGTTTCCTGCAATTCTGCCTTGATTTCAAATCCTCTTCTTTGCCTTCCCTCAATATATTTGTGGACGAGAGTTATCATTTATAACTCTGCAGGTTTGTGAATTGCAGTGCCCTGAACCTCCATTTTACAACTCGTTTTTATGGGAGCTGGCCACAAAATCGCAGAATGGCTTCAGGCCCTGTTCTGGTTCCGGGGGTCAGGCTGAGCCTGTGGTTAATTCTTCTTTCTGATGGGAAAATAGAGTGACCTGTGCCTGTCCCAACACCAAGAGCTAGTCTCTCGTTGGTTCCACGTCTTCCCGTTTATCCTCAGGACAAATTGCAACCTGTACGGAACAGGAGGTTAAAGGTGCTGATGCTCCAAGTAGGGAGCTTGCTAGTAAAGCGGCTGGAATGGCGAACCCGGGCACAAGGAGATGAGAAATGAGGTGCGTTTTAGAAACCTTTCCCCATCACACGGTGTACCATCTTCTGGGTTTCTCATGCATGTTTTTGATGTAGGAAGATGCCCTTGAACCTGGAGATTTGGGACCCATGCGATGGGTACCACGCAGTATTACTTTAAAGGGTCTGCGTTTGCTCACCCAACCTCACCAAACCTCTCAGCCCCAAGAGTGTCCACCCTTATGTCTCATCCAGCTGTGCGTCTAGATATGGTCAATCCAGGTTGCATCACAGCCCCTGAACGCATTGTGTAAGAATTTCTCTCTCTTTCACTGTCTTTGTTTCATGGTTGTTTCAAAGTAATTTATTTTTATAATGGGGTTTAGCTGCTTTTCACTGCTGTGTTTATGCCGCTTTACACCCACTTGACACACTAACAGAGAGATATCAATACATAGGTTTTACGATTATTATTAGTCAGATATATTCTTGTGCGGTGAATAGGGCGTTTTGAGTCCAGTTCTCTGAGCAAGGAGTAGGTCTTGTCTATTACATATTGGGTTTATGGAACGGTATCTGAGCTAATTTGATACCCTTGTTTTATGTATCACCCCACCTCACCTTTCCCGTTAAGCAGCCATAGTGTGTTTTCTGCATGTGTGACTCTGTTCTGTTTTGTAATTCAGTTCAAGTGTAACGGTTTTTACATTCCCTCTATCAGTGATACCTTATGAGAAGTGTCCTTTTCTGTGTGACTTATTTCACTTAGAATCGTCGTACCTAAATCCACTCATCATGCTGCTACTAACCTTACGACATTGATTTCCTGGCTGAGTGATATTCCATTGTACATAAGGACCACAACTTCTTTATCCATTTTTCTCTTTCCTGGGATATTTAAGGTGGAATGAAGTGGAGGTCCTGGTCAACAGAGCAGCCCTAAACTTTGGGGTGCTTGTGTCTTGCTGATTTTTCATTTTCCCAATTTATACCCCCATGAGTGGAAGTGCCCTATGTTCTCTAAGCTGTGTTTTTCAGATGTTTCAGGACTCACCGGACACTTCTCCAGAGTGGCTCTTGGCAATTTACATCCCGCCCATCAGTGTAGCAAGGCTCCCATTTCTCCATGGCCTGTCCTGCATTTCTGGTGTTGACACTTTTTTCAGCATGGCCCTTTTGACCGATGGGAAGCGAGACTTCTCTGTAGCGCTGATTTGCCTTTCCAGGTTGCTTGGTTGGCCAAAAAGGGCGTATGCGTTTTTTCCTGAATATATTCAGGAAAAAACGCATACGCCCTTTTTGGCCAAGGGCATCATTGTCAACGTTTTGCCGCTTTTCATGTGCTTTAAAGGCGATTCGTATCTACCTCCTGAAATCTGTTTCCTGCAATTCTGCCTTGATTTCAAATCCTCTTCTTTGCCTTCCCTCAATATATTTGTGGACGAGAGTTATCATTTATAACTCTGCAGGTTTGTGAATTGCAGTGCCCTGAACCTCCATTTTACAACTCGTTTTTATGGGAGCTGGCCACAAAATCGCAGAATAGCTTCAGGCCCTGTTCTGGTTCCGGGGGTCAGGCTGAGCCTGTGGTTAATTCTTCTTTCTGATGGGAAAATAGAGTGACCTGTGCCTGTCCCAACACCAAGAGCTAGTCTCTCGTTGGTTCCACGTCTTCCCGTTTATCCTCAGGACAAATTGCAACCTGTACGGAACAGGAGGTTAAAGGTGCTGATGCTCCAAGTAGGGAGCTTGCTAGTAAAGCGGCTGGAATGGCGAACCCGGGCACAAGGAGATGAGAAATGAGGTGCGTTTTAGAAACCTTTCCCCATCACACGGTGTACCATCTTCTGGGTTTCTCATGCATGTTTTTGATGTAGGAAGATGCCCTTGAACCTGGAGATTTGGGACCCATGCGATGGGTACCACGCAGTATTACTTTAAAGGGTCTGCGTTTGCTCACCCAACCTCACCAAACCTCTCAGCCCCAAGAGTGTCCACCCTTATGTCTCATCCAGCTGTGCGTCTAGATATGGTCAATCCAGGTTGCATCACAGCCCCTGAACGCATTGTGTAAGAATTTCTCTCTCTTTCACTGTCTTTGTTTCATGGGTGTTTCAAAGTAATTTATTTTTATAATGGGGTTTAGCTGCTTTTCAATGCTGTGTTTATGCCGCTTTACACCCACTTGACACACTAACAGAGAGATATCAATGCATAGGTTTTACGATTATTATTAGTCAGATATATTCTTGTGCGGTGAATAGGGCGTTTTGAGTCCAGTTCTCTGAGCAAGGAGTAGGTCTTGTCTATTACATATTGGGTTTATGGAACGGTATCTGAGCTAATTTGATACCCTTGTTTTCTGTATCACCCCACCTCACCTTTCCCGTTAAGCAGCCATAGTGTGTTTTCTGCATGTGTGACTCTGTTCTGTTTTGTAATTCAGTTCAAGTGTAACGGTTTTTACATTCCCTCTATCAGTGATACCTTATGAGAAGTGTCCTTTTCTGTGTGACTTATTTCACTTAGAATCGTCGTACCTAAATCCACTCATCATGCTGCTACTAACCTTACGACATTGATTTCCTGGCTGAGTGATATTCCATTGTACATAAGGACCACAACTTCTTTATCCATTTTTCTCTTTCCTGGGATATTTAAGGTGGAATGAAGTGGAGGTCCTGGTCAACAGAGCAGCCCTAAACTTTGGGGTGCTTGTGTCTTGCTGATTTTTAATTTTCCCAATTTATACCCCCATGAGTGGAAGTGCCCTATGTTCTCTAAGCTGTGTTTTTCAGATGTTTCAGGACTCACCGGACACTTCTCCAGAGTGGCTCTTGGCAATTTACATCCCGCCCATCAGTGTAGCAAGGCTCCCATTTCTCCATGGCCTGTCCTGCATTTCTGGTTTTGACACTTTTTTCAGCATGGCCCTTTTGACCAATGGGAAGCGAGTCTTCTTTGTAGCCCTGATTTGCCTTTCCAGGTTGCTTGGTTGGCCAAAAAGGGCGTATGCGTTTTTTCCTGAATATATTCAGGAAAAAACGCATACGCCCTTTTTGGCCAAGGGCATCATTGTCAACGTTTTGCCGCTTTTCATGTGCTTTAAAGGCGATTCGTATCTACCTCCTGAAATCTGTTTCCTGCAATTCTGCCTTGATTTCAAATCCTCTTCTTTGCCTTCCCTCAATATATTTGTGGACGAGAGTTATCATTTATAACTCTGCAGGTTTGTGAATTGCAGTGCCCTGAACCTCCATTTTACAACTCGTTTTTATGGGAGCTGGCCACAAAATCGCAGAATGGCTTCAGGCCCTGTTCTGGTTCCGGGGGTCAGGCTGAGCCTGTGGTTAATTCTTCTTTCTGATGGGAAAATAGAGTGACCTGTGCCTGTCCCAACACCAAGAGCTAGTCTCTCGTTGGTTCCACGTCTTCCCGTTTATCCTCAGGACAAATTGCAACCTGTACGGAACAGGAGGTTAAAGGTGCTGATGCTCCAAGTAGGGAGCTTGCTAGTAAAGCGGCTGGAATGGCGAACCCGGGCACAAGGAGATGAGAAATGAGGTGCGTTTTAGAAACCTTTCCCCATCACACGGTGTACCGTCTTCTGGGTTTCTCATGCATGTTTTTGATGTAGGAAGATGCCCTTGAACCTGGAGATTTGGGACCCATGCGATGGGTACCACGCAGTATTACTTTAAAGGGTCTGCGTTTGCTCACCCAACCTCACCAAACCTCTCAGCCCCAAGAGTGTCCACCCTTATGTCTCATCCAGCTGTGGGTCTAGATATGGTCAATCCAGGTTGCATCACAGCCCCTGAACGCATTGTGTAAGAATTTCTCTCTCTTTCACTGTCTTTGTTTCATGGGTGTTTCAAAGTAATTTATTTTTATAATGGGGTTTAGCTGCTTTTCACTGCTGTGTTTATGCCACTTTACACCCACTTGACACACTAACAGAGAGATATCAATACATAGGTTTTACGATTATTATTAGTCAGATATATTCTTGTGCGGTGAATAGGGCGTGTTGAGTCCAGTTCTCTGAGCAAGGAGTAGGTCTTGTCTATTACATATTGGGTTTATGGAATGGTATCTGAGCTAATTTGATACCCTTGTTTTATGTATCACCCCACCTCACCTTTCCCGTTAAGCAGCCATAGTGTGTTTTCTGCATGTGTGACTCTGTTCTGTTTTGTAATTCAGTTCAAGTGTAACGGTTTTTACATTCCCTCTATCAGTGATACCTTATGAGAAGTGTCCTTTTCTGTGTGACTTATTTCACTTAGAATCGTCGTACCTAAATCCACTCATCATGCTGCTACTAACCTTACGACATTGATTTCCTGGCTGAGTGATATTCCATTGTACATAAGGACCACAACTTCTTTATCCATTTTTCTCTTTCCTGGGATATTTAAGGTGGAATGAAGTGGAGGTCCTGGTCAACAGAGCAGCCCTAAACTTTGGGGTGCTTGTGTCTTGCTGATTTTTCATTTTCCCAATTTATACCCCCATGAGTGGAAGTGCCCTATGTTCTCTAAGCTGTGTTTTTCAGATGTTTCAGGACTCACCGGACACTTCTCCAGAGTGGCTCTTGGCAATTTACATCCCGCCCATCAGTGTAGCAAGGCTCCCATTTCTCCATGGCCTGTCCTGCATTTCTGGTTTTGACACTTTTTTCAGCATGGCCCTTTTGACCAATGGGAAGCGAGTCTTCTTTGTAGCCCTGATTTGCCTTTCCAGGTTGCTTGGTTGGCCAAAAAGGGCGTATGCGTTTTTTCCTGAATATATTCAGGAAAAAACGCATACGCCCTTTTTGGCCAAGGGCATCATTGTCAACGTTTTGCCGCTTTTCATGTGCTTTAAAGGCGATTTGTATCTACCTCCTGAAATCTGTTTCCTGCAATTCTGCCTTGATTTCAAATCCTCTTCTTTGCCTTCCCTCAATATATTTGTGGACGAGAGTTATCATTTATAACTCTGCAGGTTTGTGAATTGCAGTGCCCTGAACCTCCATTTTACAACTCGTTTTTATGGGAGCTGGCCGCAAAATCGCAGAATGGCTTCAGGCCCTGTTCTGGTTCCGGGGGGCAGGCTGAGCCTGTGGTTAATTCTTCTTTCTGATGGGAAAATAGAGTGACCTGTGCCTGTCCCAACACCAAGAGCTAGTCTCTCGTTGGTTCCACGTCTTCCCGTTTATCCTCAGGACAAATTGCAACCTGTACGGAACAGGAGTTTAAAGGTGCTGATGCTCCAAGTAGGGAGCTTGCTAGTAAAGCGGCTGGAATGGCGAACCCGGGCACAAGGAGATGAGAAATGAGGTGCGTTTTAGAAACCTTTCCCCATCACACGGTGTACCATCTTCTGGGTTTCTCATGCATGTTTTTGATGTAGGAAGATGCCCTTGAACCTGGAGATTTGGGACCCATGCGATGGGTACAACGCAGTATTACTTTAAAGGGTCTGCGTTTGCTCACCCAACCTCACCAAACCTCTCAGTCCCAAGAGTGTCCACCCTTATGTCTCATCCAGCTGTGCGTCTAGATATGGTCAATAATCCAGGTTGCATCACAGCCCCTGAACGCATTGTGTAAGAATTTCTCTCTCTTTCACTGTCTTTGTTTCATGGGTGTTTCAAAGTAATTTATTTTTATAATGGGGTTTAGCTGCTTTTCACTGCTGTGTTTATGCCGCTTTACACCCACTTGACACACTAACAGAGAGATATCAATACATAGGTTTTACGATTATTATTAGTCAGATATATTCTTGTGCGGTGAATAGGGCGTGTTGAGTCCAGTTCTCTGAGCAAGGAGTAGGTCTTGTCTATTACATATTGGGTTTATGGAATGGTATCTGAGCTAATTTGATACCCTTGTTTTATGTATCACCCCACCTCACCTTTCCCGTTAAGCAGCCATAGTGTGTTTTCTGCATGTGTGACTCTGTTCTGTTTTGTAATTCAGTTCAAGTGTAACGGTTTTTACATTCCCTCTATCAGTGATACCTTATGAGAAGTGTCCTTTTCTGTGTGACTTATTTCACTTAGAATCGTCGTACCTAAATCCACTCATCATGCTGCTACTAACCTTACGACATTGATTTCCTGGCTGAGTGATATTCCATTGTACATAAGGACCACAACTTCTTTATCCATTTTTCTCTTTCCTGGGATATTGAAGGTGGAATGAAGTGGAGGTCCTGGTCAACAGAGCAGCCCTAAACTTTGGGGTGCTTGTGTCTTGCTGATTTTTAATTTTCCCAATTTATACCCCCATGAGTGGAAGTGCCCTATGTTCTCTAAGCTGTGTTTTTCAGATGTTTCAGGACTCACCGGACACTTCTCCAGAGTGGCTCTTGGCAATTTACATCCCGCCCATCAGTGTAGCAAGGCTCCCATTTCTCCATGGCCTGTCCTGCATTTCTGGTTTTGACACTTTTTTCAGCATGGCCCTTTTGACCAATGGGAAGCGAGTCTTCTTTGTAGCCCTGATTTGCCTTTCCAGGTTGCTTGGTTGGCCAAAAAGGGCGTATGCGTTTTTTCCTGAATATATTCAGGAAAAAACGCATACGCCCTTTTTGGCCAAGGGCATCATTGTCAACGTTTTGCCGCTTTTCATGTGCTTTAAAGGCGATTCGTATCTACCTCCTGAAATCTGTTTCCTGCAATTCTGCCTTGATTTCAAATCCTCTTCTTTGCCTTCCCTCAATATATTTGTGGACGAGAGTTATCATTTATAACTCTGCAGGTTTGTGAATTGCAGTGCCCTGAACCTCCATTTTACAACTCGTTTTTATGGGAGCTGGCCGCAAAATCGCAGAATGGCTTCAGGCCCTGTTCTGGTTCCGGGGGTCAGGCTGAGCCTGTGGTTAATTCTTCTTTCTGATGGGAAAATAGAGTGACCTGTGCCTGTCCCAACACCAAGAGCTAGTCTCTCGTTGGTTCCACGTCTTCCCGTTTATCCTCAGGACAAATTGCAACCTGTACGGAACAGGAGGTTAAAGGTGCTGATGCTCCAAGTAGGGAGCTTGCTAGTAAAGTGGCTGGAACGGCGAACCCGGGCACAAGGAGATGAGAAATGTGGTACGTTTTAGAAACCTTTCCCCATCACACGGTGTACCGTCTTCTGGGTTTCTCATGCATGTTTTTGATGTAGGAAGATGCCCTTGAACCTGGAGATTTGGGACCCATGCGATGGGTACCACGCAGTATTACTTTAAAGGGTCTGCGTTTGCTCACACAACCTCACCAAACCTCTCAGCCCCAAGAGTGTCCACCCTTATGTCTCATCCAGCTGTGCGTCTAGATATGGTCAATCCAGGTTGCATCACAGCCCCTGAACGCATTGTGTAAGAATTTCTCTCTCTTTCACTGTCTTTGTTTCATGGGTGTTTCAAAGTAATTTATTTTTATAATGGGGTTTATCTGCTTTTCAATGCTGTGTTTATGCGGCTTTACACCCACTTGACACACTAACAGAGAGATATCAATACATAGGTTTTACGATTATTATTAGTCAGATATATTCTTGTGCGGTGAATAGGGCGTGTTGAGTCCAGTTCTCTGAGCAAGGAGTAGGTCTTGTCTATTACATATTGGGTTTATGGAACGGTATCTGAGCTAATTTGATACCCTTGTTTTATGTATCACCCCACCTCACCTTTCCCGTTAAGCAGCCATAGTGTGTTTTCTGCATGTGTGACTCTGTTCTGTTTTGTAATTCAGTTCAAGTGTAACAGATTTTACATTCCCTCTAACAGTGATACCTTATGAGAAGTGTCCTTTTCTGTGTGACTTATTTCACTTAGAATCGTCGTACCTAAATCCACTCATCATGCTGCTACTAACCTTACGACATTGATTTCCTGGCTGAGTGATATTCCATTGTACATAAGGACCACAACTTCTTTATCCATTTTTCTCTTTCCTGGGATATTTAAGGTGGAATGAAGTGGAGGTCCTGGTCAACAGAGCAGCCCTAAACTTTGGGGTGCTTGTGTCTTGCTGATTTTTAATTTTCCCAATTTATACCCCCATGAGTGGAAGTGCCCTATGTTCTCTAAGCTGTGTTTTTCAGATGTTTCAGGACTCACCGGACACTTCTCCAGAGTGGCTCTTGGCAATTTACATCCCGCCCATCAGTGTAGCAAGGCTCCCATTTCTCCATGGCCTGTCCTGCATTTCTGGTTTTGACACTTTTTTCAGCATGGCCCTTTTGACCAATGGGAAGCGAGTCTTCTTTGTAGCCCTGATTTGCCTTTCCAGGTTGCTTGGTTGGCCAAAAAGGGCGTATGCGTTTTTTCCTGAATATATTCAGGAAAAAACGCATACGCCCTTTTTGGCCAAGGGCATCATTGTCAACGTTTTGCCGCTTTTCATGTGCTTTAAAGGCGATTCGTATCTACCTCCTGAAATCTGTTTCCTGCAATTCTGCCTTGATTTCAAATCCTCTTCTTTGCCTTCCCTCAATATATTTGTGGACGAGAGTTATCATTTATAACTCTGCAGGTTTGTGAATTGCAGTGCCCTGAACCTCCATTTTACAACTCGTTTTTATGGGAGCTGGCCGCAAAATCGCAGAATGGCTTCAGGCCCTGTTCTGGTTCCGGGGGTCAGGCTGAGCCTGTGGTTAATTCTTCTTTCTGATGGGAAAATAGAGTGACCTGTGCCTGTCCCAACACCAAGAGCTAGTCTCTCGTTGGTTCCACGTCTTCCCGTTTATCCTCAGGACAAATTGCAACCTGTACGGAACAGGAGGTTAAAGGTGCTGATGCTCCAAGTAGGGAGCTTGCTAGTAAAGTGGCTGGAATGGCGAACCCGGGCACAAGGAGATGAGAAATGAGGTGCGTTTTAGAAACCTTTCCCCATCACACGGTGTACCATCTTCTGGGTTTCTCATGCATGTTTTTGATGTAGGAAGATGCCCTTGAACCTGGAGATTTGGGACCCATGCGATGGGTACCACGCAGTTTTCCTTTAAAGGGTCTGCGTTTGCTCACCCAACCTCACCAAACCTCTCAGCCCCAAGAGTGTCCACCCTTATGTCTCATCCAGCTGTGCGTCTAGATATGGTCAATCCAGGTTGCATCACAGCCCCTGAACGCATTGTGTAAGAATTTCTCTCTCTTTCACTGTCTTTGTTTCATGGGTGTTTCAAAGTAATTTATTTTTATAATGGGGTTTAGCTGCTTTTCACTGCTGTGTTTATGCCGCTTTACACCCACTTGACACACTAACAGAGAGATATCAATACATAGGTTTTACGATTATTATTAGTCAGATATATTCTTGTGCGGTGAATAGGGCGTGTTGAGTCCAGTTCTCTGAGCAAGGAGTAGGTCTTGTCTATTACATATTGGGTTTATGGAACGGTATCTGAGCTAATTTGATACCCTTGTTTTATGTATCACCCCACCTCACCTTTCCCGTTAAGCAGCCATAGTGTGTTTTCTGCATGTGTGACTCTGTTCTGTTTTGTAATTCAGTTCAAGTGTAACGGTTTTTACATTCCCTCTATCAGTGATACCTTATGAGAAGTGTCCTTTTCTGTGTGACTTATTTCACTTAGAATCGTCGTACCTAAATCCACTCATCATGCTGCTACTAACCTTACGACATTGATTTCCTGGCTGAGTGATATTCCATTGTACATAAGGACCACAACTTCTTTATCCATTTTTCTCTTTCCTGGGATATTTAAGGTGGAATGAAGTGGAGGTCCTGGTCAACAGAGCAGCCCTAAACTTTGGGGTGCTTGTGTCTTGCTGATTTTTCATTTTCCCAATTTATACCCCCATGAGTGGAAGTGCCCTATGTTCTCTAAGCTGTGTTTTTCAGATGTTTCAGGACTCACCGGACACTTCTCCAGAGTGGCTCTTGGCAATTTACATCCCGCCCATCAGTGTAGCAAGGCTCCCATTTCTCCATGGCCTGTCCTGCATTTCTGGTTTTGACACTTTTTTCAGCATGGCCCTTTTGACCAATGGGAAGCGAGTCTTCTTTGTAGCCCTGATTTGCCTTTCCAGGTTGCTTGGTTGGCCAAAAAGGGCGTATGCGTTTTTTCCTGAATATATTCAGGAAAAAACGCATACGCCCTTTTTGGCCAAGGGCATCATTGTCAACGTTTTGCCGCTTTTCATGTGCTTTAAAGGCGATTCGTATCTACCTCCTGAAATCTGTTTCCTGCAATTCTGCCTTGATTTCAAATCCTCTTCTTTGCCTTCCCTCAATATATTTGTGGACGAGAGTTATCATTTATAACTCTGCAGGTTTGTGAATTGCAGTGCCCTGAACCTCCATTTTACAACTCGTTTTTATGGGAGCTGGCCGCAAAATCGCAGAATGGCTTCAGGCCCTGTTCTGGTTCCGGGGGTCAGGCTGAGCCTGTGGTTAATTCTTCTTTCTGATGGGAAAATAGAGTGACCTGTGCCTGTCCCAACACCAAGAGCTAGTCTCTCGTTGGTTCCACGTCTTCCCGTTTATCCTCAGGACAAATTGCAACCTGTACGGAACAGGAGGTTAAAGGTGCTGATGCTCCAAGTAGGGAGCTTGCTAGTAAAGCGGCTGGAATGGCGAACCCGGGCACAAGGAGATGAGAAATGAGGTGCGTTTTAGAAACCTTTCCCCACCACACGGTGTACCATCTTCTGGGTTTCTCATGCATGCTTTTGATGTAGGAAGATGCCCTTGAACCTGGAGATTTGGGACCCATGCGATGGGTACCACGCAGTATTACTTTAAAGGGTCTGCGTTTGCTCACCCAACCTCACCAAACCTCTCAGCCCCAAGAGTGTCCACCCTTATGTCTCATCCAGCTGTGGGTCTAGATATGGTCAATCCAGGTTGCATCACAGCCCCTGAACGCATTGTGTAAGAATTTCTCTCTCTTTCACTGTCTTTGTTTCATGGTTGTTTCAAAGTAATTTATTTTTATAATGGGGTTTAGCTGCTTTTCACTGCTGTGTTTATGCCGCTTTACACCCACTTGACACACTAACAGAGAGATATCAATACATAGGTTTTACGATTATTATTAGTCAGATATATTCTTGTGCGGTGAATAGGGTGTGTTGAGTCCAGTTCTCTGAGCAAGGAGTAGGTCTTGTCTATTACATATTGGGTTTATGGAATGGTATCTGAGCTAATTTGATACCCTTGTTTTATGTATCACCCCACCTCACCTTTCCCGTTAAGCAGCCATAGTGTGTTTTCTGCATGTGTGACTCTGTTCTGTTTTGTAATTCAGTTCAAGTGTAACGGTTTTTACATTCCCTCTATCAGTGATACCTTATGAGAAGTGTCCTTTTCTGTGTGACTTATTTCACTTAGAATCGTCGTACCTAAATCCACTCATCATGCTGCTACTAACCTTACGACATTGATTTCCTGGCTGAGTGATATTCCATTGTACATAAGGACCACAACTTCTTTATCCATTTTTCTCTTTCCTGGGATATTTAAGGTGGAATGAAGTGGAGGTCCTGGTCAACAGAGCAGCCCTAAACTTTGGGGTGCTTGTGTCTTGCTGATTTTTCATTTTCCCAATTTATACCCCCATGAGTGGAAGTGCCCTATGCTCTCTAAGCTGTGTTTTTCAGATGTTTCAGGACTCACCGGACACTTCTCCAGAGTGGCTCTTGGCAATTTACATCCCGCCCATCAGTGTAGCAAGGCTCCCATTTCTCCATGGCCTGTCCTGCATTTCTGGTTTTGACACTTTTTTCAGCATGGCCCTTTTGACCGATGGGAAGCGAGACTTCTTTGTAGCGCTGATTTGCCTTTCCAGGTTGCTTGGTTGGCCAAAAAGGGCGTATGCGTTTTTTCCTGAATATATTCAGGAAAAAACGCATACGCCCTTTTTGGCCAAGGGCATCATTGTCAACGTTTTGCCGCTTTTCATGTGCTTTAAAGGCGATTTGTATCTACCTCCTGAAATCTGTTTCCTGCAATTCTGCCTTGATTTCAAATCCTCTTCTTTGCCTTCCCTCAATATATTTGTGGACGAGAGTTATCATTTATAACTCTGCAGGTTTGTGAATTGCAGTGCCCTGAACCTCCATTTTACAACTCGTTTTTATGGGAGCTGGCCGCAAAATCGCAGAATGGCTTCAGGCCCTGTTCTGGTTCCGGGGGGCAGGCTGAGCCTGTGGTTAATTCTTCTTTCTGATGGGAAAATAGAGTGACCTGTGCCTGTCCCAACACCAAGAGCTAGTCTCACGTTGGTTCCACGTCTTCCCGTTTATCCTCAGGACAAATTGCAACCTGTACGGAACAGGAGGTTAAAGGTGCTGATGCCCCAAGTAGGGAGCTTGCTAGTAAAGCGGCTGGAATGGCGAACCCGGGCACAAGGAGATGAGAAATGAGGTGCGTTTTAGAAACATTTCCCCATCACACGATGTACCATCTTCTGGGTTTCTCATGCATGTTTTTGATGTAGGAAGATGCCCTTGAACCTGGAGATTTTGGACCCATGCGATGGGTACCACGCAGTATTACTTTAAAGGGTCTGCGTTTGCTCACACAACCTCACCAAACCTGTCATCCCCAAGAGTGTCCACCCTTATGTCTCATCCAGCTGTGGGTCTAGATATGGTCATTCCAGGTTGCATCACAGCCCCTGAACGCATTGTGTAAGAATTTCTCTCTCTTTCACTGTCTTTGTTTCATGGGTGTTTCAAAGTAATTTATTTTTATAATGGGGTTTAGCTGCTTTTCACTGCTGTGTTTATGCCGCTTTACACCCACTTGACACACTAACAGAGAGATATCAATACATAGGTTTTACGATTATTATTAGTCAGATATATTCTTGTGCGGTGAATAGGGCGTGTTGAGTCCAGTTCTCTGAGCAAGGAGTAGGTCTTGTCTATTACATATTGGGTTTATGGAATGGTATCTGAGCTAATTTGATACCCTTGTTTTATGTATCACCCCACCTCACCTTTCCCGTTAAGCAGCCATAGTGTGTTTTCTGCATGTGTGACTCTGTTCTGTTTTGTAATTCAGTTCAAGTGTAACGGTTTTTACATTCCCTCTATCAGTGATACCTTATGAGAAGTGTCCTTTTCTGTGTGACTTATTTCACTTAGAATCGTCGTACCTAAATCCACTCATCATGCTGCTACTAACCTTACGACATTGATTTCCTGGCTGAGTGATATTCCATTGTACATAAGGACCACAGCTTCTTTATCCATTTTTCTCTTTCCTGGGATATTTAAGGTGGAATGAAGTGGAGGTCCTGGTCAACAGAGCAGCCCTAAACTTTGGGGTGCTTGTGTCTTGCTGATTTTTAATTTTCCCAATTTATACCCCCATGAGTGGAAGTGCCCTATGCTCTCTAAGCTTTGTTTTTCAGATGTTTCAGGACTCACCGGACACTTCTCCAGAGTGGCTCTTGGCAATTTACATCCTGCCCATCAGTGTAGCAAGGCTCCCATTTCTCCATGGCCTGTCCTGCATTTCTGGTTTTGACACTTTTTTCAGCATGGCCCTTTTGACCAATGGGAAGTGAGACTTCTTTGTAGCCCTGATTTGCCTTTCCAGGTTGCTTGGTTGGCCAAAAAGGGCGTATGCGTTTTTTCCTGAATATATTCAGGAAAAAACGCATACGCCCTTTTTGGCCAAGGGCATCATTGTCAACGTTTTGCCGCTTTTCATGTGCTTTAAAGGCAATTCGTATCTACCTCCTGAAATCTGTTTCCTGCAATTCTGCCTTGATTTCAAATCCTCTTCTTTGCCTTCCCTCAATATATTTGTGGACGAGAGTTATCATTTATAACTCTGCAGGTTTGTGAATTGCAGTGCCCTGAACCTCCATTTTACAACTCGTTTTTATGGGAGCTGGCCGCAAAATCGCAGAATGGCTTCAGGCCCTGTTCTGGTTCCGGGGGGCAGGCTGAGCCTGTGGTTAATTCTTCTTTCTGATGGGAAAATAGAGTGACCTGTGCCTGTCCCAACACCAAGAGCTAGTCTCTCGTTGGTTCCACGTCTTCCCGTTTATCCTCAGGACAAATTGCAACCTGTACGGAACAGGAGGTTAAAGGTGCTGATGCTCCAAGTAGGGAGATTGCTAGTAAAGCGGCTGGAACGGCGAACCCGGGCACAAGGAGATGAGAAATGAGGTACGTTTTAGAAACCTTTCCCCATCACACGGTGTACCGTCTTCTGGGTTTCTCATGCATGTTTTTGATGTAGGAAGATGCCCTTGAACCTTGAGATTTGGGACCCATGCGATGGGTACCACGCAGTATTACTTTAAAGGGTCTGCGTTTGCTCACCCAACCTCACCAAACCTCTCAGCCCCAAGAGTGTCCACCCTTATGTCTCATCCAGCTGTGGGTCTAGATATGGTCAATCCAGGTTGCATCACAGCCCCTGAACGCATTGTGTAAGAATTTCTCTCTCTTTCACTGTCTTTGTTTCATGGGTGTTTCAAAGTAATTTATTTTTATAATGGGGTTTATCTGCTTTTCAATGCTGTGTTTATGCGGCTTTACACCCACTTGACACACTAACAGAGAGATATCAATACATAGGTTTTACGATTATTATTAGTCAGATATATTCTTGTGCGGTGAATAGGGCGTGTTGAGTCCAGTTCTCTGAGCAAGGAGTAGGTCTTGTCTATTACATATTGGGTTTATGGAACGGTATCTGAGCTAATTTGATATCCTTGTTTTATGTATCACCCCACCTCACCTTTCCCGTTAAGCAGCCATAGTGTGTTTTCTGCATGTGTGACTCTGTTCTGTTTTGTAATTCAGTTCAAGTGTAACAGTTTTTACATTCCCTCTATCAGTGATACCTTATGAGAAGTGTCCTTTTCTGTGTGACTTATTTCACTTAGAATCGTCGTACCTAAATCCACTCATCATGCCGCTACTAACCTTACGACATTGATTTCCTGGCTGAGTGATATTCCATTGTACATAAGGACCACAACTTCTTTATCCATTTTTCTCTTTCCTGGGATATTTAAGGTGGAATGAAGTGGAGGTCCTGGTCAACAGAGCAGCCCTAAACTTTGGGGTGCTTGTGTCTTGCTGATTTTTCATTTTCCCAATTTATACCCCCATGAGTGGAAGTGCCCTATGTTCTCTAAGCTGTGTTTTTCAGATGTTTCAGGACTCACCGGACACTTCTCCAGAGTGGCTCTTGGCAATTTACATCCCGCCCATCAGTGTAGCAAGGCTCCCATTTCTCCATGGCCTGTCCTGCATTTCTGGTTTTGACACTTTTTTCAGCATGGCCCTTTTGACCAATGGGAAGCGAGTCTTCTTTGTAGCCCTGATTTGCCTTTCCAGGTTGCTTGGTTGGCCAAAAAGGGCGTATGCGTTTTTTCCTGAATATATTCAGGAAAAAACGCATACGCCCTTTTTGGCCAAGGGCATCATTGTCAACGTTTTGCCGCTTTTCATGTGCTTTAAAGGCGATTCGTATCTACCTCCTGAAATCTGTTTCCTGCAATTCTGCCTTGATTTCAAATCCTCTTCTTTGCCTTCCCTCAATATATTTGTGGACGAGAGTTATCATTTATAACTCTGCAGGTTTGTGAATTGCAGTGCCCTGAACCTCCATTTTACAACTCGTTTTTATGGGAGCTGGCCGCAAAATCGCAGAATGGCTTCAGGCCCTGTTCTGGTTCCGGGGGGCAGGCTGAGCCTGTGGTTAATTCTTCTTTTTGATGGGAAAATAGAGTGACCTGTGCCTGTCCCAACACCAAGAGCTAGTCTCTCGTTGGTTCCACGTCTTCCCGTTTATCCTCAGGACAAATTGCAACCTGTACGGAACAGGAGGTTAAAGGTGCTGATGCTCCAAGTAGGGAGCTTGCTAGTAAAGCGGCTGGAACGGCGAACCCGGGCACAAGGAGATGAGAAATGAGGTACGTTTTAGAAACCTTTCCCCATCACACGGTGTACCGTCTTCTGGGTTTCTCATGCATGTTTTTGATGTAGGAAGATGCCCTTGAACCTTGAGATTTGGGACCCATGCGATGGGTACCACGCAGTATTACTTTAAAGGGTCTGCGTTTGCTCACCCAACCTCACCAAACCTCTCAGCCCCAAGAGTGTCCACCCTTATGTCTCATCCAGCTGTGGGTCTAGATATGGTCAATCCAGGTTGCATCACAGCCCCTGAACGCATTGTGTAAGAATTTTTCTCTCTTTCACTGTCTTTGTTTCATGGGTGTTTCAAAGTAATTTATTTTTATAATGGGGTTTATCTGCTTTTCAATGCTGTGTTTATGCGGCTTTACACCCACTTGACACACTAACAGAGAGATATCAATACATAGGTTTTACGATTATTATTAGTCAGATATATTCTTGTGCGGTGAATAGGGCGTGTTGAGTCCAGTTCTCTGAGCAAGGAGTAGGTCTTGTCTATTACATATTGGGTTTATGGAACGGTATCTGAGCTAATTTGATATCCTTGTTTTATGTATCACCCCACCTCACCTTTCCCGTTAAGCAGCCATAGTGTGTTTTCTGCATGTGTGACTCTGTTCTGTTTTGTAATTCAGTTCAAGTGTAACGGTTTTTACATTCCCTCTATCAGTGATACCTTATGAGAAGTGTCCTTTTCTGTGTGACTTATTTCACTTAGAATCGTCGTACCTAAATCCACTCATCATGCCGCTACTAACCTTACGACATTGATTTCCTGGCTGAGTGATATTCCATTGTACAAAAGGACCACAACTTCTTTATCCATTTTTCTCTTTCCTGGGATATTTAAGGTGGAATGAAGTGGAGGTCCTGGTCAACAGAGCAGCCCTAAACTTTGGGGTGCTTGTGTCTTGCTGATTTTTCATTTTCCCAATTTATACCCCCATGAGTGGAAGTGCCCTATGTTCTCTAAGCTGTGTTTTTCAGATGTTTCAGGACTCACCGGACACTTCTCCAGAGTGGCTCTTGGCAATTTACATCCCGCCCATCAGTGTAGCAAGGCTCCCATTTCTCCATGGCCTGTCCTGCATTTCTGGTTTTGACACTTTTTTCAGCATGGCCCTTTTGACCAATGGGAAGCGAGTCTTCTTTGTAGCCCTGATTTGCCTTTCCAGGTTGCTTGGTTGGCCAAAAAGGGCGTATGCGTTTTTTCCTGAATATATTCAGGAAAAAACGCATACGCCCTTTTTGGCCAAGGGCATCATTGTCAACGTTTTGCCGCTTTTCATGTGCTTTAAAGGCGATTCGTATCTACCTCCTGAAATCTGTTTCCTGCAATTCTGCCTTGATTTCAAATCCTCTTCTTTGCCTTCCCTCAATATATTTGTGGACGAGAGTTATCATTTATAACTCTGCAGGTTTGTGAATTGCAGTGCCCTGAACCTCCATTTTACAACTCGTTTTTATGGGAGCTGGCCGCAAAATCGCAGAATGGCTTCAGGCCCTGTTCTGGTTCCGGGGGGCAGGCTGAGCCTGTGGTTAATTCTTCTTTTTGATGGGAAAATAGAGTGACCTGTGCCTGTCCCAACACCAAGAGCTAGTCTCTCGTTGGTTCCACGTCTTCCCGTTTATCCTCAGGACAAATTGCAACCTGTACGGAACAGGAGGTTAAAGGTGCTGATGCTCCAAGTAGGGAGCTTGCTAGTAAAGCGGCTGGAACGGCGAACCCGGGCACAAGGAGATGAGAAATGAGGTACGTTTTAGAAACCTTTCCCCATCACACGGTGTACCGTCTTCTGGGTTTCTCATGCATGTTTTTGATGTAGGAAGATGCCCTTGAACCTGGAGATTTGGGACCCATGCGATGGGTACCACGCAGTATTACTTTAAAGAGTCTGCGTTTGCTCACCCAACCTCACCAAACCTCTCAGCCCCAAGAGTGTCCACCCTTATGTCTCATCCAGCTTTGCGTCTAGATATGGTCAATCCAGGTTGCATCACAGCCCCTGAACGCATTGTGTAAGAATTTCTCTCTCTTTCACTGTCTTTGTTTCATGGGTGTTTCAAAGTAATTTATTTTTATAATGGGGTTTATCTGCTTTTCAATGCTGTGTTTATGCGGCTTTACACCCACTTGACACACTAACAGAGAGATATCAATACATAGGTTTTACGATTATTATTAGTCAGATATATTCTTGTGCGGTGAATAGGGCGTGTTGAGTCCAGTTCTCTGAGCAAGGAGTAGGTCTTGTCTATTACATATTGGGTTTATGGAACGGTATCTGAGCTAATTTGATACCCTTGTTTTATGTATCACCCCACCTCACCTTTCCCGTTAAGCAGCCATAGTGTGTTTTCTGCATGTGTGACTCTGTTCTGTTTTGTAATTCAGTTCAAGTGTAACAGTTTTTACATTCCCTCTATCAGTGATACCTTATGAGAAGTGTCCTTTTCTGTGGGAATTATTTCACTTAGAATCGTCGTACCTAAATCCACTCATCATGCTGCTACTAACCTTACGACATTGATTTCATGGCTGAGTGATATTCCATTGTACATAAGGACCACAACTTCTTTATCCATTTTTCTCTTTCCTGGGATATTTAAGGTGGAATGAAGTGGAGGTCCTGGTCAACAGAGCAGCCCTAAACTTTGGGGTGCTTGTGTCTTGCTGATTTTTAATTTTCCCAATTTATACCCCCATGAGTGGAAGTGCCCTATGCTCTCTAAGCTGTGTTTTTCAGATGTTTCAGGACTCACCAGACACTTCTCCAGAGTGGCTCTTGGCAATTTACATCCCGCCCATCAGTGTAGCAAGGCTCCCATTTCTCCATGGCCTGTCCTGCATTTCTGGTGTTGACACTTTTTTCAGCATGGCCCTTTTGACCGATGGGAAGCGAGATTTCTCTGTAGCGCTGATTTGCCTTTCCAGGTTGCTTGGTTGGCCAAAAAGGGCGTATGCGTTTTTTCCTGAATATATTCAGGAAAAAACGCATACGCCCTTTTTGGCCAAGGGCATCATTGTCAACGTTTTGCCGCTTTTCATGTGCTTTAAAGGCGATTCGTATCTACCTCCTGAAATCTGTTTCCTGCAATTCTGCCTTGATTTCAAATCCTCTTCTTTGCCTTCCCTCAATATATTTGTGGACGAGAGTTATCATTTATAACTCTGCAGGTTTGTGAATTGCAGTGCCCTGAACCTCCATTTTACAACTCGTTTTTATGGGAGCTGGCCACAAAATCGCAGAATGGCTTCAGGCCCTGTTCTGGTTCCGGGGGGCAGGCTGAGCCTGTGGTTAATTCTTCTTTCTGATGGGAAAATAGAGTGACCTGTGCCTGTCCCAACACCAAGAGCTAGTCTCTCGTTGGTTCCACGTCTTCCCGTTTATCCTCAGGACAAATTGCAACCTGTACGGAACAGGAGGTTAAAGGTGCTGATGCTCCAAGTAGGGAGCTTGCTAGTAAAGCGGCTGGAATGGCGAACCCGGGCACAAGGAGATGAGAAATGAGGTGCGTTTTAGAAACCTTTCCCCATCACACGGTGTACCATCTTCTGGGTTTCTCATGCATGTTTTTGATGTAGGAAGATGCCCTTGAACCTGGAGATTTGAGACCCATGCGATGGGTACCACGCAGTATTACTTTAAAGGGTCTGCGTTTGCTCACCCAACCTCACCAAACCTCTCAGCCCCAAGAGTGTCCACCCTTATGTCTCATCCAGCTGTGCGTCTAGATATGGTCAATCCAGGTTGCATCACAGCCCCTGAACGCATTGTGTAAGAATTTCTCTCTCTTTCACTGTCTTTGTTTCATGGTTGTTTCAAAGTAATTTATTTTTATAATGGGGTTTAGCTGCTTTTCACTGCTGTGTTTATGCCGCTTTACACCCACTTGACACACTAACAGAGAGATATCAATACATAGGTTTTACGATTATTATTAGTCAGATATATTCTTGTGCGGTGAATAGGGCGTTTTGAGTCCAGTTCTCTGAGCAAGGAGTAGGTCTTGTCTATTACATATTGGGTTTATGGAACGGTATCTGAGCTAATTTGATACCCTTGTTTTATGTATCACCCCACCTCACCTTTCCCGTTAAGCAGCCATAGTGTGTTTTCTGCATGTGTGACTCTGTTCTGTTTTGTAATTCAGTTCAAGTGTAACGGTTTTTACATTCCCTCTATCAGTGATACCTTATGAGAAGTGTCCTTTTCTGTGTGACTTATTTCACTTAGAATCGTCGTACCTAAATCCACTCATCATGCTGCTACTAACCTTATGACATTGATTTCCTGGCTGAGTGATATTCCATTGTACATAAGGACCACAACTTCTTTATCCATTTTTCTATTTCCTGGGATATTTAAGGTGGAATGAAGTGGAGGTCCTGGTCTACAGAGCAGCCCTAAACTTTGGGGTGCTTGTGTCTTGCTGATTTTTAATTTTCCCAATTTATACCCCCATGAGTGGAAGTGCCCTATGTTCTCTAAGCTGTGTTTTTCAGATGTTTCAGGACTCACCGGACACTTCTGCAGAGTGGCTCTTGGCAATTTACATCCCGCCCATCAGTGTAGCAAGGCTCCCATTTCTCCATGGCCTGTCCTGCATTTCTGGTGTTGACACTTTTTTCAGCATGGCCCTTTTGACCGATGGGAAGCGAGACTTCTCTGTAGCGCTGATTTGCCTTTCCAGGTTGCTTGGTTGGCCAAAAAGGGCGTATGCGTTTTTTCCTGAATATATTCAGGAAAAAACGCATACGCCCTTTTTGGCCAAGGGCATCATTGTCAACGTTTTGCCGCTTTTCATGTGCTTTAAAGGCGATTCGTATCTACCTCCTGAAATCTGTTTCCTGCAATTCTGCCTTGATTTCAAATCCTCTTCTTTGCCTTCCCTCAATATATTTGTGGACGAGAGTTATCATTTATAACTCTGCAGGTTTGTGAATTGCAGTGCCCTGAACCTCCATTTTACAACTCGTTTTTATGGGAGCTGGCCACAAAATCGCAGAATGGCTTCAGGCCCTGTTCTGGTTCCGGGGGTCAGGCTGAGCCTGTGGTTAATTCTTCTTTCTGATGGGAAAATAGAGTGACCTGTGCCTGTCCCAACACCAAGAGCTAGTCTCTCGTTGGTTCCACGTCTTCCCGTTTATCCTCAGGACAAATTGCAACCTGTACGGAACAGGAGGTTAAAGGTGCTGATGCTCCAAGTAGGGAGCTTGCTAGTAAAGCGGCTGGAATGGCGAACCCGGGCACAAGGAGATGAGAAATGAGGTGCGTTTTAGAAACCTTTCCCCATCACACGGTGTACCATCTTCTGGGTTTCTCATGCATGTTTTTGATGTAGGAAGATGCCCTTGAACCTGGAGATTTGGGACCCATGCGATGGGTACCACGCAGTATTACTTTAAAGGGTCTGCGTTTGCTCACCCAACCTCACCAAACCTCTCAGCCCCAAGAGTGTCCACCCTTATGTCTCATCCAGCTGTGCGTCTAGATATGGTCAATCCAGGTTGCATCACAGCCCCTGAACGCATTGTGTAAGAATTTCTCTCTCTTTCACTGTCTTTGTTTCATGGTTGTTTCAAAGTAATTTATTTTTATAATGGGGTTTAGCTGCTTTTCACTGCTGTGTTTATGCCGCTTTACACCCACTTGACACACTAACAGAGAGATATCAATACATAGGTTTTACGATTATTATTAGTCAGATATATTCTTGTGCGGTGAATAGGGCGTTTTGAGTCCAGTTCTCTGAGCAAGGAGTAGGTCTTGTCTATTACATATTGGGTTTATGGAACGGTATCTGAGCTAATTTGATACCCTTGTTTTATGTATCACCCCACCTCACCTTTCCCGTTAAGCAGCCATAGTGTGTTTTCTGCATGTGTGACTCTGTTCTGTTTTGTAATTCAGTTCAAGTGTAACGGTTTTTACATTCCCTCTATCAGTGATACCTTATGAGAAGTGTCCTTTTCTGTGTGACTTATTTCACTTAGAATCGTCGTACCTAAATCCACTCATCATGCTGCTACTAACCTTACGACATTGATTTCCTGGCTGAGTGATATTCCATTGTACATAAGGACCACAACTTCTTTATCCATTTTTCTCTTTCCTGGGATATTTAAGGTGGAATGAAGTGGAGGTCCTGGTCAACAGAGCAGCCCTAAACTTTGGGGTGCTTGTGTCTTGCTGATTTTTCATTTTCCCAATTTATACCCCCATGAGTGGAAGTGCCCTATGCTCTCTAAGCTCTGTTTTTCAGATGTTTCAGGACTCACCGGACACTTCTCCAGAGTGGCTCTTGGCAATTTACATCCCGCCCATCAGTGTAGCAAGGCTCCCATTTCTCCATGGCCTGTCCTGCATTTCTGGTTTTGACACTTTTTTCAGCATGGCCCTTTTGACCAATGGGAAGCGAGTCTTCTTTGTAGCCCTGATTTGCCTTTCCAGGTTGCTTGGTTGGCCAAAAAGGGCGTATGCGTTTTTTCCTGAATATATTCAGGAAAAAACGCATACGCCCTTTTTGGCCAAGGGCATCATTGTCAACGTTTTGCCGCTTTTCATGTGCTTTAAAGGCGATTCGTATCTACCTCCTGAAATCTGTTTCCTGCAATTCTGCCTTGATTTCAAATCCTCTTCTTTGCCTTCCCTCAATATATTTGTGGACGAGAGTTATCATTTATAACTCTGCAGGTTTGTGAATTGCAGTGCCCTGAACCTCCATTTTACAACTCGTTTTTATGGGAGCTGGCCACAAAATCGCAGAATGGCTTCAGGCCCTGTTCTGGTTCCGGGGGTCAGGCTGAGCCTGTGGTTAATTCTTCTTTCTGATGGGAAAATAGAGTGACCTGTGCCTGTCCCAACACCAAGAGCTAGTCTCTCGTTGGTTCCACGTCTTCCCGTTTATCCTCAGGACAAATTGCAACCTGTACGGAACAGGAGGTTAAAGGTGCTGATGCTCCAAGTAGGGAGCTTGCTAGTAAAGCGGCTGGAATGGCGAACCCGGGCACAAGGAGATGAGAAATGAGGTGCGTTTTAGAAACCTTTCCCCATCACACGGTGTACCATCTTCTGGGTTTCTCATGCATGTTTTTGATGTAGGAAGATGCCCTTGAACCTGGAGATTTGGGACCCATGCGATGGGTACCACGCAGTATTACTTTAAAGGGTCTGCGTTTGCTCACCCAACCTCACCAAACCTCTCAGCCCCAAGAGTGTCCACCCTTATGTCTCATCCAGCTGTGCGTCTAGATATGGTCAATCCAGGTTGCATCACAGCCCCTGAACGCATTGTGTAAGAATTTCTCTCTCTTTCACTGTCTTTGTTTCATGGGTGTTTCAAAGTAATTTATTTTTATAATGGGGTTTAGCTGCTTTTCAATGCTGTGTTTATGCCGCTTTACACCCACTTGACACACTAACAGAGAGATATCAATGCATAGGTTTTACGATTATTATTAGTCAGATATATTCTTGTGCGGTGAATAGGGCGTTTTGAGTCCAGTTCTCTGAGCAAGGAGTAGGTCTTGTCTATTACATATTGGGTTTATGGAACGGTATCTGAGCTAATTTGATACCCTTGTTTTCTGTATCACCCCACCTCACCTTTCCCGTTAAGCAGCCATAGTGTGTTTTCTGCATGTGTGACTCTGTTCTGTTTTGTAATTCAGTTCAAGTGTAACGGTTTTTACATTCCCTCTATCAGTGATACCTTATGAGAAGTGTCCTTTTCTGTGTGACTTATTTCACTTAGAATCGTCGTACCTAAATCCACTCATCATGCTGCTACTAACCTTACGACATTGATTTCCTGGCTGAGTGATATTCCATTGTACATAAGGACCACAACTTCTTTATCCATTTTTCTCTTTCCTGGGATATTTAAGGTGGAATGAAGTGGAGGTCCTGGTCAACAGAGCAGCCCTAAACTTTGGGGTGCTTGTGTCTTGCTGATTTTTCATTTTCCCAATTTATACCCCCATGAGTGGAAGTGCCCTATGTTCTCTAAGCTGTGTTTTTCAGATGTTTCAGGACTCACCGGACACTTCTCCAGAGTGGCTCTTGGCAATTTACATCCCGCCCATCAGTGTAGCAAGGCTCCCATTTCTCCATGGCCTGTCCTGCATTTCTGGTTTTGACACTTTTTTCAGCATGGCCCTTTTGACCAATGGGAAGCGAGTCTTCTTTGTAGCCCTGATTTGCCTTTCCAGGTTGCTTGGTTGGCCAAAAAGGGCGTATGCGTTTTTTCCTGAATATATTCAGGAAAAAACGCATACGCCCTTTTTGGCCAAGGGCATCATTGTCAACGTTTTGCCGCTTTTCATGTGCTTTAAAGGCGATTCGTATCTACCTCCTGAAATCTGTTTCCTGCAATTCTGCCTTGATTTCAAATCCTCTTCTTTGCCTTCCCTCAATATATTTGTGGACGAGAGTTATCATTTATAACTCTGCAGGTTTGTGAATTGCAGTGCCCTGAACCTCCATTTTACAACTCGTTTTTATGGGAGCTGGCCGCAAAATCGCAGAATGGCTTCAGGCCCTGTTCTGGTTCCGGGGGGCAGGCTGAGCCTGTGGTTAATTCTTCTTTCTGATGGGAAAATAGAGTGACCTGTGCCTGTCCCAACACCAAGAGCTAGTCTCTCGTTGGTTCCACGTCTTCCCGTTTATCCTCAGGACAAATTGCAACCTGTACGGAACAGGAGTTTAAAGGTGCTGATGCTCCAAGTAGGGAGCTTGCTAGTAAAGCGGCTGGAATGGCGAACCCGGGCACAAGGAGATGAGAAATGAGGTGCGTTTTAGAAACCTTTCCCCATCACACGGTGTACCATCTTCTGGGTTTCTCATGCATGTTTTTGATGTAGGAAGATGCCCTTGAACCTGGAGATTTGGGACTCATGCGATGGGTACAACGCAGTATTACTTTAAAGGGTCTGCGTTTGCTCACCCAACCTCACCAAACCTCTCAGTCCCAAGAGTGTCCACCCTTATGTCTCATCCAGCTGTGCGTCTAGATATGGTCAATAATCCAGGTTGCATCACAGCCCCTGAACGCATTGTGTAAGAATTTCTCTCTCTTTCACTGTCTTTGTTTCATGGGTGTTTCAAAGTAATTTATTTTTATAATGGGGTTTAGCTGCTTTTCACTGCTGTGTTTATGCCGCTTTACACCCACTTGACACACTAACAGAGAGATATCAATACATAGGTTTTACGATTATTATTAGTCAGATATATTCTTGTGCGGTGAATAGGGCGTGTTGAGTCCAGTTCTCTGAGCAAGGAGTAGGTCTTGTCTATTACATATTGGGTTTATGGAATGGTATCTGAGCTAATTTGATACCCTTGTTTTATGTATCACCCCACCTCACCTTTCCCGTTAAGCAGCCATAGTGTGTTTTCTGCATGTGTGACTCTGTTCTGTTTTGTAATTCAGTTCAAGTGTAACGGTTTTTACATTCCCTCTATCAGTGATACCTTATGAGAAGTGTCCTTTTCTGTGTGACTTATTTCACTTAGAATCGTCGTACCTAAATCCACTCATCATGCTGCTACTAACCTTACGACATTGATTTCCTGGCTGAGTGATATTCCATTGTACATAAGGACCACAACTTCTTTATCCATTTTTCTCTTTCCTGGGATATTGAAGGTGGAATGAAGTGGAGGTCCTGGTCAACAGAGCAGCCCTAAACTTTGGGGTGCTTGTGTCTTGCTGATTTTTAATTTTCCCAATTTATACCCCCATGAGTGGAAGTGCCCTATGTTCTCTAAGCTGTGTTTTTCAGATGTTTCAGGACTCACCGGACACTTCTCCAGAGTGGCTCTTGGCAATTTACATCCCGCCCATCAGTGTAGCAAGGCTCCCATTTCTCCATGGCCTGTCCTGCATTTCTGGTTTTGACACTTTTTTCAGCATGGCCCTTTTGACCAATGGGAAGCGAGTCTTCTTTGTAGCCCTGATTTGCCTTTCCAGGTTGCTTGGTTGGCCAAAAAGGGCGTATGCGTTTTTTCCTGAATATATTCAGGAAAAAACGCATACGCCCTTTTTGGCCAAGGGCATCATTGTCAACGTTTTGCCGCTTTTCATGTGCTTTAAAGGCGATTCGTATCTACCTCCTGAAATCTGTTTCCTGCAATTCTGCCTTGATTTCAAATCCTCTTCTTTGCCTTCCCTCAATATATTTGTGGACGAGAGTTATCATTTATAACTCTGCAGGTTTGTGAATTGCAGTGCCCTGAACCTCCATTTTACAACTCGTTTTTATGGGAGCTGGCTGCAAAATCGCAGAATGGCTTCAGGCCCTGTTCTGGTTCCGGGGGTCAGGCTGAGCCTGTGGTTAATTCTTCTTTCTGATGGGAAAATAGAGTGACCTGTGCCTGTCCCAACACCAAGAGCTAGTCTCTCGTTGGTTCCACGTCTTCCCGTTTATCCTCAGGACAAATTGCAACCTGTACGGAACAGGAGGTTAAAGGTGCTGATGCTCCAAGTAGGGAGCTTGCTAGTAAAGTGGCTGGAACGGCGAACCCGGGCACAAGGAGATGAGAAATGTGGTACGTTTTAGAAACCTTTCCCCATCACACGGTGTACCGTCTTCTGGGTTTCTCATGCATGTTTTTGATGTAGGAAGATGCCCTTGAACCTGGAGATTTGGGACCCATGCGATGGGTACCACGCAGTATTACTTTAAAGGGTCTGCGTTTGCTCACACAACCTCACCAAACCTCTCAGCCCCAAGAGTGTCCACCCTTATGTCTCATCCAGCTGTGCGTCTAGATATGGTCAATCCAGGTTGCATCACAGCCCCTGAACGCATTGTGTAAGAATTTCTCTCTCTTTCACTGTCTTTGTTTCATGGGTGTTTCAAAGTAATTTATTTTTATAATGGGGTTTATCTGCTTTTCAATGCTGTGTTTATGCGGCTTTACACCCACTTGACACACTAACAGAGAGATATCAATACATAGGTTTTACGATTATTATTAGTCAGATATATTCTTGTGCGGTGAATAGGGCGTGTTGAGTCCAGTTCTCTGAGCAAGGAGTAGGTCTTGTCTATTACATATTGGGTTTATGGAACGGTATCTGAGCTAATTTGATACCCTTGTTTTATGTATCACCCCACCTCACCTTTCCCGTTAAGCAGCCATAGTGTGTTTTCTGCATGTGTGACTCTGTTCTGTTTTGTAATTCAGTTCAAGTGTAACAGATTTTACATTCCCTCTAACAGTGATACCTTATGAGAAGTGTCCTTTTCTGTGTGACTTATTTCACTTAGAATCGTCGTACCTAAATCCACTCATCATGCTGCTACTAACCTTACGACATTGATTTCCTGGCTGAGTGATATTCCATTGTACATAAGGACCACAACTTCTTTATCCATTTTTCTCTTTCCTGGGATATTTAAGGTGGAATGAAGTGGAGGTCCTGGTCAACAGAGCAGCCCTAAACTTTGGGGTGCTTGTGTCTTGCTGATTTTTAATTTTCCCAATTTATACCCCCATGAGTGGAAGTGCCCTATGTTCTCTAAGCTGTGTTTTTCAGATGTTTCAGGACTCACCGGACACTTCTCCAGAGTGGCTCTTGGCAATTTACATCCCGCCCATCAGTGTAGCAAGGCTCCCATTTCTCCATGGCCTGTCCTGCATTTCTGGTTTTGACACTTTTTTCAGCATGGCCCTTTTGACCAATGGGAAGCGAGTCTTCTTTGTAGCCCTGATTTGCCTTTCCAGGTTGCTTGGTTGGCCAAAAAGGGCGTATGCGTTTTTTCCTGAATATATTCAGGAAAAAACGCATACGCCCTTTTTGGCCAAGGGCATCATTGTCAACGTTTTGCCGCTTTTCATGTGCTTTAAAGGCGATTCGTATCTACCTCCTGAAATCTGTTTCCTGCAATTCTGCCTTGATTTCAAATCCTCTTCTTTGCCTTCCCTCAATATATTTGTGGACGAGAGTTATCATTTATAACTCTGCAGGTTTGTGAATTGCAGTGCCCTGAACCTCCATTTTACAACTCGTTTTTATGGGAGCTGGCCGCAAAATCGCAGAATGGCTTCAGGCCCTGTTCTGGTTCCGGGGGTCAGGCTGAGCCTGTGGTTAATTCTTCTTTCTGATGGGAAAATAGAGTGACCTGTGCCTGTCCCAACACCAAGAGCTAGTCTCTCGTTGGTTCCACGTCTTCCCGTTTATCCTCAGGACAAATTGCAACCTGTACGGAACAGGAGGTTAAAGGTGCTGATGCTCCAAGTAGGGAGCTTGCTAGTAAAGTGGCTGGAATGGCGAACCCGGGCACAAGGAGATGAGAAATGAGGTGCGTTTTAGAAACCTTTCCCCATCACACGGTGTACCATCTTCTGGGTTTCTCATGCATGTTTTTGATGTAGGAAGATGCCCTTGAACCTGGAGATTTGGGACCCATGCGATGGGTACCACGCAGTTTTCCTTTAAAGGGTCTGCGTTTGCTCACCCAACCTCACCAAACCTCTCAGCCCCAAGAGTGTCCACCCTTATGTCTCATCCAGCTGTGCGTCTAGATATGGTCAATCCAGGTTGCATCACAGCCCCTGAACGCATTGTGTAAGAATTTCTCTCTCTTTCACTGTCTTTGTTTCATGGGTGTTTCAAAGTAATTTATTTTTATAATGGGGTTTAGCTGCTTTTCACTGCTGTGTTTATGCCGCTTTACACCCACTTGACACACTAACAGAGAGATATCAATACATAGGTTTTACGATTATTATTAGTCAGATATATTCTTGTGCGGTGAATAGGGCGTGTTGAGTCCAGTTCTCTGAGCAAGGAGTAGGTCTTGTCTATTACATATTGGGTTTATGGAACGGTATCTGAGCTAATTTGATACCCTTGTTTTATGTATCACCCCACCTCACCTTTCCCGTTAAGCAGCCATAGTGTGTTTTCTGCATGTGTGACTCTGTTCTGTTTTGTAATTCAGTTCAAGTGTAACGGTTTTTACATTCCCTCTATCAGTGATACCTTATGAGAAGTGTCCTTTTCTGTGTGACTTATTTCACTTAGAATCGTCGTACCTAAATCCACTCATCATGCTGCTACTAACCTTACGACATTGATTTCCTGGCTGAGTGATATTCCATTGTACATAAGGACCACAACTTCTTTATCCATTTTTCTCTTTCCTGGGATATTTAAGGTGGAATGAAGTGGAGGTCCTGGTCAACAGAGCAGCCCTAAACTTTGGGGTGCTTGTGTCTTGCTGATTTTTAATTTTCCCAATTTATACCCCCATGAGTGGAAGTGCCCTATGTTCTCTAAGCTGTGTTTTTCAGATGTTTCAGGACTCACCGGACACTTCTCCAGAGTGGCTCTTGGCAATTTACATCCCGCCCATCAGTGTAGCAAGGCTCCCATTTCTCCATGGCCTGTCCTGCATTTCTGGTTTTGACACTTTTTTCAGCATGGCCCTTTTGACCAATGGGAAGCGAGTCTTCTTTGTAGCCCTGATTTGCCTTTCCAGGTTGCTTGGTTGGCCAAAAAGGGCGTATGCGTTTTTTCCTGAATATATTCAGGAAAAAACGCATACGCCCTTTTTGGCCAAGGGCATCATTGTCAACGTTTTGCCGCTTTTCATGTGCTTTAAAGGCGATTCGTATCTACCTCCTGAAATCTGTTTCCTGCAATTCTGCCTTGATTTCAAATCCTCTTCTTTGCCTTCCCTCAATATATTTGTGGACGAGAGTTATCATTTATAACTCTGCAGGTTTGTGAATTGCAGTGCCCTGAACCTCCATTTTACAACTCGTTTTTATGGGAGCTGGCCGCAAAATCGCAGAATGGCTTCAGGCCCTGTTCTGGTTCCGGGGGTCAGGCTGAGCCTGTGGTTAATTCTTCTTTCTGATGGGAAAATAGAGTGACCTGTGCCTGTCCCAACACCAAGAGCTAGTCTCTCGTTGGTTCCACGTCTTCCCGTTTATCCTCAGGACAAATTGCAACCTGTACGGAACAGGAGGTTAAAGGTGCTGATGCTCCAAGTAGGGAGCTTGCTAGTAAAGTGGCTGGAACGGCGAACCCGGGCACAAGGAGATGAGAAATGTGGTACGTTTTAGAAACCTTTCCCCATCACACGGTGTACCGTCTTCTGGGTTTCTCATGCATGTTTTTGATGTAGGAAGATGCCCTTGAACCTGGAGATTTGGGACCCATGCGATGGGTACCACGCAGTATTACTTTAAAGGGTCTGCGTTTGCTCACACAACCTCACCAAACCTCTCAGCCCCAAGAGTGTCCACCCTTATGTCTCATCCAGCTGTGCGTCTAGATATGGTCAATCCAGGTTGCATCACAGCCCCTGAACGCATTGTGTAAGAATTTCTCTCTCTTTCACTGTCTTTGTTTCATGGGTGTTTCAAAGTAATTTATTTTTATAATGGGGTTTATCTGCTTTTCAATGCTGTGTTTATGCGGCTTTACACCCACTTGACACACTAACAGAGAGATATCAATACATAGGTTTTACGATTATTATTAGTCAGATATATTCTTGTGCGGTGAATAGGGCGTGTTGAGTCCAGTTCTCTGAGCAAGGAGTAGGTCTTGTCTATTACATATTGGGTTTATGGAACGGTATCTGAGCTAATTTGATACCCTTGTTTTATGTATCACCCCACCTCACCTTTCCCGTTAAGCAGCCATAGTGTGTTTTCTGCATGTGTGACTCTGTTCTGTTTTGTAATTCAGTTCAAGTGTAACAGATTTTACATTCCCTCTAACAGTGATACCTTATGAGAAGTGTCCTTTTCTGTGTGACTTATTTCACTTAGAATCGTCGTACCTAAATCCACTCATCATGCTGCTACTAACCTTACGACATTGATTTCCTGGCTGAGTGATATTCCATTGTACATAAGGACCACAACTTCTTTATCCATTTTTCTCTTTCCTGGGATATTTAAGGTGGAATGAAGTGGAGGTCCTGGTCAACAGAGCAGCCCTAAACTTTGGGGTGCTTGTGTCTTGCTGATTTTTAATTTTCCCAATTTATACCCCCATGAGTGGAAGTGCCCTATGTTCTCTAAGCTGTGTTTTTCAGATGTTTCAGGACTCACCGGACACTTCTCCAGAGTGGCTCTTGGCAATTTACATCCCGCCCATCAGTGTAGCAAGGCTCCCATTTCTCCATGGCCTGTCCTGCATTTCTGGTTTTGACACTTTTTTCAGCATGGCCCTTTTGACCAATGGGAAGCGAGTCTTCTTTGTAGCCCTGATTTGCCTTTCCAGGTTGCTTGGTTGGCCAAAAAGGGCGTATGCGTTTTTTCCTGAATATATTCAGGAAAAAACGCATACGCCCTTTTTGGCCAAGGGCATCATTGTCAACGTTTTGCCGCTTTTCATGTGCTTTAAAGGCGATTCGTATCTACCTCCTGAAATCTGTTTCCTGCAATTCTGCCTTGATTTCAAATCCTCTTCTTTGCCTTCCCTCAATATATTTGTGGACGAGAGTTATCATTTATAACTCTGCAGGTTTGTGAATTGCAGTGCCCTGAACCTCCATTTTACAACTCGTTTTTATGGGAGCTGGCCGCAAAATCGCAGAATGGCTTCAGGCCCTGTTCTGGTTCCGGGGGTCAGGCTGAGCCTGTGGTTAATTCTTCTTTCTGATGGGAAAATAGAGTGACCTGTGCCTGTCCCAACACCAAGAGCTAGTCTCTCGTTGGTTCCACGTCTTCCCGTTTATCCTCAGGACAAATTGCAACCTGTACGGAACAGGAGGTTAAAGGTGCTGATGCTCCAAGTAGGGAGCTTGCTAGTAAAGTGGCTGGAATGGCGAACCCGGGCACAAGGAGATGAGAAATGAGGTGCGTTTTAGAAACCTTTCCCCATCACACGGTGTACCATCTTCTGGGTTTCTCATGCATGTTTTTGATGTAGGAAGATGCCCTTGAACCTGGAGATTTGGGACCCATGCGATGGGTACCACGCAGTTTTCCTTTAAAGGGTCTGCGTTTGCTCACCCAACCTCACCAAACCTCTCAGCCCCAAGAGTGTCCACCCTTATGTCTCATCCAGCTGTGCGTCTAGATATGGTCAATCCAGGTTGCATCACAGCCCCTGAACGCATTGTGTAAGAATTTCTCTCTCTTTCACTGTCTTTGTTTCATGGGTGTTTCAAAGTAATTTATTTTTATAATGGGGTTTAGCTGCTTTTCACTGCTGTGTTTATGCCGCTTTACACCCACTTGACACACTAACAGAGAGATATCAATACATAGGTTTTACGATTATTATTAGTCAGATATATTCTTGTGCGGTGAATAGGGCGTGTTGAGTCCAGTTCTCTGAGCAAGGAGTAGGTCTTGTCTATTACATATTGGGTTTATGGAACGGTATCTGAGCTAATTTGATACCCTTGTTTTATGTATCACCCCACCTCACCTTTCCCGTTAAGCAGCCATAGTGTGTTTTCTGCATGTGTGACTCTGTTCTGTTTTGTAATTCAGTTCAAGTGTAACGGTTTTTACATTCCCTCTATCAGTGATACCTTATGAGAAGTGTCCTTTTCTGTGTGACTTATTTCACTTAGAATCGTCGTACCTAAATCCACTCATCATGCTGCTACTAACCTTACGACATTGATTTCCTGGCTGAGTGATATTCCATTGTACATAAGGACCACAACTTCTTTATCCATTTTTCTCTTTCCTGGGATATTTAAGGTGGAATGAAGTGGAGGTCCTGGTCAACAGAGCAGCCCTAAACTTTGGGGTGCTTGTGTCTTGCTGATTTTTCATTTTCCCAATTTATACCCCCATGAGTGGAAGTGCCCTATGTTCTCTAAGCTGTGTTTTTCAGATGTTTCAGGACTCACCGGACACTTCTCCAGAGTGGCTCTTGGCAATTTACATCCCGCCCATCAGTGTAGCAAGGCTCCCATTTCTCCATGGCCTGTCCTGCATTTCTGGTTTTGACACTTTTTTCAGCATGGCCCTTTTGACCAATGGGAAGCGAGTCTTCTTTGTAGCCCTGATTTGCCTTTCCAGGTTGCTTGGTTGGCCAAAAAGGGCGTATGCGTTTTTTCCTGAATATATTCAGGAAAAAACGCATACGCCCTTTTTGGCCAAGGGCATCATTGTCAACGTTTTGCCGCTTTTCATGTGCTTTAAAGGCGATTCGTATCTACCTCCTGAAATCTGTTTCCTGCAATTCTGCCTTGATTTCAAATCCTCTTCTTTGCCTTCCCTCAATATATTTGTGGACGAGAGTTATCATTTATAACTCTGCAGGTTTGTGAATTGCAGTGCCCTGAACCTCCATTTTACAACTCGTTTTTATGGGAGCTGGCCGCAAAATCGCAGAATGGCTTCAGGCCCTGTTCTGGTTCCGGGGGTCAGGCTGAGCCTGTGGTTAATTCTTCTTTCTGATGGGAAAATAGAGTGACCTGTGCCTGTCCCAACACCAAGAGCTAGTCTCTCGTTGGTTCCACGTCTTCCCGTTTATCCTCAGGACAAATTGCAACCTGTACGGAACAGGAGGTTAAAGGTGCTGATGCTCCAAGTAGGGAGCTTGCTAGTAAAGCGGCTGGAATGGCGAACCCGGGCACAAGGAGATGAGAAATGAGGTGCGTTTTAGAAACCTTTCCCCATCACACGGTGTACCATCTTCTGGGTTTCTCATGCATGCTTTTGATGTAGGAAGATGCCCTTGAACCTGGAGATTTGGGACCCATGCGATGGGTACCACGCAGTATTACTTTAAAGGGTCTGCGTTTGCTCACCCAACCTCACCAAACCTCTCAGCCCCAAGAGTGTCCACCCTTATGTCTCATCCAGCTGTGGGTCTAGATATGGTCAATCCAGGTTGCATCACAGCCCCTGAACGCATTGTGTAAGAATTTCTCTCTCTTTCACTGTCTTTGTTTCATGGTTGTTTCAAAGTAATTTATTTTTATAATGGGGTTTAGCTGCTTTTCACTGCTGTGTTTATGCCGCTTTACACCCACTTGACACACTAACAGAGAGATATCAATACATAGGTTTTACGATTATTATTAGTCAGATATATTCTTGTGCGGTGAATAGGGTGTGTTGAGTCCAGTTCTCTGAGCAAGGAGTAGGTCTTGTCTATTACATATTGGGTTTATGGAATGGTATCTGAGCTAATTTGATACCCTTGTTTTATGTATCACCCCACCTCACCTTTCCCGTTAAGCAGCCATAGTGTGTTTTCTGCATGTGTGACTCTGTTCTGTTTTGTAATTCAGTTCAAGTGTAACGGTTTTTACATTCCCTCTATCAGTGATACCTTATGAGAAGTGTCCTTTTCTGTGTGACTTATTTCACTTAGAATCGTCGTACCTAAATCCACTCATCATGCTGCTACTAACCTTACGACATTGATTTCCTGGCTGAGTGATATTCCATTGTACATAAGGACCACAACTTCTTTATCCATTTTTCTCTTTCCTGGGATATTTAAGGTGGAATGAAGTGGAGGTCCTGGTCAACAGAGCAGCCCTAAACTTTGGGGTGCTTGTGTCTTGCTGATTTTTCATTTTCCCAATTTATACCCCCATGAGTGGAAGTGCCCTATGCTCTCTAAGCTGTGTTTTTCAGATGTTTCAGGACTCACCGGACACTTCTCCAGAGTGGCTCTTGGCAATTTACATCCCGCCCATCAGTGTAGCAAGGCTCCCATTTCTCCATGGCCTGTCCTGCATTTCTGGTTTTGACACTTTTTTCAGCATGGCCCTTTTGACCGATGGGAAGCGAGACTTCTTTGTAGCGCTGATTTGCCTTTCCAGGTTGCTTGGTTGGCCAAAAAGGGCGTATGCGTTTTTTCCTGAATATATTCAGGAAAAAACGCATACGCCCTTTTTGGCCAAGGGCATCATTGTCAACGTTTTGCCGCTTTTCATGTGCTTTAAAGGCGATTTGTATCTACCTCCTGAAATCTGTTTCCTGCAATTCTGCCTTGATTTCAAATCCTCTTCTTTGCCTTCCCTCAATATATTTGTGGACGAGAGTTATCATTTATAACTCTGCAGGTTTGTGAATTGCAGTGCCCTGAACCTCCATTTTACAACTCGTTTTTATGGGAGCTGGCCGCAAAATCGCAGAATGGCTTCAGGCCCTGTTCTGGTTCCGGGGGGCAGGCTGAGCCTGTGGTTAATTCTTCTTTCTGATGGGAAAATAGAGTGACCTGTGCCTGTCCCAACACCAAGAGCTAGTCTCACGTTGGTTCCACGTCTTCCCGTTTATCCTCAGGACAAATTGCAACCTGTACGGAACAGGAGGTTAAAGGTGCTGATGCCCCAAGTAGGGAGCTTGCTAGTAAAGCGGCTGGAATGGCGAACCCGGGCACAAGGAGATGAGAAATGAGGTGCGTTTTAGAAACATTTCCCCATCACACGATGTACCATCTTCTGGGTTTCTCATGCATGTTTTTGATGTAGGAAGATGCCCTTGAACCTGGAGATTTTGGACCCATGCGATGGGTACCACGCAGTATTACTTTAAAGGGTCTGCGTTTGCTCACACAACCTCACCAAACCTGTCATCCCCAAGAGTGTCCACCCTTATGTCTCATCCAGCTGTGGGTCTAGATATGGTCATTCCAGGTTGCATCACAGCCCCTGAACGCATTGTGTAAGAATTTCTCTCTCTTTCACTGTCTTTGTTTCATGGGTGTTTCAAAGTAATTTATTTTTATAATGGGGTTTAGCTGCTTTTCACTGCTGTGTTTATGCCGCTTTACACCCACTTGACACACTAACAGAGAGATATCAATACATAGGTTTTACGATTATTATTAGTCAGATATATTCTTGTGCGGTGAATAGGGCGTGTTGAGTCCAGTTCTCTGAGCAAGGAGTAGGTCTTGTCTATTACATATTGGGTTTATGGAATGGTATCTGAGCTAATTTGATACCCTTGTTTTATGTATCACCCCACCTCACCTTTCCCGTTAAGCAGCCATAGTGTGTTTTCTGCATGTGTGACTCTGTTCTGTTTTGTAATTCAGTTCAAGTGTAACGGTTTTTACATTCCCTCTATCAGTGATACCTTATGAGAAGTGTCCTTTTCTGTGTGACTTATTTCACTTAGAATCGTCGTACCTAAATCCACTCATCATGCTGCTACTAACCTTACGACATTGATTTCCTGGCTGAGTGATATTCCATTGTACATAAGGACCACAGCTTCTTTATCCATTTTTCTCTTTCCTGGGATATTTAAGGTGGAATGAAGTGGAGGTCCTGGTCAACAGAGCAGCCCTAAACTTTGGGGTGCTTGTGTCTTGCTGATTTTTAATTTTCCCAATTTATACCCCCATGAGTGGAAGTGCCCTATGCTCTCTAAGCTTTGTTTTTCAGATGTTTCAGGACTCACCGGACACTTCTCCAGAGTGGCTCTTGGCAATTTACATCCTGCCCATCAGTGTAGCAAGGCTCCCATTTCTCCATGGCCTGTCCTGCATTTCTGGTTTTGACACTTTTTTCAGCATGGCCCTTTTGACCAATGGGAAGTGAGACTTCTTTGTAGCCCTGATTTGCCTTTCCAGGTTGCTTGGTTGGCCAAAAAGGGCGTATGCGTTTTTTCCTGAATATATTCAGGAAAAAACGCATACGCCCTTTTTGGCCAAGGGCATCATTGTCAACGTTTTGCCGCTTTTCATGTGCTTTAAAGGCAATTCGTATCTACCTCCTGAAATCTGTTTCCTGCAATTCTGCCTTGATTTCAAATCCTCTTCTTTGCCTTCCCTCAATATATTTGTGGACGAGAGTTATCATTTATAACTCTGCAGGTTTGTGAATTGCAGTGCCCTGAACCTCCATTTTACAACTCGTTTTTATGGGAGCTGGCCGCAAAATCGCAGAATGGCTTCAGGCCCTGTTCTGGTTCCGGGGGGCAGGCTGAGCCTGTGGTTAATTCTTCTTTCTGATGGGAAAATAGAGTGACCTGTGCCTGTCCCAACACCAAGAGCTAGTCTCTCGTTGGTTCCACGTCTTCCCGTTTATCCTCAGGACAAATTGCAACCTGTACGGAACAGGAGGTTAAAGGTGCTGATGCTCCAAGTAGGGAGATTGCTAGTAAAGCGGCTGGAACGGCGAACCCGGGCACAAGGAGATGAGAAATGAGGTACGTTTTAGAAACCTTTCCCCATCACACGGTGTACCGTCTTCTGGGTTTCTCATGCATGTTTTTGATGTAGGAAGATGCCCTTGAACCTTGAGATTTGGGACCCATGCGATGGGTACCACGCAGTATTACTTTAAAGGGTCTGCGTTTGCTCACCCAACCTCACCAAACCTCTCAGCCCCAAGAGTGTCCACCCTTATGTCTCATCCAGCTGTGGGTCTAGATATGGTCAATCCAGGTTGCATCACAGCCCCTGAACGCATTGTGTAAGAATTTCTCTCTCTTTCACTGTCTTTGTTTCATGGGTGTTTCAAAGTAATTTATTTTTATAATGGGGTTTATCTGCTTTTCAATGCTGTGTTTATGCGGCTTTACACCCACTTGACACACTAACAGAGAGATATCAATACATAGGTTTTACGATTATTATTAGTCAGATATATTCTTGTGCGGTGAATAGGGCGTGTTGAGTCCAGTTCTCTGAGCAAGGAGTAGGTCTTGTCTATTACATATTGGGTTTATGGAACGGTATCTGAGCTAATTTGATATCCTTGTTTTATGTATCACCCCACCTCACCTTTCCCGTTAAGCAGCCATAGTGTGTTTTCTGCATGTGTGACTCTGTTCTGTTTTGTAATTCAGTTCAAGTGTAACAGTTTTTACATTCCCTCTATCAGTGATACCTTATGAGAAGTGTCCTTTTCTGTGTGACTTATTTCACTTAGAATCGTCGTACCTAAATCCACTCATCATGCCGCTACTAACCTTACGACATTGATTTCCTGGCTGAGTGATATTCCATTGTACATAAGGACCACAACTTCTTTATCCATTTTTCTCTTTCCTGGGATATTTAAGGTGGAATGAAGTGGAGGTCCTGGTCAACAGAGCAGCCCTAAACTTTGGGGTGCTTGTGTCTTGCTGATTTTTCATTTTCCCAATTTATACCCCCATGAGTGGAAGTGCCCTATGTTCTCTAAGCTGTGTTTTTCAGATGTTTCAGGACTCACCGGACACTTCTCCAGAGTGGCTCTTGGCAATTTACATCCCGCCCATCAGTGTAGCAAGGCTCCCATTTCTCCATGGCCTGTCCTGCATTTCTGGTTTTGACACTTTTTTCAGCATGGCCCTTTTGACCAATGGGAAGCGAGTCTTCTTTGTAGCCCTGATTTGCCTTTCCAGGTTGCTTGGTTGGCCAAAAAGGGCGTATGCGTTTTTTCCTGAATATATTCAGGAAAAAACGCATACGCCCTTTTTGGCCAAGGGCATCATTGTCAACGTTTTGCCGCTTTTCATGTGCTTTAAAGGCGATTCGTATCTACCTCCTGAAATCTGTTTCCTGCAATTCTGCCTTGATTTCAAATCCTCTTCTTTGCCTTCCCTCAATATATTTGTGGACGAGAGTTATCATTTATAACTCTGCAGGTTTGTGAATTGCAGTGCCCTGAACCTCCATTTTACAACTCGTTTTTATGGGAGCTGGCCGCAAAATCGCAGAATGGCTTCAGGCCCTGTTCTGGTTCCGGGGGGCAGGCTGAGCCTGTGGTTAATTCTTCTTTTTGATGGGAAAATAGAGTGACCTGTGCCTGTCCCAACACCAAGAGCTAGTCTCTCGTTGGTTCCACGTCTTCCCGTTTATCCTCAGGACAAATTGCAACCTGTACGGAACAGGAGGTTAAAGGTGCTGATGCTCCAAGTAGGGAGCTTGCTAGTAAAGCGGCTGGAACGGCGAACCCGGGCACAAGGAGATGAGAAATGAGGTACGTTTTAGAAACCTTTCCCCATCACACGGTGTACCGTCTTCTGGGTTTCTCATGCATGTTTTTGATGTAGGAAGATGCCCTTGAACCTTGAGATTTGGGACCCATGCGATGGGTACCACGCAGTATTACTTTAAAGGGTCTGCGTTTGCTCACCCAACCTCACCAAACCTCTCAGCCCCAAGAGTGTCCACCCTTATGTCTCATCCAGCTGTGGGTCTAGATATGGTCAATCCAGGTTGCATCACAGCCCCTGAACGCATTGTGTAAGAATTTTTCTCTCTTTCACTGTCTTTGTTTCATGGGTGTTTCAAAGTAATTTATTTTTATAATGGGGTTTATCTGCTTTTCAATGCTGTGTTTATGCGGCTTTACACCCACTTGACACACTAACAGAGAGATATCAATACATAGGTTTTACGATTATTATTAGTCAGATATATTCTTGTGCGGTGAATAGGGCGTGTTGAGTCCAGTTCTCTGAGCAAGGAGTAGGTCTTGTCTATTACATATTGGGTTTATGGAACGGTATCTGAGCTAATTTGATATCCTTGTTTTATGTATCACCCCACCTCACCTTTCCCGTTAAGCAGCCATAGTGTGTTTTCTGCATGTGTGACTCTGTTCTGTTTTGTAATTCAGTTCAAGTGTAACGGTTTTTACATTCCCTCTATCAGTGATACCTTATGAGAAGTGTCCTTTTCTGTGTGACTTATTTCACTTAGAATCGTCGTACCTAAATCCACTCATCATGCCGCTACTAACCTTACGACATTGATTTCCTGGCTGAGTGATATTCCATTGTACAAAAGGACCACAACTTCTTTATCCATTTTTCTCTTTCCTGGGATATTTAAGGTGGAATGAAGTGGAGGTCCTGGTCAACAGAGCAGCCCTAAACTTTGGGGTGCTTGTGTCTTGCTGATTTTTCATTTTCCCAATTTATACCCCCATGAGTGGAAGTGCCCTATGTTCTCTAAGCTGTGTTTTTCAGATGTTTCAGGACTCACCGGACACTTCTCCAGAGTGGCTCTTGGCAATTTACATCCCGCCCATCAGTGTAGCAAGGCTCCCATTTCTCCATGGCCTGTCCTGCATTTCTGGTTTTGACACTTTTTTCAGCATGGCCCTTTTGACCAATGGGAAGCGAGTCTTCTTTGTAGCCCTGATTTGCCTTTCCAGGTTGCTTGGTTGGCCAAAAAGGGCGTATGCGTTTTTTCCTGAATATATTCAGGAAAAAACGCATACGCCCTTTTTGGCCAAGGGCATCATTGTCAACGTTTTGCCGCTTTTCATGTGCTTTAAAGGCGATTCGTATCTACCTCCTGAAATCTGTTTCCTGCAATTCTGCCTTGATTTCAAATCCTCTTCTTTGCCTTCCCTCAATATATTTGTGGACGAGAGTTATCATTTATAACTCTGCAGGTTTGTGAATTGCAGTGCCCTGAACCTCCATTTTACAACTCGTTTTTATGGGAGCTGGCCGCAAAATCGCAGAATGGCTTCAGGCCCTGTTCTGGTTCCGGGGGGCAGGCTGAGCCTGTGGTTAATTCTTCTTTTTGATGGGAAAATAGAGTGACCTGTGCCTGTCCCAACACCAAGAGCTAGTCTCTCGTTGGTTCCACGTCTTCCCGTTTATCCTCAGGACAAATTGCAACCTGTACGGAACAGGAGGTTAAAGGTGCTGATGCTCCAAGTAGGGAGCTTGCTAGTAAAGCGGCTGGAACGGCGAACCCGGGCACAAGGAGATGAGAAATGAGGTACGTTTTAGAAACCTTTCCCCATCACACGGTGTACCGTCTTCTGGGTTTCTCATGCATGTTTTTGATGTAGGAAGATGCCCTTGAACCTGGAGATTTGGGACCCATGCGATGGGTACCACGCAGTATTACTTTAAAGAGTCTGCGTTTGCTCACCCAACCTCACCAAACCTCTCAGCCCCAAGAGTGTCCACCCTTATGTCTCATCCAGCTTTGCGTCTAGATATGGTCAATCCAGGTTGCATCACAGCCCCTGAACGCATTGTGTAAGAATTTCTCTCTCTTTCACTGTCTTTGTTTCATGGGTGTTTCAAAGTAATTTATTTTTATAATGGGGTTTATCTGCTTTTCAATGCTGTGTTTATGCGGCTTTACACCCACTTGACACACTAACAGAGAGATATCAATACATAGGTTTTACGATTATTATTAGTCAGATATATTCTTGTGCGGTGAATAGGGCGTGTTGAGTCCAGTTCTCTGAGCAAGGAGTAGGTCTTGTCTATTACATATTGGGTTTATGGAACGGTATCTGAGCTAATTTGATACCCTTGTTTTATGTATCACCCCACCTCACCTTTCCCGTTAAGCAGCCATAGTGTGTTTTCTGCATGTGTGACTCTGTTCTGTTTTGTAATTCAGTTCAAGTGTAACAGTTTTTACATTCCCTCTATCAGTGATACCTTATGAGAAGTGTCCTTTTCTGTGGGAATTATTTCACTTAGAATCGTCGTACCTAAATCCACTCATCATGCTGCTACTAACCTTACGACATTGATTTCATGGCTGAGTGATATTCCATTGTACATAAGGACCACAACTTCTTTATCCATTTTTCTCTTTCCTGGGATATTTAAGGTGGAATGAAGTGGAGGTCCTGGTCAACAGAGCAGCCCTAAACTTTGGGGTGCTTGTGTCTTGCTGATTTTTAATTTTCCCAATTTATACCCCCATGAGTGGAAGTGCCCTATGCTCTCTAAGCTGTGTTTTTCAGATGTTTCAGGACTCACCAGACACTTCTCCAGAGTGGCTCTTGGCAATTTACATCCCGCCCATCAGTGTAGCAAGGCTCCCATTTCTCCATGGCCTGTCCTGCATTTCTGGTGTTGACACTTTTTTCAGCATGGCCCTTTTGACCGATGGGAAGCGAGATTTCTCTGTAGCGCTGATTTGCCTTTCCAGGTTGCTTGGTTGGCCAAAAAGGGCGTATGCGTTTTTTCCTGAATATATTCAGGAAAAAACGCATACGCCCTTTTTGGCCAAGGGCATCATTGTCAACGTTTTGCCGCTTTTCATGTGCTTTAAAGGCGATTCGTATCTACCTCCTGAAATCTGTTTCCTGCAATTCTGCCTTGATTTCAAATCCTCTTCTTTGCCTTCCCTCAATATATTTGTGGACGAGAGTTATCATTTATAACTCTGCAGGTTTGTGAATTGCAGTGCCCTGAACCTCCATTTTACAACTCGTTTTTATGGGAGCTGGCCACAAAATCGCAGAATGGCTTCAGGCCCTGTTCTGGTTCCGGGGGGCAGGCTGAGCCTGTGGTTAATTCTTCTTTCTGATGGGAAAATAGAGTGACCTGTGCCTGTCCCAACACCAAGAGCTAGTCTCTCGTTGGTTCCACGTCTTCCCGTTTATCCTCAGGACAAATTGCAACCTGTACGGAACAGGAGGTTAAAGGTGCTGATGCTCCAAGTAGGGAGCTTGCTAGTAAAGCGGCTGGAATGGCGAACCCGGGCACAAGGAGATGAGAAATGAGGTGCGTTTTAGAAACCTTTCCCCATCACACGGTGTACCATCTTCTGGGTTTCTCATGCATGTTTTTGATGTAGGAAGATGCCCTTGAACCTGGAGATTTGAGACCCATGCGATGGGTACCACGCAGTATTACTTTAAAGGGTCTGCGTTTGCTCACCCAACCTCACCAAACCTCTCAGCCCCAAGAGTGTCCACCCTTATGTCTCATCCAGCTGTGCGTCTAGATATGGTCAATCCAGGTTGCATCACAGCCCCTGAACGCATTGTGTAAGAATTTCTCTCTCTTTCACTGTCTTTGTTTCATGGTTGTTTCAAAGTAATTTATTTTTATAATGGGGTTTAGCTGCTTTTCACTGCTGTGTTTATGCCGCTTTACACCCACTTGACACACTAACAGAGAGATATCAATACATAGGTTTTACGATTATTATTAGTCAGATATATTCTTGTGCGGTGAATAGGGCGTTTTGAGTCCAGTTCTCTGAGCAAGGAGTAGGTCTTGTCTATTACATATTGGGTTTATGGAACGGTATCTGAGCTAATTTGATACCCTTGTTTTATGTATCACCCCACCTCACCTTTCCCGTTAAGCAGCCATAGTGTGTTTTCTGCATGTGTGACTCTGTTCTGTTTTGTAATTCAGTTCAAGTGTAACGGTTTTTACATTCCCTCTATCAGTGATACCTTATGAGAAGTGTCCTTTTCTGTGTGACTTATTTCACTTAGAATCGTCGTACCTAAATCCACTCATCATGCTGCTACTAACCTTATGACATTGATTTCCTGGCTGAGTGATATTCCATTGTACATAAGGACCACAACTTCTTTATCCATTTTTCTATTTCCTGGGATATTTAAGGTGGAATGAAGTGGAGGTCCTGGTCTACAGAGCAGCCCTAAACTTTGGGGTGCTTGTGTCTTGCTGATTTTTAATTTTCCCAATTTATACCCCCATGAGTGGAAGTGCCCTATGTTCTCTAAGCTGTGTTTTTCAGATGTTTCAGGACTCACCGGACACTTCTGCAGAGTGGCTCTTGGCAATTTACATCCCGCCCATCAGTGTAGCAAGGCTCCCATTTCTCCATGGCCTGTCCTGCATTTCTGGTGTTGACACTTTTTTCAGCATGGCCCTTTTGACCGATGGGAAGCGAGACTTCTCTGTAGCGCTGATTTGCCTTTCCAGGTTGCTTGGTTGGCCAAAAAGGGCGTATGCGTTTTTTCCTGAATATATTCAGGAAAAAACGCATACGCCCTTTTTGGCCAAGGGCATCATTGTCAACGTTTTGCCGCTTTTCATGTGCTTTAAAGGCGATTCGTATCTACCTCCTGAAATCTGTTTCCTGCAATTCTGCCTTGATTTCAAATCCTCTTCTTTGCCTTCCCTCAATATATTTGTGGACGAGAGTTATCATTTATAACTCTGCAGGTTTGTGAATTGCAGTGCCCTGAACCTCCATTTTACAACTCGTTTTTATGGGAGCTGGCCACAAAATCGCAGAATGGCTTCAGGCCCTGTTCTGGTTCCGGGGGTCAGGCTGAGCCTGTGGTTAATTCTTCTTTCTGATGGGAAAATAGAGTGACCTGTGCCTGTCCCAACACCAAGAGCTAGTCTCTCGTTGGTTCCACGTCTTCCCGTTTATCCTCAGGACAAATTGCAACCTGTACGGAACAGGAGGTTAAAGGTGCTGATGCTCCAAGTAGGGAGCTTGCTAGTAAAGCGGCTGGAATGGCGAACCCGGGCACAAGGAGATGAGAAATGAGGTGCGTTTTAGAAACCTTTCCCCATCACACGGTGTACCATCTTCTGGGTTTCTCATGCATGTTTTTGATGTAGGAAGATGCCCTTGAACCTGGAGATTTGGGACCCATGCGATGGGTACCACGCAGTATTACTTTAAAGGGTCTGCGTTTGCTCACCCAACCTCACCAAACCTCTCAGCCCCAAGAGTGTCCACCCTTATGTCTCATCCAGCTGTGCGTCTAGATATGGTCAATCCAGGTTGCATCACAGCCCCTGAACGCATTGTGTAAGAATTTCTCTCTCTTTCACTGTCTTTGTTTCATGGTTGTTTCAAAGTAATTTATTTTTATAATGGGGTTTAGCTGCTTTTCACTGCTGTGTTTATGCCGCTTTACACCCACTTGACACACTAACAGAGAGATATCAATACATAGGTTTTACGATTATTATTAGTCAGATATATTCTTGTGCGGTGAATAGGGCGTTTTGAGTCCAGTTCTCTGAGCAAGGAGTAGGTCTTGTCTATTACATATTGGGTTTATGGAACGGTATCTGAGCTAATTTGATACCCTTGTTTTATGTATCACCCCACCTCACCTTTCCCGTTAAGCAGCCATAGTGTGTTTTCTGCATGTGTGACTCTGTTCTGTTTTGTAATTCAGTTCAAGTGTAACGGTTTTTACATTCCCTCTATCAGTGATACCTTATGAGAAGTGTCCTTTTCTGTGTGACTTATTTCACTTAGAATCGTCGTACCTAAATCCACTCATCATGCTGCTACTAACCTTACGACATTGATTTCCTGGCTGAGTGATATTCCATTGTACATAAGGACCACAACTTCTTTATCCATTTTTCTCTTTCCTGGGATATTTAAGGTGGAATGAAGTGGAGGTCCTGGTCAACAGAGCAGCCCTAAACTTTGGGGTGCTTGTGTCTTGCTGATTTTTCATTTTCCCAATTTATACCCCCATGAGTGGAAGTGCCCTATGCTCTCTAAGCTCTGTTTTTCAGATGTTTCAGGACTCACCGGACACTTCTCCAGAGTGGCTCTTGGCAATTTACATCCCGCCCATCAGTGTAGCAAGGCTCCCATTTCTCCATGGCCTGTCCTGCATTTCTGGTTTTGACACTTTTTTCAGCATGGCCCTTTTGACCAATGGGAAGCGAGTCTTCTTTGTAGCCCTGATTTGCCTTTCCAGGTTGCTTGGTTGGCCAAAAAGGGCGTATGCGTTTTTTCCTGAATATATTCAGGAAAAAACGCATACGCCCTTTTTGGCCAAGGGCATCATTGTCAACGTTTTGCCGCTTTTCATGTGCTTTAAAGGCGATTCGTATCTACCTCCTGAAATCTGTTTCCTGCAATTCTGCCTTGATTTCAAATCCTCTTCTTTGCCTTCCCTCAATATATTTGTGGACGAGAGTTATCATTTATAACTCTGCAGGTTTGTGAATTGCAGTGCCCTGAACCTCCATTTTACAACTCGTTTTTATGGGAGCTGGCCACAAAATCGCAGAATGGCTTCAGGCCCTGTTCTGGTTCCGGGGGTCAGGCTGAGCCTGTGGTTAATTCTTCTTTCTGATGGGAAAATAGAGTGACCTGTGCCTGTCCCAACACCAAGAGCTAGTCTCTCGTTGGTTCCACGTCTTCCCGTTTATCCTCAGGACAAATTGCAACCTGTACGGAACAGGAGGTTAAAGGTGCTGATGCTCCAAGTAGGGAGCTTGCTAGTAAAGCGGCTGGAATGGCGAACCCGGGCACAAGGAGATGAGAAATGAGGTGCGTTTTAGAAACCTTTCCCCATCACACGGTGTACCATCTTCTGGGTTTCTCATGCATGTTTTTGATGTAGGAAGATGCCCTTGAACCTGGAGATTTGGGACCCATGCGATGGGTACCACGCAGTATTACTTTAAAGGGTCTGCGTTTGCTCACCCAACCTCACCAAACCTCTCAGCCCCAAGAGTGTCCACCCTTATGTCTCATCCAGCTGTGCGTCTAGATATGGTCAATCCAGGTTGCATCACAGCCCCTGAACGCATTGTGTAAGAATTTCTCTCTCTTTCACTGTCTTTGTTTCATGGGTGTTTCAAAGTAATTTATTTTTATAATGGGGTTTAGCTGCTTTTCAATGCTGTGTTTATGCCGCTTTACACCCACTTGACACACTAACAGAGAGATATCAATGCATAGGTTTTACGATTATTATTAGTCAGATATATTCTTGTGCGGTGAATAGGGCGTTTTGAGTCCAGTTCTCTGAGCAAGGAGTAGGTCTTGTCTATTACATATTGGGTTTATGGAACGGTATCTGAGCTAATTTGATACCCTTGTTTTCTGTATCACCCCACCTCACCTTTCCCGTTAAGCAGCCATAGTGTGTTTTCTGCATGTGTGACTCTGTTCTGTTTTGTAATTCAGTTCAAGTGTAACGGTTTTTACATTCCCTCTATCAGTGATACCTTATGAGAAGTGTCCTTTTCTGTGTGACTTATTTCACTTAGAATCGTCGTACCTAAATCCACTCATCATGCTGCTACTAACCTTACGACATTGATTTCCTGGCTGAGTGATATTCCATTGTACATAAGGACCACAACTTCTTTATCCATTTTTCTCTTTCCTGGGATATTTAAGGTGGAATGAAGTGGAGGTCCTGGTCAACAGAGCAGCCCTAAACTTTGGGGTGCTTGTGTCTTGCTGATTTTTCATTTTCCCAATTTATACCCCCATGAGTGGAAGTGCCCTATGTTCTCTAAGCTGTGTTTTTCAGATGTTTCAGGACTCACCGGACACTTCTCCAGAGTGGCTCTTGGCAATTTACATCCCGCCCATCAGTGTAGCAAGGCTCCCATTTCTCCATGGCCTGTCCTGCATTTCTGGTTTTGACACTTTTTTCAGCATGGCCCTTTTGACCAATGGGAAGCGAGTCTTCTTTGTAGCCCTGATTTGCCTTTCCAGGTTGCTTGGTTGGCCAAAAAGGGCGTATGCGTTTTTTCCTGAATATATTCAGGAAAAAACGCATACGCCCTTTTTGGCCAAGGGCATCATTGTCAACGTTTTGCCGCTTTTCATGTGCTTTAAAGGCGATTCGTATCTACCTCCTGAAATCTGTTTCCTGCAATTCTGCCTTGATTTCAAATCCTCTTCTTTGCCTTCCCTCAATATATTTGTGGACGAGAGTTATCATTTATAACTCTGCAGGTTTGTGAATTGCAGTGCCCTGAACCTCCATTTTACAACTCGTTTTTATGGGAGCTGGCCGCAAAATCGCAGAATGGCTTCAGGCCCTGTTCTGGTTCCGGGGGGCAGGCTGAGCCTGTGGTTAATTCTTCTTTCTGATGGGAAAATAGAGTGACCTGTGCCTGTCCCAACACCAAGAGCTAGTCTCTCGTTGGTTCCACGTCTTCCCGTTTATCCTCAGGACAAATTGCAACCTGTACGGAACAGGAGTTTAAAGGTGCTGATGCTCCAAGTAGGGAGCTTGCTAGTAAAGCGGCTGGAATGGCGAACCCGGGCACAAGGAGATGAGAAATGAGGTGCGTTTTAGAAACCTTTCCCCATCACACGGTGTACCATCTTCTGGGTTTCTCATGCATGTTTTTGATGTAGGAAGATGCCCTTGAACCTGGAGATTTGGGACCCATGCGATGGGTACAACGCAGTATTACTTTAAAGGGTCTGCGTTTGCTCACCCAACCTCACCAAACCTCTCAGTCCCAAGAGTGTCCACCCTTATGTCTCATCCAGCTGTGCGTCTAGATATGGTCAATAATCCAGGTTGCATCACAGCCCCTGAACGCATTGTGTAAGAATTTCTCTCTCTTTCACTGTCTTTGTTTCATGGGTGTTTCAAAGTAATTTATTTTTATAATGGGGTTTAGCTGCTTTTCACTGCTGTGTTTATGCCGCTTTACACCCACTTGACACACTAACAGAGAGATATCAATACATAGGTTTTACGATTATTATTAGTCAGATATATTCTTGTGCGGTGAATAGGGCGTGTTGAGTCCAGTTCTCTGAGCAAGGAGTAGGTCTTGTCTATTACATATTGGGTTTATGGAATGGTATCTGAGCTAATTTGATACCCTTGTTTTATGTATCACCCCACCTCACCTTTCCCGTTAAGCAGCCATAGTGTGTTTTCTGCATGTGTGACTCTGTTCTGTTTTGTAATTCAGTTCAAGTGTAACGGTTTTTACATTCCCTCTATCAGTGATACCTTATGAGAAGTGTCCTTTTCTGTGTGACTTATTTCACTTAGAATCGTCGTACCTAAATCCACTCATCATGCTGCTACTAACCTTACGACATTGATTTCCTGGCTGAGTGATATTCCATTGTACATAAGGACCACAACTTCTTTATCCATTTTTCTCTTTCCTGGGATATTGAAGGTGGAATGAAGTGGAGGTCCTGGTCAACAGAGCAGCCCTAAACTTTGGGGTGCTTGTGTCTTGCTGATTTTTAATTTTCCCAATTTATACCCCCATGAGTGGAAGTGCCCTATGTTCTCTAAGCTGTGTTTTTCAGATGTTTCAGGACTCACCGGACACTTCTCCAGAGTGGCTCTTGGCAATTTACATCCCGCCCATCAGTGTAGCAAGGCTCCCATTTCTCCATGGCCTGTCCTGCATTTCTGGTTTTGACACTTTTTTCAGCATGGCCCTTTTGACCAATGGGAAGCGAGTCTTCTTTGTAGCCCTGATTTGCCTTTCCAGGTTGCTTGGTTGGCCAAAAAGGGCGTATGCGTTTTTTCCTGAATATATTCAGGAAAAAACGCATACGCCCTTTTTGGCCAAGGGCATCATTGTCAACGTTTTGCCGCTTTTCATGTGCTTTAAAGGCGATTCGTATCTACCTCCTGAAATCTGTTTCCTGCAATTCTGCCTTGATTTCAAATCCTCTTCTTTGCCTTCCCTCAATATATTTGTGGACGAGAGTTATCATTTATAACTCTGCAGGTTTGTGAATTGCAGTGCCCTGAACCTCCATTTTACAACTCGTTTTTATGGGAGCTGGCCGCAAAATCGCAGAATGGCTTCAGGCCCTGTTCTGGTTCCGGGGGTCAGGCTGAGCCTGTGGTTAATTCTTCTTTCTGATGGGAAAATAGAGTGACCTGTGCCTGTCCCAACACCAAGAGCTAGTCTCTCGTTGGTTCCACGTCTTCCCGTTTATCCTCAGGACAAATTGCAACCTGTACGGAACAGGAGGTTAAAGGTGCTGATGCTCCAAGTAGGGAGCTTGCTAGTAAAGTGGCTGGAACGGCGAACCCGGGCACAAGGAGATGAGAAATGTGGTACGTTTTAGAAACCTTTCCCCATCACACGGTGTACCGTCTTCTGGGTTTCTCATGCATGTTTTTGATGTAGGAAGATGCCCTTGAACCTGGAGATTTGGGACCCATGCGATGGGTACCACGCAGTATTACTTTAAAGGGTCTGCGTTTGCTCACACAACCTCACCAAACCTCTCAGCCCCAAGAGTGTCCACCCTTATGTCTCATCCAGCTGTGCGTCTAGATATGGTCAATCCAGGTTGCATCACAGCCCCTGAACGCATTGTGTAAGAATTTCTCTCTCTTTCACTGTCTTTGTTTCATGGGTGTTTCAAAGTAATTTATTTTTATAATGGGGTTTATCTGCTTTTCAATGCTGTGTTTATGCGGCTTTACACCCACTTGACACACTAACAGAGAGATATCAATACATAGGTTTTACGATTATTATTAGTCAGATATATTCTTGTGCGGTGAATAGGGCGTGTTGAGTCCAGTTCTCTGAGCAAGGAGTAGGTCTTGTCTATTACATATTGGGTTTATGGAACGGTATCTGAGCTAATTTGATACCCTTGTTTTATGTATCACCCCACCTCACCTTTCCCGTTAAGCAGCCATAGTGTGTTTTCTGCATGTGTGACTCTGTTCTGTTTTGTAATTCAGTTCAAGTGTAACAGATTTTACATTCCCTCTAACAGTGATACCTTATGAGAAGTGTCCTTTTCTGTGTGACTTATTTCACTTAGAATCGTCGTACCTAAATCCACTCATCATGCTGCTACTAACCTTACGACATTGATTTCCTGGCTGAGTGATATTCCATTGTACATAAGGACCACAACTTCTTTATCCATTTTTCTCTTTCCTGGGATATTTAAGGTGGAATGAAGTGGAGGTCCTGGTCAACAGAGCAGCCCTAAACTTTGGGGTGCTTGTGTCTTGCTGATTTTTCATTTTCCCAATTTATACCCCCATGAGTGGAAGTGCCCTATGTTCTCTAAGCTGTGTTTTTCAGATGTTTCAGGACTCACCGGACACTTCTCCAGAGTGGCTCTTGGCAATTTACATCCCGCCCATCAGTGTAGCAAGGCTCCCATTTCTCCATGGCCTGTCCTGCATTTCTGGTTTTGACACTTTTTTCAGCATGGCCCTTTTGACCAATGGGAAGCGAGTCTTCTTTGTAGCCCTGATTTGCCTTTCCAGGTTGCTTGGTTGGCCAAAAAGGGCGTATGCGTTTTTTCCTGAATATATTCAGGAAAAAACGCATACGCCCTTTTTGGCCAAGGGCATCATTGTCAACGTTTTGCCGCTTTTCATGTGCTTTAAAGGCGATTCGTATCTACCTCCTGAAATCTGTTTCCTGCAATTCTGCCTTGATTTCAAATCCTCTTCTTTGCCTTCCCTCAATATATTTGTGGACGAGAGTTATCATTTATAACTCTGCAGGTTTGTGAATTGCAGTGCCCTGAACCTCCATTTTACAACTCGTTTTTATGGGAGCTGGCCGCAAAATCGCAGAATGGCTTCAGGCCCTGTTCTGGTTCCGGGGGGCAGGCTGAGCCTGTGGTTAATTCTTCTTTTTGATGGGAAAATAGAGTGACCTGTGCCTGTCCCAACACCAAGAGCTAGTCTCTCGTTGGTTCCACGTCTTCCCGTTTATCCTCAGGACAAATTGCAACCTGTACGGAACAGGAGGTTAAAGGTGCTGATGCTCCAAGTAGGGAGCTTGCTAGTAAAGCGGCTGGAATGGCGAACCCGGGCACAAGGAGATGAGAAATGAGGTGCGTTTTAGAAACCTTTCCCCATCACACGGTGTACCATCTTCTGGGTTTCTCATGCATGTTTTTGATGTAGGAAGATGCCCTTGAACCTGGAGATTTGGGACCCATGCGATGGGTACCACGCAGTATTACTTTAAAGGGTCTGCGTTTGCTCACCCAACCTCACCAAACCTCTCAGTCCCAAGAGTGTCCACCCTTATGTCTCATCCAGCTGTGCGTCTAGATATGGTCAATAATCCAGGTTGCATCACAGCCCCTGAACGCATTGTGTAAGAATTTCTCTCTCTTTCACTGTCTTTGTTTCATGGGTGTTTCAAAGTAATTTATTTTTATAATGGGGTTTAGCTGCTTTTCACTGCTGTGTTTATGCCGCTTTACACCCACTTGACACACTAACAGAGAGATATCAATACATAGGTTTTACGATTATTATTAGTCAGATATATTCTTGTGCGGTGAATAGGGCGTGTTGAGTCCAGTTCTCTGAGCAAGGAGTAGGTCTTGTCTATTACATATTGGGTTTATGGAATGGTATCTGAGCTAATTTGATACCCTTGTTTTATGTATCACCCCACCTCACCTTTCCCGTTAAGCAGCCATAGTGTGTTTTCTGCATGTGTGACTCTGTTCTGTTTTGTAATTCAGTTCAAGTGTAACGGTTTTTACATTCCCTCTATCAGTGATACCTTATGAGAAGTGTCCTTTTCTGTGTGACTTATTTCACTTAGAATCGTCGTACCTAAATCCACTCATCATGCTGCTACTAACCTTATGACATTGATTTCCTGGCTGAGTGATATTCCATTGTACATAAGGACCACAACTTCTTTATCCATTTTTCTCTTTCCTGGGATATTGAAGGTGGAATGAAGTGGAGGTCCTGGTCAACAGAGCAGCCCTAAACTTTGGGGTGCTTGTGTCTTGCTGATTTTTAATTTTCCCAATTTATACCCCCATGAGTGGAAGTGCCCTATGTTCTCTAAGCTGTGTTTTTCAGATGTTTCAGGACTCACCGGACACTTCTCCAGAGTGGCTCTTGGCAATTTACATCCCGCCCATCAGTGTAGCAAGGCTCCCATTTCTCCATGGCCTGTCCTGCATTTCTGGTTTTGACACTTTTTTCAGCATGGCCCTTTTGACCAATGGGAAGCGAGTCTTCTTTGTAGCCCTGATTTGCCTTTCCAGGTTGCTTGGTTGGCCAAAAAGGGCGTATGCGTTTTTTCCTGAATATATTCAGGAAAAAACGCATACGCCCTTTTTGGCCAAGGGCATCATTGTCAACGTTTTGCCGCTTTTCATGTGCTTTAAAGGCGATTCGTATCTACCTCCTGAAATCTGTTTCCTGCAATTCTGCCTTGATTTCAAATCCTCTTCTTTGCCTTCCCTCAATATATTTGTGGACGAGAGTTATCATTTATAACTCTGCAGGTTTGTGAATTGCAGTGCCCTGAACCTCCATTTTACAACTCGTTTTTATGGGAGCTGGCCGCAAAATCGCAGAATGGCTTCAGGCCCTGTTCTGGTTCCGGGGGTCAGGCTGAGCCTGTGGTTAATTCTTCTTTCTGATGGGAAAATAGAGTGACCTGTGCCTGTCCCAACACCAAGAGCTAGTCTCTCGTTGGTTCCACGTCTTCCCGTTTATCCTCAGGACAAATTGCAACCTGTACGGAACAGGAGGTTAAAGGAGCTGATGCTCCAAGTAGGGAGCTTGCTAGTAAAGTGGCTGGAACGGCGAACCCGGGCACAAGGAGATGAGAAATGTGGTACGTTTTAGAAACCTTTCCCCATCACACGGTGTACCGTCTTCTGGGTTTCTCATGCATGTTTTTGATGTAGGAAGATGCCCTTGAACCTGGAGATTTGGGACCCATGCGATGGGTACCACGCAGTATTACTTTAAAGGGTCTGCGTTTGCTCACACAACCTCACCAAACCTCTCAGCCCCAAGAGTGTCCACCCTTATGTCTCATCCAGCTGTGCGTCTAGATATGGTCAATCCAGGTTGCATCACAGCCCCTGAACGCATTGTGTAAGAATTTCTCTCTCTTTCACTGTCTTTGTTTCATGGGTGTTTCAAAGTAATTTATTTTTATAATGGGGTTTATCTGCTTTTCAATGCTGTGTTTATGCGGCTTTACACCCACTTGACACACTAACAGAGAGATATCAATACATAGGTTTTACGATTATTATTAGTCAGATATATTCTTGTGCGGTGAATAGGGCGTGTTGAGTCCAGTTCTCTGAGCAAGGAGTAGGTCTTGTCTATTACATATTGGGTTTATGGAACGGTATCTGAGCTAATTTGATACCCTTGTTTTATGTATCACCCCACCTCACCTTTCCCGTTAAGCAGCCATAGTGTGTTTTCTGCATGTGTGACTCTGTTCTGTTTTGTAATTCAGTTCAAGTGTAACAGATTTTACATTCCCTCTAACAGTGATACCTTATGAGAAGTGTCCTTTTCTGTGTGACTTATTTCACTTAGAATCGTCGTACCTAAATCCACTCATTATGCTGCTACTAACCTTACGACATTGATTTCCTGGCTGAGTGATATTCCATTGTACATAAGGACCACAACTTCTTTATCCATTTTTCTCTTTCCTGGGATATTTAAGGTGGAATGAAGTGGAGGTCCTGGTCAACAGAGCAGCCCTAAACTTTGGGGTGCTTGTGTCTTGCTGATTTTTAATTTTCCCAATTTATACCCCCATGAGTGGAAGTGCCCTATGTTCTCTAAGCTGTGTTTTTCAGATGTTTCAGGACTCACCGGACACTTCTCCAGAGTGGCTCTTGGCAATTTACATCCCGCCCATCAGTGTAGCAAGGCTCCCATTTCTCCATGGCCTGTCCTGCATTTCTGGTTTTGACACTTTTTTCAGCATGGCCCTTTTGACCAATGGGAAGCGAGTCTTCTTTGTAGCCCTGATTTGCCTTTCCAGGTTGCTTGGTTGGCCAAAAAGGGCGTATGCGTTTTTTCCTGAATATATTCAGGAAAAAACGCATACGCCCTTTTTGGCCAAGGGCATCATTGTCAACGTTTTGCCGCTTTTCATGTGCTTTAAAGGCGATTCGTATCTACCTCCTGAAATCTGTTTCCTGCAATTCTGCCTTGATTTCAAATCCTCTTCTTTGCCTTCCCTCAATATATTTGTGGACGAGAGTTATCATTTATAACTCTGCAGGTTTGTGAATTGCAGTGCCCTGAACCTCCATTTTACAACTCGTTTTTATGGGAGCTGGCCGCAAAATCGCAGAATGGCTTCAGGCCCTGTTCTGGTTCCGGGGGGCAGGCTGAGCCTGTGGTTAATTCTTCTTTTTGATGGGAAAATAGAGTGACCTGTGCCTGTCCCAACACCAAGAGCTAGTCTCTCGTTGGTTCCACGTCTTCCCGTTTATCCTCAGGACAAATTGCAACCTGTACGGAACAGGAGGTTAAAGGTGCTGATGCTCCAAGTAGGGAGCTTGCTAGTAAAGCGGCTGGAATGGCGAACCCGGGCACAAGGAGATGAGAAATGAGGTGCGTTTTAGAAACCTTTCCCCATCACACGGTGTACCATCTTCTGGGTTTCTCATGCATGTTTTTGATGTAGGAAGATGCCCTTGAACCTGGAGATTTGGGACCCATGCGATGGGTACCACGCAGTATTACTTTAAAGGGTCTGCGTTTGCTCACCCAACCTCACCAAACCTCTCAGTCCCAAGAGTGTCCACCCTTATGTCTCATCCAGCTGTGCGTCTAGATATGGTCAATAATCCAGGTTGCATCACAGCCCCTGAACGCATTGTGTAAGAATTTCTCTCTCTTTCACTGTCTTTGTTTCATGGGTGTTTCAAAGTAATTTATTTTTATAATGGGGTTTAGCTGCTTTTCACTGCTGTGTTTATGCCGCTTTACACCCACTTGACACACTAACAGAGAGATATCAATACATAGGTTTTACGATTATTATTAGTCAGATATATTCTTGTGCGGTGAATAGGGCGTGTTGAGTCCAGTTCTCTGAGCAAGGAGTAGGTCTTGTCTATTACATATTGGGTTTATGGAATGGTATCTGAGCTAATTTGATACCCTTGTTTTATGTATCACCCCACCTCACCTTTCCCGTTAAGCAGCCATAGTGTGTTTTCTGCATGTGTGACTCTGTTCTGTTTTGTAATTCAGTTCAAGTGTAACGGTTTTTACATTCCCTCTATCAGTGATACCTTATGAGAAGTGTCCTTTTCTGTGTGACTTATTTCACTTAGAATCGTCGTACCTAAATCCACTCATCATGCTGCTACTAACCTTATGACATTGATTTCCTGGCTGAGTGATATTCCATTGTACATAAGGACCACAACTTCTTTATCCATTTTTCTCTTTCCTGGGATATTGAAGGTGGAATGAAGTGGAGGTCCTGGTCAACAGAGCAGCCCTAAACTTTGGGGTGCTTGTGTCTTGCTGATTTTTAATTTTCCCAATTTATACCCCCATGAGTGGAAGTGCCCTATGTTCTCTAAGCTGTGTTTTTCAGATGTTTCAGGACTCACCGGACACTTCTCCAGAGTGGCTCTTGGCAATTTACATCCCGCCCATCAGTGTAGCAAGGCTCCCATTTCTCCATGGCCTGTCCTGCATTTCTGGTTTTGACACTTTTTTCAGCATGGCCCTTTTGACCAATGGGAAGCGAGTCTTCTTTGTAGCCCTGATTTGCCTTTCCAGGTTGCTTGGTTGGCCAAAAAGGGCGTATGCGTTTTTTCCTGAATATATTCAGGAAAAAACGCATACGCCCTTTTTGGCCAAGGGCATCATTGTCAACGTTTTGCCGCTTTTCATGTGCTTTAAAGGCGATTCGTATCTACCTCCTGAAATCTGTTTCCTGCAATTCTGCCTTGATTTCAAATCCTCTTCTTTGCCTTCCCTCAATATATTTGTGGACGAGAGTTATCATTTATAACTCTGCAGGTTTGTGAATTGCAGTGCCCTGAACCTCCATTTTACAACTCGTTTTTATGGGAGCTGGCCGCAAAATCGCAGAATGGCTTCAGGCCCTGTTCTGGTTCCGGGGGTCAGGCTGAGCCTGTGGTTAATTCTTCTTTCTGATGGGAAAATAGAGTGACCTGTGCCTGTCCCAACACCAAGAGCTAGTCTCTCGTTGGTTCCACGTCTTCCCGTTTATCCTCAGGACAAATTGCAACCTGTACGGAACAGGAGGTTAAAGGAGCTGATGCTCCAAGTAGGGAGCTTGCTAGTAAAGTGGCTGGAACGGCGAACCCGGGCACAAGGAGATGAGAAATGTGGTACGTTTTAGAAACCTTTCCCCATCACACGGTGTACCGTCTTCTGGGTTTCTCATGCATGTTTTTGATGTAGGAAGATGCCCTTGAACCTGGAGATTTGGGACCCATGCGATGGGTACCACGCAGTATTACTTTAAAGGGTCTGCGTTTGCTCACACAACCTCACCAAACCTCTCAGCCCCAAGAGTGTCCACCCTTATGTCTCATCCAGCTGTGCGTCTAGATATGGTCAATCCAGGTTGCATCACAGCCCCTGAACGCATTGTGTAAGAATTTCTCTCTCTTTCACTGTCTTTGTTTCATGGGTGTTTCAAAGTAATTTATTTTTATAATGGGGTTTATCTGCTTTTCAATGCTGTGTTTATGCGGCTTTACACCCACTTGACACACTAACAGAGAGATATCAATACATAGGTTTTACGATTATTATTAGTCAGATATATTCTTGTGCGGTGAATAGGGCGTGTTGAGTCCAGTTCTCTGAGCAAGGAGTAGGTCTTGTCTATTACATATTGGGTTTATGGAACGGTATCTGAGCTAATTTGATACCCTTGTTTTATGTATCACCCCACCTCACCTTTCCCGTTAAGCAGCCATAGTGTGTTTTCTGCATGTGTGACTCTGTTCTGTTTTGTAATTCAGTTCAAGTGTAACAGATTTTACATTCCCTCTAACAGTGATACCTTATGAGAAGTGTCCTTTTCTGTGTGACTTATTTCACTTAGAATCGTCGTACCTAAATCCACTCATCATGCTGCTACTAACCTTACGACATTGATTTCCTGGCTGAGTGATATTCCATTGTACATAAGGACCACAACTTCTTTATCCATTTTTCTCTTTCCTGGGATATTTAAGGTGGAATGAAGTGGAGGTCCTGGTCAACAGAGCAGCCCTAAACTTTGGGGTGCTTGTGTCTTGCTGATTTTTAATTTTCCCAATTTATACCCCCATGAGTGGAAGTGCCCTATGTTCTCTAAGCTGTGTTTTTCAGATGTTTCAGGACTCACCGGACACTTCTCCAGAGTGGCTCTTGGCAATTTACATCCCGCCCATCAGTGTAGCAAGGCTCCCATTTCTCCATGGCCTGTCCTGCATTTCTGGTTTTGACACTTTTTTCAGCATGGCCCTTTTGACCAATGGGAAGCGAGTCTTCTTTGTAGCCCTGATTTGCCTTTCCAGGTTGCTTGGTTGGCCAAAAAGGGCGTATGCGTTTTTTCCTGAATATATTCAGGAAAAAACGCATACGCCCTTTTTGGCCAAGGGCATCATTGTCAACGTTTTGCCGCTTTTCATGTGCTTTAAAGGCGATTCGTATCTACCTCCTGAAATCTGTTTCCTGCAATTCTGCCTTGATTTCAAATCCTCTTCTTTGCCTTCCCTCAATATATTTGTGGACGAGAGTTATCATTTATAACTCTGCAGGTTTGTGAATTGCAGTGCCCTGAACCTCCATTTTACAACTCGTTTTTATGGGAGCTGGCCGCAAAATCGCAGAATGGCTTCAGGCCCTGTTCTGGTTCCGGGGGTCAGGCTGAGCCTGTGGTTAATTCTTCTTTCTGATGGGAAAATAGAGTGACCTGTGCCTGTCCCAACACCAAGAGCTAGTCTCTCGTTGGTTCCACGTCTTCCCGTTTATCCTCAGGACAAATTGCAACCTGTACGGAACAGGAGTTTAAAGGTGCTGATGCTCCAAGTAGGGAGCTTGCTAGTAAAGCGGCTGGAATGGCGAACCCGGGCACAAGGAGATGAGAAATGAGGTGCGTTTTAGAAACCTTTCCCCATCACACGGTGTACCATCTTCTGGGTTTCTCATGCATGTTTTTGATGTAGGAAGATGCCCTTGAACCTGGAGATTTGGGACCCATGCGATGGGTACAACGCAGTATTACTTTAAAGGGTCTGCGTTTGCTCACCCAACCTCACCAAACCTCTCAGTCCCAAGAGTGTCCACCCTTATGTCTCATCCAGCTGTGCGTCTAGATATGGTCAATAATCCAGGTTGCATCACAGCCCCTGAACGCATTGTGTAAGAATTTCTCTCTCTTTCACTGTCTTTGTTTCATGGGTGTTTCAAAGTAATTTATTTTTATAATGGGGTTTAGCTGCTTTTCACTGCTGTGTTTATGCCGCTTTACACCCACTTGACACACTAACAGAGAGATATCAATACATAGGTTTTACGATTATTATTAGTCAGATATATTCTTGTGCGGTGAATAGGGCGTGTTGAGTCCAGTTCTCTGAGCAAGGAGTAGGTCTTGTCTATTACATATTGGGTTTATGGAATGGTATCTGAGCTAATTTGATACCCTTGTTTTATGTATCACCCCACCTCACCTTTCCCGTTAAGCAGCCATAGTGTGTTTTCTGCATGTGTGACTCTGTTCTGTTTTGTAATTCAGTTCAAGTGTAACGGTTTTTACATTCCCTCTATCAGTGATACCTTATGAGAAGTGTCCTTTTCTGTGTGACTTATTTCACTTAGAATCGTCGTACCTAAATCCACTCATCATGCTGCTACTAACCTTACGACATTGATTTCCTGGCTGAGTGATATTCCATTGTACATAAGGACCACAACTTCTTTATCCATTTTTCTCTTTCCTGGGATATTGAAGGTGGAATGAAGTGGAGGTCCTGGTCAACAGAGCAGCCCTAAACTTTGGGGTGCTTGTGTCTTGCTGATTTTTAATTTTCCCAATTTATACCCCCATGAGTGGAAGTGCCCTATGTTCTCTAAGCTGTGTTTTTCAGATGTTTCAGGACTCACCGGACACTTCTCCAGAGTGGCTCTTGGCAATTTACATCCCGCCCATCAGTGTAGCAAGGCTCCCATTTCTCCATGGCCTGTCCTGCATTTCTGGTTTTGACACTTTTTTCAGCATGGCCCTTTTGACCAATGGGAAGCGAGTCTTCTTTGTAGCCCTGATTTGCCTTTCCAGGTTGCTTGGTTGGCCAAAAAGGGCGTATGCGTTTTTTCCTGAATATATTCAGGAAAAAACGCATACGCCCTTTTTGGCCAAGGGCATCATTGTCAACGTTTTGCCGCTTTTCATGTGCTTTAAAGGCGATTCGTATCTACCTCCTGAAATCTGTTTCCTGCAATTCTGCCTTGATTTCAAATCCTCTTCTTTGCCTTCCCTCAATATATTTGTGGACGAGAGTTATCATTTATAACTCTGCAGGTTTGTGAATTGCAGTGCCCTGAACCTCCATTTTACAACTCGTTTTTATGGGAGCTGGCCGCAAAATCGCAGAATGGCTTCAGGCCCTGTTCTGGTTCCGGGGGTCAGGCTGAGCCTGTGGTTAATTCTTCTTTCTGATGGGAAAATAGAGTGACCTGTGCCTGTCCCAACACCAAGAGCTAGTCTCTCGTTGGTTCCACGTCTTCCCGTTTATCCTCAGGACAAATTGCAACCTGTACGGAACAGGAGGTTAAAGGTGCTGATGCTCCAAGTAGGGAGCTTGCTAGTAAAGTGGCTGGAACGGCGAACCCGGGCACAAGGAGATGAGAAATGTGGTACGTTTTAGAAACCTTTCCCCATCACACGGTGTACCGTCTTCTGGGTTTCTCATGCATGTTTTTGATGTAGGAAGATGCCCTTGAACCTGGAGATTTGGGACCCATGCGATGGGTACCACGCAGTATTACTTTAAAGGGTCTGCGTTTGCTCACACAACCTCACCAAACCTCTCAGCCCCAAGAGTGTCCACCCTTATGTCTCATCCAGCTGTGCGTCTAGATATGGTCAATCCAGGTTGCATCACAGCCCCTGAACGCATTGTGTAAGAATTTCTCTCTCTTTCACTGTCTTTGTTTCATGGGTGTTTCAAAGTAATTTATTTTTATAATGGGGTTTATCTGCTTTTCAATGCTGTGTTTATGCGGCTTTACACCCACTTGACACACTAACAGAGAGATATCAATACATAGGTTTTACGATTATTATTAGTCAGATATATTCTTGTGCGGTGAATAGGGCGTGTTGAGTCCAGTTCTCTGAGCAAGGAGTAGGTCTTGTCTATTACATATTGGGTTTATGGAACGGTATCTGAGCTAATTTGATACCCTTGTTTTATGTATCACCCCACCTCACCTTTCCCGTTAAGCAGCCATAGTGTGTTTTCTGCATGTGTGACTCTGTTCTGTTTTGTAATTCAGTTCAAGTGTAACAGATTTTACATTCCCTCTAACAGTGATACCTTATGAGAAGTGTCCTTTTCTGTGTGACTTATTTCACTTAGAATCGTCGTACCTAAATCCACTCATCATGCTGCTACTAACCTTACGACATTGATTTCCTGGCTGAGTGATATTCCATTGTACATAAGGACCACAACTTCTTTATCCATTTTTCTCTTTCCTGGGATATTTAAGGTGGAATGAAGTGGAGGTCCTGGTCAACAGAGCAGCCCTAAACTTTGGGGTGCTTGTGTCTTGCTGATTTTTCATTTTCCCAATTTATACCCCCATGAGTGGAAGTGCCCTATGTTCTCTAAGCTGTGTTTTTCAGATGTTTCAGGACTCACCGGACACTTCTCCAGAGTGGCTCTTGGCAATTTACATCCCGCCCATCAGTGTAGCAAGGCTCCCATTTCTCCATGGCCTGTCCTGCATTTCTGGTTTTGACACTTTTTTCAGCATGGCCCTTTTGACCAATGGGAAGCGAGTCTTCTTTGTAGCCCTGATTTGCCTTTCCAGGTTGCTTGGTTGGCCAAAAAGGGCGTATGCGTTTTTTCCTGAATATATTCAGGAAAAAACGCATACGCCCTTTTTGGCCAAGGGCATCATTGTCAACGTTTTGCCGCTTTTCATGTGCTTTAAAGGCGATTCGTATCTACCTCCTGAAATCTGTTTCCTGCAATTCTGCCTTGATTTCAAATCCTCTTCTTTGCCTTCCCTCAATATATTTGTGGACGAGAGTTATCATTTATAACTCTGCAGGTTTGTGAATTGCAGTGCCCTGAACCTCCATTTTACAACTCGTTTTTATGGGAGCTGGCCGCAAAATCGCAGAATGGCTTCAGGCCCTGTTCTGGTTCCGGGGGTCAGGCTGAGCCTGTGGTTAATTCTTCTTTCTGATGGGAAAATAGAGTGACCTGTGCCTGTCCCAACACCAAGAGCTAGTCTCTCGTTGGTTCCACGTCTTCCCGTTTATCCTCAGGACAAATTGCAACCTGTACGGAACAGGAGGTTAAAGGTGCTGATGCTCCAAGTAGGGAGCTTGCTAGTAAAGTGGCTGGAATGGCGAACCCGGGCACAAGGAGATGAGAAATGAGGTGCGTTTTAGAAACCTTTCCCCATCACACGGTGTACCATCTTCTGGGTTTCTCATGCATGTTTTTGATGTAGGAAGATGCCCTTGAACCTGGAGATTTGGGACCCATGCGATGGGTACCACGCAGTTTTCCTTTAAAGGGTCTGCGTTTGCTCACCCAACCTCACCAAACCTCTCAGCCCCAAGAGTGTCCACCCTTATGTCTCATCCAGCTGTGCGTCTAGATATGGTCAATCCAGGTTGCATCACAGCCCCTGAACGCATTGTGTAAGAATTTCTCTCTCTTTCACTGTCTTTGTTTCATGGGTGTTTCAAAGTAATTTATTTTTATAATGGGGTTTAGCTGCTTTTCACTGCTGTGTTTATGCCGCTTTACACCCACTTGACACACTAACAGAGAGATATCAATACATAGGTTTTACGATTATTATTAGTCAGATATATTCTTGTGCGGTGAATAGGGCGTGTTGAGTCCAGTTCTCTGAGCAAGGAGTAGGTCTTGTCTATTACATATTGGGTTTATGGAACGGTATCTGAGCTAATTTGATACCCTTGTTTTATGTATCACCCCACCTCACCTTTCCCGTTAAGCAGCCATAGTGTGTTTTCTGCATGTGTGACTCTGTTCTGTTTTGTAATTCAGTTCAAGTGTAACGGTTTTTACATTCCCTCTATCAGTGATACCTTATGAGAAGTGTCCTTTTCTGTGTGACTTATTTCACTTAGAATCGTCGTACCTAAATCCACTCATCATACTGCTACTAACCTTACGACATTGATTTCCTGGCTGAGTGATATTCCATTGTACATAAGGACCACAACTTCTTTATCCATTTTTCTCTTTCCTGGGATATTTAAGGTGGAATGAAGTGGAGGTCCTGGTCAACAGAGCAGCCCTAAACTTTGGGGTGCTTGTGTCTTGCTGATTTTTCATTTTCCCAATTTATACCCCCATGAGTGGAAGTGCCCTATGTTCTCTAAGCTGTGTTTTTCAGATGTTTCAGGACTCACCGGACACTTCTCCAGAGTGGCTCTTGGCAATTTACATCCCGCCCATCAGTGTAGCAAGGCTCCCATTTCTCCATGGCCTGTCCTGCATTTCTGGTTTTGACACTTTTTTCAGCATGGCCCTTTTGACCAATGGGAAGCGAGTCTTCTTTGTAGCCCTGATTTGCCTTTCCAGGTTGCTTGGTTGGCCAAAAAGGGCGTATGCGTTTTTTCCTGAATATATTCAGGAAAAAACGCATACGCCCTTTTTGGCCAAGGGCATCATTGTCAACGTTTTGCCGCTTTTCATGTGCTTTAAAGGCGATTCGTATCTACCTCCTGAAATCTGTTTCCTGCAATTCTGCCTTGATTTCAAATCCTCTTCTTTGCCTTCCCTCAATATATTTGTGGACGAGAGTTATCATTTATAACTCTGCAGGTTTGTGAATTGCAGTGCCCTGAACCTCCATTTTACAACTCGTTTTTATGGGAGCTGGCCGCAAAATCGCAGAATGGCTTCAGGCCCTGTTCTGGTTCCGGGGGTCAGGCTGAGCCTGTGGTTAATTCTTCTTTCTGATGGGAAAATAGAGTGACCTGTGCCTGTCCCAACACCAAGAGCTAGTCTCTCGTTGGTTCCACGTCTTCCCGTTTATCCTCAGGACAAATTGCAACCTGTACGGAACAGGAGGTTAAAGGTGCTGATGCTCCAAGTAGGGAGCTTGCTAGTAAAGCGGCTGGAATGGCGAACCCGGGCACAAGGAGATGAGAAATGAGGTGCGTTTTAGAAACCTTTCCCCATCACACGGTGTACCATCTTCTGGGTTTCTCATGCATGTTTTTGATGTAGGAAGATGCCCTTGAACCTGGAGATTTGGGACCCATGCGATGGGTACCACGCAGTATTCCTTTAAAGGGTCTGCGTTTGCTCACCCAACCTCACCAAACCTCTCAGCCCCAAGAGTGTCCACCCTTATGTCTCATCCAGCTGTGCGTCTAGATATGGTCAATCCAGGATGCATCACAGCCCCTGAACGCATTGTGTAAGAATTTCTCTCTCTTTCACTGTCTTTGTTTCATGGGTGTTTCAAAGTAATTTATTTTTATAATGGGGTTTAGCTGCTTTTCACTGCTGTGTTTATGCCGCTTTACACCCACTTGACACACTAACAGAGAGATATCAATACATAGGTTTTACGATTATTATTAGTCAGATATATTCTTGTGCGGTGAATAGGGCGTGTTGAGTCCAGTTCTCTGAGCAAGGAGTAGGTCTTGTCTATTACATATTGGGTTTATGGAACGGTATATGAGCTAATTTGATACCCTTGTTTTATGTATCACCCCACCTCACCTTTCCCGTTAAGCAGCCATAGTGTGTTTTCTGCATGTGTGACTCTGTTCTGTTTTGTAATTCAGTTCAAGTGTAACGGTTTTTACATTCCCTCTATCAGTGATACCTTATGAGAAGTGTCCTTTTCTGTGTGACTTATTTCACTTAGAATCGTCGTACCTAAATCCACTCATCATGCTGCTACTAACCTTACGACATTGATTTCCTGGCTGAGTGATATTCCATTGTACATAAGGACCACAACTTCTTTATCCATTTTTCTCTTTCCTGGGATATTGAAGGTGGAATGAAGTGGAGGTCCTGGTCAACAGAGCAGCCCTAAACTTTGGGGTGCTTGTGTCTTGCTGATTTTTCATTTTCCCAATTTATACCCCCATGAGTGGAAGTGCCCTATGTTCTCTAAGCTGTGTTTTTCAGATGTTTCAGGACTCACCGGACACTTCTCCAGAGTGGCTCTTGGCAATTTACATCCCGCCCATCAGTGTAGCAAGGCTCCCATTTCTCCATGGCCTGTCCTGCATTTCTGGTTTTGACACTTTTTTCAGCATGGCCCTTTTGACCAATGGGAAGCGAGTCTTCTTTGTAGCCCTGATTTGCCTTTCCAGGTTGCTTGGTTGGCCAAAAAGGGCGTATGCGTTTTTTCCTGAATATATTCAGGAAAAAACGCATACGCCCTTTTTGGCCAAGGGCATCATTGTCAACGTTTTGCCGCTTTTCATGTGCTTTAAAGGCGATTCGTATCTACCTCCTGAAATCTGTTTCCTGCAATTCTGCCTTGATTTCAAATCCTCTTCTTTGCCTTCCCTCAATATATTTGTGGACGAGAGTTATCATTTATAACTCTGCAGGTTTGTGAATTGCAGTGCCCTGAACCTCCATTTTACAACTCGTTTTTATGGGAGCTGGCCGCAAAATCGCAGAATGGCTTCAGGCCCTGTTCTGGTTCCGGGGGTCAGGCTGAGCCTGTGGTTAATTCTTCTTTCTGATGGGAAAATAGAGTGACCTGTGCCTGTCCCAACACCAAGAGCTAGTCTCTCGTTGGTTCCACGTCTTCCCGTTTATCCTCAGGACAAATTGCAACCTGTACGGAACAGGAGGTTAAAGGTGCTGATGCTCCAAGTAGGGAGCTTGCTAGTAAAGCGGCTGGAATGGCGAACCCGGGCACAAGGAGATGAGAAATGAGGTGCGTTTTAGAAACCTTTCCCCATCACACGGTGTACCATCTTCTGGGTTTCTCATGCATGTTTTTGATGTAGGAAGATGCCCTTGAACCTGGAGATTTGGGACCCATGCGATGGGTACCACGCAGTATTCCTTTAAAGGGTCTGCGTTTGCTCACCCAACCTCACCAAACCTCTCAGCCCCAAGAGTGTCCACCCTTATGTCTCATCCAGCTGTGCGTCTAGATATGGTCAATCCAGGATGCATCACAGCCCCTGAACGCATTGTGTAAGAATTTCTCTCTCTTTCACTGTCTTTGTTTCATGGGTGTTTCAAAGTAATTTATTTTTATAATGGGGTTTAGCTGCTTTTCACTGCTGTGTTTATGCCGCTTTACACCCACTTGACACACTAACAGAGAGATATCAATACATAGGTTTTACGATTATTATTAGTCAGATATATTCTTGTGCGGTGAATAGGGCGTGTTGAGTCCAGTTCTCTGAGCAAGGAGTAGGTCTTGTCTATTACATATTGGGTTTATGGAACGGTATATGAGCTAATTTGATACCCTTGTTTTATGTATCACCCCACCTCACCTTTCCCGTTAAGCAGCCATAGTGTGTTTTCTGCATGTGTGACTCTGTTCTGTTTTGTAATTCAGTTCAAGTGTAACGGTTTTTACATTCCCTCTATCAGTGATACCTTATGAGAAGTGTCCTTTTCTGTGTGACTTATTTCACTTAGAATCGTCGTACCTAAATCCACTCATCATGCTGCTACTAACCTTACGACATTGATTTCCTGGCTGAGTGATATTCCATTGTACATAAGGACCACAACTTCTTTATCCATTTTTCTCTTTCCTGGGATATTGAAGGTGGAATGAAGTGGAGGTCCTGGTCAACAGAGCAGCCCTAAACTTTGGGGTGCTTGTGTCTTGCTGATTTTTAATTTTCCCAATTTATACCCCCATGAGTGGAAGTGCCCTATGTTCTCTAAGCTGTGTTTTTCAGATGTTTCAGGACTCACCGGACACTTCTCCAGAGTGGCTCTTGGCAATTTACATCCCGCCCATCAGTGTAGCAAGGCTCCCATTTCTCCATGGCCTGTCCTGCATTTCTGGTTTTGACACTTTTTTCAGCATGGCCCTTTTGACCAATGGGAAGCGAGTCTTCTTTGTAGCCCTGATTTGCCTTTCCAGGTTGCTTGGTTGGCCAAAAAGGGCGTATGCGTTTTTTCCTGAATATATTCAGGAAAAAACGCATACGCCCTTTTTGGCCAAGGGCATCATTGTCAACGTTTTGCCGCTTTTCATGTGCTTTAAAGGCGATTCGTATCTACCTCCTGAAATCTGTTTCCTGCAATTCTGCCTTGATTTCAAATCCTCTTCTTTGCCTTCCCTCAATATATTTGTGGACGAGAGTTATCATTTATAACTCTGCAGGTTTGTGAATTGCAGTGCCCTGAACCTCCATTTTACAACTCGTTTTTATGGGAGCTGGCCGCAAAATCGCAGAATGGCTTCAGGCCCTGTTCTGGTTCCGGGGGTCAGGCTGAGCCTGTGGTTAATTCTTCTTTCTGATGGGAAAATAGAGTGACCTGTGCCTGTCCCAACACCAAGAGCTAGTCTCTCGTTGGTTCCACGTCTTCCCGTTTATCCTCAGGACAAATTGCAACCTGTACGGAACAGGAGGTTAAAGGTGCTGATGCTCCAAGTAGGGAGCTTGCTAGTAAAGTGGCTGGAATGGCGAACCCGGGCACAAGGAGATGAGAAATGAGGTGCGTTTTAGAAACCTTTCCCCATCACACGGTGTACCATCTTCTGGGTTTCTCATGCATGTTTTTGATGTAGGAAGATGCCCTTGAACCTGGAGATTTGGGACCCATGCGATGGGTACCACGCAGTTTTCCTTTAAAGGGTCTGCGTTTGCTCACCCAACCTCACCAAACCTCTCAGCCCCAAGAGTGTCCACCCTTATGTCTCATCCAGCTGTGCGTCTAGATATGGTCAATCCAGGTTGCATCACAGCCCCTGAACGCATTGTGTAAGAATTTCTCTCTCTTTCACTGTCTTTGTTTCATGGGTGTTTCAAAGTAATTTATTTTTATAATGGGGTTTAGCTGCTTTTCACTGCTGTGTTTATGCCGCTTTACACCCACTTGACACACTAACAGAGAGATATCAATACATAGGTTTTACGATTATTATTAGTCAGATATATTCTTGTGCGGTGAATAGGGCGTGTTGAGTCCAGTTCTCTGAGCAAGGAGTAGGTCTTGTCTATTACATATTGGGTTTATGGAACGGTATCTGAGCTAATTTGATACCCTTGTTTTATGTATCACCCCACCTCACCTTTCCCGTTAAGCAGCCATAGTGTGTTTTCTGCATGTGTGACTCTGTTCTGTTTTGTAATTCAGTTCAAGTGTAACGGTTTTTACATTCCCTCTATCAGTGATACCTTATGAGAAGTGTCCTTTTCTGTGTGACTTATTTCACTTAGAATCGTCGTACCTAAATCCACTCATCATACTGCTACTAACCTTACGACATTGATTTCCTGGCTGAGTGATATTCCATTGTACATAAGGACCACAACTTCTTTATCCATTTTTCTCTTTCCTGGGATATTTAAGGTGGAATGAAGTGGAGGTCCTGGTCAACAGAGCAGCCCTAAACTTTGGGGTGCTTGTGTCTTGCTGATTTTTCATTTTCCCAATTTATACCCCCATGAGTGGAAGTGCCCTATGTTCTCTAAGCTGTGTTTTTCAGATGTTTCAGGACTCACCGGACACTTCTCCAGAGTGGCTCTTGGCAATTTACATCCCGCCCATCAGTGTAGCAAGGCTCCCATTTCTCCATGGCCTGTCCTGCATTTCTGGTTTTGACACTTTTTTCAGCATGGCCCTTTTGACCAATGGGAAGCGAGTCTTCTTTGTAGCCCTGATTTGCCTTTCCAGGTTGCTTGGTTGGCCAAAAAGGGCGTATGCGTTTTTTCCTGAATATATTCAGGAAAAAACGCATACGCCCTTTTTGGCCAAGGGCATCATTGTCAACGTTTTGCCGCTTTTCATGTGCTTTAAAGGCGATTCGTATCTACCTCCTGAAATCTGTTTCCTGCAATTCTGCCTTGATTTCAAATCCTCTTCTTTGCCTTCCCTCAATATATTTGTGGACGAGAGTTATCATTTATAACTCTGCAGGTTTGTGAATTGCAGTGCCCTGAACCTCCATTTTACAACTCGTTTTTATGGGAGCTGGCCGCAAAATCGCAGAATGGCTTCAGGCCCTGTTCTGGTTCCGGGGGTCAGGCTGAGCCTGTGGTTAATTCTTCTTTCTGATGGGAAAATAGAGTGACCTGTGCCTGTCCCAACACCAAGAGCTAGTCTCTCGTTGGTTCCACGTCTTCCCGTTTATCCTCAGGACAAATTGCAACCTGTACGGAACAGGAGGTTAAAGGTGCTGATGCTCCAAGTAGGGAGCTTGCTAGTAAAGCGGCTGGAATGGCGAACCCGGGCACAAGGAGATGAGAAATGAGGTGCGTTTTAGAAACCTTTCCCCATCACACGGTGTACCATCTTCTGGGTTTCTCATGCATGTTTTTGATGTAGGAAGATGCCCTTGAACCTGGAGATTTGGGACCCATGCGATGGGTACCACGCAGTATTCCTTTAAAGGGTCTGCGTTTGCTCACCCAACCTCACCAAACCTCTCAGCCCCAAGAGTGTCCACCCTTATGTCTCATCCAGCTGTGCGTCTAGATATGGTCAATCCAGGATGCATCACAGCCCCTGAACGCATTGTGTAAGAATTTCTCTCTCTTTCACTGTCTTTGTTTCATGGGTGTTTCAAAGTAATTTATTTTTATAATGGGGTTTAGCTGCTTTTCACTGCTGTGTTTATGCCGCTTTACACCCACTTGACACACTAACAGAGAGATATCAATACATAGGTTTTACGATTATTATTAGTCAGATATATTCTTGTGCGGTGAATAGGGCGTGTTGAGTCCAGTTCTCTGAGCAAGGAGTAGGTCTTGTCTATTACATATTGGGTTTATGGAACGGTATATGAGCTAATTTGATACCCTTGTTTTATGTATCACCCCACCTCACCTTTCCCGTTAAGCAGCCATAGTGTGTTTTCTGCATGTGTGACTCTGTTCTGTTTTGTAATTCAGTTCAAGTGTAACGGTTTTTACATTCCCTCTATCAGTGATACCTTATGAGAAGTGTCCTTTTCTGTGTGACTTATTTCACTTAGAATCGTCGTACCTAAATCCACTCATCATGCTGCTACTAACCTTACGACATTGATTTCCTGGCTGAGTGATATTCCATTGTACATAAGGACCACAACTTCTTTATCCATTTTTCTCTTTCCTGGGATATTTAAGGTGGAATGAAGTGGAGGTCCTGGTCAACAGAGCAGCCCTAAACTTTGGGGTGCTTGTGTCTTGCTGATTTTTAATTTTCCCAATTTATACCCCCATGAGTGGAAGTGCCCTATGTTCTCTAAGCTGTGTTTTTCAGATGTTTCAGGACTCACCGGACACTTCTCCAGAGTGGCTCTTGGCAATTTACATCCCGCCCATCAGTGTAGCAAGGCTCCCATTTCTCCATGGCCTGTCCTGCATTTCTGGTTTTGACACTTTTTTCAGCATGGCCCTTTTGACCAATGGGAAGCGAGTCTTCTTTGTAGCCCTGATTTGCCTTTCCAGGTTGCTTGGTTGGCCAAAAAGGGCGTATGCGTTTTTTCCTGAATATATTCAGGAAAAAACGCATACGCCCTTTTTGGCCAAGGGCATCATTGTCAACGTTTTGCCGCTTTTCATGTGCTTTAAAGGCGATTTGTATCTACCTCCTGAAATCTGTTTCCTGCAATTCTGCCTTGATTTCAAATCCTCTTCTTTGCCTTCCCTCAATATATTTGTGGACGAGAGTTATCATTTATAACTCTGCAGGTTTGTGAATTGCAGTGCCCTGAACCTCCATTTTACAACTCGTTTTTATGGGAGCTGGCCGCAAAATCGCAGAATGGCTTCAGGCCCTGTTCTGGTTCCGGGGGTCAGGCTGAGCCTGTGGTTAATTCTTCTTTCTGATGGGAAAATAGAGTGACCTGTGCCTGTCCCAACACCAAGAGCTAGTCTCTCGTTGGTTCCACGTCTTCCCGTTTATCCTCAGGACAAATTGCAACCTGTACGGAACAGGAGGTTAAAGGTGCTGATGCTCCAAGTAGGGAGATTGCTAGTAAAGCGGCTGGAATGGCGAACCCGGGCACAAGGAGATGAGAAATGAGGTGCGTTTTAGAAACCTTTCCCCATCACACGGTGTACCATCTTCTGGGTTTCTCATGCATGTTTTTGATGTAGGAAGATGCCCTTGAACCTGGAGATTTGGGACCCATGCGATGGGTACCACGCAGTATTACTTTAAAGGGTCTGCGTTTGCTCACCCAACCTCACCAAACCTCTCAGCCCCAAGAGTGTCCACCCTTATGTCTCATCCAGCTGTGCGTCTAGATATGGTCAATCCAGGTTGCATCACAGCCCCTGAACGCATTGTGTAAGAATTTCTCTCTCTTTCACTGTCTTTGTTTCATGGGTGTTTCAAAGTAATTTATTTTTATAATGGGGTTTAGCTGCTTTTCAATGCTGTGTTTATGCCGCTTTACACCCACTTGACACACTAACAGAGAGATATCAATGCATAGGTTTTACGATTATTATTAGTCAGATATATTCTTGTGCGGTGAATAGGGCGTGTTGAGTCCAGTTCTCTGAGCAAGGAGTAGGTTTTGTCTATTACATATTGGGTTTATGGAACGGTATCTGAGCTAATTTGATACCCTTGTTTTCTGTATCACCCCACCTCACCTTTCCCGTTAAGCAGCCATAGTGTGTTTTCTGCATGTGTGACTCTCTTCTGTTTTGTAATTCAGTTCAAGTGTAACGGATTTACATTCCCTCTATCAGTGATACCTTAGGAGAAGTGTCCTTTTCTGTGTGACTTATTTCACTTAGAATCGTCGTACCTAAATCCACTCATCATGCTGCTACTAACCTTACGACATTGATTTCCTGGCTGAGTGATATTCCATTGTACATAAGGACCACAACTTCTTTATCCATTTTTCTCTTTCCTGGGATATTTAAGGTGGAATGAAGTGGAGGTCCTGGTCAACAGAGCAGCCCTAAACTTTGGGGTGCTTGTGTCTTGCTGATTTTTAATTTTCCCAATTTATACCCCCATGAGTGGAAGTGCCCTATGTTCTCTAAGCTGTGTTTTTCAGATGTTTCAGGACTCACCGGACACTTCTCCAGAGTGGCTCTTGGCAATTTACATCCCGCCCATCAGTGTAGCAAGGCTCCCATTTCTCCATGGCCTGTCCTGCATTTCTGGTTTTGACACTTTTTTCAGCATGGCCCTTTTGACCAATGGGAAGCGAGTCTTCTTTGTAGCCCTGATTTGCCTTTCCAGGTTGCTTGGTTGGCCAAAAAGGGCGTATGCGTTTTTTCCTGAATATATTCAGGAAAAAACGCATACGCCCTTTTTGGCCAAGGGCATCATTGTCAACGTTTTGCCGCTTTTCATGTGCTTTAAAGGCGATTTGTATCTACCTCCTGAAATCTGTTTCCTGCAATTCTGCCTTGATTTCAAATCCTCTTCTTTGCCTTCCCTCAATATATTTGTGGACGAGAGTTATCATTTATAACTCTGCAGGTTTGTGAATTGCAGTGCCCTGAACCTCCATTTTACAACTCGTTTTTATGGGAGCTGGCCGCAAAATCGCAGAATGGCTTCAGGCCCTGTTCTGGTTCCGGGGGTCAGGCTGAGCCTGTGGTTAATTCTTCTTTCTGATGGGAAAATAGAGTGACCTGTGCCTGTCCCAACACCAAGAGCTAGTCTCTCGTTGGTTCCACGTCTTCCCGTTTATCCTCAGGACAAATTGCAACCTGTACGGAACAGGAGGTTAAAGGTGCTGATGCTCCAAGTAGGGAGATTGCTAGTAAAGCGGCTGGAATGGCGAACCCGGGCACAAGGAGATGAGAAATGAGGTGCGTTTTAGAAACCTTTCCCCATCACACGGTGTACCATCTTCTGGGTTTCTCATGCATGTTTTTGATGTAGGAAGATGCCCTTGAACCTGGAGATTTGGGACCCATGCGATGGGTACCACGCAGTATTACTTTAAAGGGTCTGCGTTTGCTCACCCAACCTCACCAAACCTCTCAGCCCCAAGAGTGTCCACCCTTATGTCTCATCCAGCTGTGCGTCTAGATATGGTCAATCCAGGTTGCATCACAGCCCCTGAACGCATTGTGTAAGAATTTCTCTCTCTTTCACTGTCTTTGTTTCATGGGTGTTTCAAAGTAATTTATTTTTATAATGGGGTTTAGCTGCTTTTCAATGCTGTGTTTATGCCGCTTTACACCCACTTGACACACTAACAGAGAGATATCAATGCATAGGTTTTACGATTATTATTAGATATATTCTTGTGCGGTGAATAGGGCGTGTTGAGTCCAGTTCTCTGAGCAAGGAGTAGGTTTTGTCTATTACATATTGGGTTTATGGAACGGTATCTGAGCTAATTTGATACCCTTGTTTTCTGTATCACCCCACCTCACCTTTCCCGTTAAGCAGCCATAGTGTGTTTTCTGCATGTGTGACTCTCTTCTGTTTTGTAATTCAGTTCAAGTGTAACGGATTTACATTCCCTCTATCAGTGATACCTTAGGAGAAGTGTCCTTTTCTGTGTGACTTATTTCACTTAGAATCATCGTACCTAAATCCACTCATCATACTGCTACTAACCTTATGACATTGATTTCATGGCTGAGTGATATTCCATTGTACATAAGGACCACAACTTCTTTATCCATTTTTCTCTTTCCTGGGATATTTAAGGTGGAATGAAGTGGAGGTCCTGGTCAACAGAGCAGCCCTAAACTTTGGGGTGCTTGTGTCTTGCTGATTTTTCATTTTCCCAATTTATACCCCCATGAGTGGAAGTGCCCTATGCTCTCTAAGCTGTGTTTTTCAGATGTTTCAGGACTCACCGGACACTTCTCCAGAGTGGCTCTTGGCAATTTACATCCCGCCCATCAGTGTAGCAAGGCTCCCATTTCTCCATGGCCTGTCCTGCATTTCTGGTTTTGACACTTTTTTCAGCATGGCCCTTTTGACCGATGGGAAGCGAGACTTCTTTGTAGCGCTGATTTGCCTTTCCAGGTTGCTTGGTTGGCCAAAAAGGGCGTATGCGTTTTTTCCTGAATATATTCAGGAAAAAACGCATACGCCCTTTTTGGCCAAGGGCATCATTGTCAACGTTTTGCCGCTTTTCATGTGCTTTAAAGGCGATTCGTATCTACCTCCTGAAATCTGTTTCCTGCAATTCTGCCTTGATTTCAAATCCTCTTCTTTGCCTTCCCTCAATATATTTGTGGACGAGAGTTATCATTTATAACTCTGCAGGTTTGTGAATTGCAGTGCCCTGAACCTCCATTTTACAACTCGTTTTTATGGGAGCTGGCCACAAAATCGCAGAATGGCTTCAGGCCCTGTTTTGGTTCCGGGGGTCAGGCTGAGCCTGTGGTTAATTCTTCTTTCTGATGGGAAAATAGAGTGACCTGTGCCTGTCCCAACACCAAGAGCTAGTCTCTCGTTGGTTCCCCGTCTTCCCGTTTATCCTCAGGACAAATTTCAACCTGTACGGAACAGGAGGTTAAAGGTGCTGATGCTCCAAGTAGGGAGCTTGCTAGTAAAGCGGCTGGAATGGCGAACCCGGGCACAAGGAGATGAGAAATGAGGTGCGTTTTAGAAACCTTTCCCCATCACACGGTGTACCATCTTCTGGGTTTCTCATGCATGTTTTTGATGTAGGAAGATGCCCTTGAACCTGGAGATTTGGGACCCATGCGATGGGTACCACGCAGTTTTCCTTTAAAGGGTCTGCGTTTGCTCACCCAACCTCACCAAACCTCTCAGCCCCAAGAGTGTCCACCCTTATGTCTCATCCAGCTGTGCGTCTAGATATGGTCAATCCAGGTTGCATCACAGCCCCTGAACGCATTGTGTAAGAATTTCTCTCTCTTTCACTGTCTTTGTTTCATGGGTGTTTCAAAGTAATTTATTTTTATAATGGGGTTTAGCTGCTTTTCACTGCTGTGTTTATGCCGCTTTACACCCACTTGACACACTAACAGAGAGATATCAATACATAGGTTTTACGATTATTATTAGTCAGATATATTCTTGTGCGGTGAATAGGGCGTGTTGAGTCCAGTTCTCTGAGCAAGGAGTAGGTTTTGTCTATTACATATTGGGTTTATGGAACGGTATCTGAGCTAATTTGATACCCTTGTTTTATGTATCACCCCACCTCACCTTTCCCGTTAAGCAGCCATAGTGTGTTTTCTGCATGTGTGACTCTGTTCTGTTTTGTAATTCAGTTCAAGTGTAACGGTTTTTACATTCCCTCTATCAGTGATACCTTATGAGAAGTGTCCTTTTCTGTGTGACTTATTTCACTTAGAATCGTCGTACCTAAATCCACTCATCATGCTGCTACTAACCTTACGACATTGATTTCCTGGCTGAGTGATATTCCATTGTACATAAGGACCACAACTTCTTTATCCATTTTTCTCTTTCCTGGGATATTTAAGGTGGAATGAAGTGGAGGTCCTGGTTAACAGAGCAGCCCTAAACTTTGGGGTGCTTGTGTCTTGCTGATTTTTAATTTTCCCAATTTATACCCCCATGAGTGGAAGTGCCCTATGTTCTCTACGCTGTGTTTTTCAGATGTTTCAGGACTCACCGGACACTTCTCCAGAGTGGCTCTTGGCAATTTACATCCCGCCCATCAGTGTAGCAAGGCTCCCATTTCTCCATGGCCTGTCCTGCATTTCTGGTTTTGACACTTTTTTCAGCATGGCCCTTTTGACCGATGGGAAGCGAGACTTCTTTGTAGCGCTGATTTGCCTTTCCAGGTTGCTTGGTTGGCCAAAAAGGGCGTATGCGTTTTTTCCTGAATATATTCAGGAAAAAACGCATACGCCCTTTTTGGCCAAGGGCATCATTGTCAACGTTTTGCCGCTTTTCATGTGCTTTAAAGGCGATTCGTATCTACCTCCTGAAATCTGTTTCCTGCAATTCTGCCTTGATTTCAAATCCTCTTCTTTGCCTTCCCTCAATATATTTGTGGACGAGAGTTATCATTTATAACTCTGCAGGTTTGTGAATTGCAGTGCCCTGAACCTCCATTTTACAACTCGTTTTTATGGGAGCTGGCCACAAAATCGCAGAATGGCTTCAGGCCCTGTTTTGGTTCCGGGGGTCAGGCTGAGCCTGTGGTTAATTCTTCTTTCTGATGGGAAAATAGAGTGACCTGTGCCTGTCCCAACACCAAGAGCTAGTCTCTCGTTGGTTCCACGTCTTCCCGTTTATCCTCAGGACAAATTGCAACCTGTACGGAACAGGAGGTTAAAGGTGCTGATGCTCCAAATAGGGAGCTTGCTAGTAAAGCGGCTGGAATGGCGAACCCGGGCACAAGGAGATGAGAAATGAGGTGTGTTTTAGAAACCTTTCCCCATCACACGGTGTACCATCTTCTGGGTTTCTCATGCATGTTTTTGATGTAGGAAGATGCCCTTGAACCTGGAGATTTGGGACCCATGCGATGGGTACCACGCAGTATTACTTTAAAGGGTCTGCGTTTGCTCACCCAACCTCACCAAACCTCTCAGCCCCAAGAGTGTCCACCCTTATGTCTCATCCAGCTGTGCGTCTAGATATGGTCAATCCAGGTTGCATCACAGCCACTGAACGCATTGTGTAAGAATTTCTCTCTCTTTCACTGTCTTTGTTTCATGGTTGTTTCAAAGTAATTTATTTTTATAATGGGGTTTAGCTGCTTTTCACTGCTGTGTTTATGCGGCTTTACACCCACTTGACACACTAACAGAGAGATATCAATACATAGGTTTTACGATTATTATTAGTCAGATATATTCTTGTGCGGTGAATAGGGCGTGTTGAGTCCAGTTCTCTGAGCAAGGAGTAGGTCTTGTCTATTACATATTGGGTTTATGGAATGGTATCTGAGCTAATTTGATACCCTTGTTTTATGTATCACCCCACCTCACCTTTCCCGTTAAGCAGCCATAGTGTGTTTTCTGCATGTGTGACTCTGTTCTGTTTTGTAATTCAGTTCAAGTGTAACAGTTTTTACATTCCCTCTAACAGTGATACCTTATGAGAAGTGTCCTTTTCTGTGTGACTTATTTCACTTAGAATCGTCGTACCTAAATCCACTCATCATGCTGCTACTAACCTTACGACATTGATTTCCTGGCTGAGTGATATTCCATTGTACATAAGGACCACAACTTCTTTATCCATTTTTCTCTTTCCTGGGATATTTAAGGTGGAATGAAGTGGAGGTCCTGGTCAACAGAGCAGCCCTAAACTTTGGGGTGCTTGTGTCTTGCTGATTTTTCATTTTCCCAATTTATACCCCCATGAGTGGAAGTGCCCTATGCTCTCTAAGCTCTGTTTTTCAGATGTTTCAGGACTCACCGGACACTTCTCCAGAGTGGCTCTTGGCAATTTACATCCCGCCCATCAGTGTAGCAAGGCTCCCATTTCTCCATGGCCTGTCCTGCATTTCTGGTTTTGACACTTTTTTCAGCATGGCCCTTTTGACCGATGGGAAGCGAGACCTCTTTGTAGCGCTGATTTGCCTTTCCAGGTTGCTTGGTTGGCCAAAAAGGGCGTATGCGTTTTTTCCTGAATATATTCAGGAAAAAACGCATACGCCCTTTTTGGCCAAGGGCATCATTGTCAACGTTTTGCCGCTTTTCATGTGCTTTAAAGGCGATTCGTATCTACCTCCTGAAATCTGTTTCCTGCAATTCTGCCTTGATTTCAAATCCTCTTCTTTGCCTTCCCTCAATATATTTGTGGACGAGAGTTATCATTTATAACTCTGCAGGTTTGTGAATTGCAGTGCCCTGAACCTCCATTTTACAACTCGTTTTTATGGGAGCTGGCCGCAAAATCTCAGAATGGCTTCAGGCCCTATTCTGGTTCCGGGGGTCAGGCTGAGCCTGTGGTTAATTCTTCTTTCTGATGGGAAAATAGAGTGACCTGTGCCTGTCCCAACACCAAGAGCTAGTCTCTCGTTGGTTCCACGTCTTCCCGTTTATCCTCAGGACAAATTGCAACCTGTACGGAACAGGAGGTTAAAGGTGCTGATGCTCCAAGTAGGGAGCTTGCTAGTAAAGCGGCTGGAATGGCGAACCCGGGCACAAGGAGATGAGAAATGAGGTGTGTTTTAGAAACCTTTCCCCATCACACGGTGTACCATCTTCTGGGTTTCTCATGCATGTTTTTGATGTAGGAAGATGCCCTTGAACCTGGAGATTTGGGACCCATGCGATGGGTACCACGCAGTATTACTTTAAAGGGTCTGCGTTTGCTCACCCAACCTCACCAAACCTCTCAGCCCCAAGAGTGTCCACCCTTATGTCTCATCCAGCTGTGCGTCTAGATATGGTCAATCCAGGTTGCATCACAGCCCCTGAACGCATTGTGTAAGAATTTCTCTCTCTTTCACTGTCTTTGTTTCATGGGTGTTTCAAAGTAATTTATTTTTATAATGGGGTTTAGCTGCTTTTCAATGCTGTGTTTATGCCGCTTTACACCCACTTGACACACTAACAGAGAGATATCAATGCATAGGTTTTACGATTATTATTAGTCAGATATATTCTTGTGCGGTGAATAGGGCGTGTTGAGTCCAGTTCTCTGAGCAAGGAGTAGGTCTTGTCTATTACATATTGGGTTTATGGAACGGTATCTGAGCTAATTTGATACCCTTGTTTTCTGTATCACCCCACCTCACCTTTCCCGTTAAGCAGCCATAGTGTGTTTTCTGCATGTGTGACTCTCTTCTGTTTTGTAATTCAGTTCAAGTGTAACGGATTTACATTCCCTCTATCAGTGATACCTTAGGAGAAGTGTCCTTTTCTGTGTGACTTATTTCACTTAGAATCGTCGTACCTAAATCCACTCATCATACTGCTACTAACCTTATGACATTGATTTCATGGCTGAGTGATATTCCATTGTACATAAGGACCACAACTTCTTTATCCATTTTTCTCTTTCCTGGGATATTTAAGGTGGAATGAAGTGGAGGTCCTGGTCAACAGAGCAGCCCTAAACTTTGGGGTGCTTGTGTCTTGCTGATTTTTCATTTTCCCAATTTATACCCCCATGAGTGGAAGTGCCCTATGCTCTCTAAGCTGTGTTTTTCAGATGTTTCAGGACTCACCGGACACTTCTCCAGAGTGGCTCTTGGCAATTTACATCCCGCCCATCAGTGTAGCAAGGCTCCCATTTCTCCATGGCCTGTCCTGCATTTCTGGTTTTGACACTTTTTTCAGCATGGCCCTTTTGACCGATGGGAAGCGAGACTTCTTTGTAGCGCTGATTTGCCTTTCCAGGTTGCTTGGTTGGCCAAAAAGGGAGTATGCGTTTTTTCCTGAATATATTCAGGAAAAAACGCATACGCCCTTTTTGGCCAAGGGCATCATTGTCAACGTTTTGCCGCTTTTCATGTGCTTTAAAGGCGATTCGTATCTACCTCCTGAAATCTGTTTCCTGCAATTCTGCCTTGATTTCAAATCCTCTTCTTTGCCTTCCCTCAATATATTTGTGGACGAGAGTTATCATTTATAACTCTGCAGGTTTGTGAATTGCAGTGCCCTGAACCTCCATTTTACAACTCGTTTTTATGGGAGCTGGCCACAAAATCGCAGAATGGCTTCACGCCCTGTTTTGGTTCCGGGGGTCAGGCTGAGCCTGTGGTTAATTCTTCTTTCTGATGGGAAAATAGAGTGACCTGTGCCTGTCCCAACACCAAGAGCTAGTCTCTCGTTGGTTCCACGTCTTCCCGTTTATCCTCAGGACAAATTGCAACCTGTACGGAACAGGAGGTTAAAGGTGCTGATGCTCCAAGTAGGGAGCTTGCTAGTAAAGCGGCTGGAATGGCGAACCCGGGCACAAGGAGATGAGAAATGAGGTGCGTTTTAGAAACCTTTCCCCATCACACGGTGTACCATCTTCTGGGTTTCTCATGCATGTTTTTGATGTAGGAAGATGCCCTTGAACCTGGAGATTTGGGACCCATGCGATGGGTACCACGCAGTATTACTTTAAAGGGTCTGCGTTTGCTCACCCAACCTCACCAAACCTCTCAGCCCCAAGAGTGTCCACCCTTATGTCTCATCCAGCTGTGCGTCTAGATATGGTCAATCCAGGTTGCATCACAGCCCCTGAACGCATTGTGTAAGAATTTCTCTCTCTTTCACTGTCTTTGTTTCATGGGTGTTTCAAAGTAATTTATTTTTATAATGGGGTTTAGCTGCTTTTCACTGCTGTGTTTATGCGGCTTTACACCCACTTGACACACTAACAGAGAGATATCAATACATAGGTTTTACGATTATTATTATTCAGATATATTCTTGTGTGGTGAATAGGGCGTGTTGAGTCCAGTTCTCTGAGCAAGGAGTAGGTCTTGTCTATTACATATTGGGTTTATGGAATGGTATCTGAGCTAATTTGATACCCTTGTTTTATGTATCACCCCACCTCACCTTTCCCGTTAAGCAGCCATAGTGTGTTTTCTGCATGTGTGACTCTGTTCTGTTTTGTAATTCAGTTCAAGTGTAACGGTTTTTACATTCCCTCTATCAGTGATACCATATGAGAAGTGTCCTTTTCTGTGTGACTTATTTCACTTAGAATCGTCGTACCTAAATCCACTCATCATGCTGCTACTAACCTTACGACATTGATTTCCTGGCTGAGTGATATTCCATTGTACATAAGGACCACAACTTCTTTATCCATTTTTCTCTTTCCTGGGATATTTAAGGTGGAATGAAGTGGAGGTCCTGGTCAACAGAGCAGCCCTAAACTTTGGGGTGCTTGTGTCTTGCTGATTTTTAATTTTCCCAATTTATACCCCCATGAGTGGAAGTGCCCTATGTTCTCTAAGCTGTGTTTTTCAGATGTTTCAGGACTCACCGGACACTTCTCCAGAGTGGCTCTTGGCAATTTTCATCCCGCCCATCAGTGTAGCAAGGCTCCCATTTCTCCATGGCCTGTCCTGCATTTCTGGTTTTGACACTTTTTTCAGCATGGCCCTTTTGACCAATGGGAAGCGAGTCTTCTTTGTAGCCCTGATTTGCCTTTCCAGGTTGCTTGGTTGGCCAAAAAGGGCGTATGCGTTTTTTCCTGAATATATTCAGGAAAAAACGCATACGCCCTTTTTGGCCAAGGGCATCATTGTCAACGTTTTGCCGCTTTTCATGTGCTTTAAAGGCGATTCGTATCTACCTCCTGAAATCTGTTTCCTGCAATTCTGCCTTGATTTCAAATCCTCTTCTTTGCCTTCCCTCAATATATTTGTGGACGAGAGTTATCATTTATAACTCTGCAGGTTTGTGAATTGCAGTGCCCTGAACCTCCATTTTACAACTCGTTTTTATGGGAGCTGGCCGCAAAATCGCAGAATGGCTTCAGGCCCTGTTCTGGTTCCGGGGGTCAGGCTGAGCCTGTGGTTAATTCTTCTTTCTGATGGGAAAATAGAGTGACCTGTGCCTGTCCCAACACCAAGAGCTAGTCTCTCGTTGGTTCCACGTCTTCCCGTTTATCCTCAGGACAAATTGCAACCTGTACGGAACAGGAGGTTAAAGGTGCTGATGCTCCAAGTAGGGAGCTTGCTAGTAAAGCGGCTGGAACGGCGAACCCGGGCACAAGGAGATGAGAAATGAGGTAAGTTTTAGAAACCTTTCCCCATCACACGGTGTACCGTCTTCTGGGTTTCTCATGCATGTTTTTGATGTAGGAAGATGCCCTTGAACCTGGAGATTTGGGACCCATGCGATGGGTACCAAGCAGTATTACTTTAAAGGGTCTGCGTTTGCTCACCCAACCTCACCAAACCTCTCAGCCCCAAGAGTGTCCACCCTTATGTCTCATCCAGCTGTGCATCTAGATATGGTCAATCCAGGTTGCATCACAGCCCCTGAACGCATTGTGTAAGAATTTCTCTCTCTTTCACTGTCTTTGTTTCATGGTTGTTTCAAAGTAATTTATTTTTATAATGGGGTTTAGCTGCTTTTCACTGCTGTGTTTATGCGGCTTTACACCCACTTGACACACTAACAGAGAGATATCAATACATAGGTTTTACGATTATTATTAGTCAGATATATTCTTGTGCGGTGAATAGGGCGTGTTGAGTCCAGTTCTCTGAGCAAGGAGTAGGTTTTGTCTATTACATATTGGGTTTATGGAACGGTATCTGAGCTAATTTGATACCCTTGTTTTATGTATCACCCCACCTCACCTTTCCCGTTAAGCAGCCATAGTGTGTTTTCTGCATGTGTGACTCTGTTCTGTTTTGTAATTCAGTTCAAGTGTAACGGTTTTTACATTCCCTCTATCACTGATACCTTATGAGAAGTGTCCTTTTCTGTGTGACTTATTTCACTTAGAATCGTCGTACCTAAATCCACTCATCATGCTGCTACTAACCTTACGACATTGATTTCCTGGCTGAGTGATATTCCATTGTACATAAGGACCACAACTTCTTTATCCATTTTTCTCTTTCCTGGGATATTTAAGGTGGAATGAAGTGGAGGTCCTGGTTAACAGAGCAGCCCTAAACTTTGGGGTGCTTGTGTCTTGCTGATTTTTAATTTTCCCAATTTATACCCCCATGAGTGGAAGTGCCCTATGTTCTCTAAGCTGTGTTTTTCAGATGTTTCAGGACTCACCGGACACTTCTCCAGAGTGGCTCTTGGCAATTTACATCCCGCCCATCAGTGTAGCAAGGCTCCCATTTCTCCATGGCCTGTCCTGCATTTCTGGTTTTGACACTTTTTTCAGCATGGCCCTTTTGACCGATGGGAAGCGAGACTTCTTTGTAGCGCTGATTTGCCTTTCCAGGTTGCTTGGTTGGCCAAAAAGGGCGTATGCGTTTTTTCCTGAATATATTCAGGAAAAAACGCATACGCCCTTTTTGGCCAAGGGCATCATTGTCAACGTTTTGCCGCTTTTCATGTGCTTTAAAGGCGATTCGTATCTACCTCCTGAAATCTGTTTCCTGCAATTCTGCCTTGATTTCAAATCCTCTTCTTTGCCTTCCCTCAATATATTTGTGGACGAGAGTTATCATTTATAACTCTGCAGGTTTGTGAATTGCAGTGCCCTGAACCTCCATTTTACAACTCGTTTTTATGGGAGCTGGCCACAAAATCGCAGAATGGCTTCAGGCCCTGTTCTGGTTCCGGGGGTCAGGCTGAGCCTGTGGTTATTTCTTCTTTCTGATGGGAAAATAGAGTGACCTGTGCCTGTCCCAACACCAAGAGCTAGTCTCTCGTTGGTTCCACGTCTTCCCGTTTATCCTCAGGACAAATTGCAACCTGTACGGAACAGGAGGTTAAAGGTGCTGATGCTCCAAGTAGGGAGCTTGCTAGTAAAGCGGCTGGAATGGCGAACCCGGGCACAAGGAGATGAGAAATGAGGTGCGTTTTAGAAACCTTTCCCCATCACACGGTGTACCATCTTCTGGGTTTCTCATGCATGTTTTTGATGTAGGAAGATGCCCTTGAACCTGGAGATTTGGGACCCATGCGATGGGTACCACGCAGTATTACTTTAAATGGTCTGCGTTTGCTCACCCAACCTCACCAAACCTCTCAGCCCCAAGAGTGTCCACCCTTATGTCTCATCCAGCTGTGCGTCTAGATATGGTCAATCCAGGTTGCATCACAGCCCCTGAACGCATTGTGTAAGAATTTCTCTCTCTTTCACTGTCTTTGTTTCATGGGTGTTTCAAAGTAATTTATTTTTATAATGGGGTTTAGCTGCTTTTCACTGCTGTGTTTATGCGGCTTTACACCCACTTGACACACTAACAGAGAGATATCAATACATAGGTTTTACGATTATTATTATTCAGATATATTCTTGTGCGGTGAATAGGGCGTGTTGAGTCCAGTTCTCTGAGCAAGGAGTAGGTCTTGTCTATTACATATTGGGTTTATGGAATGGTATCTGAGCTAATTTGATACCCTTGTTTTATGTATCACCCCACCTCACCTTTCCCGTTAAGCAGCCATAGTGTGTTTTCTGCATGTGTGACTCTGTTCTGTTTTGTAATTCAGTTCAAGTGTAACGGTTTTTACATTCCCTCTATCAGTGATACCATATGAGAAGTGTCCTTTTCTGTGTGACTTATTTCACTTAGAATCGTCGTACCTAAATCCACTCATCATGCTGCTACTAACCTTACGACATTGATTTCCTGGCTGAGTGATATTCCATTGTACATAAGGACCACAACTTCTTTATCCATTTTTCTCTTTCCTGGGATATTTAAGGTGGAATGAAGTGGAGGTCCTGGTCAACAGAGCAGCCCTAAACTTTGGGGTGCTTGTGTCTTGCTGATTTTTAATTTTCCCAATTTATACCCCCATGAGTGGAAGTGCCCTATGTTCTCTAAGCTGTGTTTTTCAGATGTTTCAGGACTCACCGGACACTTCTCCAGAGTGGCTCTTGGCAATTTTCATCCCGCCCATCAGTGTAGCAAGGCTCCCATTTCTCCATGGCCTGTCCTGCATTTCTGGTTTTGACACTTTTTTCAGCATGGCCCTTTTGACCAATGGGAAGCGAGTCTTCTTTGTAGCCCTGATTTGCCTTTCCAGGTTGCTTGGTTGGCCAAAAAGGGCGTATGCGTTTTTTCCTGAATATATTCAGGAAAAAACGCATACGCCCTTTTTGGCCAAGGGCATCATTGTCAACGTTTTGCCGCTTTTCATGTGCTTTAAAGGCGATTCGTATCTACCTCCTGAAATCTGTTTCCTGCAATTCTGCCTTGATTTCAAATCCTCTTCTTTGCCTTCCCTCAATATATTTGTGGACGAGAGTTATCATTTATAACTCTGCAGGTTTGTGAATTGCAGTGCCCTGAACCTCCATTTTACAACTCGTTTTTATGGGAGCTGGCCGCAAAATCGCAGAATGGCTTCAGGCCCTGTTCTGGTTCCGGGGGTCAGGCTGAGCCTGTGGTTAATTCTTCTTTCTGATGGGAAAATAGAGTGACCTGTGCCTGTCCCAACACCAAGAGCTAGTCTCTCGTTGGTTCCACGTCTTCCCGTTTATCCTCAGGACAAATTGCAACCTGTACGGAACAGGAGGTTAAAGGTGCTGATGCTCCAAGTAGGGAGCTTGCTAGTAAAGCGGCTGGAACGGCGAACCCGGGCACAAGGAGATGAGAAATGAGGTAAGTTTTAGAAACCTTTCCCCATCACACGGTGTACCGTCTTCTGGGTTTCTCATGCATGTTTTTGATGTAGGAAGATGCCCTTGAACCTGGAGATTTGGGACCCATGCGATGGGTACCAAGCAGTATTACTTTAAAGGGTCTGCGTTTGCTCACCCAACCTCACCAAACCTCTCAGCCCCAAGAGTGTCCACCCTTATGTCTCATCCAGCTGTGCATCTAGATATGGTCAATCCAGGTTGCATCACAGCCCCTGAACGCATTGTGTAAGAATTTCTCTCTCTTTCACTGTCTTTGTTTCATGGTTGTTTCAAAGTAATTTATTTTTATAATGGGGTTTAGCTGCTTTTCACTGCTGTGTTTATGCGGCTTTACACCCACTTGACACACTAACAGAGAGATATCAATACATAGGTTTTACGATTATTATTAGTCAGATATATTCTTGTGCGGTGAATAGGGCGTGTTGAGTCCAGTTCTCTGAGCAAGGAGTAGGTTTTGTCTATTACATATTGGGTTTATGGAACGGTATCTGAGCTAATTTGATACCCTTGTTTTATGTATCACCCCACCTCACCTTTCCCGTTAAGCAGCCATAGTGTGTTTTCTGCATGTGTGACTCTGTTCTGTTTTGTAATTCAGTTCAAGTGTAACGGTTTTTACATTCCCTCTATCACTGATACCTTATGAGAAGTGTCCTTTTCTGTGTGACTTATTTCACTTAGAATCGTCGTACCTAAATCCACTCATCATGCTGCTACTAACCTTACGACATTGATTTCCTGGCTGAGTGATATTCCATTGTACATAAGGACCACAACTTCTTTATCCATTTTTCTCTTTCCTGGGATATTTAAGGTGGAATGAAGTGGAGGTCCTGGTTAACAGAGCAGCCCTAAACTTTGGGGTGCTTGTGTCTTGCTGATTTTTAATTTTCCCAATTTATACCCCCATGAGTGGAAGTGCCCTATGTTCTCTAAGCTGTGTTTTTCAGATGTTTCAGGACTCACCGGACACTTCTCCAGAGTGGCTCTTGGCAATTTACATCCCGCCCATCAGTGTAGCAAGGCTCCCATTTCTCCATGGCCTGTCCTGCATTTCTGGTTTTGACACTTTTTTCAGCATGGCCCTTTTGACCGATGGGAAGCGAGACTTCTTTGTAGCGCTGATTTGCCTTTCCAGGTTGCTTGGTTGGCCAAAAAGGGCGTATGCGTTTTTTCCTGAATATATTCAGGAAAAAACGCATACGCCCTTTTTGGCCAAGGGCATCATTGTCAACGTTTTGCCGCTTTTCATGTGCTTTAAAGGCGATTCGTATCTACCTCCTGAAATCTGTTTCCTGCAATTCTGCCTTGATTTCAAATCCTCTTCTTTGCCTTCCCTCAATATATTTGTGGACGAGAGTTATCATTTATAACTCTGCAGGTTTGTGAATTGCAGTGCCCTGAACCTCCATTTTACAACTCGTTTTTATGGGAGCTGGCCACAAAATCGCAGAATGGCTTCAGGCCCTGTTCTGGTTCCGGGGGTCAGGCTGAGCCTGTGGTTATTTCTTCTTTCTGATGGGAAAATAGAGTGACCTGTGCCTGTCCCAACACCAAGAGCTAGTCTCTCGTTGGTTCCACGTCTTCCCGTTTATCCTCAGGACAAATTGCAACCTGTACGGAACAGGAGGTTAAAGGTGCTGATGCTCCAAGTAGGGAGCTTGCTAGTAAAGCGGCTGGAATGGCGAACCCGGGCACAAGGAGATGAGAAATGAGGTGCGTTTTAGAAACCTTTCCCCATCACACGGTGTACCATCTTCTGGGTTTCTCATGCATGTTTTTGATGTAGGAAGATGCCCTTGAACCTGGAGATTTGGGACCCATGCGATGGGTACCACGCAGTATTACTTTAAATGGTCTGCGTTTGCTCACCCAACCTCACCAAACCTCTCAGCCCCAAGAGTGTCCACCCTTATGTCTCATCCAGCTGTGCGTCTAGATATGGTCAATCCAGGTTGCATCACAGCCCCTGAACGCATTGTGTAAGAATTTCTCTCTCTTTCACTGTCTTTGTTTCATGGGTGTTTCAAAGTAATTTATTTTTATAATGGGGTTTAGCTGCTTTTCACTGCTGTGTTTATGCGGCTTTACACCCACTTGACACACTAACAGAGAGATATCAATACATAGGTTTTACGATTATTATTAGTCAGATATATTCTTGTGCGGTGAATAGGGCGTGTTGAGTCCAGTTCTCTGAGCAAGGAGTAGGTCTTGTCTATTACATATTGGGTTTATGGAACGGTATCTGAGCTAATTTGATACCCTTGTTTTATGTATCACCCCACCTCACCTTTCCCGTTAAGCAGCCATAGTGTGTTTTCTGCATGTGTGACTCTGTTCTGTTTTGTAATTCAGTTCAAGTGTAACAGTTTTTACATTCCCTCTAACAGTGATACCTTATGAGAAGTGTCCTTTTCTGTGTGACTTATTTCACTTAGAATCGTCGTACCTAAATCCACTCATCATGCTGCTACTAACCTTACGACATTGATTTCCTGGCTGAGTGATATTCCATTGTACATAAGGACCACAACTTCTTTATCCTTTTTTCTCTTTCCTGGGATATTTAAGGTGGAATGAAGTGGAGGTCCTGGTCAACAGAGCAGCCCTAAACTTTGGGGTGCTTGTGTCTTGGTGATTTTTAATTTTCCCAATTTATACCCCCATGAGTGGAAGTGCCCTATGCTCTCTAAGCTGTGTTTTTCAGATGTTTCAGGACTCACCAGACACTTCTCCAGAGTGGCTCTTGGAAATTTACATCCCGCCCATCAGTGTAGCAAGGCTCCCATTTCTCCATGGCCTGTCCTGCATTTCTGGTTTTGACACTTTTTTCAGCATGGCCCTTTTGACCGATGGGAAGCGAGACTTCTTTGTAGCGCTGATTTGCCTTTCCAGGTTGCTTGGTTGGCCAAAAAGGGCGTATGCGTTTTTTCCTGAATATATTCAGGAAAAAACGCATACGCCCTTTTTGGCCAAGGGCATCATTGTCAACGTTTTGCCGCTTTTCATGTGCTTTAAAGGTGATTCGTGTCTACCTCCTGAAATCTGTTTCCTGCAATTCTGACTTGATTTCAAATCCTCTTCTTTGCCTTCCCTCAATATATTTGTGGACGAGAGTTATCATTTATAACTCTGCAGGTTTGTGAATTGCAGTGCCCTGAACCTCCATTTTACAACTCGTTTTTATGGGAGCTGGCCGCAAAATCGCAGAATGGCTTCAGGCCCTATTCTGGTTCCGGGGGTCAGGCTGAGCCTGTGGTTAATTCTTCTTTCTGATGGGAAAATAGAGTGACCTGTGCCTGTCCCAACACCAAGAGCTAGTCTCTCGTTGGTTCCACGTCTTCCCGTTTATCCTCAGGACAAATTGCAACCTGTACGGAACAGGAGGTTAAAGGTGCTGATGCTCCAAGTAGGGAGCTTGCTAGTAAAGCGGCTGGAATGGCGAACCCGGGCACAAGGAGATGAGAAATGAGGTGTGTTTTAGAAACCTTTCCCCATCACACGGTGTACCATCTTCTGGGTTTCTCATGCATGTTTTTGATGTAGGAAGATGCCATTGAACCTGGAGATTTGGGACCCATGCGATGGGGACCACGCAGTATTACTTTAAAGGGTCTGCGTTTGCTCACCCAACCTCACCAAACCTCTCAGCCCCAAGAGTGTCCACCCTTATGTCTCATCCAGCTGTGCGTCTAGATATGGTCAATCCAGGTTGCATCACAGCCCCTGAACGCATTGTGTAAGAATTTCTCTCTCTTTCACTGTCTTTGTTTCATGGGTGTTTCAAAGTAATTTATTTTTATAATGGGGTTTAGCTGCTTTTCACTGCTGTGTTTATGCCGCTTTACACCCACTTGACACACTAACAGAGAGATATCAATACATAGGTTTTACGATTATTATTAGTCAGATATATTCTTGTGCGGTGAATAGGGCGTGTTGAGTCCAGTTCTCTGAGCAAGGAGTAGGTCTTGTCTATTACATATTGGGTTTATGGAATGGTATCTGAGCTAATTTGATACCCTTGTTTTATGTATCACCCCACCTCACCTTTCCCGTTAAGCAGCCATAGTGTGTTTTCTGCATGTGTGACTCTGTTCTGTTTTGTAATTCAGTTCAAGTGTAACGGTTTTTACATTCCCTCTATCAGTGATACCTTATGAGAAGTGTCCTTTTCTGTGTGACTTATTTCACTTAGAATCGTCGTACCTGAATCCACTCATCATGCTGCTACTAACCTTACGACATTGATTTCCTGGCTGAGTGATATTCCATTGTACATAAGGACCACAACTTCTTTATCCATTTTTCTCTTTCCTGGGATATTTAAGGTGGAATGAAGTGGAGGTCCTGGTCAACAGAGCAGCCCTAAACTTTGGGGTGCTTGTGTCTTGCTGATTTTTAATTTTCCCAATTTATACCCCCATGAGTGGAAGTGCCCTATGTTCTCTAAGCTGTGTTTTTCAGATGTTTCAGGACTCACCGGACACTTCTCCAGAGTGGCTCTTGGCAATTTACATCCCGCCCATCAGTGTAGCAAGGCTCCCATTTCTCCATGGCCTGTCCTGCATTTCTGGTTTTGACACTTTTTTCAGCATGGCCCTTTTGACCAATGGGAAGCGAGTCTTCTTTGTAGCCCTGATTTGCCTTTCCAGGTTGCTTGGTTGGCCAAAAAGGGCGTATGCGTTTTTTCCTGAATATATTCAGGAAAAAACGCATACGCCCTTTTTGGCCAAGGGCATCATTGTCAACGTTTTGCCGCTTTTCATGTGCTTTAAAGGCGATTCGTATCTACCTCCTGAAATCTGTTTCCTGCAATTCTGCCTTGATTTCAAATCCTCTTCTTTGCCTTCCCTCAATATATTTGTGGACGAGAGTTATCATTTATAACTCTGCAGGTTTGTGAATTGCAGTGCCCTGAACCTCCATTTTACAACTCGTTTTTATGGGAGCTGGCCGCAAAATCGCAGAATGGCTTCAGGCCCTGTTCTGGTTCCGGGGGTCAGGCTGAGCCTGTGGTTAATTCTTCTTTCTGATGGGAAAATAGAGTGACCTGTGCCTGTCCCAACACCAAGAGCTAGTCTCTCGTTGGTTCCACGTCTTCCCGTTTATCCTCAGGACAAATTGCAACCTGTACGGAACAGGAGGTTAAAAGTGCTGATGCTCCAAGTAGGGAGCTTGCTAGTAAAGCGGCTGGAACGGCGAACCCGGGCACAAGGAGATGAGAAATGAGGTACGTTTTAGAAACCTTTCCCCATCACACGGTGTACCGTCTTCTGGGTTTCTCATGCATGTTTTTGATGTAGGAAGATGCCCTTGAACCTGGAGATTTGGGACCCATGCGATGGGTACCACGCAGTATTACTTTAAAGGGTCTGCGTTTGCTCACCCAACCTCACCAAACCTCTCAGCCCCAAGAGTGTCCACCCTTATGTCTCATCCAGCTGTGCGTCTAGATATGGTCAATCCAGGTTGCATCACAGCCCCTGAACGCATTGTGTAAGAATTTCTCTCTCTTTCACTGTCTTTGTTTCATGGTTGTTTCAAAGTAATTTATTTTTATAATGGGGTTTAGCTGCTTTTCACTGCTGTGTTTATGCGGCTTTACACCCACTTGACACACTAACAGAGAGATATCAATACATAGTTTTTACGATTATTATTAGTCAGATATATTCTTGTGCGGTGAATAGGGCGTGTTGAGTCCAGTTCTCTGAGCAAGGAGTAGGTCTTGTCTATTACATATTGGGTTTATGGAACGGTATCTGAGCTAATTTGATACCCTTGTTTTATGTATCACCCCACCTCACCTTTCCCGTTAAGCAGCCATAGTGTGTTTTCTGCATGTGTGACTCTCTTCTATTTTGTAATTCAGTTCAAGTGTAACGGATTTACATTCCCTCTATCAGTGATACCTTAGGAGAAGTGTCCTTTTCTGTGTGACTTATTTCACTTAGAATCGTCGTACCTAAATCCACTCATCATACTGCTACTAACCTTATGACATTGATTTCATGGCTGAGTGATATTCCATTGTACATAAGGACCACAACTTCTTTATCCATTTTTCTCTTTCCTGGGATATTTAAGGTGGAATGAAGTGGAGGTCCTGGTCAACAGAGCAGCCCTAAACTTTGGGGTGCTTGTGTCTTGCTGATTTTTCATTTTCCCAATTTATACCCCCATGAGTGGAAGTGCCCTATGCTCTCTAAGCTGTGTTTTTCAGATGTTTCAGGACTCACCGGACACTTCTCCAGAGTGGCTCTTGGCAATTTACATCCCGCCCATCAGTGTAGCAAGGCTCCCATTTCTCCATGGCCTGTCCTGCATTTCTGGTTTTGACACTTTTTTCAGCATGGCCCTTTTGACCGATGGGAAGCGAGACTTCTTTGTAGCGCTGATTTGCCTTTCCAGGTTGCTTGGTTGGCCAAAAAGGGCGTATGCGTTTTTTCCTGAATATATTCAGGAAAAAACGCATACGCCCTTTTTGGCCAAGGGCATCATTGTCAACGTTTTGCCGCTTTTCATGTGCTTTAAAGGCGATTCGTATCTACCTCCTGAAATCTGTTTCCTGCAATTCTGCCTTGATTTCAAATCCTCTTCTTTGCCTTCCCTCAATATATTTGTGGACGAGAGTTATCATTTATAACTCTGCAGGTTTGTGAATTGCAGTGCCCTGAACCTCCATTTTACAACTCGTTTTTATGGGAGCTGGCCGCAAAATCGCAGAATGGCTTCAGGCCCTGTTCTGGTTCCGGGGGTCAGGCTGAGCCTGTGGTTAATTCTTCTTTCTGATGGGAAAATAGAGTGACCTGTGCCTGTCCCAACACCAAGAGCTAGTCTCTCGTTGGTTCCACGTCTTCCCGTTTATCCTCAGGACAAATTGCAACCTGTACGGAACAGGAGGTTAAAGGTGCTGATGCTCCAAGTAGGGAGCTTGCTAGTAAAGCGGCTGGAACGGCGAACCCGGGCACAAGGAGATGAGAAATGAGGTAAGTTTTAGAAACCTTTCCCCATCACACGGTGTACCGTCTTCTGGGTTTCTCATGCATGTTTTTGATGTAGGAAGATGCCCTTGAACCTGGAGATTTGGGACCCATGCGATGGGTACCACGCAGTATTCCTTTAAAGGGTCTGCGTTTGCTCACCCAACCTCACCAAACCTCTCAGCCCCAAGAGTGTCCACCCTTATGTCTCATCCAGCTGTGCGTCTAGATATGGTCAATCCAGGTTGCATCACAGCCCCTGAACGCATTGTGTAAGAATTTCTCTCTCTTTCACTGTCTTTGTTTCATGGTTGTTTCAAAGTAATTTATTTTTATAATGGGGTTTAGCTGCTTTTCACTGCTGTGTTTATGCGGCTTTACACCCACTTGACACACTAACAGAGAGATATCAATACATAGGTTTTACGATTATTATTAGTCAGATATATTCTTGTGCGGTGAATAGGGCGTGTTGAGTCCAGTTCTCTGAGCAAGGAGTAGGTTTTGTCTATTACATATTGGGTTTATGGAACGGTATCTGAGCTAATTTGATACCCTTGTTTTATGTATCACCCCACCTCACCTTTCCCGTTAAGCAGCCATAGTGTGTTTTCTGCATGTGTGACTCTGTTCTGTTTTGTAATTCAGTTCAAGTGTAACGGTTTTTACATTCCCTCTATCAGTGATACCTTATGAGAAGTGTCCTTTTCTGTGTGACTTATTTCACTTAGAATCGTCGTACCTAAATCCACTCATCATGCTGCTACTAACCTTACGACATTGATTTCCTGGCTGAGTGATATTCCATTGTACATAAGGACCACAACTTCTTTATCCATTTTTCTCTTTCCTGGGATATTTAAGGTGGAATGAAGTGGAGGTCCTGGTTAACAGAGCAGCCCTAAACTTTGGGGTGCTTGTGTCTTGCTGATTTTTAATTTTCCCAATTTATACCCCCATGAGTGGAAGTGCCCTATGTTCTCTAAGCTGTGTTTTTCAGATGTTTCAGGACTCACCGGACACTTCTCCAGAGTGGCTCTTGGCAATTTACATCCCGCCCATCAGTGTAGCAAGGCTCCCATTTCTCCATGGCCTGTCCTGCATTTCTGGTTTTGACACTTTTTTCAGCATGGCCCTTTTGACAGATGGGAAGCGAGACTTCTTTGTAGCGCTGATTTGCCTTTCCAGGTTGCTTGGTTGGCCAAAAAGGGCGTATGCGTTTTTTCCTGAATATATTCAGGAAAAAACGCATACGCCCTTTTTGGCCAAGGGCATCATTGTCAACGTTTTGCCGCTTTTCATGTGCTTTAAAGGCGATTCGTATCTACCTCCTGAAATCTGTTTCCTGCAATTCTGCCTTGATTTCAAATCCTCTTCTTTGCCTTCCCTCAATATATTTGTGGACGAGAGTTATCATTTATAACTCTGCAGGTTTGTGAATTGCAGTGCCCTGAACCTCCATTTTACAACTCGTTTTTATGGGAGCTGGCCACAAAATCGCAGAATGGCTTCAGGCCCTGTTCTGGTTCCGGGGGTCAGGCTGAGCCTGTGGTTATTTCTTCTTTCTGATGGGAAAATAGAGTGACCTGTGCCTGTCCCAACACCAAGAGCTAGTCTCTCGTTGGTTCCACGTCTTCCCGTTTATCCTCAGGACAAATTGCAACCTGTACGGAACAGGAGGTTAAAGGTGCTGATGCTCCAAGTAGGGAGCTTGCTAGTAAAGCGGCTGGAATGGCGAACCCGGGCACAAGGAGATGAGAAATGAGGTGCGTTTTAGAAACCTTTCCCCATCACACGGTGTACCATCTTCTGGGTTTCTCATGCATGTTTTTGATGTAGGAAGATGCCCTTGAACCTGGAGATTTGGGACCCATGCGATGGGTACCACGCAGTATTACTTTAAAGGGTCTGCGTTTGCTCACCCAACCTCACCAAACCTCTCAGCCCCAAGAGTGTCCACCCTTATGTCTCATCCAGCTGTGCGTCTAGATATGGTCAATCCAGGTTGCATCACAGCCCCTGAACGCATTGTGTAAGAATTTCTCTCTCTTTCACTGTCTTTGTTTCATGGGTGTTTCAAAGTAATTTATTTTTATAATGGGGTTTAGCTGCTTTTCACTGCTGTGTTTATGCGGCTTTACACCCACTTGACACACTAACAGAGAGATATCAATACATAGGTTTTACGATTATTATTAGTCAGATATATTCTTGTGTGGTGAATAGGGCGTGTTGAGTCCAGTTCTCTGAGCAAGGAGTAGGTCTTGTCTATTACATATTGGGTTTATGGAATGGTATCTGAGCTAATTTGATACCCTTGTTTTATGTATCACCCCACCTCACCTTTCCCGTTAAGCAGCCATAGTGTGTTTTCTGCATGTGTGACTCTGTTCTGTTTTGTAATTCAGTTCAAGTGTAACAGTTTTTACATTCCCTCTAACAGTGATACCTTATGAGAAGTGTCCTTTTCTGTGTGACTTATTTCACTTAGAATCGTCGTACCTAAATCCACTCATCATGCTGCTACTAACCTTACGACATTGATTTCCTGGCTGAGTGATATTCCATTGTACATAAGGACCACAACTTCTTTATCCATTTTTCTCTTTCCTGGGATATTTAAGGTGGAATGAAGTGGAGGTCCTGGTCAACAGAGCAGCCCTAAACTTTGGGGTGCTTGTGTCTTGGTGATTTTTAATTTTCCCAATTTATACCCCCATGAGTGGAAGTGCCCTATGCTCTCTAAGCTGTGTTTTTCAGATGTTTCAGGACTCACCAGACACTTCTCCAGAGTGGCTCTTGGCAATTTACATCCCGCCCATCAGTGTAGCAAGGCTCCCATTTCTCCATGGCCTGTCCTGCATTTCTGGTTTTGACACTTTTTTCAGCATGGCCCTTTTGACCGATGGGAAGCGAGACTTCTTTGTAGCGCTGATTTGCCTTTCCAGGTTGCTTGGTTGGCCAAAAAGGGCGTATGCGTTTTTTCCTGAATATATTCAGGAAAAAACGCATACGCCCTTTTTGGCCAAGGGCATCATTGTCAACGTTTTGCCGCTTTTCATGTGCTTTAAAGGTGATTCGTATCTACCTCCTGAAATCTGTTTCCTGCAATTCTGACTTGATTTCAAATCCTCTTCTTTGCCTTCCCTCAATATATTTGTGGACGAGAGTTATCATTTATAACTCTGCAGGTTTGTGAATTGCAGTGCTCTGAACCTCCATTTTACAACTCGTTTTTATGGGAGCTGGCCGCAAAATCGCAGAATGGCTTCAGGCCCTATTCTGGTTCCGGGGGTCAGGCTGAGCCTGTGGTTAATTCTTCTTTCTGATGGGAAAATAGAGTGACCTGTGCCTGTCCCAACACCAAGAGCTAGTCTCTCGTTGGTTCCACGTCTTCCCGTTTATCCTCAGGACAAATTGCAACCTGTACGGAACAGGAGGTTAAAGGTGCTGATGCTCCAAGTAGGGAGCTTGCTAGTAAAGCGGCTGGAATGGCGAACCCGGGCACAAGGAGATGAGAAATGAGGTGCGTTTTAGAAACCTTTCCCCATCACACGGTGTACCATCTTCTGGGTTTCTCATGCATGTTTTTGATGTAGGAAGATGCCCTTGAACCTGGAGATTTGGGACCCATGCGATGGGGACCACGCAGTATTACTTTAAAGGGTCTGCGTTTGCTCACCCAACCTCACCAAACCTCTCAGCCCCAAGAGTGTCCACCCTTATGTCTCATCCAGCTGTGCGTCTAGATATGGTCAATCCAGGTTGCATCACAGCCCCTGAACGCATTGTGTAAGAATTTCTCTCTCTTTCACTGTCTTTGTTTCATGGGTGTTTCAAAGTAATTTATTTTTATAATGGGGTTTAGCTGCTTTTCACTGCTGTGTTTATGCGGCTTTACACCCACTTGACACACTAACAGAGAGATATCAATACATAGGTTTTACGATTATTATTAGTCAGATATATTCTTGTGTGGTGAATAGGGCGTGTTGAGTCCAGTTCTCTGAGCAAGGAGTAGGTCTTGTCTATTACATATTGGGTTTATGGAATGGTATCTGAGCTAATTTGATACCCTTGTTTTATGTATCACCCCACCTCACCTTTCCCGTTAAGCAGCCATAGTGTGTTTTCTGCATGTGTGACTCTGTTCTGTTTTGTAATTCAGTTCAAGTGTAACAGTTTTTACATTCCCTCTAACAGTGATACCTTATGAGAAGTGTCCTTTTCTGTGTGACTTATTTCACTTAGAATCGTCGTACCTAAATCCACTCATCATGCTGCTACTAACCTTACGACATTGATTTCCTGGCTGAGTGATATTCCATTGTACATAAGGACCACAACTTCTTTATCCATTTTTCTCTTTCCTGGGATATTTAAGGTGGAATGAAGTGGAGGTCCTGGTCAACAGAGCAGCCCTAAACTTTGGGGTGCTTGTGTCTTGGTGATTTTTAATTTTCCCAATTTATACCCCCATGAGTGGAAGTGCCCTATGCTCTCTAAGCTGTGTTTTTCAGATGTTTCAGGACTCACCAGACACTTCTCCAGAGTGGCTCTTGGCAATTTACATCCCGCCCATCAGTGTAGCAAGGCTCCCATTTCTCCATGGCCTGTCCTGCATTTCTGGTTTTGACACTTTTTTCAGCATGGCCCTTTTGACCGATGGGAAGCGAGACTTCTTTGTAGCGCTGATTTGCCTTTCCAGGTTGCTTGGTTGGCCAAAAAGGGCGTATGCGTTTTTTCCTGAATATATTCAGGAAAAAACGCATACGCCCTTTTTGGCCAAGGGCATCATTGTCAACGTTTTGCCGCTTTTCATGTGCTTTAAAGGTGATTCGTATCTACCTCCTGAAATCTGTTTCCTGCAATTCTGACTTGATTTCAAATCCTCTTCTTTGCCTTCCCTCAATATATTTGTGGACGAGAGTTATCATTTATAACTCTGCAGGTTTGTGAATTGCAGTGCCCTGAACCTCCATTTTACAACTCGTTTTTATGGGAGCTGGCCGCAAAATCGCAGAATGGCTTCAGGCCCTATTCTGGTTCCGGGGGTCAGGCTGAGCCTGTGGTTAATTCTTCTTTCTGATGGGAAAATAGAGTGACCTGTGCCTGTCCCAACACCAAGAGCTAGTCTCTCGTTGGTTCCACGTCTTCCCGTTTATCCTCAGGACAAATTGCAACCTGTACGGAACAGGAGGTTAAAGGTGCTGATGCTCCAAGTAGGGAGCTTGCTAGTAAAGCGGCTGGAATGGCGAACCCGGGCACAAGGAGATGAGAAATGAGGTGCGTTTTAGAAACCTTTCCCCATCACACGGTGTACCATCTTCTGGGTTTCTCATGCATGTTTTTGATGTAGGAAGATGCCCTTGAACCTGGAGATTTGGGACCCATGCGATGGGGACCACGCAGTATTACTTTAAAGGGTCTGCGTTTGCTCACCCAACCTCACCAAACCTCTCAGCCCCAAGAGTGTCCACCCTTATGTCTCATCCAGCTGTGCGTCTAGATATGGTCAATCCAGGTTGCATCACAGCCCCTGAACGCATTGTGTAAGAATTTCTCTCTCTTTCACTGTCTTTGTTTCATGGGTGTTTCAAAGTAATTTATTTTTATAATGGGGTTTAGCTGCTTTTCACTGCTGTGTTTATGCCGCTTTACACCCACTTGACACACTAACAGAGAGATATCAATACATAGGTTTTACGATTATTATTAGTCAGATATATTCTTGTGCGGTGAATAGGGCGTGTTGAGTCCAGTTCTCTGAGCAAGGAGTAGGTCTTGTCTATTACATATTGGGTTTATGGAATGGTATCTGAGCTAATTTGATACCCTTGTTTTATGTATCACCCCACCTCACCTTTCCCGTTAAGCAGCCATAGTGTGTTTTCTGCATGTGTGACTCTGTTCTGTTTTGTAATTCAGTTCAAGTGTAACGGTTTTTACATTCCCTATATCAGTGATACCTTATGAGAAGTGTCCTTTTCTGTGTGACTTATTTCACTTAGAATCGTCGTACCTAAATCCACTCATCATGCTGCTACTAACCTTACGACATTGATTTCCTGGCTGAGTGATATTCCATTGTACATAAGGACCACAACTTCTTTATCCATTTTTCTCTTTCCTGGGATATTGAAGGTGGAATGAAGTGGAGGTCCTGGTCAACAGAGCAGCCCTAAACTTTGGGGTGCTTGTGTCTTGCTGATTTTTAATTTTCCCAATTTATACCCCCATGAGTGGAAGTGCCCTATGCTCTCTAAGCTGTGTTTTTCAGATGTTTCAGGACTCACCGGACACTTCTCCAGAGTGGCTCTTGGCAATTTACATCCCGCCCATCAGTGTAGCAAGGCTCCCATTTCTCCATGGCCTGTCCTGCATTTCTGGTTTTGACACTTTTTTCAGCATGGCCCTTTTGACCGATGGGAAGCGAGACTTCTTTGTAGCGCTGATTTGCCTTTCCAGGTTGCTTGGTTGGCCAAAAAGGGCGTATGCGTTTTTTCCTGAATATATTCAGGAAAAAACGCATACGCCCTTTTTGGCCAAGGGCATCATTGTCAACGTTTTGCCGCTTTTCATGTGCTTTAAAGGCGATTCGTATCTACCTCCTGAAATCTGTTTCCTGCAATTCTGCCTTGATTTCAAATCCTCTTCTTTGCCTTCCCTCAATATATTTGTGGACGAGAGTTATCATTTATAACTCTGCAGGTTTGTGAATTGCAGTGCCCTGAACCTCCATTTTACAACTCGTTTTTATGGGAGCTGGCCGCAAAATCGCAGAATGGCTTCAGGCCCTGTTCTGGTTCCGGGGGTCAGGCTGAGCCTGTGGTTAATTCTTCTTTCTGATGGGAAAATAGAGTGACCTGTGCCTGTCCCAACACCAAGAGCTAGTCTCTCGTTGGTTCCACGTCTTCCCGTTTATCCTCAGGACAAATTGCAACCTGTACGGAACAGGAGGTTAAAGGTGCTGATGCTCCAAGTAGGGAGCTTGCTAGTAAAGCGGCTGGAACGGCGAACCCGGGCACAAGGAGATGAGAAATGAGGTAAGTTTTAGAAACCTTTCCCCATCACACGGTGTACCGTCTTCTGGGTTTCTCATGCATGTTTTTGATGTAGGAAGATGCCCTTGAACCTGGAGATTTGGGACCCATGCGATGGGTACCACGCAGTATTCCTTTAAAGGGTCTGCGTTTGCTCACCCAACCTCACCAAACCTCTCAGCCCCAAGAGTGTCCACCCTTATGTCTCATCCAGCTGTGCGTCTAGATATGGTCAATCCAGGTTGCATCACAGCCCCTGAACGCATTGTGTAAGAATTTCTCTCTCTTTCACTGTCTTTGTTTCATGGTTGTTTCAAAGTAATTTATTTTTATAATGGGGTTTAGCTGCTTTTCACTGCTGTGTTTATGCGGCTTTACACCCACTTGACACACTAACAGAGAGATATCAATACATAGGTTTTACGATTATTATTAGTCAGATATATTCTTGTGCGGTGAATAGGGCGTGTTGAGTCCAGTTCTCTGAGCAAGGAGTAGGTTTTGTCTATTACATATTGGGTTTATGGAACGGTATCTGAGCTAATTTGATACCCTTGTTTTATGTATCACCCCACCTCACCTTTCCCGTTAAGCAGCCATAGTGTGTTTTCTGCATGTGTGACTCTGTTCTGTTTTGTAATTCAGTTCAAGTGTAACGGTTTTTACATTCCCTCTATCAGTGATACCTTATGAGAAGTGTCCTTTTCTGTGTGACTTATTTCACTTAGAATCGTCGTACCTAAATCCACTCATCATGCTGCTACTAACCTTACGACATTGATTTCCTGGCTGAGTGATATTCCATTGTACATAAGGACCACAACTTCTTTATCCATTTTTCTCTTTCCTGGGATATTTAAGGTGGAATGAAGTGGAGGTCCTGGTTAACAGAGCAGCCCTAAACTTTGGGGTGCTTGTGTCTTGCTGATTTTTAATTTTCCCAATTTATACCCCCATGAGTGGAAGTGCCCTATGTTCTCTAAGCTGTGTTTTTCAGATGTTTCAGGACTCACCGGACACTTCTCCAGAGTGGCTCTTGGCAATTTACATCCCGCCCATCAGTGTAGCAAGGCTCCCATTTCTCCATGGCCTGTCCTGCATTTCTGGTTTTGACACTTTTTTCAGCATGGCCCTTTTGACCGATGGGAAGCGAGACTTCTTTGTAGCGCTGATTTGCCTTTCCAGGTTGCTTGGTTGGCCAAAAAGGGCGTATGCGTTTTTTCCTGAATATATTCAGGAAAAAACGCATACGCCCTTTTTGGCCAAGGGCATCATTGTCAACGTTTTGCCGCTTTTCATGTGCTTTAAAGGCGATTCGTATCTACCTCCTGAAATCTGTTTCCTGCAATTCTGCCTTGATTTCAAATCCTCTTCTTTGCCTTCCCTCAATATATTTGTGGACGAGAGTTATCATTTATAACTCTGCAGGTTTGTGAATTGCAGTGCCCTGAACCTCCATTTTACAACTCGTTTTTATGGGAGCTGGCCACAAAATCGCAGAATGGCTTCAGGCCCTGTTCTGGTTCCGGGGGTCAGGCTGAGCCTGTGGTTATTTCTTCTTTCTGATGGGAAAATAGAGTGACCTGTGCCTGTCCCAACACCAAGAGCTAGTCTCTCGTTGGTTCCACGTCTTCCCGTTTATCCTCAGGACAAATTGCAACCTGTACGGAACAGGAGGTTAAAGGTGCTGATGCTCCAAGTAGGGAGCTTGCTAGTAAAGCGGCTGGAATGGCGAACCCGGGCACAAGGAGATGAGAAATGAGGTGCGTTTTAGAAACCTTTCCCCATCACACGGTGTACCATCTTCTGGGTTTCTCATGCATGTTTTTGATGTAGGAAGATGCCCTTGAACCTGGAGATTTGGGACCCATGCGATGGGTACCACGCAGTATTACTTTAAAGGGTCTGCGTTTGCTCACCCAACCTCACCAAACCTCTCAGCCCCAAGAGTGTCCAACCTTATGTCTCATCCAGCTGTGCGTCTAGATATGGTCAATCCAGGTTGCATCACAGCCCCTGAACGCATTGTGTAAGAATTTCTCTCTCTTTCACTGTCTTTGTTTCATGGGTGTTTCAAAGTAATTTATTTTTATAATGAGGTTTAGCTGCTTTTCACTGCTGTGTTTATGCGGCTTTACACCCACTTGACACACTAACAGAGAGATATCAATACATAGGTTTTACGATTATTATTAGTCAGATATATTCTTGTGCGGTGAATAGGGCGTGTTGAGTCCAGTTCTCTGAGCAAGGAGTAGGTCTTGTCTATTACATATTGGGTTTATGGAATGGTATCTGAGCTAATTTGATACCCTTGTTTTATGTATCACCCCACCTCACCTTTCCCGTTAAGCAGCCATAGTGTGTTTTCTGCATGTGTGACTCTGTTCTGTTTTGTAATTCAGTTCAAGTGTAACAGTTTTTACATTCCCTCTAACAGTGATACCTTATGAGAAGTGTCCTTTTCTGTGTGACTTATTTCACTTAGAATCGTCGTACCTAAATCCACTCATCATGCTGCTACTAACCTTACGACATTGATTTCCTGGCTGAGTGATATTCCATTGTACATAAGGACCACAACTTCTTTATCCATTTTTCTCTTTCCTGGGATATTTAAGGTGGAATGAAGTGGAGGTCCTGGTCAACAGAGCAGCCCTAAACTTTGGGGTGCTTGTGTCTTGCTGATTTTTAATTTTCCCAATTTATACCCCCATGAGTGGAAGTGCCCTATGCTCTCTAAGCTGTGTTTTTCAGATGTTTCAGGACTCACCAGACACTTCTCCAGAGTGGCTCTTGGCAATTTACATCCCGCCCATCAGTGTAGCAAGGCTCCCATTTCTCCATGGCCTGTCCTGCATTTCTGGTTTTGACACTTTTTTCAGCATGGCCCTTTTGACCGATGGGAAGCGAGACTTCTTAGTAGCGCTGATTTGCCTTTCCAGGTTGCTTGGTTGGCCAAAAAGGGCGTATGCGTTTTTTCCTGAATATATTCAGGAAAAAACGCATACGCCCTTTTTGGCCAAGGGCATCATTGTCAACGTTTTGCCGCTTTTCATGTGCTTTAAAGGCGATTCGAATCTACCTCCTGAAATCTGTTTCCTGCAATTCTGCCTTGATTTCAAATCCTCTTCTTTGCCTTCCCTCAATATATTTGTGGACGAGAGTTATCATTTATAACTCTGCAGGTTTGTGAATTGCAGTGCCCTGAACCTCCATTTTACAACTCGCTTTTTAGGGAGCTGCCCGCAAAAGCGCAGGATGGCTTCAGGCCCGGTTCTGGTTCCGGGGGGCAGGCTGAGCCTGTGGTTAATTCTTCTTCCTGATGGGAAAATAGAGTGACCTGTGCCTGTCCCAACACCAAGAGCTAGTCTTTCATTGGTTCCACGTCTTCCCGTTCATCCTCAGTACAAATTGCAACCTGTACGGAACAGGAGGTTAAAGGTGCTGATGCTCCAAGGAGGGAGATTGCTAGTAAAGTGGCTGGAATGGCGAACCCGGGCACAAGCAGATGAGAAATGAGGTGCGTTTTAGAAACCTTTCCCCATCACACGGTGTACCATCTTCTGGGTATCTCATGCATGTTTTCGATGTAGGAAGATGCCCTTGAACCTGGAGATTTGGGACCCATGCGATGGGTACCACGCAGTATTACTTTAAAGGGTCTGCGTTTGCTCACCCAACCTCACCAAACCTCTCAGCCCCAAGAGTGTCCACCCTTATGTCTCATCCAGCTGTGGGTCTAGATATGGTCAATCCAGGTTGCATCACAGCCCCTGAACGCATTGTGTAAGAATTTCTCTCTCTTTCACTGTCTTTGTTTCATGGGTTTTTCAAAGTAATTTATTTTTATAATGGGGTTTAGCTGCTTTTCACTGCTGTGTTTATGCCGCTTTTTACCCACTTGACACACTAACAGAGAGATATCAATACATAGGTTTTAAGATTATTACTAGTCAGATATATTCTTGTGCGGTGAATAGGGCGTGTTGAGTCCAGTTCTCTGAGCAAGGAGTAGGTCTTGTCTATTACATATTGGGTTTATGGAACGGTATCTGAGCTAATTTGAAACCCTTGTTTTATGTATCACCCCACCTCACCTTTCCCGTTAAGCAGCCATAGTGTGTTTTCTGCATGTGTGACTCTGTTCTGTTTTGTAATTCAGTTCAAGTGTAACGGTTTTTACATTCCCTCTATAAGTGATACCTTATGAGAAGTGTTCTTTTCTGTGTGACTTATTTCACTTAGAGTCGTCGTACCTAAATCCACTCATCATGCTGCTCCTAGCCTTATGACATTGATTTCACGGCTGAGTGATATTCCATTGTACATAAGGACCACAACTTCTTTATCCATTTTTCTCTATCCTGGGATATTGAAGGTGGAATGAAGTGGAGGTCCTTGTCAACAGAGCAGCCCTAAACTTTGGGGTGCTTGTGTCTTGCTGATTTTTCATTTTCCCAATTTATACCCCCATGAGTGGAAGTGCCCTATGCTCTCTAAGCTTTGCTTTTTAGACCTTTCAGGACTCACCGTACACTTCTCCAGAGTGGCTGTTGACAATTTACATCCCGCCCATCAGTGTAGCAAGGCTCCCATTTCTCCATGGCCTGTCCTGCATTTCTGGTGTTGACACTTTTTTCAGCATGGCCCTTTTGACCGATGGGAAGCGAGACATCTTTGTAGCGCTGATTTGCCTTTCCAGGTTGCTTGGTTGGCCAAAAAGGGCGTATGCGTTTTTTCCTGAATATATTCAGGAAAAAACGCATACGCCCTTTTTGGCCAAGGGCATCATTGTCAACGTTTTGCCGCTTTTCATGTGCTTTAAAGGCGATTCGAATCTACCTCCTGAATTCTGTTTCCTGCAATTCTGCCTTGATTTGAAATCCTCTTCTTTGCCTTCCCTCAATATATTTGTGGATGAGAGTTATCATTTATAACTCTGCAGGTTTGTGAACTGCAGTGCCCTGAACCTCCATTTTACAACTCGCTTTTTAGGGAGCTGGCCGCAAAAGCGCAGGATGGCTTCAGGCCCTGTTCTGGTTCCGGGGGACAGGCTGAGCCTGTGGTTAATTCTTCTTCCTGATGGGAAAATAGAGTGACCTGTGCCTGTCCCAACACCAAGAGCTAGTCTTTCATTGGTTCCACGTCTTCCCGTTCATCCTCAGTACAAATTGCAACCTGTACGGAACAGGAGGTTAAAGGTGCTGATGCTCCAAGGAGGGAGATTGCTAGTAAAGTGGCTGGAATGGCGAACCCGGGCACAAGCAGATGAGAAATGAGGTGCGTTTTAGAAACCTTTCCCCATCACACGGTGTACCATCTTCTGGGTATCTCATGCATGTTTTCGATGTAGGAAGATACCCTTGAACCTGGAGATTTGGGACCCATGCGATGGGTACCACGCAGTATTATTTAAAGGGTCTGCGTTTGCTCACCCAACCTCACCAAACCTCTCAGCCGCAACAGTGTCCACCCTTAGGTCTCATCCAGCTGTGGGTCTAGATATGGTCAATCCAGGTTGCATCACAGCCCCTGAACGCATTGTGTAAGAATTTCTCTCTCTTTCACTGTCTTTGTTTCATGGGTTTTTCAAAGTAATTTATTTTTATAATGGGGTTTAGCTGCTTTTCACTGCTGTGTTTATGCCGCTTTTTACCCACTTGACACACTAACAGAGAGATATCAATACACAGGTTTTAAGATTATTACTAGTCAGATATATTTTTGTGCGGTGAATAGGGCGTGTTGAGTCCAGTTCTCTGAGCAAGGAGTAGGTCTTGTCTATTACATATTGGGTTTATGGAACGGTATCTGAGCTAATTTGAAACCCTTGTTTTATGTATCACCCCACCTCACCTTTCCCGTTAAGCAGCCATAGTGTGTTTTCTGCATGTGTGACTCTGTTCTGTTTTGTAATTCAGTTCAAGTGTAACGGTTTTTACATTCCCTCTATAAGTGATACCTTATGAGAAGTGTCCTTTTCTGTGTGACTTATTTCACTTAGAGCCGTCGTACCTAAATCCACTCATCATGCTGCTCCTAGCTTTATGACATTGATTTCACGGCTGAGTGATATTCCATTGTACATAAGGACCACAACTTCTTTATCCATTTTTCTCTTTCCTGGGATATTGAAGGTGGAATGAAGTGGAGGTCCTTGTCAACAGAGCAGCCCTAAACTTTGGGGTGCTTGTGTCTTGCTGATTTTTAATTTTCCCAATTTATACCCCTAGGAGTGGAAGTGCCCTATGCTCTCTAAGCTTTGCTTTTTAGACCTTTCAGGACTCACCGTACACTTCTCCAGAGTGGCTGTTGACAATTTACATCCCGCCCATCAGTGTAGCAAGGCTCCCATTTCTCCATGGCCTGTCCTGCATTTCTGGTGTTGACACTTTTTTCAGCATGGCCCTTTTGACCGATGGGAAGCGAGACATCTTTGTAGCGCTGATTTGCCTTTCCAGGTTGCCTGGTTGGCCAAAAAGGGCGTATGCGTTTTTTCCTGAATATATTCAGGAAAAAACGCATACGCCCTTTTTGGCCAAGGGCATCATTGTCAACGTTTTGCCGCTTTTCATGTGCTTTAAAGGCGATTCGAATCTACCTCCTGAAATCTGTTTCCTGCAATTCTGCCTTGATTTCAAATCCTCTTCTTTGCCTTCCCTCAATATATTTGTGGATGAGAGTTATCATTTATAACTCTGCAGGTTTGTGAACTGCAGTGCCCTGAACCTCCATTTTACAACTCGCTTTTTAGGGAGCTGGCCGCAAAAGCGCAGGATGGCTTCAGGCCCTGTTCTGGTTCCGGGGGGCAGGCTGAGCCTGTGGTTAATTCTTCTTCCTGATGGGAAAATAGAGTGACCTGTGCCTGTCCCAACACCAAGAGCTAGTCTTTCATTGGTTCCACGTCTTCCCGTTCATCCTCAGTACAAATTACAACCTGTACGGAACAGGAGGTTAAAGGTGCTGATGCTCCAAGTAGGGAGATTGCTAGTAAAGTGGCTGGAATGGCGAACCCGGGCACAAGCAGATGAGAAATGAGGTGCGTTTTAGAAACCTTTCCCCATCACACGGTGTACCATCTTCTGGGTATCTCATGCATGTTTTCGATGTAGGAAGATACCCTTGAACCTGGAGATTTGGGACCCATGCGATGGGTACCACGCAGTATTATTTAAAGGGTCTGCGTTTGCTCACCCAACCTCACCAAACCTCTCAGCCGCAACAGTGTCCACCCTTAGGTCTCATCCAGCTGTGGGTCTAGATATGGTCAATCCAGGTTGCATCACAGCCCCTGAACGCATTGTGTAAGAATTTCTCTCTCTTTCACTGTCTTTGTTTCATGGGTTTTTCAAAGTAATTTATTTTTATAATGGGGTTTAGCTGCTTTTCACTGCTGAGTTTATGCCGCTTTTTACCCACTTGACACACTAACAGAGAGATATCAATACATAGGTTTTAAGATTATTACTAGTCAGATATATTCTTGTGCGGTGAATAGGGCGTGTTGAGTCCAGTTCTCTGAGCAAGGAGTAGGTCTTGTCTATTACATATTGGGTTTATGGAACGGTATCTGAGCTAATTTGAAACCCTTGTTTTATGTATCACCCCACCTCACCTTTCCCGTGAAGCAGCCATAGTGTGTTTTCTACATGTGTGACTCTGTTCTGTTTTCTGATTCACTTCAAGTGTAACGGTTTTTACATTCCCTCTATCAGTGATACCTTTTGAGAAGTGTCCTTTTCTGTGTGACTTATTTCACTTAGAATCGTTGTACCTAAATCCACTCATCATGCTGCTACTAGCCTTATGACATTGATTTCATGGCTGAGTGATATTCCATTGTACATAAGGACCACAACTTCTTTATCCATTTTTCTCTTTCCTGGGATATTGAAGGTGGAATGAAGTGGAGGTCCTTGTCAACAGCGCAGCCCTAAACTTTGGGGCGCTTGTGTCTTGCTGATTTTTAATTTTCCCAATTTATACCCCCATGAGTGGAAGTGCCCTATGCTCTCTAAGCTTTGCTTTTTAGACGTTTCAGGACTCACCGTACACTTCTCCAGAGTGGCTGTTGACAATTTACATCCCGCCCATCAGTGTAGCAAGGCTCCCATTTCTCCATGGCCTGTCCTGCATTTCTGGTTTTGACACTTTTTTCAGCATGGCCCTTTTGACCGATGGGAAGCGAGACATCTTTGTAGCGCTGATTTGTCTTTCCAGGTTGCTTGGTTGGCCAAAAAGGGCGTATGCGTTTTTTCCTGAATATATTCAGGAAAAAACGCATACGCCCTTTTTGGCCAAGGGCATCATTGTCAACGTTTTGCCGCTTTTCATGTGCTTTAAAGGCGATTCGAATCTACCTCCTGAAATCTGTTTCCTGCAATTCTGCCTTGATTTCAAATCCTCTTCTTTGCCTTCCCTCAATATATTTGTGGATGAGAGTTATCATTTATAACTCTGCAGGTTTGTGAATTGCAGTGCCCTGAACCTCCAATTTACAACTCGCTTTTTAGGGAGCTGCCCGCAAAAGCGCAGGATGGCTTCAGGCCCTGTTCTGGTTCCGGGGGGCAGGCTGAGCCTGTGGTTAATTCTTCTTCCTGATGGGAAAATAGAGTGACCTGTGCCTGTCCCAACACCAAGAGCTAGTCTTTCATTGGTTCCACGTCTTCCCGTTCATCCTCAGTACAAATTGCAACCTGTACGGAACAGGAGGTTAAAGGTGCTGATGCTCCAAGGAGGGAGATTGCTAGTAAAGTGGCTGGAATGGCGAACCCGGGCACAAGCAGATGAGAAATGAGGTGCGTTTTAGAAACCTTTCCCCATCACACGGTGTACCATCTTATGGGTATCTCATGCATGTTTTCGATGTAGGAAGATGCCCTTGAACCTGGAGATTTGGGACCCATGCGATGGATACCACGCAGTATTACTTTAAAGGGTCTGCGTTTGCTCACCCAACCTCACCAAACCTCTCAGCCGCAACAGTGTCCACCCTTATGTCTCATCCAGCTGTGGGTCTAGATATGGTCAATCCAGGTTGCATCACAGCCCCTGAACGCATTGTGTAAGAATTTCTCTCTCTTTCACTGTCTTTGTTTCATGGGTTTTTCAAAGTAATTTATTTTTATAATGGGGTTTAGCTGCTTTTCACTGCTGTTTTTATGCCGCTTTTTACCCACTTGACACAGTAACAGAGAGATATCAATACATAGGTTTTAAGATTATTACTAGTCAGATATATTCTTGTGCGGTGAATAGGGCGTGTTGAGTCCAGTTCTCTGAGCAAGGAGTAGGTCTTGTCTATTACATATTGGGTTTATGGAACGGTATCTGAGCTAATTTGAAACCCTTGTTTTATGTATCACCCCACCTCACCTTTCCCGTTAAGCAGCCATAGTGTGTTTTCTGCATGTGTGACTCTGTTCTGTTTTGTAATTCAGTTCAAGTGTAACGGTTTTTACATTCCCTCTATAAGTGATACCTTATGAGAAGTGTCCTTTTCTGTGTGACTTATTTCACTTAGAGTCGTCGTACCTAAATCCACTCATCATGCTGCTACTAGCCTTATGACATTGATTTCACGGCTGAGTGATATTCCATTGTACATAAGGACCACAACTTCTTTATCCATTTTTCTCTTTCCTGGGATATTGAAGGTGGAATGAAGTGGAGGTCCTTGTCAACAGAGCAGCCCTAAACTTTGGGGTGCTTGTGTCTTGCTGATTTTTAATTTTCCCAATTTATAACCCCATGAGTGGAAGTGCCGTATGCTCTCTAAGCTTTGTTTTTTAGATGTTTCAGGACTCACCGTACGCTTCTCCAGAGTGGCTGTTGGCAATTTACATCCCGCCCATCAGTGTAGCAAGGCTCCCATTTCTCCATGGCCTGTCCCGCATTTCTGGTTTTGACACTTTTTTCAGCATGGCCTTTTTAACCGATGGGAAGCGAGACATCTTTGTAGCGCTGATTTGCCTTTCCAGGTTGCTTGGTTGGCCAAAAAGGGCGTATGCGTTTTTTCCTGAATATATTCAGGAAAAAACGCATACGCCCTTTTTGGCCAAGGGCATCATTGTCAACGTTTTGCCGCTTTTCATGTGCTTTAAAGGCGATTGGAATCTACCTCCTGAAATCTGTTTCCTGCAATTCTGCCTTGATTTCATATCCTCTTCTTTGCCTTCCCTCAATATATTTGTGGACGAGAGTTATCATTTATAACTCTGCAGGTTTGTGAATTGCAGTGCCCTGAACCTCCATTTTATAACTCGCATTTTTGGGAGATGGCCGCAAAAGCGCAGGATGGCTTCAGGCCCTGTTCTTGTTCCGGGGGGCAGGCTGAGCCTGTGGTTAATTCTTCTTCCTGATGGGAAAATAGAGTGACCTGTGCCTGTCCCAACACCAAGAGCTAGTCTCTCATTGGTTCCACGTCTTCCCGTTCATCCTCAGGACAAATTGCAACCTGTACGGAACAGGAGGTTAAAGGTGCTGATGCTCCAAGTAGGGAGATTGCTAGTCAAGCGGCTGGAATAGCGAACCCGGGCACAAGGAGATGAGAAATGAGGTACGTTTTAGAAACCTTTCCCCATCACACGGTGTACCATCTTCTGGGTTTCTCATGCATGTTTTCGATGTAGGAAGATGCCCTTGAAATTGGAGATTTGGGACCCATGCGATGGGTACCATGCAGTATTACTTTAAAGGGTCTGCGTTTGCTCACCCAACCTCACCAAACCTCTCAGCCCCAAGAGTGTCCACCCTTATGTCTCATCCAGCTGTGGGTCTAGATATGGTCAATCCAGGTTGCATCACAGCCCGTGTACGCATTGTGTAAGAATTTCTATCTCTTTCACTGTCTTTGTTTCATGGGTTTTTCAAAGTAATTTATTTTTATAATGGGGTTTAGCTGCTTTTCACTGCTGTGTTTATGCCGCTTTACACCCACTTGACACACTAACAGAGAGATATCAATACATAGGTTTTAAGATTATTACTAGTCAGATATATTCTTGTGCGGTGAATAGGGCGTGTTGAGTCCAGTTCTCTGAGCAAGGAGTAGGTCTTGTCTATTACATATTGGGTTTATGGAACGGTATCTGAGCTAATTTGAAACCCTTGTTTTATGTATCACCCCACCTCACCTTTCCCGTTAAGCAGCCATAGTGTGTTTTCTGCATGTGTGACTCTGTTCTGTTTTGTAATTCAGTTCAAGTGTAACGGTTTTTACATTCCCTCTATCAGTGATACCTTATGAGAAGTGTCCTTTTCTGTGTGACTTATTTCACTTAGAATCGTCGTACCTAAATCCACTCATCATGCTGCTACTAGCCTTATGACATTGATTTCATGGCAGAGTGATATTCCATTGTACATAAGGACCACAACTTCTTTATCCATTTTTCTCTTTCCTGGGATATTGAAGGTGGAATGAAGTGGAGGTCCTTGTCAACAGAGCAGCCCTAAACTTTGGGGTGCTTGTGTCTTGCTGATTTTTCATTTTCCCAATTTATACCCCCATGAGTGGAAGTGCCCTATGCTCTCTAAGCTGTGTTTTTTAGATGTTTCAGGACACACCGTACTCTTCTCCAGAGTGGCTGTTGGCAATTTACATCCCGCCCATCAGTGTAGCAAGGCTCCCATTTCTCCATGGCCTGTCCTGCATTTCTGGTTTTGACACTTTTTTCAGCATGGCCCTTTTAACCGATGGGAAGCGAGACTTCTTTGTAGCGCTGATTTGCCTTTCCAGGTTGCTTGGTTGGCCAAAAAGGGCGTATGCGTTTTTTCCTGAATATATTCAGGAAAAAACGCATACGCCCTTTTTGGCCAAGGGCATCATTGTCAACGTTTTGCCGCTTTTCATGTGCTTTAAAGGCGATTCGAATCTACCTCCTGAAATCTGTTTCCTGCAATTCTGCCTTGATTTCAAATCCTCTTCTTTGCCTTCCCTCAATATATTTGTGGACGAGAGTTATCATTTATAACTCTGCAGGTTTGTGAATTGCAGTGCCCTGAACCTCCATTTTACAACTCGCGTTTTTGGGAGATGGCCGCAAAAGCGCAGGATGGCTTCAGGCCCTGTTCTTGATCCGGGGGGCAGGCTGAGCCTGTGGTTAATTCTTCTTCCTGATGGGAAAATAGAGTGACCTGTGCCTGTCCCAACACCAAGAGCTAGTCTCTCATTGGTTCCACGTCTTCCCGTTCATCCTCAGGACAAATTGCAACCTGTACGGAACAGGAGTTTAAAGGTGCTGATGCTCCAAGTAGGGAGATTGCTAGTAAAGCGGCTGGAATAGCGAACCCGGGCACAAGCAGATGAGAAATGAGGTGCGTTTTAGAAACCTTTCCCCATCACACGGTGTACCATCTTCTGGGTTTCTCATGCATGTTTTCGATGTAGGAAGATGCCCTTGAACCTGGAGATTTGGGACCCATGCGATGGGTACCATGCAGTATTACTTTAAAGGGTCTGCGTTTGCTCACCCAACCTCACCAAACCTCTCAGCCCCAAGAGTGTCCACCCTTATGTCTCATCCAGCTGTGGGTCTAGATATGGTCAATCCAGGTTGCATCACAGCCCCTGAACGCATTGTGTAAGAATTTCTCTCTCTTTCACTGTCTTTGTTTCATGGGTTTTTCAAAGTAATTTATTTTTATAATGGGGTTTAGCTGCTTTTCACTGCTGTGTTTATGCCGCTTTTTACCCACTTGACACACTAACAGAGAGATATCAATACATAGGTTTTAAGATTATTACTAGTCAGATATATTCTTGTGCGGTGAATAGGGCGTGTTGAGTCCAGTTCTCTGAGCAAGGAGTAGGTCTTGTCTATTACATATTGGGTTTATGGAACGGTATCTGAGCTAATTTGAAACCCTTGTTTTATGTATCACCCCACCTCACCTTTCCCGTTAAGCAGCCATAGTGTGTTTTCTGCATGTGTGACTCTGTTCTGTTTTGTAATTCAGTTCAAGTGTAACGGTTTTTACATTCCCTCTATAAGTGATACCTTATGAGAAGTGTCCTTTTCTGTGTGACTTATTTCACTTAGAATCGTCGTACCTAAATCCACTCATCATGCTGCTACTAGCCTTATGACATTGATTTCATGGCTGAGTGATATTCCATTGTACATAAGGACCACAACTTCTTTATCCATTTTTCTCTTTCCTGCGATATTGAAGGTGGAATGAAGTGGAGGTCCTTGTCAACAGAGCAGTCCTAAACTTTGGGGTGCTTGTGTCTTGCTGATTTTTAATTTTCCCAATTTATAACCCCATGAGTGGAAGTGCCGTATGCTCTCGAAGCTTTGTTTTTTAGATGTTTCAGGACACACCGTACGCTTCTCCAGAGTGGCTGTTGGCAATTTACATCCCGCCCATCAGTGTAGCAAGGCTCCCATTTCTCCATGGCCTGTCCTGCATTTCTGGTTTTGACACTTTTTTCAGCATGGCCTTTTTAACCGATGGGAAGCGCGACATCTTTGTAGCGCTGATTTGCCTTTCCAGGTTGCTTGGTTGGCCAAAAAGGGCGTATGCGTTTTTTCCTGAATATATTCAGGAAAAAACGCATACGCCCTTTTTGGCCAAGGGCATCATTGTCAACGTTTTGCCGCTTTTCATGTGCTTTAAAGGCGATTCGAATCTACCTCCTGAAATCTGTTTCCTGCAATTCTGCCTTGATTTCAAATCCTCTTCTTTGCCTTCCCTCAATATATTTGTGGACGAGAGTTATCATTTATAACTCTGCAGGTTTGTGAATTGCAGTGCCCTGAACCTCCATTTTACAACTCGCTTTTTAGGGAGCTGGCCGCAATAGCGCAGGATGGCTTCAGGCCCTGTTCTGGTTCCGGGTGGCAGGCTGAGCCTGTGGTTGATTCTTCTTCCTGATGGGAAAATAGAGTGACCTGTGCCTGTCCCAACACGAAGAGCTAGTCTCTCATTGGATCCACGTCTTCCCGTTCATCCTCAGGACAAATTGCAACCTGTACGGAACAGGAGGTTAAAGGTGATGATGCTCCAAGTAGGGAGATTGCTAGTAAAGCGGCTGGAATAGCGAACCCAGGCACAAGGAGATGAGAAATGAGGTGCGTTTTAGAAACCTTTCCCCATCACACGGTGTACCATCTTCTGGGTTTCTCATGCATGTTTTCGATGTAGGAAGATGCCCTTGAACCTGGAGATTTGGGACCCATGCGATGGGTACCATGCAGTATTACTTTAAAGGGTCTGCGTTTGCTCACCCAACCTCACCAAACCTCTCAGCCCCAAGAGTGTCCACCCTTATGTCTCATCCAGCTGTGGGTCTAGATATGGTCAATCCAGGTTGCATCACAGCCCGTGAACGCATTGTGTAAGAATTTCTCTCTCTTTCACTGTCTTTGTTTCATGGGTTTTTCAAAGTAATTTATTTTTATAATGGGGTTTAGCTGCTTTTCACTGCTGTGTTTATGCCGCTTTTTACCCACTTGACACACTAACAGAGAGATATCAATACATAGGTTTTAAGATTATTACTAGTCAGATATATTCTTGTGCGGTGAATAGGGCGTGTTGAGTCCAGTTCTCTGAGCAAGGAGTAGGTCTTGTCTATTACATATTGGGTTTATGGAACGGTATCTGAGCTAATTTGAAACCCTTGTTTTATGTATCACCCCACCTCACCTTTCCCGTTAAGCAGCCATAGTGTGTTTTCTGCATGTGTGACTCTGTTCTGTTTTGTAATTCAGTTCAAGTGTAACGGTTTTTACATTCCCTCTATAAGTGATACCTTATGAGAAGTGTCCTTTTCTGTGTGACTTATTTCACTTAGAGTCGTCGTACCTAAATCCACTCATCATGCTGCTACTAGCCTTATGACATTGATTTCACGGCTGAGTGATATTCCATTGTACATAAGGACCACAACTTCTTTATCCATTTTTCTCTTTCCTGGGATATTGAAGGTGGAATGAAGTGGAGGTCCTTGTCAACAGAGCAGCCCTAAACTTTGGGGTGCTTGTGTCTTGCTGATTTTTAATTTTCCCAATTTATAACCCCATGAGTGGAAGTGCCGTATGCTCTCTAAGCTTTGTTTTTTAGATGTTTCAGGACTCACCGTACGCTTCTCCAGAGTGGCTGTTGGCAATTTACATCCCGCCCATCAGTGTAGCAAGGCTCCCATTTCTCCATGGCCTGTCCTGCATTTCTGGTTTTGACACTTTTTTCAGCATGGCCTTTTTAACCGATGGGAAGCGAGACATCTTTGTAGCGCTGATTTGCCTTTCCAGGTTGCTTGGTTGGCCAAAAAGGGCGTATGCGTTTTTTCCTGAATATATTCAGGAAAAAACGCATACGCCCTTTTTGGCCAAGGGCATCATTGTCAACGTTTTGCCGCTTTTCATGTGCTTTAAAGGCGATTGGAATCTACCTCCTGAAATCTGTTTCCTGCAATTCTGCCTTGATTTCAAATCCTCTTCTTTGCCTTCCCTCAATATATTTGTGGACGAGAGTTATCATTTATAACTCTGCAGGTTTGTGAATTGCTGTGCCCTGAACCTCCATTTTATAACTCGCGTTTTTGGGAGATGGCCGCAAAAGCGCAGGATGGCTTCAGGCCCTGTTCTTGTTCCGGGGGGCAGGCTGAGCCTGTGGTTAATTCTTCTTCCTGATGGGAAAATAGAGTGACCTGTGCCTGTCCCAACACCAAGAGCTAGTCTCTCATTGGTTCCACGTCTTCCCGTTCATCCTCAGGACAAATTGCAACCTGTACGGAACAGGAGGTTAAAGGTGCTGATGCTCCAAGTAGGGAGATTGCTAGTCAAGCGGCTGGAATAGCGAACCCGGGCACAAGGAGTTGAGAAATGAGGTGCCTTTTAGAAACCTTTCCCCATCACACGGTGTACCATCTTCTGGGTTTCTCATGCATGTTTTCGATGTAGGAAGATGCCCTTGAACCTGGAGATTTGGGACCCATGCGATGGGTACCACACAGTATTACTTTAAAGAGTCTGCGTTTGCTCACCCAACCTCACCAAATCTCTCGGCCCCAAGAGTGTCCACCCTTATGTCTCATCCAGCTGTGGGTCTAGATATGGTCAATCCAGGTTGCATCACAGCCCCTGAACTCATTGTGTATGAATTTCTATCTCTTTCACTGTTGTTGTTTCATGGGTTTTTCAAAGTAATTTATTTTCATAATGGGGTTTAGCTGCTTTTCACTGCTGTGTTTATGCCGCTTTACACCCATTTGACACACTAACAGAGAGATATTAATACATAGGTTTTAAGATTATTACTAGTCAGGTATATTCTTGTGTGGTGAATAGGGCGTGTTGAGTCCAGTTCTCTGAGCTAGGAGTAGGTGTTGTCTATTACATATTGGGTTTATGGAACGGTATCTGAGCTAATTTGATACCCTTGTTTTATGTATCACCCCACCTCACCTTTCCCGTTAAGCAGCCATAGTCTGTTTTCTGCATGTGTGACTCTGTTCTGTTCTGTAATTCAGTTCAAGTGTAACGGTTTTTACATTCCCTCTATAAGTGATACCTTATGAGAAGTGTCCTTTTCTGTGTGACTTATTTCACTTAGAATCGTCATACCTAAATCCACTCATCATGCTGCTACTAACCTTATGACATTGATTTCATGGCTGAGTGATATTCCATTGTACATAAGGACCACAACTTCTTTATCCATTTTTCTCTTTCCTGGGATATTTAAGGTGGAATGAAGTGGAGGTCCTTGCCAACAGAGCAGCCCTCAACTTTGGGGTGCTTGTGTCTTGCAGATTTTTTATTTTCCCAATTTATACCCCCATGAGTGGAAGTGCCCTATGCTCTCTAACTGTGTTTTTCAGATGTTTTAGGACACACCGTACACTTCTCCAGAGTGGCTGTTGGCAATTTACATCCCGCCCATCAGTGTAGCAAGGCTCCCATTTCTCCATGGCCTGTCCTGCATTTCTGGTTTTGAGACTTTTTTCAGCATGGCCCTTTTGACCGATGGGAAGCGAGACTTCTTTGTAGCGCTGATTTGCCTTTCCAGGTTGCTTGGTTGGCCAAAAAGGGCGTATGCGTTTTTTCCTGAATATATTCAGGAAAAAACGCATACGCCCTTTTTGGCCAAGGGCATCATTGTCAACATTTTGCCGCTTTTCATGTGCTTTAAAGGCGATTCGAATCTACCTCCTGAAATCTGTTTCCTGAAATTCTGCCTTGATTTCAAATCCTCTTCTTTGCCTTCCCTCAATATATTTGTGGACGAGAGTTATCATTTATAACTCTGCAGGTTTGTGAATTGCAGTGCCCTGAACCTCAATATTACAACTCGCTTTTTGGGAGCTGGCTGCAAAAGCGCATGATGGCTTCAGGCCCTGTTCTGGTTCCGGGGGGCAGGCTGAGCCTGTGGTTAATTCTTCTTCCTGATGGGAAAATAGAGTGACCTGTGTCTTTCCCAACACCAAGAGCTAGTCTCTCATTGGTTCCACGTCTTCCCGTTCATCCTCAGGACAAATTGCAACCTGTACGAAACAGGAGGTTAAAGGTGCTGATGCTCCAAGTAGGGAGATTGCTAGTAAAGCGGCTGGAATGGCGAACCCGGGCACAAGGAGATGAGAAATGAGGTGCATTTTAGAAACCTTTCCCCATCACACGGTGCACCATCTTCTGGGTTTCTCATGCATGTTTTCGATGTAGGAAGATGCCCTTGAACCTGGAGATTTGGGACCCATGCGATGGGTACCACGCAGTATTACTTTAAAGGGTCTGCGTTTGCTCACCCAACCTCACCAAACCTCTCAGCCCCAAGAGTGTCCACCCTTATGTCTCATCCAGCTGTGGGTCTAGATATGGTCAATCCAGGTTGCATCACAGCTCCTGAAGGCATTGTGTAAGAATTTCTCTCTCTTTCACCGTCTTTGTTTCATGGGTTTTTCAAAGTAATTTATTTTCATAATGGGGTTTAGCTGCTTTTCACTGCTGTGTTTATGCCGCTATACACCCACTTGACACACTAACAGAGAGATATTAATACATAGGTTTTAAGATTATTACTAGTCAGATATATTCTTGTGTGGTGAATAGGGCGTGTTGAGTCCAGATCTCTGAGCAAGGAGTAGGTCTTGTCTATTACATATTGGGTTTATGGAACGGTATCTGAGCTAATTTGATACCCTTGTTTTATGTATCACCCCACCTCACCTTTCCCGTTAAGCAGCCATAGTGTGTTTTCTGCATGTGTGACTCTGTTCTGTTTTGTAATTCAGTTCAAGTGTAACGGTTTTTACATTCCCTCTATCAGTGATACCTTATGAGAAGTGTCCTTTTCTGTGTGACTTATTTCACTTAGAATCGTCATACCTAAATCCACTCATCATGCTGCTCCTAACCTTATGACATTGATTTCATGGCTGAGTGATATTCCATTGTACATAAGGACCACAACTTCTTTATCCATTTTTCTCTTTCCTGGGATATTTAAGGTGGAATGAAGTGGAGGTCCTTGTCAACAGAGCAGCCCTCAACTTTGGGGTGCTTGTGTCTTGCTGATTTTTAATTTTCCCAATTTATACCCCCATGAGTGGAAGTGCCCTATGCTCTCTAAGCTGTGTTTTTCAGATGTTTCAGGACACACCGTACACTTCTCCAGAGTGGCTGTTGGCAATTTACATCCCACCCATCAGTGTAGCAAGGCTCCCATTTCTCCATGGCCTGTCCTGCATTTCTGGTTTTGACACTTTTTTCAGCATGGCCCTTTTGACCGATGGGAAGCGAGACTTCTTTGTAGCGCTGATTTGCCTTTCCAGGTTGCTTGGTTGGCCAAAAAGGGCGTATGCGTTTTTTCCTGAATATATTCAGGAAAAAACGCATACGCCCTTTTGGCCAAGGGCATCATTGTCAACATTTTGCCGCTTTTCATGTGCTTTAAAGGCGATTCGAATCTACCTCCTGAAATCTGTTTCCTGCAATTCTGCCTTGATTTCAAATCCTCTTCTTTGCCTTCCCTCAATATATTTGTGGACGAGAGTTATCATTTATAACTCTGCAGGTTTGTGAATTGCAGTGCCCTGAACCTCAATATTACAACTCGCTTTTTTGGGAGCTGGCTGCAAAAGCGCATGATGGCTTCAGGCCCTGTTCTGGTTCCGGGGGGCAGGCTGAGCCTGTGGTTAATTCTTCTTCCTGATGGGAAAATAGAGTGACCTGTGTCTTTCCCAACACCAAGAGCTAGTCTCTCATTGGTTCCACGTCTTCCAGTTCATCCTCAGGACAAATTGCAACCTGTACGAAACAGGAGGTTAAAGGTGCTGATGCTCCAAGTAGGGAGATTGCTAGTAAAGCTGCTGGAATGGCGAACCCGGGCACAAGGAGATGAGAAATGAGGTGCTTTTTAGAAACCTTTCCCCATCACACGGTGTACCATCTTCTGGGTTTCTCATGCATGTTTTCGATGTAGGAAGATGCCCTTGAACCTGTAGATTTGGGACCCATGCGATGGGTACCACGCAGTATTACTTTAAAGGGTCTGCGTTTGCTCACCCAACCTCACCAAACCTCTAAGCCCCAAGAGTGTCCACCCTTATGTCTCATCCAGCTGTGGGTCTAGATATGGTGAATCCAGGTTGCATCACAGCCCCTGAAGGCATTGTGTAACAATTTCTATCTCTTTCACTGTTGTTGTTTCATGGGTTTTTCAAAGTAATTTATTTTAATAATGGGGTTTAGCTGCTTTTCACTGCTGTGTTTATGCCGCTTTACACCCATTTGACACACTAACAGAGAGATATCAATACATAGGTTTTAAGATTATTACTAGTCAGATATATTCTTGTGCGGTGAATAGGGCGTGTTGAGTCCAGTTCTCTGAGCAAGGAGTAGGTCTTGTCTATTACATATTGGGTTTATGGAACGGTATCTGAGCTAATTTGAAACCCTTGTTTTATGTATCACCCCACCTCACCTTTCCCGTTAAGCAGCCATAGTGTGTTTTCTGCATGTGTGACTCTGTTCTGTTTTGTAATTCAGTTCAAGTGTAACGGTTTTTACATTCCCTCTATAAGTGATACCTTATGAGAAGTGTCCTTTTCTGTGTGACTTATTTCACTTAGAATCGTCGTACCTAAATCCACTCATCATGCTGCTACTAGCCTTATGACATTGATTTCATGGCTGAGTGATATTCCATTGTACATAAGGACCACAACTTCTTTATCCATTTTTCTCTTTCCTGGGATATTGAAGGTGAAATGAAGTGGAGGTCCTTGTCAACAGAGCAGCCCTAAACTTTGGGGTGCTTGTGTCTTGCTGATTTTTAATTTTCCCAATTTATACCCCCATGAGTGGAAGTGCCCTATGCTCTCTAAGCTGTGTTTTTCAGATGTTTCAGGACACACCGTACACTTCTCCAGAGTGGCTGTTAGCAATTTACATCCCGCCCATCAGTGTAGCAAGGCTCCCATTTCTCCATGGCCTGTCCTGCATTTCTGGTTTTGACACTTTTTTCAGCATGGCCCTTTTGACCGATGGGAAGCGAGACTTCTTTGTAGCGCTGATTTGCATTTCCAGATTGCTTGGTTGGCCAAAAAGGGCGTATGCGTTTTTTCCTGAATATATTCAGGAAAAAACGCATACGCCCTTTTTGGCCAAGGGCATCATTGTCAACGTTTTGCCGCTTTTCATGTGCTTTAAAGGCGATTCGTATGTACCTCCTGAAATCTGTTTCTTGCAATTCTGCCTTGATTTCAAATCCTCTTCTTTGCCTTCCCTCAATATATTTGTGGACGAGAGTTATCATTTATAACTCTGCAGGTTTGTGAATTGCAGTGCCCTGAACCCCCATTTTACAACTCGCGTTTTTGGGAGCTGGCCACAAAAGCACAATGGCATCAGGCCCTGTTCTGGTTCCGAGGGGCAGGCTGAGCCTGTGGTTAATTCTTCTTCCTGATGGGAAAATAGAGTGACCTGTGCCTGTCCCAACACCAAGAGCTAGTCTCTCGTTGGTTCCACGTCTTCCCGTTCATCCTCAGGACAAATTGCAACCTGTACGGAACAGGAGGTTAAAGGTGCTGATGCTCCAAGTAGGGAGGTTCCTAGTAAAACGGCTGGAATGGCGAACCCGGGCACAAGGAGATGAGAAATGAGTTGCGTTTTAGAAACCTTTCCCCATCACACGGTGTACCATCTTCTGGGTTTCTCATGCATGTTTTCGATGTAGGAAGATGCCCTTGAACCTGGAGATTTGGGACCCATGCGATGGGTACCACGCAGTATTACTTTAAAGGGTCTGCGTTTGCTCACCCAACCTCACCAAACCTCTCAGCCCCAAGAGTGTCCACCCTTATGTCTCATCCAGCTGTGGGTCTAGGTATGGTCAATCCAGGTTGCATCACAGCCCCTGAACGCATTGTGTAAGTATTTCTCTCTCTTTCACTGTCTTTGTTTCATGGGTTTTTAAAAGTAATTTATTTTTATAATGAGGTTTAGGTGCTTTTCACTGCTGTGTTTATGCCGCTTTACACCCACTTGACACACTAACAGAGAGATATCAATACATAGGTTTTAAGATTATTACTAGTCAGATATATTCTTGTGCGGTGAATAGGGCGTGTTGAGTCCAGTTCTCTGAGCAAGGAGTAGGTCTTGTCTATTACATATTGGGTTTATGGAACGGTATCTGAGCTAATTTGAAACCCTTGTTTTATGTATCACCCCACCTCACCTTTCCCGTTAAGGAGCCATAGTGTGTTTTCTGCATGTGTGACTCTGTTCTGTTTTGTAATTCAGTTCAAGTGTAACGGTTTTTACATTCCCTCTATAAGTGATACCTTATGAGAAGTGTCCTTTTCTGTGTGACTTATTTCACTTAGAATCGTCGTACCTAAATCCACTCATCATGCTGCTACTAGCCTTATGACATTGATTTCATGGCTGAGTGATATTCCATTGTACATAAGGACCACAACTTCTTTATCCATTTTTCTCTTTCCTGGGATATTTAAGGTGGAATGAAGTGGAGGTCCTGGTCAACAGAGCAGCCCTAAACTTTGGGGTGCTTGTGTCTTGCTGATTTTTCATTTTCCCAATTTATACCCCCATGAGTGGAAGTGCCCTATGCTCTCTAAGCTGTGTTTTTCAGATGTTTCAGGACACACCGTACACTTCTCCAGAGTGGCTGTTGGCAATTTACATTCCGCCCATCAGTGTAGCAAGGCTCCCATTTCTCCATGGCCTGTCCTGCATTTCTGGTTTTGACACTTTTTTCAGCATGGCCCTTTTGACCGATGGGAAGCGAGACTTCTTTGTAGCGCTGATTTGCCTTTCCAGGTTGCTTGGTTGGCCAAAAAGGGTGTATCCGTTTTTTCCTGAATATATTCAGGAAAAAACGCATATGCCCTTTTTGGCCAAGGGCATCATTGTCAACATTTTGCCGCTTTTCATGTGCTTTAAAAGAGATTCGAATCTACCTCCTGAAATCTGTTTCCTGCAATTCTGCCTTGATTTCAAATCCTCTTCTTTGCCTTCCCTCAATACATTTGTGGACGAGAGTTATCATTTATAACTCTGCAGGTTTGTGAATTGCTGTGCCCTGAAGCTCCATTTTACAACTCGCTTTTTTGGGAGCTGGCCGCAAAAGCGAAGGATGGCTTCAGGCCCTGTTCTTGTTCCGGGGCGCTGGCTGAGCCTGTGGTTAATTCTTCTTCCTGATGGGAAAATAGAGTGACCTGTGTCTTTCCCAACACCAAGAGCTAGTCTCTCATTGGTTCCACGTCTTCCCGTTCATCCTCAGGACAAATTGCAACCTGTACGAAACAGGAGGTTAAAGGTGCTGATGCTCCAAGTAGGGAGATTGCTAGTAAAGCGGCTGGAATGGCGAACCCGGGCACAAGGAGATGAGAAATGAGGTGCGTTATAGAAACCTTTCCCCATCACACGGTGTACCATCTTCTGGGTTTCTCATGCATGTTTTCGATGTAGGAAGATGCCCTTGAACCTGGAGATTTGGGACCCATGCGATGGGTACCACGCAGTATTACTTTAAAGGGTCTGCGTTTGCTCACCCAACCTCACCAAACCTCTCAGCCCCAAGAGTGTCCACCCTTATGTCTCATCCAGCTGTGGGTCTAGGTATGGTCAATCCAGGTTGCATCACAGCCCCTGAACGCATTGTGTAAGAATTTCTCTCTCTTTCACCGTCATTGTTTCATGGGTTTTTAAAAGTAATTTATTTTTATAATGAGGTTTAGGTGCTTTTCACTGCTGTGTTTATGCCGCTTTACACCCACTTGACACACTAACAGAGAGATATCAATACATAGGTTTTAAGATTATTACTAGTCAGATATATTCTTGTGCGGTGAATAGGGCGTGTTGAGTCCAGTTCTCTGAGCAAGGAGTAGGTCTTGTCTATTACATATTGGGTTTATGGAACGGTATCTGAGCTAATTTGATACCCTTGTTTTATGTATCACCCCACCTCACCTTTCCCGTTAAGGAGCCATAGTGTGTTTTCTGCATGTGTGTCTCTGTTCTGTTTTGTAATTCAGTTCAAGTGTAACGGTTTTTACATTCCCTCTGTAAGTGATACCTTATGAGAAGTGTCCTTTTCTGTGTGACTTATTTCACTTAGATTCGTCGTACCTAAATCCACTCATCATGCTGCTACTAGCCTTATGACATTGATTTCATGGCAGAGTGATATTCCATTGTACATAAGGACCACAACTTCTTTATCCATTTTTCTCTTTCCTGGGATATTGAAGGTGGAATGAAGTGGAGGTCCTTGTCAACAGAGCAGCCCTCAACTTTGGGGTGCTTGTGTCTTGCTGATTTTAATTTTCCCAATTTATACCCCCATGAGTGGAAGTGCCCTATGCTCTCTAAGCTGTGTTTTTCAGATGCTTCAGGACACACCGTACACTTCTCCAGAGTGGCTGTTGGCAATTTACATCCCGCCCATCAGTGTAGGAAGGCTCCCATTTCTCCATGGCCTCTCCTGCATTTCTGGTTTTGACACTTTTTTCAGCATGGCCCTTTTGACCGATGGGAAGCGAGACTTCTTTGTAGCGCTGATTTGCATTTCCAGATTGCTTGGTTGGCCAAAAAGGGCGTATGCGTTTTTTCCTGAATATATTCAGGAAAAAACGCATACGCCCTTTTTAGCCAAGGGCATCATTGTCAACGTTTTGCCGCTTTTCATGTGCTTTAAAGGCGATTCGTATGTACCTCCTGAAATCTGTTTCTTGCAATTCTGCCTTGATTTCAAATCCTCTTCTTTGCCTTCCCTCAATATATTTGTGGACGAGAGTTATCATTTATAACTCTGCAGGTTTGTGAATTGCAGTGCCCTGAACCCCCATTTTACAACTCGCGTTTTTGGGAGCTGGCCACAAAAGCACAGGATGGCATCAGGCCCTGTTCTGGTTCCGAGGGGCAGGCTGAGCCTGTGGTTAATTCTTCTTCCTGATGGGAAAATAGAGTGACCTGTGCCTGTCCCAACACCAAGAGCTAGTCTCTCGTTGGTTCCACGTCTTCCCGTTCATCCTCAGGACAAATTGCAACCTGTACGGAACAGGAGGTTAAAGGTGCTGATGCTCCAAGTAGGGAGGTTCCTAGTAAAACGGCTGGAATGGCGAACCCGGGCACAAGGAGATGAGAAATGAGGTGCGTTTTAGAAACCTTTCCCCATCACACGGTGTACCATCTTCTGGGTTTCTCATGCATGTTTTCGATGTAGGAAGATGCCCTTGAACCTGGAGATTTGGGACCCATGCGATGGGTACCACGCAGTATTACTTTAAAGGGTCTGCGTTTGCTCACCCAACCTCACCAAACCTCTCAGCCCCAAGAGTGTCCACCCTTATGTCTCATCCAGCTGTGGGTCTAGGTATGGTCAATCCAGGTTGCATCACAGCCCCTGAACGCAATGTGTAAGTATTTCTCTCTCTTTCACTGTCTTTGTTTCATTGGTTTTTAAAAGTAATTTATTTTTATAATGAGGTTTAGCTGGTTTTCACTGCTGTGTTTATGCCGCTTTACACCCACTTGACACACTAACAGAGAGATATCAATACATAGGTTTGAAGATTATTACTACTCAGATATATTCTTGTGCGGTGAATAGGGCGTGTTGAGTCCAGTTCTCTGAGCAAGGAGTAGGTCTTGTCTATTACATATTGGGTTTATGGAACGGTATCTGAGCTAATTTGAAACCCTTGTTTTATGTATCACCCCACCTCACCTTTCCCGTTAAGGAGCCATAGTGTGTTTTCTGCATGTGTGTCTCTGTTCTGTTTTGTAATTCAGTTCAAGTGTAACGGTTTTTACATTCCCTCTGTAAGTGATACCTTATGAGAAGTGTCCTTTTCTGTGTGACTTATTTCACTTAGATTCGTCGTACCTAAATCCACTCATCATGCTGCTACTAGCCTTATGACATTGATTTCATGGCAGAGTGATATTCCATTGTACATAAGGACCACAACTTCTTTATCCATTTTTCTCTTTCCTGGGATATTGAAGGTGGAATGAAGTGGAGGTCCTTGTCAACAGAGCAGCCCTCAACTTTGGGGTGCTTGTGTCTTGCTGATTTTAATTTTCCCAATTTATACCCCCATGAGTGGAAGTGCCCTATGCTCTCTAAGCTGTGTTTTTCAGATGCTTCAGGACACACCGTACACTTCTCCAGAGTGGCTGTTGGCAATTTACATCCCGCCCATCAGTGTAGGAAGGCTCCCATTTCTCCATGGCCTCTCCTGCATTTCTGGTTTTGACACTTTTTTCAGCATGGCCCTTTTGACCGATGGGAAGCGAGACTTCTTTGTAGCGCTGATTTGCATTTCCAGATTGCTTGGTTGGCCAAAAAGGGCGTATGCGTTTTTTCCTGAATATATTCAGGAAAAAACGCATACGCCCTTTTTAGCCAAGGGCATCATTGTCAACGTTTTGCCGCTTTTCATGTGCTTTAAAGGCGATTCGTATGTACCTCCTGAAATCTGTTTCTTGCAATTCTGCCTTGATTTCAAATCCTCTTCTTTGCCTTCCCTCAATATATTTGTGGACGAGAGTTATCATTTATAACTCTGCAGGTTTGTGAATTGCAGTGCCCTGAACCCCCATTTTACAACTCGCGTTTTTGGGAGCTGGCCACAAAAGCACAGGATGGCATCAGGCCCTGTTCTGGTTCCGAGGGGCAGGCTGAGCCTGTGGTTAATTCTTCTTCCTGATGGGAAAATAGAGTGACCTGTGCCTGTCCCAACACCAAGAGCTAGTCTCTCGTTGGTTCCACGTCTTCCCGTTCATCCTCAGGACAAATTGCAACCTGTACGGAACAGGAGGTTAAAGGTGCTGATGCTCCAAGTAGGGAGGTTCCTAGTAAAACGGCTGGAATGGCGAACCCGGGCACAAGGAGATGAGAAATGAGGTGCGTTTTAGAAACCTTTCCCCATCACACGGTGTACCATCTTCTGGGTTTCTCATGCATGTTTTCGATGTAGGAAGATGCCCTTGAACCTGGAGAGTTGGGACCCATGCGATGGGTACCACGCAGTATTACTTTAAAGGGTCTGCGTTTGCTCACCCAACCTCACCAAACCTCTCAGCCCCAAGAGTGTCCACCCTTATGTCTCATCCAGCTGTGGGTCTAGGTATGGTCAATCCAGGTTGCATCACAGCCCCTGAACGCAATGTGTAAGTATTTCTCTCTCTTTCACTGTCTTTGTTTCATGGGTTTTTAAAAGTAATTTATTTTTATAATGAGGTTTAGCTGGTTTTCACTGCTGTGTTTATGCCGCTTTACACCCACTTGACACACTAACAGAGAGATATCAATACATAGGTTTTAAGATTATTACTACTCAGATATATTCTTGTGCGGTGAATAGGGCGTGTTGAGTCCAGTTCTCTGAGCAAGGAGTAAGTCTTGTCTATTACATATTGGGTTTATGGAACGGTATCTGAGCTAATTTGAAACCCTTGTTTTATGTATCACCCCACCTCACCTTTCCCGTGAAACAGCCATAGTGTGTTTTCTGCATGTGTGACTCTGTTCTGTTTTGTAATTCAGTTCAAGTGTAACGGTTTTTACATTCCCTCTATAAGTGATACCTTATGAGAAGTGTCCTTTTCTGTGTGACTTATTTCACTTAGAATCGTCGTACCTAAATCCACTCATCATGCTGCTACTAGCCTTATGACATTGATTTCATGGCTGAGTGATATTCCATTGTACATAAGGACCACAATTTCTTTATCCATTTTTCTTTTTCCTGGGATATTTAAGGTGGAATGAAGTGGAGGTCCTTGTCAACAGAGCAGCCCTCAACTTTGGGGTGCTTGTGTCTTGCTGATTTTTCATTTTCCCAATTTATACCCCCATGAGTGGAAGTGCCCTATGCTCTCTAAGCTGTGTTTTTCAGATGTTTCAGGACACACCGTACACTTCTCCAGAGTGGCTGTTGGCAATTTACATTCCGCCCATCAGTGTAGCAAGGCTCCCATTTCTCCATGGCCTGTCCTGCATTTCTGGTTTTGACACTTTTTTCAGCATGGCCCTTTTGACCGATGGGAAGCGAGACTTCTTTGTAGCGCTGATTTGCCTTTCCAGGTTGCTTGGTTGGCCAAAAAGGGCGTATGCGTTTTTTCCTGAATATATTCAGGAAAAAACGCATACGCCCTTTTTGGCCAAGGGCATCATTGTCAACATTTTGCCGCTTTTCATGTGCTTTAAAGGAGATTCGAATCTACCTCCTGAAATCTGTTTCCTGCAATTCTGCCTTGATTTCAAATCCTCTTCTTTGCCTTCCCTCAATATATTTGTGGACGAGAGTTATCATTTATAACTCTGCAGGTTTGTGAATTGCAGTGCCCTGAAGCTCCATTTTACAACTCGCTTTTTTGGGAGCTGGCCGCAAAAGCGCAGGATGGCTTCAGGCCCTGTTCTTGTTCCGGGGCGCTGGCTGAGCCTGTGGTTAATTCTTCTTCCTGATGGGAAAATAGAGTGACCTGTGCCTGTCCCAACACCAAGAGCTAGTCTCTCATTGGTTCCACGTCTTCCCGTTCATCCTCAGGACAAATTGCAACCTGTACGAAACAGGAGGTTAAAGGTGCTGATGCTCCAAGTAGGGAGATTGCTAGTAAAGCGGCTGGAATGGCGAACCCGGGCACAAGGAGATGAGAAATGAGGTGCGTTATAGAAACCTTTCCCCATCACACGGTGTACCATCTTCTGGGTTTCTCATGCATGTTTTCGATGTAGGAAGATGCCCTTGAACCTGGAGATTTGGGACCCATGCGATGGGTACCACGCAGTATTACTTTAAAGGGTCTGCGTTTGCTCACCCAACCTCACCAAACCTCTCAGCCCCAAGAGTGTCCACCCTTATGTCTCATCCAGCTGTGGGTCTAGGTATGGTCAATCCAGGTTGCATCACAGCCCCTGAACGCATTGTGTAAGAATTTCTCTCTCTTTCACCGTCTTTGTTTCATGGGTTTTTAAAAGTAATTTATTTTTATAATGAGGTTTAGGTGCTTTTCACTGCTGTGTTTATGCCGCTTTACACCCACTTGACACACTAACAGAGAGATATCAATACATAGGTTTTAAGATTATTACTAGTCAGATATATTCTTGTGTGGTGAATAGGGCGTGTTGAGTCCAGTTCTCTGAGCAAGGAGTAGGTCTTGTCTATTACATATTGGGTTTATGGAACGGTATCTGAGCTAATTTGAAACCCTTGTTTTATGTATCACCCCACCTCACCTTTCCCGTTAAGGAGCCATAGTGTGTTTTCTGCATGTGTGACTCTGTTCTGTTTTGTGATTCAGTTCAAGTGTAACGGTTTTTACATTCCCTCTGTAAGTGATACCTTATGAGAAGTGTCCTTTTCTGTGTGACTTATTTCACTTAGAGTCGTCGTACCTAAATCCACTCATCATGCTGCTACTAGCCTTATGACATTGATTTCATGGCTGAGTGATATTCCATTGTACATAAGGACCACAACTTCTTTATCCATTTTTCTTTTTCCTGGGATATTGAAGGTGGAATGAAGTGGAGGTCCTTGTCAACAGAGCAGCCCTCAACTTTGGGGTGCTTGTGTCTTGCTGATTTTAATTTTCCCAATTTATACCCCCATGAGTGGAAGTGCCCTGTGCTCTCTAAGCTGTGTTTTTCAGATGCTTCAGGACACACCGTACACTTCTCCAGAGTGGCTGTTGGCAATTTACATCCCGCCCATCAGTGTAGGAAGGCCCCCATTTCTCCATGGCCTGTCCTGCATTTCTGGTTTTGACACTTTTTTCAGCATGGCCCTTTTGACCGATGGGAAGCGAGACTTCTTTGTAGCGCTGATTTGCATTTCCAGATTGCTTGGTTGGCCAAAAAGGGCGTATGCGTTTTTTCCTGAATATATTCAGGAAAAAACGCATACGCCCTTTTTGGCCAAGGGCATCATTGTCAACGTTTTGCCGCTTTTCATGTGCTTTAAAGGCGATTCGTATGTACCTCCTGAAATCTGTTTCTTGCAATTCTGCCTTGATTTCAAATCCTCTTCTTTGCCTTCGCTGAATATATTTGTGGACGAGAGTTATCATTTATAACTCTGCAGGTTTGTGAATTGCAGTGCCCTGAACCCCCATTTTACAACTCGCGTTTTTGGGAGCTGGCCACAAAAGCACAGGATGGCATCAGGCACGGTTCTGGTTCCGAGGGGCAGGCTGAGCCTGTGGTTAATTCTTCTTCCTGATGGGAAAATAGAGTGACCTGTGCCTGTCCCAACACCAAGAGCTAGTCTCTCGTTGGTTCCACGTCTTCCCGTTCATCCTCAGGACAAATTGCAACCTGTACGGAACAGGAGGTTAAAGGTGCTGATGCTCCAAGTAGGGAGGTTCCTAGTAAAACGGCTGGAATGGCGAACCCGGGCACAAGGAGATGAGAAATGAGGTGCGTTTTAGAAACCTTTCCCCATCACACGGTGTACCATCTTCTGGGTTTCTCATGCATGTTTTCGATGTAGGAAGATGCCCTTGAACCTGGAGATTTGGGACCCATGCGATGGGTACCACGCAGTATTACTTTAAAGGGTCTGCGTTTGCTCACCCAACCTCACCAAACCTCTCAGCCCCAAGAGTGTCCACCCTTATGTCTCATCCAGCTGTGGGTCTAGATATGGTCAATCCAGGTTGCATCACAGCTCCTGAAGGCATTGTGTAAGAATTTCTCTCTCTTTCACCGTCTTTGTTTCATGGGTTTTTCAAAGTAATTTATTTTTATAATGGTGTTTAGCTGCTTTTCAATGCTGTGTTTATGCCGCTTTACACCCACTTGACACACTAACAGAGAGATATCAATACATAGGTTTTAAGATTAATACTAGTCAGATATATTCTTGTGCGGTGAATAGGGCGTGTTGAGTCCAGTTCTCTGAGCAAGGAGTAGGTCTTGTCTATTACATATTGGGTTTATGGAACGGTATCTGAGCTAATTTGAAACCCTTGTTTTATGTATCACCCCACCTCACCTTTCCCGTTAAGCAGCCATAGTGTGTTTTCTGAATGTGTGACTCTGTTCTGTTTTGTAATTCAGTTCAAGTGTAACGGTATTTACATTCCCTCTATAAGTGATACCTTATGAGAAGTGTCCTTTTCTGTGTGACTTATTTCTGTTCCTTCAAACACTAGTGCTTAGGAAATCTATTGGAGGCAGAAGCAGTCAAGGGTAGACTAGTGTTAGGTTTAGGCTTAGGGTTAGGGTTAGGGTACGTCTTAGGGTATGGGTTCGGGGAGGGGTTCGGGTACGGCGTAGGGTATGGGTTAGGGTTAGGGTTAGGGTTAGTTTTAGCTTTAGAGCTCGGTTTAGGGTACGGTTTAGGATTAGGGTACGTGTTAGGGTTAGGGTAGGGGTTAGGGTTAGGGTACGCGTTAGGGTTAGGGTAGTTATTAAACCTATCCCACTCTCTAGATACCCCTTAGCACGTAAAGGAATATTATTTGGGGGTCCAGCCATGGAGAAGAGTTTAGACACTAGGATAAGATAAGGAACACACCCATTATAAAGAAATCACATTAGGATTCTCTTTTTAAGCTGTTCCTTAAAACACTAGTGCTTAGGAAATCAATTGGAGGCAGAAGCAGTCAAGGGTAGCCTAGGGTTAGGGTTAGGCTTAGGGTTAGGCTTAGGGTACGGCTTAGGGTACGGGTTCGGGGAGGGGTTCGGTTACGGCGTAGGGTATGGGTTAGGGTTAGTGTTAGGGTTAGTGTTAGGGTTAGGGCTCGGTTCAGGGTACGGGTTAGGATTAGGGTACGTGATAGGGTTAGGGTAGGGTTTAGGGTTACGGTACGCGTTAGGGTTAGGGTAGTTATTAAACCTATCCCACTCTCTAGATACCCCTTAGCACGTAAAGGAATATTATTTGGGGGTCCAGCCATGGAGAAGAGTTTAAACACTAGGATAAGATAAGGAACACACCCATTATAAAGAACTCACATTAGGATTCTCTTTTTAAGCTCTTCCTTAAAACACTAGTGCTTAGGAAATCAATTGGAGGCAGAAGCAGTCAAGGGTAGCCTAGGGTTAGGGTTAGGCTTAGGGTTAGGCTTAGGGTAAGGCTTAGGGTACGGGTTCGGCGTAGGGTATGTGTTTGGGTTAGGGTTAGGGTTAGGGATCGGTTTAGGGTACGGGTTAGGATTAGGGTACGTGTTAGGGTTAGGGTAGGGGTTAGGGTTAGGGTACGCGTTAGGGTTAGGGTAGTTAGTAAACCTATCCCACTCTCTAGATACCCCTTAGCACGTAAAGGAGTATTATTTGGGGGTCCAGGCATGGAGAAGAGTTTAGACACTAGGATAAGATAAGGAACACACCCATTATAAAGAAATCACATTAGGATTCTCTTTTTCAGCTGTTCCTTAAAACACTAGTGCTTAGGAAATCTATTGGAGGCAGAAGCAGTCAAGGGTAGCCTAGGGTTAGGGTTAGGCTTAGGGTTAGGCTTAGGGTACGGCTTAGGGTACGGGTTCGGGGAGGGGTTCGGGTACGGCGTAGGGTATGGGTTAGGGTTAGGGTTAGGGTTAGTGTTAGGGTTAGGGCTCGGTTCAGGGTACGGGTTAGGATTAGGGTACGTGTTAGGTTTAGGGTAGGGGTTAGGGTTAGGGTATGCGTTAGGGTTAGGGTAGTTATTAAACCTATCCCACTCTCTAGATACCCCTTAGCACGTAAAGGAATATTATTTGAGGGTCCAGCCATGGAGAAGAGTTTAGGCACTAGGATAAGATAAGGAACACACCCATTATAAAGAAATCACATTAGGATTCTCTTTTTAAGCTGTTCCTTAAAACACTAGTGCTTAGGAAATCTATTGGAGGCAGAAGCAGTCAAGGGTAGCCTAGGGTTAGGGTTAGGCTTAGGGTTAGGCTTAGGGTACGGCTTAGGGTACGGGTTCGGCGTAGGGTATGGGTTTCGGTTAGGGTTAGAGTTAGTGTTAGGGTTAGGGATCGGTTTAGGGTACGGGTTAGGATTAGGGTACGTGTTAGGGTTAGGGTAGGGGTTAGGGTTAGGTTACGCGTTAGTGTTAGGGTAGTTATTAAACCTATTCCACTCTCTAGATACCCCTTAGCACGTAAAGGAGTATTATTTGGGGGTCCAGCCATGGAGAAGAGTTTAGACACTAGGATAAGATAAGGAACACACCCATTATAAAGAAATCACATTAGGATTCTCTTTTTCAGCTGTTCCTTAAAACACTAGTGCTTAGGCAATCTATTGGAGGCAGAAGCAGTCAAGGGTAGCCTAGGGTTAGTGTTAGGCTTAGGGTTAGGCTTAGGCTACGGCTTAGGGTACGGGTTCGGGGAGGGGTGCGGGTACGGCGTAGGGTATGGGTTAGGGTTAGGGTTAGGGTTACTGTTAGGGTTAGGGCTCGGTTTAGGGTACGGGTTAGGATTAGGGTACGTGTTAGGGTTAGGGTAGGGGTTAGAGTTAGGGTATGCGTTAGGGTTAGGATAGTTATTAAACCTATCCCACTCTCTAGATACCCCTTAGCACGTAAAGGAATATTATTTGGGGGTCCAGCCATGGAGAAGAGTTTAGACACTAGGATAAATAAGGAACACACCCATTATAAAGAAATCACATTAGGATTCTCTTTTTAAGCTCTTCCTTAAAACACGAGTGCTTAGGAAATCTATTGGAGGCAGAAGCAGTCAAGGGTAGCCTAGGGTTAGTGTTAGGCTTAGGGTTAGGCTTACTGTACGGCTTAGGGTACGGGTTTGGGGAGGGGTTCGGGTACGGCGTAGGGTATGGGTTAGGTTTAGGGTTAGGGTTTGTGTTAGGGTTAGGGCTCGGTTTAGGGTACGGGTTAGGATTAGGGTACGTGTTAGGGTTAGGGTAGGGGTTAGCGTTAGGGTACGCGTTAGGGTTAGGGTAGTTATTAAACCTATCCCACTCTCTAGATACCCCTTAGCACGTAAAGGAATATTATTTGAGGCTCCAGCCATGGAGAAGAGTTTAGACACTAGGAAAAGATAAGGAACACACCCATTATAAAGAAATCACATATAGGATTCTCTTTTTAAGCTGTTCCTTAAAACACTAGTGCTTAGGAAATCTATTGGAGGCAGAAGCAGTCAAGGGTAGCCTAGGGTTAGGGTTAGGCTTAGGGTTAGGCTTAGGGTACGGCTTAGAGTACGGGTTCGGGGAGGGGTTCGGTTACGGCGTAGGGTATGGTTTAGCGTTAGGGTTAGGGTTAGTGTTACGGTTAGGGCTCGGTTTAGGGTACGGGTCAGGATTAGGGTACGTGTTAGGGTTAGGGTAGGTGTTAGAGTTAGGGTACGTGTTAGGGTTAGGGTAGTTATTAAACCTATCCCACTCTCTAGATACCCCTTAGCACGTAAAGGAATATTATTTGGGGGTCCAGCTATGGAGAAGAGTTTAGACACTAGAATAACTAAGGAACACACCCATTATAAAGAAATCACATTAGGATTCTCTTTTTAAGCTGTTCCTTAAAACACTAGTGCTTAGGAAATCTATTGGAGGCAGAAGCAGTCAAGGGTAGCCTAGAGTTAGTGTTAGGCTTAGGGTCAGGCTTAGGGTACGGGTTTGGGGAGGGGTTCGGGTACGGCGTAGGGTATGGGTTAGGGTTAGGGTTAGGGTTAGTTTTAGGGTTAGGGCTCGGTTTAGGGTACGGGTTAGGATTAGGGTACGTGTTAGGGTTAGGGTAGGGGTTAGGGTTAGAGTACGCATTAGGGTTAGGGTAGTTATTAAACCTATCCCACTCTCTAGATACCCCTTAGCACGTAAGGGAATATTATTTGGGGGTGCAGCCATGGAGAAGAGTTTAGACACTAAGATAAGATAAGGAACACACCCATTATAAAGAAATCACACTAGGATTCTCTTTTTAAACTATTCCTTAAAACACTAGTGCTTAGGAAATCTACTGGAGGCAGAAGCAGTCAAGGGTAGCCTAGGGTTAGGGTTGGGCTTAGGGTTAGGCTTAGGGTACGGCTTAGGGTACGGGTTCGGGGAGGGGTGCGGGTACGGCGTAGGGTATGGGTTAGGGTTAGGGTTAGGGTTAGTGTTAGGGTTAGGGCTCGGTTTAGGGTACGGGTTAGGATTAGGGTACGTGTTAGTGTTAGGGTAGGGGTTAGGGTTAGGGTACGCGTTAGGGTTAGGGTAGTTAGTAAACCTATCCCACTCTCTAGATACCCCTTAGCACGTAAAGGAATATTATTTGAGGTCCAGCCATGGAGAAGAGTTTAGACACTAGGATAAGATAAGGAACACACCGATTATAAAGAAATCACATTAGGATTCCCTTTTTAAGCAGTTCCTTAAAACACTAGTGCTTAGGAAATCTATTGGAGGCAGAAGCAGTCAAGGGTAGCCTAGGGTTAGGGTTAGGCTTAGGGTTCGGCTTAGGGTACGGCTTAGGGTACGGGTTCGGGGAGGGGTGCGTGTACGGCGTACGGTATGGGTTAGGGTTAGGGTTAGGGTTTGTGTTAGGGTTAGGGCTCGGTTTAGGGTAGGGGTTAGGATTAGGGTACGTGTTAGGGTTAGGGTAGGGGTTAGGGTTAGGGTACGCGTTAGGGTTAGGGTAGTTATTAAACCTATCCCACTCTCTAGATACCCCTTAGCACGTAAAGGAATATTATTTGAGGGTCCAGCCATGGAGAAGAGTTTAGACACTAGGAAAAGATAAGGAACACACCCATTATAAAGAAATCACATATAGGATTCTCTTTTTAAGCTGTTCCTTAAAACACTAGTGCTTAGGAAATCTATTGGAGGCAGAAGCAGTCAAGGGTAGCCTAGGGTTAGGGTTAGGCTTAGGGTTAGGCTTAGGGTACGGCTTAGGGTACGGGTTCGGGGAGGGGTTCGGTTACGGCGTAGGGTATGGTTTAGCGTTAGGGTTAGGGTTAGTGTTACGGTTAGGGCTCGGTTTAGGGTACGGGTCAGGATTAGGTTACGTGTTAGGGTTAGGGTAGGTGTTAGAGTTAAGGTACGTGTTAGGGTTAGGGTAGTTATTAAACCTATCCCACTCTCTAGATACCCCTTAGCACGTAAAGGAATATTATTTGGGGGTCCAGCTATGGAGAAGAGTTTAGACACTAGGATAACTAAGGAACACACCCATTATAAAGAAATCACATTAGGATTCTCTTTTTAAGCTGTTCCTTAAAACACTAGTGCTTAGGAAATCTATTGGAGGCAGAAGCAGTCAAGGGTAGCCTAGGGTTAGTGTTAGGCTTAAGGTTAGGCTTAGGGTATGGCTTAGGGTACGGGTTTGGGGAGGGGTTCGGGTACGGCGTAGGGTATGTGTTAGGGTTAGGGTTAGTGTTAGTGTTAGGGTTAGGGCTCGGTTTAGGGTACGGGTTAGGATTAGGGTACGTGTTAGTGTTAGGGTAGGGGTTAGGGTTAGAGTACGCATTAGGGTTAGGGTAGTTATTAAACCTATCCCACTCTCTAGATACCCCTTAGCACGTAAGGCAATATTATTTGGGGGTGCAGCCATGGAGAAGAGTTTAGACACTAGGATAAGATAAGGAACACACCCATTATAAAGAAATCACATTAGGATTCTCTTTTTAAGCTGTTCCTTAAAACACTAGTGCTTAGGAAATCAATTGGAGGCAGAAGCAGTCAAGGGTAGCCTAGGGTTAGGGTTAGGCTTAGGGTTCGGCTTAGGGTACGGCTTAGGGTACGAGTTCGGGGAGGGGTGCGGGTACGGCGTACGGTATGGTTTAGGGTTAGGGTTAGTGTTAGTGTTAGGGTTAGGGCTCGGTTTAGGGTACGGGTTAGGATTAGGGTACGTGTTAGGGTTAGGGTAGGGGTTAGGTTTAGGGTACGTGTTAGGGTTAGTGTAGTTGTTAAACCTATCCCACTCTCTAGCTCCCCCTTAGCACGTAAAGGAATATTATTTGGGGGTCCAGCCATGGAGAAGAGTTTAGACACTAGGATAAGATAAGGAACACACCCATTATAAAGAAATCACATTAGGATTCTCTTTTTCAGCTCTTCCTTAAAACACTAGTGCTTAGGAAATCTATTGGAGGCAGAAGCAGTCAAGGGTAGCCTAGGGTTAGGGTTAGGCTTAGGGTTAGGCTTAGGGTACGGCTTAGGGTACGGGTTCGGGGAGGGTTTCGGGTACGGCGTAGGGTATGGGTTAGCGTTAGGGTTAGGGTTTGTGTTAGGGTTAGGGCTCGGTTTAGGGTACGGGTAGGATTAGGGTACGTGGTAGGTTTAGGGTAGGGGTTAGGGTTAGGGTACGCATTAGGGTTAGGGTCGTTAGTAAACCTATCCCACTCTCTAGATACCCCTTAGCACGTAAAGGAATATTATTTGGGGGTCCAGCCATGGAGAAGAGTTTAGACACTAGGATAAGACAAGGAACACACCCATTATAAAGAAATCACATTAGGATTCTCTTTTTAAGCTGTTGCTTAAAACACTAGTGCTTAGGAAATCTATTGGAGGCAGAAGCAGTCAAGGGTAGCCTAGGGTTAGGGTTAGGCTTAGGGTTAGGGTTAGGGTACGGCTTGGGGTATGGGTTCGGGGAGGTGTTCGTGTACGGCGTAGGGTATGGGTTAGGGTTAGGGTTTGGGTTAGTGTTAGGGTTAGGGCTCGGTTTAGGGTACGGCTTAGGATTAGGGTACGTGTTAGGGTTAGGGTAGGGGTTAGGGTTAGGTTACGCGTTAGGGCTAGGGTAGTTAGTAAACCTATCCCACTCTCTAGCTCCCCCTTAGCACGTAAAGGAATATTATTTGGGTGTCCAGCCATGGAGAAGTGTTTAGACACTAGGATAAGATAAGGAACACACCCATTATAAAGAAATCACATTAGGATTCTCTTTTTAAGCTGTTCCTTAAAACACTACTGCTTAGGAAATCAATTGGAGGCAGAAGCAGTCAAGGGTAGCCTAGGGTTAGGGTTAGGCTTAGGGTTAGGTTTAGGGTATGGCTTAGGGTACGGGTTCGGGGAGGGGTGCGGGTACGGCGTAGGGTATGGGTTAGGGTTAGGGTTAGGGTTAGTGTTAGGGTTAGGGCTCGGTTTAGGGTACAGGTTAGGATTAGGGTACGTGTTAGGGTTAGGGTAGGGGTTAGGGTTAGGGTACGCGTTAGGGTTAGGGTAGTTATTAAACCTATCCCACTCTCTAGATACCCCTTAGCACGTAAGGGAATATTATTTGGGGGTGCAGCCATGGAGAAGAGTTTAGACACTAGGATAAGGTAAGGAACACACCCATTATAAAGAAATCACATTAGGATTCTCTTTTTAAGCTGTTCCTTAAAACAGTAGTGCTTAGGAAATCTATTGGAGGCAGAAGCAGTCAAGGGTAGCCTAGGGTTAGGGTTAGGCTTAGGGTCAGGCTTAGGGTACGGCTTAGGTTACGGGTTCGGGGAGGGGTGCGGGTACGGCGTAGGGTATGGGTTAGGGTTAGGGTTAGTGTTAGGGTTAGGGCTCGGTTTAGGGTACGGATTAGGATTAGGGTACGTGTTAGTGTTAGGGTAGGGGTTAGGGTTAGAGTACGCATTAGGGTTAGGGTAGTTATTAAACCTATCCCACTCTCTAGATACCCCTTAGCACGTAAGGCAATATTATTTGGGGGTGCAGCCATGGAGAAGAGTTTAGACACTAGGATAAGATAAGGAACACACCCATTATAAAGAAATCACATTAGGATTCTCTTTTTAAGCTGTTCCTTAAAACACTAGTGCTTAGGAAATCTATTGGAGGCAGAAGCAGTCAAGGGTAGCCTAGGGTTAGGGTTAGGCTTAGGGTTAGGTTTAGGGTACGGCTTGGGGTATGGGTTCGGGGAGGTGTTCGTGTACGGCGTAGGGTATGGGTTAGGGTTAGGGTTAGGGTTAGTGTTAGGGTTAGGGCTCGGTTTAGGGTACGGGTTAGGATTAGGGTACGTGTTAGTGTTAGGGTAGGGGTTAGGGTTAGGTTACGCGTTAGGGCTAGGGTAGTTAGTAAACCTATCCCACTCTCTAGCTCCCCCTTAGCACGTAAAGCAATATTATTTGGGGGTCCAGCCATGGAGAAGAGTTTAGACACTAGGATAAGATAAGGAACACACCCAATATAAAGAAATCACTTTAGGATTCTCTTTTTAAGCTGTTCCTTAAAACACTACTGCTTAGGAAATCAATTGGAGGCAGAAGCAGTCAAGGGTAGCCTAGGGTTAGGGTTAGGCTTAGGGTTAGGTTTAGGGTATGGCTTAGGGTACGGGTTCGGGGAGGGGTGCGGGTACGGCGTAGGGTATGGGTTAGGGTTAGGGTTAGGGTTAGTGTTAGGGTTAGGGCTCGGTTTAGGGTACAGGTTAGGATTAGGGTACGTGTTAGGGTTAGGGTAGGGGTTAGGGTTAGGGTACGCGTTAGGGTTAGGGTAGTTATTAAACCTATCCCACTCTCTAGATACCCCTTAGCACGTAAGGGAATATTATTTGGGGGTGCAGCCATGGAGAAGAGTTTAGACACTAGGATAACTAAGGAACACACCCATTATAAAGAAATCACATTAGGATTCTCTTTTTAAGCTGTTCCTTAAAACAGTAGTGCTTAGGAAATCTATTGGAGGCAGAAGCACTCAAGGGTAGCCTAGGGTTAGTGTTAGGCTTAGGGTTAGGCTTAGGGTACGGCTTAGGGTACGGGTTTGGGGAGGGGTTCAGGTACGGCGTAGGGTATGGGTTAGGGTTAGGGTTAGTGTTAGTGTTAGGGTTAGGGCTCGGTTTAGGGTACGGGTTAGGATTAGGGTACGTGTTAGTGTTAGGGTAGGGGTTAGGGTTAGAGTACGCATTAGGGTTAGGGTAGTTATTAAACCTATCCCACTCTCTAGATACCCCTTAGCACGTAAGGCAATATTATTTGGGGGTGCAGCCATGGAGAAGAGTTTAGACACTAGGATAAGATAAGGAACACACCCATTATAAAGAAATCACATTAGGATTCTCTTTTTAAGCTGTTCCTTAAAACACTAGTGCTTAGGAAATCTATTGGAGGCAGAAGCAGTCAAGGGTAGCCTAGGGTTAGGGTTAGGCTTAGGGTTAGGTTTAGGGTACGGCTTGGGGTATGGGTTCGGGGAGGTGTTCGTGTACGGCATAGGGTATGGGTTAGGGTTAGGGTTTGGGTTAGTGTTAGGGTTAGGGCTCGGTTTAGGGTACGGGTTAGGATTAGGGTACGTGTTAGGGTTAGGGTAGGGGTTAGGGTTAGGTTACGCGTTAGGGCTAGGGTAGTTAGTAAACCTATCCCACTCTCTAGCTCCCCCTTAGCACGTAAAGGAATATTATTTGGGGGTCCAGCCATGGAGAAGAGTTTAGACACTAGGATAAGATAAGGAACACACCCATTATAAAGAAATCACTTTAGGATTCTCTTTTTAAGCTGTTCCTTAAAACACTACTGCTTAGGAAATCAATTGGAGGCAGAAGCAGTCAAGGGTAGCCTAGGGTTAGGGTTAGGCTTAGGGTTAGGTTTAGGGTATGGCTTAGGGTACGGGTTCGGGGAGGGGTGCGGGTACGGCGTAGGGTATGGGTTAGGGTTAGGGTTAGGGTTAGTGTTAGGGTTAGGGCTCGGTTTAGGGTACAGGTTAGGATTAGGGTACGTGTTAGGGTTAGGGTAGGGGTTAGGGTTAGGGTACGCGTTAGGGTTAGGGTAGTTATTAAACCTATCCCACTCTCTAGATACCCCTTAGCACGTAAGGGAATATTATTTGGGGGTGCAGCCATGGAGAAGAGTTTAGACACTAGGATAAGATAAGGAACACACCCATTATAAAGAAATCACATTAGGATTCTCTTTTTAAGCTGTTCCTTAAAACAGTAGTGCTTAGGAAATCTATTGGAGGCAGAAGCAGTCAAGGGTAGCCTAGGGTTAGGGTTAGGCTTAGGGTTAGGCTTAGGGTACGGCTTAGGGTACGGGTTCGGGGAGGGGTGCGGGTACGGCGTAGGGTATGGGTTAGGGTTAGTGTTAGGGTTAGTGTTAGGGTTAGGGCTCGGTTTAGGGTACGGGTTAGGATTAGGGTACGTGTTAGGTTTAGGGTAGGGGTTAGGGTTAGGGTACGCGTTAGGGTTAGGGTAGTTATTAAACCTATCCCACTCTCTAGATACCCCTTAGCACGTAAAGGAATATTATTTGAGGGTCCAGCCATGGAGAAGAGTTTAGACACTAGGATAAGATAAGGAACACACCCATTATAAAGAAATCACATTAGGATTCTCTTTTTAAGCTGTTCCTTAAAACACTAGTGCTTAGGAAATCTATTGGAGGCAGAAGCAGTCAAGGGTAGCCTAGGATAAGGTTAGGCTTAGGGTGAGGCTTAGGGTACGGCTTTGGGTACGGGTTCGGGGAGGGTTTCGGGTACGGCGTAGGGTATGGGTTAGGGTTAGGGTTAGTGTTAGGGTTAGGGCTCGGTTTAGGGTACGGGTTAGGATTAGGGTACGTGTTAGGGTTAGGGTAGGGGTTAGGGTTAGGGTACGCGTTAGGGTTAGGGTAGTTATTAAACCTATCCCACTCTCTAGATACCCCTTAGCACGTAAAGGAATATTATTTGGGGGTCCAGCCATGGAGAAGAGTTTAGACACTAGGATAAGATAAGGAACACACCCATTATAAAGAAATCACTTTAGGATTCTCTTTTTAAGCTGTTCGTTAAAACACTAGTGCTTAGGAAATCTATTGGAGGCAGAAGCAGTCAAGGGTAGCCTAGGGTTAGTGTTAGGCTTAGGGTTAGTCTTAGGGTACGGCTTAGGGTACGGGTTCAGGGAGGGGTGCGGGTACGGCGTAGGGTATGGGTTAGGGTTAGGGTTAGGGTTAGTGTTAGGGTTAGGGCTCGGTTTAGGGTACGGGTTAGGATTAGGGTACGTGTTAGGGTTAGGGTAGGGGTTAGGGTTAGGGTACGCGTTAGGGTTAGGGTAGTTATTAAACCTATCCCAATCTCTAGATACCCCTTAGCACGTAAAGGAGTATTATTTGAGGGTCCAGCCATGGAGAAGAGTTTAGACACTAGGATAAGATAAGGAACACACCCATTATAAAGAAATCACATTAGGATTCTCTTTTTAAGCTGTTCCTTAAAACACTAGTGCTTAGGAAATCTATTGGAGGCAGAAGCAGTCAAGGGTAGCCTAGGGTTAGGGTTAGGCTTAGGGTTAGGCTTAGGGTACGGCTTAGGGTACGAGTTCGGGGAGGGTTTCGGGTACGGCGTAGGGTATGGGTTAGGGTTAGGGTTAGGGTTAGTGTTAGGGTTAGGGCTCGGTTTAGGGTACGGGTTAGGATTAGGGTACGTGTTAGGGTTAGGGTAGGGGTTAGGGTTAGGGTACGCGTTAGGTTTAGGGTAGTTATTAAACCTATCCCACTCTCTAGATACCCCTTAGCACGTAAAGGAATATTATTTGGGGGTCCAGCCATGGAGAAGAGTTTAGACACTAGGATAAGATAAGGAACACACCCATTATAAAGAAATCACTTTAGGATTCTCTTTTTAAGCTGTTGCTTAAAACACTAGTGCTTAGGAAATCTATTGGAGGCAGAAGCAGTCAAGGGTAGCCTAGGGTTAGTGTTAGGCTTAGGGTTAGGCTTAGGGTACGGCTTAGGTTACGGGTTCGGGGAGGGGTGCGGGTAAGGCGTAGGGTATGGGTTAGGGTTAGGGTTAGTGTTAGTGTTAGGGTTAGGGCTCGGTTTAGGGTACGGGTTAGGATTAGGGTACGTGTTAGTGTTAGGTTAGGGGTTAGGGTTAGAGTACGCATTAGGGTTAGGGTAGTTATTAAACCTATCCCACTCTCTAGATACCCCTTAGCACGTAAGGCAATATTATTTGGGGGTGCAGCCATGGAGAAGAGTTTAGACACTAGGATAAGATAAGGAACACACCCATTATAAAGAAATCACATTAGGATTCTCTTTTTAAGCTGTTCCTTAAAACACTAGTGCTTAGGAAATCTATTGGAGGCAGAAGCAGTCAAGGGTAGCCTAGGGTTAGGGTTAGGCTTAGGGTTAGGTTTAGGGTACGGCTTGGGGAATGGGTTCGGGGAGGGGTTCGGGTACGGCGTAGGGTATGGGTTAGGGTTAGGGTTAGGGTTAGTGTTAGGGTTAGGGCTCGGTTTAGGGTACGGGTTAGGATTAGGGTACGTGTTAGGGTTAGGGTAGGGGTTAGGGTTAGGGTATGCGTTAGGGTTAGGGTAGTTATTAAACCTATCCCACTCTCTAGATACCCCTTAGCACGTAAAGGAATATTATTTGGGGGTCCAGCCATGGAGAAGAGTTTAGACACTAGGATAAGATAAGGAACACACCCATTATAAAGAAATCACATTAGGATTCTCTTTTTAAGCTGTTCCTTAAAACACTAGTGCTTAGGAAATCTATTGGAGGCAGAAGCAGTCAAGGGTAGCCTAGGGTTAGGGTTAGGCTTAGGGTTAGGCTTAGGGTACGGCTTAGGGTACGGGTTCGGGGAGGGGTGCGGGTACGGCGTAGGGTATGGGTTAGGGTTAGGGTTAGTGTTAGGGTTAGGGCTCGGTTTAGGGTACAGGTTAGTATTAGGGTACGTGTTAGGGTTAGGGTAGGGGTTAGGGTTAGGGTACGCGTTAGGGTTAGGGTAGTTATTAAACCTATCCCACTCTCTAGATACCCCTTAGCACGTAAAGGAATATTATTTGAGGGTCCAGCCATGGAGAAGAGTTTAGACACTAGGATAAGATAAGGAACACACCCATTATAAAGAAATCACATTAGGATTCTCTTTTTAAGCTGTTCCTTAAAACACTAGTGCTTAGGAAATCTATTGGAGGCAGAAGCAGTCAAGGGTAGCCTAGGGTTAGGGTTAGGCTTAGGGTTAGGCTTAGGGTACGGCTTAGGGTACGGGTTCGGGGAGGGTTTCGGGTACGGCGTAGGGTATGGGTTAGGGTTAGGGTTAGGGTTATTGTTAGGGTTAGGGCTCGGTTTAGGGTACGGGTTAGGATTAGGGTACGTGTTAGGGTTAGGGTAGGGGTTAGGGTTAGGGTACGCGTTAGGGTTAGGGTAGTTATTAAACCTATCCCACTCTCTAGATACCCCTTAGCACGTAAAGGAATATTATTTGGGGGTCCAGCCATGGAGAAGAGTTTAGACACTAGGATAAGATAAGGAACACACCCATTATAAAGAAATCACATTAGGATTCTCTTTTTAAGCTGTTCCTTAAAACACTAGTGCTTAGGAAATCTATTGGAGGCAGAAGCAGTCAAGGGTAGCCTAGGGTTAGGGTTAGGCTTAGGGTTAGGCTTAGGGTACGGCTTAGGGTACGGGTTCGGGGAGGGTTTCGGGTACGGCGTAGGGTATGGGTTAGGGTTAGGGTTAGGGTTAGTGTTAGGGTTAGGGCTCGGTTTAGGGTACGGTTAGGATTAGGGTACGTGTTAGGTTTAGGGTAGGGGTTAGGGTTAGGGTACGCGTTAGGGTTAGGGTAGTTAGTAAACCTATCCCACTCTCTAGATACCCCTTAGCACGTAAAGGAATATTATTTGGGGTTCCAGCCATGGAGAAGAATTTAGACACTAGGATAAGATAAGGAACACACCCATTATAAAGAAATCACATTAGGATTCTCTTTTTAAGCTGTTGCTTAAAACACTAGTGCTTAGGAAATCTATTGGAGGCAGAAGCAGTCAAGGGTAGCCTAGGGTTAGTGTTAGGCTTAGGGTTAGGCTTAGGGTACGGCTTAGGGTACGGGTTTGGGGAGGGGTTCAGGTACGGCGTAGGGTATGGGTTAGGGTTAGGGTTAGTGTTAGTGTTAGGGTTAGGGCTCGGTTTAGGGTACGGGTTAGGATTAGGGTACGTGTTAGTGTTAGGGTAGGGGTTAGGGTTAGAGTACGCATTAGGTTTAGGGTAGTTATTAAACCTATCCCACTCTCTAGATACCCCTTAGCACGTAAGGCAATATTATTTGGGGGTGCAGCCATGGAGAAGAGTTTAGACACTAGGATAAGATAAGGAACACACCCATTATAAAGAAATCACATTAGGATTCTCTTTTTAAGCTGTTCCTTAAAACACTAGTGCTTAGGAAATCCATTGGAGGCAGAAGCAGTCAAGGGTAGCCTAGGGTTAGGGTTAGGCTTAGGGTTAGGTTTAGGGTACGGCTTGGGGAATGGGTTCGGGGAGGGGTTCGGGTACGGCGTAGGGTATGGGTTAGGGTTAGGGTTAGGGTTAGTGTTAGGGTTAGGGCTCGGTTTAGGGTACGGGTTAGGATTAGGGTACGTGTTAGTGTTAGTTTAGGGGTTAGGGTTAGAGTACGCATTAGGGTTAGGGTAGTTATTAAACCTATCCCACTCTCTAGATACCCCTTAGCACGTAAGGCAATATTATTTGGGGGTGCAGCCATGGAGAAGAGTTTAGACACTAGGATAAGATAAGGAACACACCCATTATAAAGAAATCACATTAGGATTCTCTTTTTAAGCTGTTCCTTAAAACACTAGTGCTTAGGAAATCTATTGGAGGCAGAAGCAGTCAAGGGTAGCCTAGGGTTAGGGTTAGGCTTAGGGTTAGGTTTAGGATACGGCTTGGGGTATGGGTTCGGGGAGGTGTTCGTGTACGGCGTAGGGTATGGGTTAGGGTTAGGGTTAGGGTTAGTGTTAGGGTTAGGGCTCGGTTTAGGGTACGGGTTAGGATTAGGGTACGTGTTAGTGTTAGGGTAGGGGTTAGGGTTAGGTTACGCGTTAGGGCTAGGGTAGTTAGTAAACCTATCCCACTCTCTAGCTCCCCCTTAGCACGTAAAGCAATATTATTTGGGGGTCCAGCCATGGAGAAGAGTTTAGACACTAGGATAAGATAAGGAACACACCCATTATAAAGAAATCACATTAGGATTCTCTTTTTAAGCTGTTCCTTAAAACAGTAGTGCTTAGGAAATCTATTGGAGGCAGAAGCAGTCAAGGGTAGCCTAGGGTTAGGGTTAGGCTTAGGGTTAGGCTTAGGGTACGGCTTAGGGTACGGGTTCGGGGAGGGGTGCGGGTACGGCGTAGGGTATGGGTTAGGGTTAGTGTTAGGGTTAGTGTTAGGGTTAGGGCTCGGTTTAGGGTACGGGTTAGGATTAGGGTACGTGTTAGGTTTAGGGTAGGGGTTAGGGTTAGGGTACGCGTTAGGGTTAGGGTAGTTATTAAACCTATCCCACTCTCTAGATACCCCTTAGCACGTAAAGGAATATTATTTGAGGGTCCAGCCATGGAGAAGAGTTTAGACACTAGGATAAGATAAGGAACACACCCATTATAAAGAAATCACATTAGGATTCTCTTTTTAAGCTGTTCCTTAAAACACTAGTGCTTAGGAAATCTATTGGAGGCAGAAGCAGTCAAGGGTAGCCTAGGATAAGGTTAGGCTTAGGGTGAGGCTTAGGGTACGGCTTTGGGTACGGGTTCGGGGAGGGTTTCGGGTACGGCGTAGGGTATGGGTTAGGGTTAGGGTTAGTGTTAGGGTTAGGGCTCGGTTTAGGGTACGGGTTAGGATTAGGGTACGTGTTAGGGTTAGGGTAGGGGTTAGGGTTAGGGTACGCGTTAGGGTTAGGGTAGTTATTAAACCTATCCCACTCTCTAGATACCCCTTAGCACGTAAAGGAATATTATTTGGGGGTCCAGCCATGGAGAAGAGTTTAGACACTAGGATAAGATAAGGAACACACCCATTATAAAGAAATCACTTTAGGATTCTCTTTTTAAGCTGTTCGTTAAAACACTAGTGCTTAGGAAATCTATTGGAGGCAGAAGCAGTCAAGGGTAGCCTAGGGTTAGTGATAGGCTTAGGGTTAGTCTTAGGGTACGGCTTAGGGTACGGGTTCAGGGAGGGGTGCGGGTACGGCGTAGGGTATGGGTTAGGGTTAGGGTTAGGGTTAGTGTTAGGGTTAGGGCTCGGTTTAGGGTACGGGTTAGGATTAGGGTACGTGTTAGGGTTAGGGTAGGGGTTAGGGTTAGGGTACGCGTTAGGGTTAGGGTAGTTATTAAACCTATCCCAATCTCTAGATACCCCTTAGCACGTAAAGGAGTATTATTTGAGGGTCCAGCCATGGAGAAGAGTTTAGACACTAGGATAAGATAAGGAACACACCCATTATAAAGAAATCACATTAGGATTCTCTTTTTAAGCTGTTCCTTAAAACACTAGTGCTTAGGAAATCTATTGGAGGCAGAAGCAGTCAAGGGTAGCCTAGGGTTAGGGTTAGGCTTAGGGTTAGGCTTAGGGTACGGCTTAGGGTACGAGTTCGGGGAGGGTTTCGGGTACGGCGTAGGGTATGGGTTAGGGTTAGGGTTAGGGTTAGTGTTAGGGTTAGGGCTCGGTTTAGGGTACGGGTTAGGATTAGGGTACGTGTTAGGGTTAGGGTAGGGGTTAGGGTTAGGGTACACGTTAGGTTTAGGGTAGTTATTAAACCTATCCCACTCTCTAGATACCCCTTAGCACGTAAAGGAATATTATTTGGGGGTCCAGCCATGGAGAAGAGTTTAGACACTAGGATAAGATAAGGAACACACCCATTATAAAGAAATCACTTTAGGATTCTCTTTTTAAGCTGTTGCTTAAAACACTAGTGCTTAGGAAATCTATTGGAGGCAGAAGCAGTCAAGGGTAGCCTAGGGTTAGGGTTAGGCTTAGGGTTAGGCTTAGGGTACGGCTTAGGTTACGGGTTCGGGGAGGGGTGCGGGTACGGCGTAGGGTATGGGTTAGGGTTAGGGTTAGGGTTAGTGTTAGGGTTAGGGCTCGGTTTAGGGTACGGTTAGGATTAGGGTACGTGTTAGGTTTAGGGTAGGGGTTAGGGTTAGGGTACGCGTTAGGGTTAGGGTAGTTAGTAAACCTATCCCACTCTCTAGATACCCCTTAGCACGTAAAGGAATATTATTTGGGGTTCCAGCCATGGAGAAGAATTTAGACACTAGGATAAGATAAGGAACACACCCATTATAAAGAAATCACATTAGGATTCTCTTTTTAAGCTGTTGCTTAAAACACTAGTGCTTAGGAAATCTATTGGAGGCAGAAGCAGTCAAGGGTAGCCTAGGGTTAGTGTTAGGCTTAGGGTTAGGCTTAGGGTACGGCTTACGGTACGGGTTTGGGGAGGGGTTCAGGTACGGCGTAGGGTATGGGTTAGGGTTAGGGTTAGTGTTAGTGTTAGGGTTAGGGCTCGGTTTAGGGTACGGGTTAGGATTAGGGTACGTGTTAGTGTTAGGTTAGGGGTTAGGGTTAGAGTACGCATTAGGGTTAGGGTAGTTATTAAACCTATCCCACTCTCTAGATACCCCTTAGCACGTAAGGCAATATTATTTGGGGGTGCAGCCATGGAGAAGAGTTTAGACACTAGGATAAGATAAGGAACACACCCATTATAAAGAAATCACATTAGGATTCTCTTTTTAAGCTGTTCCTTAAAACACTAGTGCTTAGGAAATCTATTGGAGGCAGAAGCAGTCAAGGGTAGCCTAGGGTTAGGGTTAGGCTTAGGGTTAGGTTTAGGGTACGGCTTGGGGAATGGGTTCGGGGAGGGGTTCGGGTACGGCGTAGGGTATGGGTTAGGGTTAGGGTTAGGGTTAGTGTTAGGGTTAGGGCTCGGTTTAGGGTACGGGTTAGGATTAGGGTACGTGTTAGGGTTAGGGTAGGGGTTAGGGTTAGGGTATGCGTTAGGGTTAGGGTAGTTATTAAACCTATCCCACTCTCTAGATACCCCTTAGCACGTAAAGGAATATTATTTGGGGGTCCAGCCATGGAGAAGAGTTTAGACACTAGGATAAGATAAGGAACACACCCATTATAAAGAAATCACATTAGGATTCTATTTTTAAGCTGTTCCTTAAAACACTAGTGCTTAGGAAATCTATTGGAGGCAGAAGCAGTCAAGGGTAGCCTAGGGTTAGGGTTAGGCTTAGGGTTAGGCTTAGGGTACGGCTTAGGGTACGGGTTCGGGGAGGGGTGCGGGTACGGCGTAGGGTATGGGTTAGGGTTAGGGTTAGTGTTAGGGTTAGGGCTCGGTTTAGGGTACAGGTTAGTATTAGGGTACGTGTTAGGGTTAGGGTAGGGGTTAGGGTTAGGGTACGCGTTAGGGTTAGGGTAGTTATTAAACCTATCCCACTCTCTAGATACCCCTTAGCACGTAAAGGAATATTATTTGAGGGTCCAGCCATGGAGAAGAGTTTAGACACTAGGATAAGATAAGGAACACACCCATTATAAAGAAATCACATTAGGATTCTCTTTTTAAGCTGTTCCTTAAAACACTAGTGCTTAGGAAATCTATTGGAGGCAGAAGCAGTCAAGGGTAGCCTAGGGTTAGGGTTAGGCTTAGGGTTAGGCTTAGGGTACGGCTTAGGGTACGGGTTCGGGGAGGGTTTCGGGTACGGCGTAGGGTATGGGTTAGGGTTAGGGTTAGGGTTATTGTTAGGGTTAGGGCTCGGTTTAGGGTACGGGTTAGGATTAGGGTACGTGTTAGGGTTAGGGTAGGGGTTAGGGTTAGGGTACGCGTTAGGGTTAGGGTAGTTATTAAACCTATCCCACTCTCTAGATACCCCTTAGCACGTAAAGGAATATTATTTGGGGGTCCAGCCATGGAGAAGAGTTTAGACACTAGGATAAGATAAGGAACACACCCATTATAAAGAAATCACATTAGGATTCTCTTTTTAAGCTGTTCCTTAAAACACTAGTGCTTAGGAAATCTATTGGAGGCAGAAGCAGTCAAGGGTAGCCTAGGGTTAGGGTTAGGCTTAGGGTTAGGCTTAGGGTACGGCTTAGGGTACGGGTTCGGGGAGGGTTTCGGGTACGGCGTAGGGTATGGGTTAGGGTTAGGGTTAGGGTTAGTGTTAGGGTTAGGGCTCGGTTTAGGGTACGGTTAGGATTAGGGTACGTGTTAGGTTTAGGGTAGGGGTTAGGGTTAGGGTACGCGTTAGGGTTAGGGTAGTTAGTAAACCTATCCCACTCTCTAGATACCCCTTAGCACGTAAAGGAATATTATTTGGGGTTCCAGCCATGGAGAAGAATTTAGACACTAGGATAAGATAAGGAACACACCCATTATAAAGAAATCACATTAGGATTCTCTTTTTAAGCTGTTGCTTAAAACACTAGTGCTTAGGAAATCTATTGGAGGCAGAAGCAGTCAAGGGTAGCCTAGGGTTAGTGTTAGGCTTAGGGTTAGGCTTAGGGTACGGCTTAGGGTACGGGTTTGGGGAGGGGTTCAGGTACGGCGTAGGGTATGGGTTAGGGTTAGGGTTAGTGTTAGTGTTAGGGTTAGGGCTCGGTTTAGGGTACGGGTTAGGATTAGGGTACGTGTTAGTGTTAGGGTAGGGGTTAGGGTTAGAGTACGCATTAGGTTTAGGGTAGTTATTAAACCTATCCCACTCTCTAGATACCCCTTAGCACGTAAGGCAATATTATTTGGGGGTGCAGCCATGGAGAAGAGTTTAGACACTAGGATAAGATAAGGAACACACCCATTATAAAGAAATCACATTAGGATTCTCTTTTTAAGCTGTTCCTTAAAACACTAGTGCTTAGGAAATCCATTGGAGGCAGAAGCAGTCAAGGGTAGCCTAGGGTTAGGGTTAGGCTTAGGGTTAGGTTTAGGGTACGGCTTGGGGAATGGGTTCGGGGAGGGGTTCGGGTACGGCGTAGGGTATGGGTTAGGGTTAGGGTTAGGGTTAGTGTTAGGGTTAGGGCTCGGTTTAGGGTACGGGTTAGGATTAGGGTACGTGTTAGTGTTAGTTTAGGGGTTAGGGTTAGAGTACGCATTAGGGTTAGGGTAGTTATTAAACCTATCCCACTCTCTAGATACCCCTTAGCACGTAAGGCAATATTATTTGGGGGTGCAGCCATGGAGAAGAGTTTAGACACTAGGATAAGATAAGGAACACACCCATTATAAAGAAATCACATTAGGATTCTCTTTTTAAGCTGTTCCTTAAAACACTAGTGCTTAGGAAATCTATTGGAGGCAGAAGCAGTCAAGGGTAGCCTAGGGTTAGGGTTAGGCTTAGGGTTAGGTTTAGGATACGGCTTGGGGTATGGGTTCGGGGAGGTGTTCGTGTACGGCGTAGGGTATGGGTTAGGGTTAGGGTTTGGGTTAGTGTTAGGGTTAGGGCTCGGTTTACGGTACGGGTTAGGATTAGGGTACGTGTTAGGGTTAGGGTAGGGGTTAGGGTTAGGTTACGCGTTAGGGCTAGGGTAGTTAGTAAACCTATCCCACTCTCTAGCTCCCCCTTAGCACGTAAAGGAATATTATTTGGGGGTCCAGCCATGGAGAAGAGTTTAGACACTAGGATAAGATAAGGAACACACCCATTATAAAGAAATCACTTTAGGATTCTCTTTTTAAGCTGTTCCTTAAAACACTACTGCTTAGGAAATCAATTGGAGGCAGAAGCAGTCAAGGGTAGCCTAGGGTTAGGGTTAGGCTTAGGGTTAGGTTTAGGGTATGGCTTAGGGTACGGGTTCGGGGAGGGGTGCGGGTACGGCGTAGGGTATGGGTTAGGGTTAGGGTTAGGGTTAGTGTTAGGGTTAGGGCTCGGTTTAGGGTACAGGTTAGGATTAGGGTACGTGTTAGGGTTAGGGTAGGGGTTAGGGTTAGGGTACGCGTTAGGGTTAGGGTAGTTATTAAACCTATCCCACTCTCTAGATACCCCTTAGCACGTAAGGGAATATTATTTGGGGGTGCAGCCATGGAGAAGAGTTTAGACACTAGGATAAGATAAGGAACACACCCATTATAAAGAAATCACATTAGGATTCTCTTTTTAAGCTGTTCCTTAAAACAGTAGTGCTTAGGAAATCTATTGGAGGCAGAAGCAGTCAAGGGTAGCCTAGGGTTAGGGTTAGGCTTAGGGTTAGGCTTAGGGTACGGCTTAGGTTACGGGTTCGGGGAGGGGTGCGGGTACGGTGTACGGTATGGGTTAGGGTTAGGGTTAGGGTTAGTGTTAGGGTTAGGGCTCGGTTTAGGGTACGGGTTAGGATTAGGGTACGTGTTAGGGTTAGGGTAGGGGTTAGGGTTAGGGTACGCGTTAGGGTTAGGGTAGTTATTAAACCTATCCCACTCTCTAGATACCCCTTAGCACGTAAAGGAATATTATTTGAGGGTCCAGCCATGGAGAAGAGTTTAGACACTAGGATAAGATAAGGAACACACCCATTATAAAGAAATCACATTAGGATTCTCTTTTTAAGCTGTTCCTTAAAACACTAGTGCTTAGGAAATCTATTGGAGGCAGAAGCAGTCAAGGGTAGCCTAGGGTTAGTGATAGGCTTAGGGTTAGTCTTAGGGTACGGCTTAGGGTACGGGTTCAGGGAGGGGTGCGGGTACGGCGTAGGGTATGGGTTAGGGTTAGGGTTAGGGTTAGTGTTAGGGTTAGGGCTCGGTTTAGGGTACGGGTTAGGATTAGGGTACGTGTTAGGGTTAGGGTAGGGGTTAGGGTTAGGGTACGCGTTAGGGTTAGGGTAGTTATTAAACCTATCCCACTCTCTAGATACCCCTTAGCACGTAAAGGAATATTATTTGAGGGTCCAGCCATGGAGAAGAGTTTAGACACTAGGATAAGATAAGGAACACACCCATTATAAAGAAATCACATTAGGATTCTCTTTTTAAGCTGTTCCTTAAAACACTAGTGCTTAGGAAATCTATTGGAGGCAGAAGCAGTCAAGGGTAGCCTAGGATAAGGTTAGGCTTAGGGTGAGGCTTAGGGTACGGCTTTGGGTACGGGTTCGGGGAGGGTTTCGGGTACGGCGTAGGGTATGGGTTAGGGTTAGGGTTAGTGTTAGGGTTAGGGCTCGGTTTAGGGTACGGGTTAGGATTAGGGTACGTGTTAGGGTTAGGGTAGGGGTTAGGGTTAGGGTACGCGTTAGGGTTAGGGTAGTTATTAAACCTATCCCACTCTCTAGATACCCCTTAGCACGTAAAGGAATATTATTTGGGGGTCCAGCCATGGAGAAGAGTTTAGACACTAGGATAAGATAAGGAACACACCCATTATAAAGAAATCACTTTAGGATTCTCTTTTTAAGCTGTTCGTTAAAACACTAGTGCTTAGGAAATCTATTGGAGGCAGAAGCAGTCAAGGGTAGCCTAGGGTTAGTGATAGGCTTAGGGTTAGTCTTAGGGTACGGCTTAGGGTACGGGTTCAGGGAGGGGTGCGGGTACGGCGTAGGGTATGGGTTAGGGTTAGGGTTAGGGTTAGTGTTAGGGTTAGGGCTCGGTTTAGGGTACGGGTTAGGATTAGGGTACGTGTTAGGGTTAGGGTAGGGGTTAGGGTTAGGGTACGCGTTAGGGTTAGGGTAGTTATTAAACCTATCCCAATCTCTAGATACCCCTTAGCACGTAAAGGAGTATTATTTGAGGGTCCAGCCATGGAGAAGAGTTTAGACACTAGGATAAGATAAGGAACACACCCATTATAAAGAAATCACATTAGGATTCTCTTTTTAAGCTGTTCCTTAAAACACTAGTGCTTAGGAAATCTATTGGAGGCAGAAGCAGTCAAGGGTAGCCTAGGGTTAGGGTTAGGCTTAGGGTTAGGCTTAGGGTACGGCTTAGGGTACGAGTTCGGGGAGGGTTTCGGGTACGGCGTAGGGTATGGGTTAGGGTTAGGGTTAGGGTTAGTGTTAGGGTTAGGGCTCGGTTTAGGGTACGGGTTAGGATTAGGGTACGTGTTAGGGTTAGGGTAGGGGTTAGGGTTAGGGTACACGTTAGGTTTAGGGTAGTTATTAAACCTATCCCACTCTCTAGATACCCCTTAGCACGTAAAGGAATATTATTTGGGGGTCCAGCCATGGAGAAGAGTTTAGACACTAGGATAAGATAAGGAACACACCCATTATAAAGAAATCACTTTAGGATTCTCTTTTTAAGCTGTTGCTTAAAACACTAGTGCTTAGGAAATCTATTGGAGGCAGAAGCAGTCAAGGGTAGCCTAGGGTTAGGGTTAGGCTTAGGGTTAGGCTTAGGGTACGGCTTAGGTTACGGGTTCGGGGAGGGGTGCGGGTACGGCGTAGGGTATGGGTTAGGGTTAGGGTTAGGGTTAGTGTTAGGGTTAGGGCTCGGTTTAGGGTACGGTTAGGATTAGGGTACGTGTTAGGTTTAGGGTAGGGGTTAGGGTTAGGGTACGCGTTAGGGTTAGGGTAGTTAGTAAACCTATCCCACTCTCTAGATACCCCTTAGCACGTAAAGGAATATTATTTGGGGTTCCAGCCATGGAGAAGAATTTAGACACTAGGATAAGATAAGGAACACACCCATTATAAAGAAATCACATTAGGATTCTCTTTTTAAGCTGTTGCTTAAAACACTAGTGCTTAGGAAATCTATTGGAGGCAGAAGCAGTCAAGGGTAGCCTAGGGTTAGTGTTAGGCTTAGGGTTAGGCTTAGGGTACGGCTTACGGTACGGGTTTGGGGAGGGGTTCAGGTACGGCGTAGGGTATGGGTTAGGGTTAGGGTTAGTGTTAGTGTTAGGGTTAGGGCTCGGTTTAGGGTACGGGTTAGGATTAGGGTACGTGTTAGTGTTAGGTTAGGGGTTAGGGTTAGAGTACGCATTAGGGTTAGGGTAGTTATTAAACCTATCCCACTCTCTAGATACCCCTTAGCACGTAAGGCAATATTATTTGGGGGTGCAGCCATGGAGAAGAGTTTAGACACTAGGATAAGATAAGGAACACACCCATTATAAAGAAATCACATTAGGATTCTCTTTTTAAGCTGTTCCTTAAAACACTAGTGCTTAGGAAATCTATTGGAGGCAGAAGCAGTCAAGGGTAGCCTAGGGTTAGGGTTAGGCTTAGGGTTAGGTTTAGGGTACGGCTTGGGGAATGGGTTCGGGGAGGGGTTCGGGTACGGCGTAGGGTATGGGTTAGGGTTAGGGTTAGGGTTAGTGTTAGGGTTAGGGCTCGGTTTAGGGTACGGGTTAGGATTAGGGTACGTGTTAGGGTTAGGGTAGGGGTTAGGGTTAGGGTATGCGTTAGGGTTAGGGTAGTTATTAAACCTATCCCACTCTCTAGATACCCCTTAGCACGTAAAGGAATATTATTTGGGGGTCCAGCCATGGAGAAGAGTTTAGACACTAGGATAAGATAAGGAACACACCCATTATAAAGAAATCACATTAGGATTCTATTTTTAAGCTGTTCCTTAAAACACTAGTGCTTAGGAAATCTATTGGAGGCAGAAGCAGTCAAGGGTAGCCTAGGGTTAGGGTTAGGCTTAGGGTTAGGCTTAGGGTACGGCTTAGGGTACGGGTTCGGGGAGGGGTGCGGGTACGGCGTAGGGTATGGGTTAGGGTTAGGGTTAGTGTTAGGGTTAGGGCTCGGTTTAGGGTACAGGTTAGTATTAGGGTACGTGTTAGGGTTAGGGTAGGGGTTAGGGTTAGGGTACGCGTTAGGGTTAGGGTAGTTATTAAACCTATCCCACTCTCTAGATACCCCTTAGCACGTAAAGGAATATTATTTGAGGGTCCAGCCATGGAGAAGAGTTTAGACACTAGGATAAGATAAGGAACACACCCATTATAAAGAAATCACATTAGGATTCTCTTTTTAAGCTGTTCCTTAAAACACTAGTGCTTAGGAAATCTATTGGAGGCAGAAGCAGTCAAGGGTAGCCTAGGGTTAGGGTTAGGCTTAGGGTTAGGCTTAGGGTACGGCTTAGGGTACGGGTTCGGGGAGGGTTTCGGGTACGGCGTAGGGTATGGGTTAGGGTTAGGGTTAGGGTTATTGTTAGGGTTAGGGCTCGGTTTAGGGTACGGGTTAGGATTAGGGTACGTGTTAGGGTTAGGGTAGGGGTTAGGGTTAGGGTACGCGTTAGGGTTAGGGTAGTTATTAAACCTATCCCACTCTCTAGATACCCCTTAGCACGTAAAGGAATATTATTTGGGGGTCCAGCCATGGAGAAGAGTTTAGACACTAGGATAAGATAAGGAACACACCCATTATAAAGAAATCACATTAGGATTCTCTTTTTAAGCTGTTCCTTAAAACACTAGTGCTTAGGAAATCTATTGGAGGCAGAAGCAGTCAAGGGTAGCCTAGGGTTAGGGTTAGGCTTAGGGTTAGGCTTAGGGTACGGCTTAGGGTACGGGTTCGGGGAGGGTTTCGGGTACGGCGTAGGGTATGGGTTAGGGTTAGGGTTAGGGTTAGTGTTAGGGTTAGGGCTCGGTTTAGGGTACGGTTAGGATTAGGGTACGTGTTAGGTTTAGGGTAGGGGTTAGGGTTAGGGTACGCGTTAGGGTTAGGGTAGTTAGTAAACCTATCCCACTCTCTAGATACCCCTTAGCACGTAAAGGAATATTATTTGGGGTTCCAGCCATGGAGAAGAATTTAGACACTAGGATAAGATAAGGAACACACCCATTATAAAGAAATCACATTAGGATTCTCTTTTTAAGCTGTTGCTTAAAACACTAGTGCTTAGGAAATCTATTGGAGGCAGAAGCAGTCAAGGGTAGCCTAGGGTTAGTGTTAGGCTTAGGGTTAGGCTTAGGGTACGGCTTAGGGTACGGGTTTGGGGAGGGGTTCAGGTACGGCGTAGGGTATGGGTTAGGGTTAGGGTTAGTGTTAGTGTTAGGGTTAGGGCTCGGTTTAGGGTACGGGTTAGGATTAGGGTACGTGTTAGTGTTAGGGTAGGGGTTAGGGTTAGAGTACGCATTAGGTTTAGGGTAGTTATTAAACCTATCCCACTCTCTAGATACCCCTTAGCACGTAAGGCAATATTATTTGGGGGTGCAGCCATGGAGAAGAGTTTAGACACTAGGATAAGATAAGGAACACACCCATTATAAAGAAATCACATTAGGATTCTCTTTTTAAGCTGTTCCTTAAAACACTAGTGCTTAGGAAATCCATTGGAGGCAGAAGCAGTCAAGGGTAGCCTAGGGTTAGGGTTAGGCTTAGGGTTAGGTTTAGGGTACGGCTTGGGGAATGGGTTCGGGGAGGGGTTCGGGTACGGCGTAGGGTATGGGTTAGGGTTAGGGTTAGGGTTAGTGTTAGGGTTAGGGCTCGGTTTAGGGTACGGGTTAGGATTAGGGTACGTGTTAGTGTTAGTTTAGGGGTTAGGGTTAGAGTACGCATTAGGGTTAGGGTAGTTATTAAACCTATCCCACTCTCTAGATACCCCTTAGCACGTAAGGCAATATTATTTGGGGGTGCAGCCATGGAGAAGAGTTTAGACACTAGGATAAGATAAGGAACACACCCATTATAAAGAAATCACATTAGGATTCTCTTTTTAAGCTGTTCCTTAAAACACTAGTGCTTAGGAAATCTATTGGAGGCAGAAGCAGTCAAGGGTAGCCTAGGGTTAGGGTTAGGCTTAGGGTTAGGTTTAGGATACGGCTTGGGGTATGGGTTCGGGGAGGTGTTCGTGTACGGCGTAGGGTATGGGTTAGGGTTAGGGTTTGGGTTAGTGTTAGGGTTAGGGCTCGGTTTACGGTACGGGTTAGGATTAGGGTACGTGTTAGGGTTAGGGTAGGGGTTAGGGTTAGGTTACGCGTTAGGGCTAGGGTAGTTAGTAAACCTATCCCACTCTCTAGCTCCCCCTTAGCACGTAAAGGAATATTATTTGGGGGTCCAGCCATGGAGAAGAGTTTAGACACTAGGATAAGATAAGGAACACACCCATTATAAAGAAATCACTTTAGGATTCTCTTTTTAAGCTGTTCCTTAAAACACTACTGCTTAGGAAATCAATTGGAGGCAGAAGCAGTCAAGGGTAGCCTAGGGTTAGGGTTAGGCTTAGGGTTAGGTTTAGGGTATGGCTTAGGGTACGGGTTCGGGGAGGGGTGCGGGTACGGCGTAGGGTATGGGTTAGGGTTAGGGTTAGGGTTAGTGTTAGGGTTAGGGCTCGGTTTAGGGTACAGGTTAGGATTAGGGTACGTGTTAGGGTTAGGGTAGGGGTTAGGGTTAGGGTACGCGTTAGGGTTAGGGTAGTTATTAAACCTATCCCACTCTCTAGATACCCCTTAGCACGTAAGGGAATATTATTTGGGGGTGCAGCCATGGAGAAGAGTTTAGACACTAGGATAAGATAAGGAACACACCCATTATAAAGAAATCACATTAGGATTCTCTTTTTAAGCTGTTCCTTAAAACAGTAGTGCTTAGGAAATCTATTGGAGGCAGAAGCAGTCAAGGGTAGCCTAGGGTTAGGGTTAGGCTTAGGGTTAGGCTTAGGGTACGGCTTAGGTTACGGGTTCGGGGAGGGGTGCGGGTACGGTGTACGGTATGGGTTAGGGTTAGGGTTAGGGTTAGTGTTAGGGTTAGGGCTCGGTTTAGGGTACGGGTTAGGATTAGGGTACGTGTTAGGGTTAGGGTAGGGGTTAGGGTTAGGGTACGCGTTAGGGTTAGGGTAGTTATTAAACCTATCCCACTCTCTAGATACCCCTTAGCACGTAAAGGAATATTATTTGAGGGTCCAGCCATGGAGAAGAGTTTAGACACTAGGATAAGATAAGGAACACACCCATTATAAAGAAATCACATTAGGATTCTCTTTTTAAGCTGTTCCTTAAAACACTAGTGCTTAGGAAATCTATTGGAGGCAGAAGCAGTCAAGGGTAGCGTAGGGTTAGGGTTAGGCTTAGGGTTAGGCTTAGAGTACGGCTTAGGGTACGGGTTCGGGGAGGGTTTCGGGTACGGCGTAGGGTATGGGTTAGGGTTAGGGTTAGGGTTAGTGTTAGGGTTAGGGCTCGGTTTAGGGTACGGTTAGGATTAGGGTACGTGTTAGGTTTATGGTAGGGGTTAGGGTTAGGGTACGCGTTAGGGTTAGGGTAGTTAGTAAACCTATCCCACTCTCTAGATACCCCTTAGCACGTAAAGGAATATTATTTGGGGTTCCAGCAATGGAGAAGAATTTAGACACTAGGATAAGATAAGGAACACACCCATTATAAAGAAATCACATTAGGATTCTCTTTTTAAGCTGTTGCTTAAAACACTAGTGCTTAGGAAATCTATTGGAGGCAGAAGCAGTCAAGGGTAGCCTAGGGTTAGTGTTAGGCTTAGGGTTAGGCTCAGGGTATGGCTTAGGGTACGGGTTTGGGGAGGGGTTCAGGTACGGCGTAGGGTATGGGTTAGGGTTAGGGTTAGTGTTAGTGTTAGGGTTAGGGCTCGGTTTAGGGTACGGGTTAGGATTAGGGTACGTGTTAGTGTTAGGGTAGGGGTTAGGGTTAGAGTACGCATTAGGGTTAGGGTAGTTATTAAACCTATCCCACTCTCTAGATACCCCTTAGCACGTAAGGCAATATTATTTGGGGGTGCAGCCATGGAGAAGAGTTTAGACTCTAGGATAAGATAAGGAACACACCCATTATAAAGAAATCACATTAGGATTCTCTTTTTAAGCTGTTCCTTAAAACACTAGTGCTTAGGAAATCTATTGGAGGCAGAAGCAGTCAAGGGTAGCCTAGTGTTAGGGTTAGGCTTAGGGTTAGGTTTAGGGTACGGCTTGGGGTATGGGTTCGGGGAGGTGTTCGTGTACGGCGTAGGGTATGGGTTAGGGTTAGGGTTTGGGTTAGTGTTAGGGTTAGGGCTCGGTTTAGGGTACGGGTTAGGATTAGGGTACGTGTTAGGGTTAGGGTAGGGGTTAGGGTTAGGTTACGCGTTAGGGCTAGGGTAGTTAGTAAACCTATCCCACTCTCTAGCTCCCCCTTAGCACGTAAAGGAATATTATTTGGGGGTCCAGCCATGGAGAAGAGTTTAGACACTAGGATAAGATAAGGAACACACCCATTATAAAGAAATCACTTTAGGATTCTCTTTTTAAGCTGTTCCTTAAAAGACTACTGCTTAGGAAATCAATTGGAGGCAGAAGCAGTCAAGGGTAGCCTAGGGTTAGGGTTAGGCTTAGGGTTAGGTTTAGGGTATGGTTTAGGGTACGAGTTCGGGGAGGAGTGTGGGTACGGCGTAGGGTATGGGTTAGGGTTAGGGTTAGGGTTAGTGTTAGGGTTAGGGCTCGGTTTAGGGTACAGGTTAGGATTAGGGTACGTGTTAGGGTTAGGGTAGGGGTTAGGGTTAGGGTACGCGTTAGGGTTAGGGTAGTTATTAAACCTATCCCACTCTCTAGATACCCCTTAGCACGTAAGGGAATATTATTTGGGGGTGCAGCCATGGAGAAGAGTTTAGACACTAGGATAAGATAAGGAACACACCCATTATAAAGAAATCACATTAGGATTCTCTTTTTAAGCTGTTCCTTAAAACAGTAGTGCTTAGGAAATCTATTGGAGGCAGAAGCAGTCAAGGGTAGCCTAGGGTTAGGGTTAGGCTTAGGGTTAGGCTTAGGGTTCGGCTTAGGGTACGGGTTCGGGGAGGGGTGCGGGTACGGCGTAGGGTATGGGTTAGGGTTAGGGTTTGGGTTAGTGTTAGGGTTAGGGCTCGGTTTAGGGTACGGGTTAGGATTAGGGTACGTGTTAGGGTTAGGGTAGGGGTTAGGGTTAGGTTACGCGTTAGGGCTAGGGTAGTTAGTAAACCTCTCCCACTCTCTAGATACCCCTTAGCACGTAAAGGAATATTATTTGGGGGTGCAGCCATGGAGAAGAGTTTAGACACTAGGATAAGATAAGGAACACACCCATTATAAAGAAATCACTTTAGGATTCTCTTTTTAAGCTGTTCCTTAAAACAGTAGTGCTTAGGAAATCTATTGGAGGCAGAAGCAGTCAAGGGTAGCCTAGGGTTAGGGTTAGGCTTAGGGTTAGGGTTAGGGTACGGCTTGGGGTATGGGTTCGGGGAGGTGTTCGTGTACGGCGTAGGGTATGGGTTAGGGTTAGGGTTTGGGTTAGTGTTAGGGTTAGGGCTCGGTTTAGGGTACGGGTTAGGATTAGGGTACGTGTTAGGGTTAGGGTAGGGGTTAGGGTTAGGTTACGCGTTAGGGCTAGGGTAGTTAGTAAACCTATCCCACTCTCTAGCTCCCCCTTAGCACGTAAAGGAATATTATTTGGGGGTCCAGCCATGGAGAAGAGTTTAGACACTAGGATAAGATAAGGAACACACCCATTATAAAGAAATCACTTTAGGATTCTCTTTTTAAGCTGTTCCTTAAAACACTACTGCTTAGGAAATCAATTGGAGGCAGAAGCAGTCAAGGGTAGCCTAGGGTTAGGGTTAGGCTTAGGGTTAGGTTTAGGGTATGGCTTAGGGTACGGGTTCGGGGAGGGGTGCGGGTACGGCGTAGGGTATGGGTTAGGGTTAGGGTTAGGGTTAGTGTTAGGGTTAGGGCTCGGTTTAGGGTACAGGTTAGGATTAGGGTACGTGTTAGGGTTAGGGTAGGGGTTAGGGTTAGGGTACGCGTTAGGGTTAGGGTAGTTATTAAACCTATCCCACTCTCTAGATACCCCTTAGCACGTAAGGGAATATTATTTGGGGGTGCAGCCATGGAGAAGAGTTTAGACACTAGGATAAGATAAGGAACACACCCATTATAAAGAAATCACATTAGGATTCTCTTTTTAAGCTGTTCCTTAAAACAGTAGTGCTTAGGAAATCTATTGGAGGCAGAAGCAGTCAAGGGTAGCCTAGGTTTAGGGTTAGGCTTAGGGTTAGGCTTAGGGTACGGCTTAGGTTACGGGTTCGGGGAGGGGTGCGGGTACGGTGTACGGTATGGGTTAGGGTTAGGGTTAGGGTTAGTGTTAGGGTTAGGGCTCGGTTTAGGGTACGGGTTAGGATTAGGGTACGTGTTAGGGTTAGGGTAGGGGTTAGGGTTAGGGTACGCGTTAGGGTTAGGGTAGTTATTAAACCTATCCCACTCTCTAGATACCCCTTAGCACGTAAAGGAATATTATTTGAGGGTCCAGCCATGGAGAAGAGTTTAGACACTAGGATAAGATAAGGAACACACCCATTATAAAGAAATCACATTAGGATTCTCTTTTTAAGCTGTTCCTTAAAACACTAGTGCTTACGAAATCTATTGGAGGCAGAAGCAGTCAAGGGTAGCGTAGGGTTAGGGTTAGGCTTAGGGTTAGGCTTAGAGTACGGCTTAGGGTACGGGTTCGGGGAGGGTTTCGGGTACGGCGTAGGGTATGGGTTAGGGTTAGGGTTAGGGTTAGTGTTAGGGTTAGGGCTCGGTTTAGGGTACGGTTAGGATTAGGGTACGTGTTAGGTTTATGGTAGGGGTTAGGGTTAGGGTACGCGTTAGGGTTAGGGTAGTTAGTAAACCTATCCCACTCTCTAGATACCCCTTAGCACGTAAAGGAATATTATTTGGGGTTCCAGCAATGGAGAAGAATTTAGACACTAGGATAAGATAAGGAACACACCCATTATAAAGAAATCACATTAGGATTCTCTTTTTAAGCTGTTGCTTAAAACACTAGTGCTTAGGAAATCTATTGGAGGCAGAAGCAGTCAAGGGTAGCCTAGGGTTAGTGTTAGGCTTAGGGTTAGGCTTAGGGTATGGCTTAGGGTACGGGTTTGGGGAGGGGTTCAGGTACGGCGTAGGGTATGGGTTAGGGTTAGGGTTAGTGTTAGTGTTAGGGTTAGGGCTCGGTTTAGGGTACGGGTTAGGATTAGGGTACGTGTTAGTGTTAGGGTAGGGGTTAGGGTTAGAGTACGCATTAGGGTTAGGGTAGTTATTAAACCTATCCCACTCTCTAGATACCCCTTAGCACGTAAGGCAATATTATTTGGGGGTGCAGCCATGGAGAAGAGTTTAGACTCTAGGATAAGATAAGGAACACACCCATTATAAAGAAATCACATTAGGATTCTCTTTTTAAGCTGTTCCTTAAAACACTAGTGCTTAGGAAATCTATTGGAGGCAGAAGCAGTCAAGGGTAGCCTAGTGTTAGGGTTAGGCTTAGGGTTAGGTTTAGGGTACGGCTTGGGGTATGGGTTCGGGGAGGTGTTCGTGTACGGCGTAGGGTATGGGTTAGGGTTAGGGTTTGGGTTAGTGTTAGGGTTAGGGCTCGGTTTAGGGTACGGGTTAGGATTAGGGTACGTGTTAGGGTTAGGGTAGGGGTTAGGGTTAGGTTACGCGTTAGGGCTAGGGTAGTTAGTAAACCTATCCCACTCTCTAGCTCCCCCTTAGCACGTAAAGGAATATTATTTGGGGGTCCAGCCATGGAGAAGAGTTTAGACACTAGGATAAGATAAGGAACACACCCATTATAAAGAAATCACTTTAGGATTCTCTTTTTAAGCTGTTCCTTAAAAGACTACTGCTTAGGAAATCAATTGGAGGCAGAAGCAGTCAAGGGTAGCCTAGGGTTAGGGTTAGGCTTAGGGTTAGGTTTAGGGTATGGTTTAGGGTACGAGTTCGGGGAGGGGTGTGGGTACGGCGTAGGGTATGGGTTAGGGTTAGGGTTAGGGTTAGTGTTAGGGTTAGGGCTCGGTTTAGGGTACAGGTTAGGATTAGGGTACGTGTTAGGGTTAGGGTAGGGGTTAGGGTTAGGGTACGCGTTAGGGTTAGGGTAGTTATTAAACCTATCCCACTCTCTAGATACCCCTTAGCACGTAAGGGAATATTATTTGGGGGTGCAGCCATGGAGAAGAGTTTAGACACTAGGATAAGATAAGGAACACACCCATTATAAAGAAATCACATTAGGATTCTCTTTTTAAGCTGTTCCTTAAAACAGTAGTGCTTAGGAAATCTATTGGAGGCAGAAGCAGTCAAGGGTAGCCTAGGGTTAGGGTTAGGCTTAGGGTTAGGCTTAGGGTTCGGCTTAGGGTACGGGTTCGGGGAGGGGTGCGGGTACGGCGTAGGGTATGGGTTAGGGTTAGGGTTTGGGTTAGTGTTAGGGTTAGGGCTCGGTTTAGGGTACGGGTTAGGATTAGGGTACGTGTTAGGGTTAGGGTAGGGGTTAGGGTTAGGTTACGCGTTAGGGCTAGGGTAGTTAGTAAACCTCTCCCACTCTCTAGATACCCCTTAGCACGTAAAGGAATATTATTTGGGGGTGCAGCCATGGAGAAGAGTTTAGACACTAGGATAAGATAAGGAACACACCCATTATAAAGAAATCACTTTAGGATTCTCTTTTTAAGCTGTTCCTTAAAACAGTAGTGCTTAGGAAATCTATTGGAGGCAGAAGCAGTCAAGGGTAGCCTAGGGTTAGGGTTAGGCTTAGGGTTAGGGTTAGGGTACGGCTTGGGGTATGGGTTCGGGGAGGTGTTCGTGTACGGCGTAGGGTATGGGTTAGGGTTAGGGTTTGGGTTAGTGTTAGGGTTAGGGCTCGGTTTAGGGTACGGGTTAGGATTAGGGTACGTGTTAGGGTTAGGGTAGGGGTTAGGGTTAGGTTACGCGTTAGGGCTAGGGTAGTTAGTAAACCTATCCCACTCTCTAGCTCCCCCTTAGCACGTAAAGGAATATTATTTGGGGGTCCAGCCATGGAGAAGAGTTTAGACACTAGGATAAGATAAGGAACACACCCATTATAAAGAAATCACATTAGGATTCTCTTTTTAAGCTGTTCCTTAAAACACTACTGCTTAGGAAATCAATTGGAGGCAGAAGCAGTCAAGGGTAGCCTAGGGTTAGGGTTAGGCTTAGGGTTAGGTTTAGGGTATGGCTTAGGGTACGGGTTCGGGGAGGGGTGCGGGTACGGCGTAGGGTATGGGTTAGGGTTAGGGTTAGGGTTAGTGTTAGGGTTAGGCCTCGGTTTAGGGTACAGGTTAGGATTAGGGTACGTGTTAGGGTTAGGGTAGGGGTTAGGGTTAGGGTACGCGTTAGGGTTAGGGTAGTTATTAAACCTATCCCACTCTCTAGATACCCCTTAGCACGTAAGGGAATATTATTTGGGGGTGCAGCCATGGAGAAGAGTTTAGACACTAGGATAAGATAAGGAACACACCCATTATAAAGAAATCACATTAGGATTCTCTTTTTAAGCTGTTCCTTAAAACAGTAGTGCTTAGGAAATCTATTGGAGGCAGAAGCAGTCAAGGGTAGCCTAGGGTTAGGGTTAGGCTTAGGGTTAGGCTTAGGGTACGGCTTAGGTTACGGGTTCGGGGAGGGGTGCGGGTACGGCGTAGGGTATGGGTTAGGGTTAGGGTTAGGGTTAGTGTTAGGGTTAGGGCTCGGTTTAGGGTACGGTTAGGATTAGGGTACGTGTTAGTGTTAGGTTAGGGGTTAGGGTTAGAGTACGCATTAGGGTTAGGGTAGTTATTAAACCTATCCCACTCTCTAGATACCCCTTAGCACGTAAGGCAATATTATTTGGGGGTGCAGCCATGGAGAAGAGTTTAGACACTAGGATAAGATAAGGAACACACCCATTATAAAGAAATCACATTAGGATTCTCTTTTTAAGCTGTTCCTTAAAACACTAGTGCTTAGGAAATCTATTGGAGGCAGAAGCAGTCAAGGGTAGCCTAGGGTTAGGGTTAGGCTTAGGGTTAGGTTTAGGGTACGGCTTGGGGAATGGGTTCGGGGAGGGGTTCGGGTACGGCGTAGGGTATGGGTTAGGGTTAGGGTTAGGGTTAGTGTTAGGGTTAGGGCTCGGTTTAGGGTACGGGTTAGGATTAGGGTACGTGTTAGGGTTAGGGTAGGGGTTAGGGTTAGGGTATGCGTTAGGGTTAGGGTAGTTATTAAACCTATCCCACTCTCTAGATACCCCTTAGCACGTAAAGGAATATTATTTGGGGGTCCAGCCATGGAGAAGAGTTTAGACACTAGGATAAGATAAGGAACACACCCATTATAAAGAAATCACATTAGGATTCTCTTTTTAAGCTGTTCCTTAAAACACTAGTGCTTAGGAAATCTATTGGAGGCAGAAGCAGTCAAGGGTAGCCTAGGGTTAGGGTTAGGCTTAGGGTTAGGCTTAGGGTACGGCTTAGGGTACGGGTTCGGGGAGGGGTGCGGGTACGGCGTAGGGTATGGGTTAGGGTTAGGGTTAGTGTTAGGGTTAGGGCTCGGTTTAGGGTACAGGTTAGTATTAGGGTACGTGTTAGGGTTAGGGTAGGGATTAGGGTTAGGGTACGCGTTAGGGTTAGGGTAGTTATTAAACCTATCCCACTCTCTAGATACCTCTTAGCACGTAAAGGAATATTATTTGGGGGTCCAGCCATGGAGAAGAGTTTAGACACTAGGATAAAATAAGGAACACACCCATTATAAAGAAATCACATTAGGATTCTCTTTTTAAGCTGTTCCTTAAAACACTAGTGCTTAGGAAATCTATTGGAGGCAGAAGCAGTCAAGGGTAGCCTAGGATAAGGTTAGGCTTAGGGTGAGGCTTAGGGTACGGCTTAGGGTACGGGTTCGGGGAGGGTTTCGGGTACGGCGTAGGGTATGGGTTAGGGTTAGGGTTAGTGTTAGGGTTAGGGCTCGGTTTAGGGTACGGGTTAGGATTAGGGTACGTGTTAGGGTTAGGGTAGGGGTTAGGGTTAGGGTACGCGTTAGGGTTAGGGTAGTTATTAAACCTATCCCACTCTCTAGATACCCCTTAGCACGTAAAGGAATATTATTTGGGGGTCCAGCCATGGAGAAGAGTTTAGACACTAGGATAAGATAAGGAACACACCCATTATAAAGAAATCACTTTAGGATTCTCTTTTTAAGCTGTTCGTTAAAACACTAGTGCTTAGGAAAGCTATTGGAGGCAGAAGCAGTCAAGGGTAGCCTAGGGTTAGGGTTAGGCTTAGGGTTAGGCTTAGGGTACGGCTTAGGGTACGGGTTCAGGGAGGGGTGCGGGTACGGCGTAGGGTATGGGTTAGGGTTAGGGTTAGGGTTAGTGTTAGGGTTAGGGCTCGGTTTAGGGTACGGGTTAGGATTAGGGTACGTGTTAGGGTTAGGGTAGGGGTTAGGGTTAGGGTACGCGTTAGGGTTAGGGTAGTTATTAAACCTATCCCACTCTCTAGATACCCCTTAGCACGTAAAGGAATATTATTTGAGGGTCCAGCCATGGAGAAGAGTTTAGACACTAGGATAAGATAAGGAACACACCCATTATAAAGAAATCACATTAGGATTCTCTTTTTAAGCTGTTCCTTAAAACACTAGTGCTTAGGAAATCTATTGGAGGCAGAAGCAGTCAAGGGTAACCTAGGGTTAGGGTTAGGCTTAGGGTTAGGCTTAGGGTACGGCTTAGGGTACGGGATCGGGGAGGGTTTCGGGTACGGCGTAGGGTATGGGTTAGGATTAGGGTTAGGGTTATTGTTAGGGTTAGGGCTCGGTTTAGGGTACGGGTTAGGATTAGGGTACGTGTTAGGGTTAGGGTAGGGGTTAGGGTTAGGGTACGCGTTAGGGTTAGGGTAGTTAGTAAACCTATCCCACTCTCTAGATACCCCTTAGCACGTAAAGGAATATTATTTGAGGGTCCAGCCATGGAGAAGAGTTTAGACACTAGGATAAGATAAGGAACACACCCATTATAAAGAAATCACATTAGGATTCTCTTTTTAAGCTGTTCCTTAAAACACTAGTGCTTAGGAAATCTATTGGAGGCAGAAGCAGTCAAGGGTAGCGTAGGGTTAGGGTTAGGCTTAGGGTTAGGCTTAGAGTACGGCTTAGGGTACGGGTTCGGGGAGGGTTTCGGGTACGGCGTAGGGTATGGGTTAGGGTTAGGGTTAGGGTTAGTGTTAGGGTTAGGGCTCGGTTTAGGGTACGGTTAGGATTAGGGTACGTGTTAGGTTTAGGGTTGGGGTTAGGGTTAGGGTACGCGTTAGGGTTAGGGTAGTTAGTAAACCTATCCCACTCTCTAGATACCCCTTAGCACGTAAAGGAATATTATTTGGGGTTCCAGCAATGGAGAAGAATTTAGACACTAGGATAAGATAAGGAACACACCCATTATAAAGAAATCACATTAGGATTCTCTTTTTAAGCTGTTGCTTAAAACACTAGTGCTTAGGAAATCTATTGGAGGCAGAAGCAGTCAAGGGTAGCCTAGGGTTAGTGTTAGGCTTAGGGTTAGGCTTAGGGTACGGCTTAGGGTACGAGTTTGGGGAGGGGTTCAGGTACGGCGTAGGGTATGGGTTAGGGTTAGGGTTAGTGTTAGTGTTAGGGTTAGGGCTCGGTTTAGGGTACGGGTTAGGATTAGGGTACGTGTTAGTGTTAGGGTAGGGGTTAGGGTTAGAGTACGCATTAGGGTTAGGGTAGTTATTAAACCTATCCCACTCTCTAGATACCCCTTAGCACGTAAGGCAATATTATTTGGGGGTGCAGCCATGGAGAAGAGTTTAGACACTAGGATAAGATAAGGAACACACCCATTATAAAGAAATCACATTAGGATTCTCTTTTTAAGCTGTTCCTTAAAACACTAGTGCTTAGGAAATCTATTGGAGGCAGAAGCAGTCAAGGGTAGCCTAGTGTTAGGGTTAGGCTTAGGGTTAGGTTTAGGGTACGGCTTGGGGTATGGGTTCGGGGAGGTGTTCGTGTACGGCGTAGGGTATGGGTTAGGGTTAGGGTTTGGGTTAGTGTTAGGGTTAGGGCTCGGTTTAGGGTACGGGTTAGGATTAGGGTACGTGTTAGGGTTAGGGTAGGGGTTAGGGTTAGGTTACGCGTTAGGGCTAGGGTAGTTAGTAAACCTATCCCACTCTCTAGCTCCCCCTTAGCACGTAAAGGAATATTATTTGGGGGTCCAGCCATGGAGAAGAGTTTAGACACTAGGATAAGATAAGGAACACACCCATTATAAAGAAATCACTTTAGGATTCTCTTTTTAAGCTGTTCCTTAAAACACTACTGCTTAGGAAATCAATTGGAGGCAGAAGCAGTCAAGGGTAGCCTAGGGTTAGGGTTAGGCTTAGGGTTAGGTTTAGGGTATGGCTTAGGGTACGAGTTCGGGGAGGGGTGCGGGTACGGCGTAGGGTATGGGTTAGGGTTAGGGTTAGGGTTAGTGTTAGCGTTAGGGCTCGGTTTAGGGTGCAGGTTAGGATTAGGGTACGTGTTAGGGTTAGGGTAGGGGTTAGGGTTAGGGTACGCGTTAGGGTTAGGGTAGTTATTAAACCTATCCCACTCTCTAGATACCCCTTAGCACGTAAGGGAATATTATTTGGGGGTGCAGCCATGGAGAAGAGTTTAGACACTAGGATAAGATAAGGAACACACCCATTATAAAGAAATCACATTAGGATTCTCTTTTTAAGCTGTTCCTTAAAACAGTAGTGCTTAGGAAATCTATTGGAGGCAGAAGCAGTCAAGGGTAGCCTAGGGTTAGGGTTAGGCTTAGGGTTAGGCTTAGGGTTCGGCTTAGGGTACGGGTTCGGGGAGGGGTGCGGGTACGGCGTAGGGTATGGGTTAGGGTTAGGGTTAGGGTTAGTGTTAGGGTTAGGGCTCGGTTTAGGGTACGGGTTAGGATTAGGGTACGTGTTAGGGTTAGGGTAGGGGTTAGGGTTAGGGTACGCGTTAGGGTTAGGGTAGTTATTAAACCTATCCCACTCTCTAGATACCCCTTAGCACGTAAAGGAATATTATTTGGGGGTCCAGCCATGGAGAAGAGTTTAGACACTAGGATAAGATAAGGAACACACCCATTATAAAGAAATCACTTTAGGATTCTCTTTTTAAGCTGTTCGTTAAAACACTAGTGCTTAGGAAATCTATTGGAGGCAGAAGCAGTCAAGGGTAGCCTAGGGTTAGTGTTAGGCTTAGGGTTAGTCTTAGGGTACGGCTTAGGGTACGGGTTCAGGGAGGGGTGCGGGTACGGCGTAGGGTATGGGTTAGGGTTAGGGTTAGGGTTAGTGTTAGGGTTAGGGCTCGGTTTAGGGTACGGGTTAGGATTAGGGTACGTGTTAGGGTTAGGGTAGGGGTTAGGGTTAGGGTACGCGTTAGGGTTAGGGTAGTTATTAAACCTATCCCAATCTCTAGATACCCCTTAGCACGTAAAGGAATATTATTTGAGGGTCCAGCCATGGAGAAAAGTTTAGACACTAGGATAAGATAAGGAACACACCCATTATAAAGAAATCACATTAGGATTCTCTTTTTAAGCTGTTCCTTAAAACACTAGTGCTTAGGAAATCTATTGGAGGCAGAAGCAGTCAAGGGTAGCCTAGTGTTAGGGTTAGGCTTAGGGTTAGGCTTAGGGTACGGCTTAGGGTACGAGTTCAGGGAGGGTTTCGGGTACGGCGTAGGGTATGGGTTAGGGTTAGGGTTAGGGTTAGTGTTAGGGTTAGGGCTCGGTTTAGGGTACGGGTTAGGATTAGGGTACGTGTTAGGGTTAGGGTAGGGGTTAGGGTTAGGGTACGCGTTAGGGTTAGGGTAGTTATTAAACCTATCCCACTCTCTAGATACCCCTTAGCACGTAAAGGAATATTATTTGGGGGTGCAGCCATGGAGAAGAGTTTAGACACTAGGATAAGATAAGGAACACACCCATTATAAAGAAATCACTTTAGGATTCTCTTTTTAAGCTGTTCCTTAAAACAGTAGTGCTTAGGAAATCTATTGGAGGCAGAAGCAGTCAAGGGTAGCCTAGGGTTAGGGTTAGGCTTAGGGTTAGGGTTAGGGTACGGCTTGGGGTATGGGTTCGGGGAGGTGTTCGTGTACGGCGTAGGGTATGGGTTAGGGTTAGGGTTTGGGTTAGTGTTAGGGTTAGGGCTCGGTTTAGGGTACGGGTTAGGATTAGGGTACGTGTTAGGGTTAGGGTAGGGGTTAGGGTTAGGTTACGCGTTAGGGCTAGGGTAGTTAGTAAACCTATCCCACTCTCTAGCTCCCCCTTAGCACGTAAAGGAATATTATTTGGGGGTCCAGCCATGGAGAAGAGTTTAGACACTAGGATAAGATAAGGAACACACCCATTATAAAGAAATCACATTAGGATTCTCTTTTTAAGCTGTTCCTTAAAACACTACTGCTTAGGAAATCAATTGGAGGCAGAAGCAGTCAAGGGTAGCCTAGGGTTAGGGTTAGGCTTAGGGTTAGGTTTAGGGTATGGCTTAGGGTACGGGTTCGGGGAGGGGTGCGGGTACGGCGTAGGGTATGGGTTAGGGTTAGGGTTAGGGTTAGTGTTAGGGTTAGGCCTCGGTTTAGGGTACAGGTTAGGATTAGGGTACGTGTTAGGGTTAGGGTAGTGGTTAGGGTTAGGGTACGCGTTAGGGTTAGGGTAGTTATTAAACCTATCCCACTCTCTAGATACCCCTTAGCACGTAAGGGAATATTATTTGGGGGTGCAGCCATGGAGAAGAGTTTAGACACTAGGATAAGATAAGGAACACACCCATTATAAAGAAATCACATTAGGATTCTCTTTTTAAGCTGTTCCTTAAAACAGTAGTGCTTAGGAAATCTATTGGAGGCAGAAGCAGTCAAGGGTAGCCTAGGATAAGGTTAGGCTTAGGGTGAGGCTTAGTGTACGGCTTAGGGTACGGGTTCGGGGAGGGTTTCGGGTACGGCGTAGGGTATGGGTTAGGGTTAGGGTTAGTGTTAGGGTTAGGGCTCGGTTTAGTGTACGGGTTAGGATTAGGGTACGTGTTAGGGTTAGGGTAGGGGTTAGGGTTAGGGTACGCGTTAGGGTTAGGGTAGTTATTAAACCTATCCCACTCTCTAGATACCCCTTAGCACGTAAAGGAATATTATTTGGGGGTCCAGCCATGGAGAAGAGTTTAGACACTAGGATAAGATAAGGAACACACCCATTATAAAGAAATCACTTTAGGATTCTCTTTTTAAGCTGTTCGTTAAAACACTAGTGCTTAGGAAATCTATTGGAGGCAGAAGCAGTCAAGGGTAGCCTAGGGTTAGGGTTAGGCTTAGGGTTAGGCTTAGGGTACGGCTTAGGGTACGGGTTCAGGGAGGGGTGCGGGTACGGCGTAGGGTATGGGTTAGGGTTAGGGTTAGGGTTAGTGTTAGGGTTAGGGCTCGCTTTAGGGTACGGGTTAGGATTAGGGTACGTGTTAGGGTTAGGGTAGGGGTTAGGGTTAGGGTACGCGTTAGGGTTAGGGTAGTTATTAAACCTATCCCACTCTCTAGATACCCCTTAGCACGTAAAGGAATATTATTTGAGGGTCCAGCCATGGAGAAGAGTTTAGACACTAGGATAAGATAAGGAACACACCCATTATAAAGAAATCACATTAGGATTCTCTTTTTAAGCTGTTCCTTAAAACACTAGTGCTTAGGAAATCTATTGGAGGCAGAAGCAGTCAAGGGTAACCTAGGGTTAGGGTTAGGCTTAGGGTTAGGCTTAGGGTACGGCTTAGGGTACGGGATCGGGGAGGGTTTCGGGTACGGCGTAGGGTATGGGTTAGGGTTAGGGTTAGGGTTATTGTTAGGGTTAGGGCTCGGTTTAGGGTACGGGTTAGGATTAGGGTACGTGTTAGGGTTAGGGTAGGGGTTAGGGTTAGGGTACGCGTTAGGGTTAGGGTAGTTAGTAAACCTATCCCACTCTCTAGATACCCCTTAGCACGTAAAGGAATATTATTTGGGGTTCCAGCCATGGAGAAGAATTTAGACACTAGGATAAGATAAGGAACACACCCATTATAAAGAAATCACATTAGGATTCTCTTTTTAAGCTGTTGCTTAAAACACTAGTGCTTAGGAAATCTATTGGAGGCAGAAGCAGTCAAGGGTAGCCTAGGGTTAGTGTTAGGCTTAGGGTTAGGCTTAGGGTACGGCTTAGGGTACGGGTTTGGGGAGGGGTTCAGGTACGGCATAGGGTATGGGTTAGGGTTAGGGTTAGTGTTAGTGTTAGGGTTAGGGCTCGGTTTAGGGTACGGGTTAGGATTAGGGTACGTGTTAGTGTTAGGGTAGGGGTTAGGGTTAGAGTACGCATTAGGTTTAGGGTAGTTATTAAACCTATCCCACTCTCTAGATACCCCTTAGCACGTAAGGCAATATTATTTGGGGGTGCAGCCATGGAGAAGAGTTTAGACACTAGGATAAGATAAGGAACACACCCATTATAAAGAAATCACATTAGGATTCTCTTTTTAAGCTGTTCCTTAAAACACTAGTGCTTAGGAAATCTATTGGAGGCAGAAGCAGTCAAGGGTAGCCTAGGGTTAGGGTTAGGCTTAGGGTTAGGCTTAGGGTACGGCTTAGGGTACGGGTTCGGGGAGGGGTGCGGGTACGGCGTAGGGTATGGGTTAGGGTTAGGGTTAGGGTTAGTGTTAGGGTTAGGGCTCGGTTTAGGGTACCTGTTAGGATTAGGGTACGTGTTAGGGTTAGGGTAGGGGTTAGGGTTAGGGTACGCGTTAGGGTTAGGGTAGTTATTAAACCTATCCCACTCTCTAGATACCCCTTAGCACGTAAAGGAATATTATTTGAGGGTCCAGCAATGGAGAAGAGTTTAGACACTAGGATAAGATAAGGAACACACCCATTATAAAGAAATCACATTAGGATTCTCTTTTTAAGCTGTTCCTTAAAACACTAGTGCTTAGGAAATCTATTGGAGGCAGAAGCAGTCAAGGGTAGCCTAGGATAAGGTTAGGCTTAGGGTGAGGCTTAGGGTACGGCTTAGGGTACGGGTTCGGGGAGGGTTTCGGGTACGGCGTAGGGTATGGGTTAGGTTTAGGGTTACTGTTAGGGTTAGGGCTCGGTTTAGGGTACGGGTTAGGATTAGGGTACGTGTTAGGGTTAGGGTAGGGGTTAGGGTTAGGGGCGCGTTAGGGTTAGGGTAGTTATTAAACCTATCCCACTCTCTAGATACCCCTTAGCACGTAAAGGAATATTATTTGGGGGTCCAGCCATGGAGAAGAGTTTAGACACTAGGATAAGATAAGGAACACACCCATTATAAAGAAATCACTTTAGGATTCTCTTTTTAAGCTGTTCGTTAAAACACTAGTGCTTAGGAAATCTATTGGAGGCAGAAGCAGTCAAGGGTAGCCTAGGGTTAGGGTTAGGCTTAGGGTTAGGCTTAGGGTACGGCTTAGGGTACGGGTTCAGGGAGGGGTGCGGGTACGGCGTAGGGTATGGGTTAGGGTTAGGGTTAGGGTTAGTGTTAGGGTTAGGGCTCGGTTTAGGGTACGGGTTAGGATTAGGGTACGTGTTAGGGTTAGGGTAGGGGTTAGGGTTAGGGTACGCGTTAGGGTTAGGGTAGTTATTAAACCTATCCCAATCTCTAGATACCCCTTAGCACGTAAAGGAATATTATTTGAGGGTCCAGCCATGGAGAAAAGTTTAGACACTAGGATAAGATAAGGAACACACCCATTATAAAGAAATCACATTAGGATTCTCTTTTTAAGCTGTTCCTTAAAACACTACTGCTTAGGAAATCAATTGGAGGCAGAAGCAGTCAAGGGTAGCCTAGGGTTAGGGTTAGGCTTAGGGTTAGGTTTAGGGTATGGCTTAGGGTACGGGTTCGGGGAGGGTTTCGGGTACGGCGTAGGGTATGGGTTAGGGTTAGGGTTAGGGTTAGTGTTAGGGTTAGGCCTCGGTATAGGGTACAGGTTAGGATTAGGGTACGTGTTAGGGTTAGGGTAGGGGTTAGGGTTAGGGTACGCGTTAGGGTTAGGGTAGTTATTAAACCTATCCCACTCTCTAGATACCCCTTAGCACGTAAGGGAATATTATTTGGGGGTGCAGCCATGGAGAAGAGTTTAGACACTAGGATAAGATAAGGAACACACCCATTATAAAGAAATCACATTAGGATTCTCTTTTTAAGCTGTTCCTTAAAACACTAGTGCTTAGGAAATCTATTGGAGGCAGAAGCAGTCAAGGGTAGCCTAGGGTTAGGCTTAGGCTTAGGGTTAGGTTTAGGGTATGGCTTAGGGTACGGGTTCGGGGAGGGTTTCGGGTACGGCGTAGGGTATGGGTTAGGGTTAGGGTTAGGGTTAGTGTTAGGGTTAGGCCTCGGTTTAGGGTACAGGTTAGGATTAGGGTACGTGTTAGGGTTAGGGTAGGGGTTAGGGTTAGGGTACGCGTTAGGGTTAGGGTAGTTATTAAACCTATCCCACTCTCTAGATACCCCTTAGCACGTAAGGGAATATTATTTGGGGGTGCAGCCATGGAGAAGAGTTTAGACACTAGGATAAGATAAGGAACACACCCATTATAAAGAAATCACATTAGGATTCTCTTTTTAAGCTGTTCCTTAAAACAGTAGTGCTTAGGAAATCTATTGGAGGCAGAAGCAGTCAAGGGTAGCCTAGGGTTAGGGTTAGGCTTAGGGTTAGGCTTAGGGTACGGCTTAGGTTACGGGTTCGGGGAGGGGTGCGGGTACGGCGTAGGGTATGGGTTAGGGTTAGGGTTAGGGTTAGTGTTAGGGTTAGGGCTCGGTTTAGGGTACGGTTAGGATTAGGGTACGTGTTAGGGTTAGGGTAGGGGTTAGGGTTAGGGTACGCGTTAGGGTTAGGGTAGTTAGTAAACCTATCCCACTCTCTAGATACCCCTTAGCACGTAAAGGAATATTATTTGGGGTTCCAGCCATGGAGAAGAATTTAGACACTAGGATAAGATAAGGAACACACCCATTATAAAGAAATCACATTAGGATTCTCTTTTTAAGCTGTTCCTTAAAACACTAGTGCTTAGGAAATCTATTGGAGGCAGAAGCAGTCAAGGGTAGCCTAGGGTTAGTGTTAGGTTTAGGGTTAGGCTTAGGGTACGGCTTTCGGTACGGGTTTGGGGAGGGGTTCAGGTACGGCGTAGGGTATGGGTTAGGGTTAGGGTTAGTGTTAGTGTTAGGGTTAGGGCTCGGTTTAGTGTACGGGTTAGGATTAGGGTACGTGTTAGTGTTAGGTTAGGGGTTAGGGTTAGAGTACGCATTAGGGTTAGGGTAGTTATTAAACCTATCCCACTCTCTAGATACCCCTTAGCACGTAAGGCAATATTATTTGGGGGTGCAGCCATGGAGAAGAGTTTAGACACTAGGATAAGATAAGGAACACACCCATTATAAAGAAATCACATTAGGATTCTCTTTTTAAGCTGTTCCTTAAAACACTAGTGCTTAGGAAATCTATTGGAGGCAGAAGCAGTCAAGGGTAGCCTAGGGTTAGGGTTAGGCTTAGGGTTATGTTTAGGGTACGGCTTGGGGAATGGGTTCGGGGAGGGGTTCGGGTACGGCATAGGGTATGGGTTAGGGTTAGGGTTAGGGTTAGTGTTAGGGTTAGGGCTCGGTTTAGGTTACGGGTTAGGATTAGGGTACGTGTTAGGGTTAGGGTAGGGGTTAGGGTTAGGGTATGCGTTAGGGTTAGGGTAGTTATTAAACCTATCCCACTCTCTAGATACCCCTTAGCACGTAAAGGAATATTATTTGGGGGTCCAGCCATGGAGAAGAGTTTAGACACTAGGATAAGATAAGGAACACACCCATTATAAAGAAATCACATTAGGATTCTCTTTTTAAGCTGTTCCTTAAAACACTAGTGCTTAGGAAATCTATTGGAGGCAGAAGCAGTCAAGGGTAGCCTAGGGTTAGGGTTAGGCTTAGGGTTAGGCTTAGGGTACGGCTTAGGGTACGGGTTCGGGGAGGGGTGCGGGTACGGCGTAGGGTATGGGTTAGGGTTAGGGTTAGTGTTAGGGTTAGGGCTCGGTTTAGTGTACAGGTTAGTATTAGGGTACGTGTTAGGGTTAGGGTAGGGGTTAGGGTTAGGGTACGCGTTAGGGTTAGGGTAGTTATTAAACCTATCCCACTCTCTAGATACCCCTTAGCACGTAAAGGAATATTATTTGAGGGTCCAGCCATGGAGAAGAGTTTAGACACTAGGATAAGATAAGGAACACACCCATTATAAAGAAATCACATTAGGATTCTCTTTTTAAGCTGTTCCTTAAAACACTAGTGCTTAGGAAATCTATTGGAGGCAGAAGCAGTCAAGGGTAGCCTAGGGTTAGGGTTAGGCTTAGGGTTAGGCTTAGGGTACGGCTTAGGGTACGGGTTCGGGGAGGGTTTCGGGTACGGTGTAGGGTATGGGTTAGGGTTAGGGTTAGGGTTAGTGTTAGGGTTAGGGCTCGGTTTAGGGTACGGGTTAGGATTAGGGTACGTGTTAGGGTTAGGGTAGGGGTTAGGGTTAGGGTACGCGTTAGGGTTAGGGTAGTTATTAAACCTATCCCACTCTCTAGATACCCCTTAGCACGTAAAGGAATATTATTTGGGGGTCCAGCCATGGAGAAGAGTTTAGACACTAGGATAAGATAAGGAACACACCCATTATAAAGAAATCACATTAGGATTCTCTTTTTAAGCTGTTCCTTAAAACACTAGTGCTTAGGAAATCTATTGGAGGCAGAAGCAGTCAAGGGTAGCCTAGGGTTAGGGTTAGGCTTAGGGTTAGGCTTAGGGTACGGCTTAGGGTACGGGTTCGGGGAGGGGTGCGGGTACGGCGTAGGGTATGGGTTAGGGTTAGGGTTAGGGTTAGTGTTAGGGTTAGGGCTCGGTTTAGGGTACGGTTAGGATTAGGGTACGTGTTAGGTTTAGGGTAGGGGTTAGGGTTAGGGTACGCGTTAGGGTTAGGGTAGTTAGTAAACCTATCCCACTCTCTAGATACCCCTTAGCACGTAAAGGAATATTATTTGGGGTTCCAGCCATGGAGAAGAATTTAGACACTAGGATAAGATAAGGAACACACCCATTATAAAGAAATCACATTAGGATTCTCTTTTTAAGCTGTTGCTTAAAACACTAGTGCTTAGGAAATCTATTGGAGGCAGAAGCAGTCAAGGGTAGCCTAGGGTTAGTGTTAGGCTTAGGGTTAGGCTTAGGGTACGGCTTAGAGTACGGGTTTGGGGAGGGGTTCAGGTACGGCGTAGGGTATGGGTTAGGGTTAGGGTTAGTGTTAGTGTTAGGGTTAGGGCTCGGTTTAGGGTACGGGTTAGGATTAGGGTACGTGTTAGTGTTAGGGTAGGGGTTAGGGTTAGAGTACGCATTAGGTTTAGGGTAGTTATTAAACCTATCCCACTCTCTAGATACCCCTTAGCACGTAAGGCAATATTATTTGGGGGTGCAGCCATGGAGAAGAGTTTAGACACTAGGATAAGATAAGGAACACACCCATTATAAAGAAATCACATTAGGATTCTCTTTTTAAGCTGTTCCTTAAAACACTAGTGCTTAGGAAATCTATTGGAGGCAGAAGCAGTCAAGGGTAGCCTAGGGTTAGGGTTAGGCTTAGGGTTAGGTTTAGGGTACGGCTTGGGGAATGGGTTCGGGGAGGGGTTCGGGTACGGCGTAGGGTATGGGTTAGGGTTATGGTTAGGGTTAGTGTTAGGGTTAGGGCTCGGTTTAGGGTACGGGTTAGGATTAGGGTACGTGTTAGGGTTAGGGTAGGGGTTAGGGTTAGGGTATGCGTTAGGGTTAGGGTAGTTATTAAACCTATCCCACTCTCTAGATACCCCTTAGCACGTAAAGGAATATTATTTGGGGGTCCAGCCATGGAGAAGAGTTTAGACACTAGGATAAGATAAGGAACACACCCATTATAAAGAAATCACATTAGGATTCTCTTTTTAAGCTGTTCCTTAAAACACTAGTGCTTAGGAAATCTATTGGAGGCAGAAGCAGTCAAGGGTAGCCTAGGGTTAGTGTTAGGTTTAGGGTTAGGCTTAGGGTACGGCTTTCGGTACGGGTTTGGGGAGGGGTTCAGGTACGGCGTAGGGTATGGGTTAGGGTTAGGGTTAGTGTTAGTGTTAGGGTTAGGGCTCGGTTTAGGGTACGGGTTAGGATTAGGGTACGTGTTAGTGTTAGGTTAGGGGTTAGGGTTAGAGTACGCATTAGGGTTAGGGTAATTATTAGACCTATCCCACTCTCTAGATACCCCTTAGCACGTAAGGCAATATTATTTGGGGGTGCAGCCATGGAGAAGAGTTTAGACACTAGGATAAGATAAGGAACACACCCATTATAAAGAAATCACATTAGGATTCTCTTTTTAAGCTGTTCCTTAAAACACTAGTGCTTAGGAAATCTATTGGAGGCAGAAGCAGTCAAGGGTAGCCTAGTGTTAGGGTTAGGCTTAGGGTTAGGTTTAGGGTACGGCTTGGGGTATGGGTTCGGGGAGGTGTTCGTGTACGGCGTAGGGTATGGGTTAGGGTTAGGGTTTGGGTTAGTGTTAGGGTTAGGGCTCGGTTTAGGGTACGGGTTAGGATTAGGGTACGTGTTAGGGTTAGGGTAGGGGTTAGGGTTAGGTTACGCGTTAGGGCTAGGGTAGTTAGTAAACCTATCCCACTCTCTAGCTCCCCCTTAGCACGTAAAGGAATATTATTTGGGGGTCCAGCCATGGAGAAGAGTTTAGACACTAGGATAAGATAAGGAACACACCCATTATAAAGAAATCACTTTAGGATTCTCTTTTTAAGCTGTTCCTTAAAACACTACTGCTTAGGAAATCAATTGGAGGCAGAAGCAGTCAAGGGTAGCCTAGGGTTAGGGTTAGGCTTAGGGTTAGGTTTAGGGTATGGCTTAGGGTACGAGTTCGGGGAGGGGTTCGGGTACGGCGTAGGGTATGGGTTAGGGTTAGGGTTAGGGTTAGTGTTAGGGTTAGGGCTCGGTTTAGGGTACAGGTTAGGATTAGGGTACGTGTTAGGGTTAGGGTAGGGGTTAGGGTTAGGGTACGCGTTAGGGTTAGGGTAGTTATTAAACCTATCCCACTCTCTAGATACCCCTTAGCACGTAAGGGAATATTATTTGGGGGTGCAGCCATGGAGAAGAGTTTAGACACTAGGATAAGATAAGGAACACACCCATTATAAAGAAATCACTTTAGGATTCTCTTTTTAAGCTGTTCGTTAAAACACTAGTGCTTAGGAAATCTATTGGAGGCAGAAGCAGTCAAGGGTAGCCTAGGGTTAGGGTTAGGCTTAGGGTTAGTCTTAGGGTACGGCTTAGGGTACGGGTTCAGGGAGGGGTGCGGGTACGGCGTAGGGTATGGGTTAGGGTTAGGGTTAGTGTTAGTGTTAGGGTTAGGGCTCGGTTTAGTGTACGGGTTAGGATTAGGGTACGTGTTAGTGTTAGGTTAGGGGTTAGGGTTAGAGTACGCATTAGGGTTAGGGTAGTTATTAAACCTATCCCACTCTCTAGATACCCCTTAGCACGTAAGGCAATATTATTTGGGGGTGCAGCCATGGAGAAGAGTTTAGACACTAGGATAAGATAAGGAACACACCCATTATAAAGAAATCACATTAGGATTCTCTTTTTAAGCTGTTCCTTAAAACACTAGTGCTTAGGAAATCTATTGGAGGCAGAAGCAGTCAAGGGTAGCCTAGGGTTAGGGTTAGGCTTAGGGTTATGTTTAGGGTACGGCTTGGGGAATGGGTTCGGGGAGGGGTTCGGGTACGGCATAGGGTATGGGTTAGGGTTAGGGTTAGGGTTAGTGTTAGGGTTAGGGCTCGGTTTAGGGTACGGGTTAGGATTAGGGTACGTGTTAGGGTTAGGGTAGGGGTTAGGGTTAGGGTATGCATTAGGGTTAGGGTAGTTATTAAACCTATCCCACTCTCTAGATACCCCTTAGCACGTAAAGGAATATTATTTGAGGGTCCAGCCATGGAGAAGAGTTTAGACAATAGGATAAGATAAGGAACACACCCATTATAAAGAAATCACATTAGGATTCTCTTTTTAAGCTGTTCCTTAAAACACTAGTGCTTAGGAAATCTATTGGAGGCAGAAGCAGTCAAGGGTAGCCTAGGGTTAGGGTTAGGCTTAGGGTTAGGCTTAGGGTACGGCTTAGGGTACGGGTTCGGGGAGGGTTTCGGGTACGGCGTAGGGTATGGGTTAGGGTTAGGGTTAGGGTTAGTGTTAGGGTTAGGGCTCGGTTTAGGGTACGGGTTAGGATTAGGGTACGTGTTAGGGTTAGGGTAGGGGTTAGGGTTAGGGTACGCGTTAGGGTTAGGGTAGTTAGTAAACCTATCCCACTCTCTAGATACCCCTTAGCACGTAAAGGAATATTATTTGGGGTTCCAGCCATGGAGAAGAATTTAGACACTAGGATAAATAAGGAACACACCCATTATAAAGAAATCACATTAGGATTCTCTTTTTAAGCTGTTGCTTAAAACACTAGTGCTTAGGAAATCTATTGGAGGCAGAAGCAGTCAAGGGTAGCCTAGGGTTAGTGTTAGGCTTAGGGTTAGGCTTAGGGTACGGCTTAGAGTACGGGTTTGGGGAGGGGTTCAGGTACGGCGTAGGGTATGGGTTAGGGTTAGGGTTAGTGTTAGTGTTAGGGTTAGGGCTCGGTTTAGGGTACGGGTTAGGATTAGGGTACGTGTTAGTGTTAGGTTAGGGGTTAGGGTTAGAGTACGCATTAGGGTTAGGGTAGTTATTAAACCTATCCCACTCTCTAGATACCCCTTAGCACGTAAGGCAATATTATTTGGGGGTGCAGCCATGGAGAAGAGTTTAGACACTAGGATAAGATAAGGAACACACCCATTATAAAGAAATCACATTAGGATTCTCTTTTTAAGCTGTTCCTTAAAACAGTAGTGCTTAGGAAATCTATTGGAGGCAGAAGCAGTCAAGGGTAGCCTAGGATAAGGTTAGCCTTAGGGTGAGGCTTAGGGTACGGCTTAGGGTACGGGTTCGGGGAGGGGTGCGGGTACGGCGTAGGGTATGGGTTAGGGTTAGGGTTAGGGTTAGTGTTAGGGTTAGGGCTCGGTTTAGGGTACAGGTTAGTATTAGGGTACGTGTTAGGGTTAGGGTAGGGGTTAGGGTTAGGGTACGCGTTAGGGTTAGGGTAGTTATTAAACCTATCCCACTCTCTAGATACCCCTTAGCACGTAAAGGAATATTATTTGAGGGTCCAGCCATGGAGAAGAGTTTAGACACTAGGATAAGATAAGGAACACACCCATTATAAAGAAATCACATTAGGATTCTCTTTTTAAGCTGTTCCTTAAAACACTAGTGCTTAGGAAATCTATTGGAGGCAGAAGCAGTCAAGGGTAGCCTAGGGTTAGGGTTAGGCTTAGGGTTATGTTTAGGGTACGGCTTGGGGAATGGGTTCGGGGAGGGGTTCGGGTACGGCATAGGGTATGGGTTAGGGTTAGGGTTAGGGTTAGTGTTAGGGTTAGGGCTCGGTTTAGGGTACGGGTTAGGATTAGGGTACGTGTTAGGGTTAGGGTAGGGGTTAGGGTTAGGGTATGCATTAGGGTTAGGGTAGTTATTAAACCTATCCCACTCTCTAGATACCCCTTAGCACGTAAAGGAATATTATTTGAGGGTCCAGCCATGGAGAAGAGTTTAGACAATAGGATAAGATAAGGAACACACCCATTATAAAGAAATCACATTAGGATTCTCTTTTTAAGCTGTTCCTTAAAACACTAGTGCTTAGGAAATCTATTGGAGGCAGAAGCAGTCAAGGGTAGCCTAGGGTTAGGGTTAGGCTTAGGGTTAGGCTTAGGGTACGGCTTAGGGTACGGGTTCGGGGAGGGTTTCGGGTACGGCGTAGGGTATGGGTTAGGGTTAGGGTTAGGGTTAGTGTTAGGGTTAGGGCTCGGTTTAGGGTACGGGTTAGGATTAGGGTACGTGTTAGGGTTAGGGTAGGGGTTAGGGTTAGGGTACGCGTTAGGGTTAGGGTAGTTAGTAAACCTATCCCACTCTCTAGATACCCCTTAGCACGTAAAGGAATATTATTTGGGGTTCCAGCCATGGAGAAGAATTTAGACACTAGGATAAATAAGGAACACACCCATTATAAAGAAATCACATTAGGATTCTCTTTTTAAGCTGTTGCTTAAAACACTAGTGCTTAGGAAATCTATTGGAGGCAGAAGCAGTCAAGGGTAGCCTAGGGTTAGTGTTAGGCTTAGGGTTAGGCTTAGGGTACGGCTTAGAGTACGGGTTTGGGGAGGGGTTCAGGTACGGCGTAGGGTATGGGTTAGGGTTAGGGTTAGTGTTAGTGTTAGGGTTAGGGCTCGGTTTAGGGTACGGGTTAGGATTAGGGTACGTGTTAGTGTTAGGTTAGGGGTTAGGGTTAGAGTACGCATTAGGGTTAGGGTAGTTATTAAACCTATCCCACTCTCTAGATACCCCTTAGCACGTAAGGCAATATTATTTGGGGGTGCAGCCATGGAGAAGAGTTTAGACACTAGGATAAGATAAGGAACACACCCATTATAAAGAAATCACATTAGGATTCTCTTTTTAAGCTGTTCCTTAAAACAGTAGTGCTTAGGAAATCTATTGGAGGCAGAAGCAGTCAAGGGTAGCCTAGGATAAGGTTAGCCTTAGGGTGAGGCTTAGGGTACGGCTTAGGGTACGGGTTCGGGGAGGGGTGCGGGTACGGCGTAGGGTATGGGTTAGGGTTAGGGTTAGGGTTAGTGTTAGGGTTAGGGCTCGGTTTAGGGTACAGGTTAGTATTAGGGTACGTGTTAGGGTTAGGGTAGGGGTTAGGGTTAGGGTACGCGTTAGGGTTAGGGTAGTTATTAAACCTATCCCACTCTCTAGATACCCCTTAGCACGTAAAGGAATATTATTTGAGGGTCCAGCCATGGAGAAGAGTTTAGACACTAGGATAAGATAAGGAACACACCCATTATAAAGAAATCACATTAGGATTCTCTTTTTAAGCTGTTCCTTAAAACACTAGTGCTTAGGAAATCTATTGGAGGCAGAAGCAGTCAAGGGTAACCTAGGGTTAGGGTTAGGCTTAGGGTTAGGCTTAGGGTACGGCTTAGGGTACGGGATCGGGGAGGGTTTCGGGTACGGCGTAGGGTATGGGTTAGGGTTAGGGTTAGGGTTATTGTTAGGGTTAGGGCTCGGTTTAGGGTACGGGTTAGGATTAGGGTACGTGTTAGGGTTAGGGTAGGGGTTAGGGTTAGGGTACGCGTTAGGGTTAGGGTAGTTAGTAAACCTATCCCACTCTCTAGATACCCCTTAGCACGTAAAGGAATATTATTTGAGGGTCCAGCCATGGAGAAGAGTTTAGACACTAGGATAAGATAAGGAACACACCCATTATAAAGAAATCACATTAGGATTCTCTTTTTAAGCTGTTCCTTAAAACACTAGTGCTTAGGAAATCTATTGGAGGCAGAAGCAGTCAAGGGTAGCGTAGGGTTAGGGTTAGGCTTAGGGTTAGGCTTAGAGTACGGCTTAGGGTACGGGTTCGGGGAGGGTTTCGGGTACGGCGTAGGGTATGGGTTAGGGTTAGGGTTAGGGTTAGTGTTAGGGTTAGGGCTCGGTTTAGGGTACGGTTAGGATTAGGGTACGTGTTAGGTTTAGGGTTGGGGTTAGGGTTAGGGTACGCGTTAGGGTTAGGGTAGTTAGTAAACCTATCCCACTCTCTAGATACCCCTTAGCACGTAAAGGAATATTATTTGGGGTTCCAGCAATGGAGAAGAATTTAGACACTAGGATAAGATAAGGAACACACCCATTATAAAGAAATCACATTAGGATTCTCTTTTTAAGCTGTTGCTTAAAACACTAGTGCTTAGGAAATCTATTGGAGGCAGAAGCAGTCAAGGGTAGCCTAGGGTTAGTGTTAGGCTTAGGGTTAGGCTTAGGGTACGGCTTAGGGTACGAGTTTGGGGAGGGGTTCAGGTACGGCGTAGGGTATGGGTTAGGGTTAGGGTTAGTGTTAGTGTTAGGGTTAGGGCTCGGTTTAGGGTACGGGTTAGGATTAGGGTACGTGTTAGTGTTAGGGTAGGGGTTAGGGTTAGAGTACGCATTAGGGTTAGGGTAGTTATTAAACCTATCCCACTCTCTAGATACCCCTTAGCACGTAAGGCAATATTATTTGGGGGTGCAGCCATGGAGAAGAGTTTAGACACTAGGATAAGATAAGGAACACACCCATTATAAAGAAATCACATTAGGATTCTCTTTTTAAGCTGTTCCTTAAAACACTAGTGCTTAGGAAATCTATTGGAGGCAGAAGCAGTCAAGGGTAGCCTAGTGTTAGGGTTAGGCTTAGGGTTAGGTTTAGGGTACGGCTTGGGGTATGGGTTCGGGGAGGTGTTCGTGTACGGCGTAGGGTATGGGTTAGGGTTAGGGTTTGGGTTAGTGTTAGGGTTAGGGCTCGGTTTAGGGTACGGGTTAGGATTAGGGTACGTGTTAGGGTTAGGGTAGGGGTTAGGGTTAGGTTACGCGTTAGGGCTAGGGTAGTTAGTAAACCTATCCCACTCTCTAGCTCCCCCTTAGCACGTAAAGGAATATTATTTGGGGGTCCAGCCATGGAGAAGAGTTTAGACACTAGGATAAGATAAGGAACACACCCATTATAAAGAAATCACTTTAGGATTCTCTTTTTAAGCTGTTCCTTAAAACACTACTGCTTAGGAAATCAATTGGAGGCAGAAGCAGTCAAGGGTAGCCTAGGGTTAGGGTTAGGCTTAGGGTTAGGTTTAGGGTATGGCTTAGGGTACGAGTTCGGGGAGGGGTGCGGGTACGGCGTAGGGTATGGGTTAGGGTTAGGGTTAGGGTTAGTGTTAGCGTTAGGGCTCGGTTTAGGGTACAGGTTAGGATTAGGGTACGTGTTAGGGTTAGGGTAGGGGTTAGGGTTAGGGTACGCGTTAGGGTTAGGGTAGTTATTAAACCTATCCCACTCTCTATATACCCCTTAGCACGTAAGGGAATATTATTTGGGGGTGCAGCCATGGAGAAGAGTTTAGACACTAGGATAAGATAAGGAACACACCCATTATAAAGAAATCACATTAGGATTCTCTTTTTAAGCTGTTCCTTAAAACAGTAGTGCTTAGGAAATCTATTGGAGGCAGAAGCAGTCAAGGGTAGCCTAGGGTTAGGGTTAGGCTTAGGGTTAGGCTTAGGGTTCGGCTTAGGGTACGGGTTCGGGGAGGGGTGCGGGTACGGCGTAGGGTATGGGTTAGGGTTAGGGTTAGGGTTAGTGTTAGGGTTAGGGCTCGGTTTAGGGTACGGGTTAGGATTAGGGTACGTGTTAGGGTTAGGGTAGGGGTTAGGGTTAGGGTACGCGTTAGGGTTAGGGTAGTTATTAAACCTATCCCACTCTCTAGATACCCCTTAGCAGGTAAAGGAATATTATTTGGGGGTCCAGCCATGGAGAAGAGTTTAGACACTAGGATAAGATAAGGAACACACCCATTATAAAGAAATCACTTTAGGATTCTCTTTTTAAGCTGTTCGTTAAAACACTAGTGCTTAGGAAATCTATTGGAGGCAGAAGCAGTCAAGGGTAGCCTAGGGTTAGTGTTAGGCTTAGGGTTAGTCTTAGGGTACGGCTTAGGGTACGGGTTCAGGGAGGGGTGCGGGTACGGCGTAGGGTATGGGTTAGGGTTAGGGTTAGGGTTAGTGTTAGGGTTAGGGCTCGGTTTAGGGTACGGGTTAGGATTAGGGTACGTGTTAGGGTTAGGGTAGGGGTTAGGGTTAGGGTACGCGTTAGGGTTAGGGTAGTTATTAAACCTATCCCAATCTCTAGATACCCCTTAGCACGTAAAGGAATATTATTTGAGGGTCCAGCCATGGAGAAAAGTTTAGACACTAGGATAAGATAAGGAACACACCCATTATAAAGAAATCACATTAGGATTCTCTTTTTAAGCTGTTCCTTAAAACACTAGTGCTTAGGAAATCTATTGGAGGCAGAAGCAGTCAAGGGTAGCCTAGGGTTAGGGTTAGGCTTAGGGTTAGGCTTAGGGTACGGCTTAGGGTACGAGTTCAGGGAGGGTTTCGGGTACGGCGTAGGGTATGGGTTAGGGTTAGGGTTAGTGTTAGGGTTAGGGCTCGGTTTAGGGTACGGGTTAGGATTAGGGTACGTGTTAGGGTTAGGGTAGGGGTTAGGGTTAGGGTACGCGTTAGGGTTAGGGTAGTTATTAAACCTATCCCACTCTCTAGATACCCCTTAGCACGTAAAGGAATATTATTTGGGGGTGCAGCCATGGAGAAGAGTTTAGACACTAGGATAAGATAAGGAACACACCCATTATAAAGAAATCACTTTAGGATTCTCTTTTTAAGCTGTTCCTTAAAACAGTAGTGCTTAGGAAATCTATTGGAGGCAGAAGCAGTCAAGGGTAGCCTAGGGTTAGGGTTAGGCTTAGGGTTAGGGTTAGGGTACGGCTTGGGGTATGGGTTCGGGGAGGTGTTCGTGTACGGCGTAGGGTATGGGTTAGGGTTAGGGTTTGGGTTAGTGTTAGGGTTAGGGCTCGGTTTAGGGTACGGGTTAGGATTAGGGTACGTGTTAGGGTTAGGGTAGGGGTTAGGGTTAGGTTACGCGTTAGGGCTAGGGTAGTTAGTAAACCTATCCCACTCTCTAGCTCCCCCTTAGCACGTAAAGGAATATTATTTGGGGGTCCAGCCATGGAGAAGAGTTTAGACACTAGGATAAGATAAGGAACACACCCATTATAAAGAAATCACTTTAGGATTCTCTTTTTAAGCTGTTCCTTAAAACACTACTGCTTAGGAAATCAATTGGAGGCAGAAGCAGTCAAGGGTAGCCTAGGGTTAGGGTTAGGCTTAGGGTTAGGTTTAGGGTATGGCTTAGGGTACGGGTTCGGGGAGGGGTGCGGGTACGGCGTAGGGTATGGGTTAGGGTTAGGGTTAGGGTTAGTGTTAGGGTTAGGCCTCGGTTTAGGGTACAGGTTAGGATTAGGGTACGTGTTAGGGTTAGGGTAGTGGTTAGGGTTAGGGTACGCGTTAGGGTTAGGGTAGTTATTAAACCTATCCCACTCTCTAGATACCCCTTAGCACGTAAGGGAATATTATTTGGGGGTGCAGCCATGGAGAAGAGTTTAGACACTAGGATAAGATAAGGAACACACCCATTATAAAGAAATCACATTAGGATTCTCTTTTTAAGCTGTTCCTTAAAACAGTAGTGCTTAGGAAATCTATTGGAGGCAGAAGCAGTCAAGGGTAGCCTAGGATAAGGTTAGGCTTAGGGTGAGGCTTAGGGTACGGCTTAGGGTACGGGTTCGGGGAGGGTTTCGGGTACGGCGTAGGGTATGGGTTAGGGTTAGGGTTAGTGTTAGGGTTAGGGCTCGGTTTAGGGTACGGGTTAGGATTAGGGTACGTGTTAGGGTTAGGGTAGGGGTTAGGGTTAGGGTACGCGTTAGGGTTAGGGTAGTTATTAAACCTATCCCACTCTCTAGATACCCCTTAGCACGTAAAGGAATATTATTTGGGGGTCCAGCCATGGAGAAGAGTTTAGACACTAGGATAAGATAAGGAACACACCCATTATAAAGAAATCACTTTAGGATTCTCTTTTTAAGCTGTTCGTTAAAACACTAGTGCTTAGGAAATCTATTGGAGGCAGAAGCAGTCAAGGGTAGCCTAGGGTTAGGGTTAGGCTTAGGGTTAGGCTTAGGGTACGGCTTAGGGTACGGGTTCAGGGAGGGGTGCGGGTACGGCGTAGGGTATGGGTTAGGGTTAGGGTTAGGGTTAGTGTTAGGGTTAGGGCTCGGTTTAGGGTACGGGTTAGGATTAGGGTACGTGTTAGGGTTAGGGTAGGGGTTAGGGTTAGGGTACGCGTTAGGGTTAGGGTAGTTATTAAACCTATCCCACTCTCTAGATACCCCTTAGCACGTAAAGGAATATTATTTGAGGGTCCAGCCATGGAGAAGAGTTTAGACACTAGGATAAGATAAGGAACACACCCACTATAAAGAAATCACATTAGGATTCTCTTTTTAAGCTGTTCCTTAAAACACTAGTGCTTAGGAAATCTATTGGAGGCAGAAGCAGTCAAGGGTAACCTAGGGTTAGGGTTAGGCTTAGGGTTAGGCTTAGGGTACGGCTTAGGGTACGGGATCGGGGAGGGTTTCGGGTACGGCGTAGGGTATGGGTTAGGGTTAGGGTTAGGGTTATTGTTAGGGTTAGGGCTCGGTTTAGGGTACGGGTTAGGATTAGGGTACGTGTTAGGGTTAGGGTAGGGGTTAGGGTTAGGGTACGCGTTAGGGTTAGGGTAGTTAGTAAACCTATCCCACTCTCTAGATACCCCTTAGCACGTAAAGGAATATTATTTGGGGTTCCAGCCATGGAGAAGAATTTAGACACTAGGATAAGATAAGGAACACACCCATTATAAAGAAATCACATTAGGATTCTCTTTTTAAGCTGTTGCTTAAAACACTAGTGCTTAGGAAATCTATTGGAGGCAGAAGCAGTCAAGGGTAGCCTAGGGTTAGTGTTAGGCTTAGGGTTAGGCTTAGGGTACGGCTTAGGGTACGGGTTTGGGGAGGGGTTCAGGTACGGCATAGGGTATGGGTTAGGGTTAGGGTTAGTGTTAGTGTTAGGGTTAGGGCTCGGTTTAGGGTACGGGTTAGGATTAGGGTACGTGTTAGTGTTAGGGTAGGGGTTAGGGTTAGAGTACGCATTAGGTTTAGGGTAGTTATTAAACCTATCCCACTCTCTAGATACCCCTTAGCACGTAAGGCAATATTATTTGGGGGTGCAGCCATGGAGAAGAGTTTAGACACTAGGATAAGATAAGGAACACACCCATTATAAAGAAATCACATTAGGATTCTCTTTTTAAGCTGTTCCTTAAAACACTAGTGCTTAGGAAATCTATTGGAGGCAGAAGCAGTCAAGGGTAGCCTAGGGTTAGGGTTAGGCTTAGGGTTAGGCTTAGGGTACGGCTTAGGGTACGGGTTCGGGGAGGGGTGCGGGTACGGCGTAGGGTATGGGTTAGGGTTAGGGTTAGGGTTAGTGTTAGGGTTAGGGCTCGGTTTAGGGTACCTGTTAGGATTAGGGTACGTGTTACGGTTAGGGTAGGGGTTAGGGTTAGGGTACGCGTTAGGGTTAGGGTAGTTATTAAACCTATCCCACTCTCTAGATACCCCTTAGCACGTAAAGGAATATTATTTGAGGGTCCAGCAATGGAGAAGAGTTTAGACACTAGGATAAGATAAGGAACACACCCATTATAAAGAAATCACATTAGGATTCTCTTTTTAAGCTGTTCCTTAAAACACTAGTGCTTAGGAAATCTATTGGAGGCAGAAGCAGTCAAGGGTAGCCTAGGATAAGGTTAGGCTTAGGGTGAGGCTTAGGGTACGGCTTAGGGTACGGGTTCGGGGAGGGTTTCGGGTACGGCGTAGGGTATGGGTTAGGGTTAGGGTTACTGTTAGGGTTAGGGCTCGGTTTAGGGTACGGGTTAGGATTAGGGTACGTGTTAGGGTTAGGGTAGGGGTTAGGGTTAGGGGCGCGTTAGGGTTAGGGTAGTTATTAAACCTATCCCACTCTCTAGATACCCCTTAGCACGTAAAGGAATATTATTTGGGGGTCCAGCCATGGAGAAGAGTTTAGACACTAGGATAAGATAAGGAACACACCCATTATAAAGAAATCACTTTAGGATTCTCTTTTTAAGCTGTTCGTTAAAACACTAGTGCTTAGGAAATCTATTGGAGGCAGAAGCAGTCAAGGGTAGCCTAGGGTTAGGGTTAGGCTTAGGGTTAGGCTTAGGGTACGGCTTAGGGTACGGGTTCAGGGAGGGGTGCGGGTACGGCGTAGGGTATGGGTTAGGGTTAGGGTTAGGGTTAGTGTTAGGGTTAGGGCTCGGTTTAGGGTACGGGTTAGGATTAGGGTACGTGTTAGGGTTAGGGTAGGGGTTAGGGTTAGGGTACGCGTTAGGGTTAGGGTAGTTATTAAACCTATCCCAATCTCTAGATACCCCTTAGCACGTAAAGGAATATTATTTGAGGGTCCAGCCATGGAGAAAAGTTTAGACACTAGGATAAGATAAGGAACACACCCATTATAAAGAAATCACATTAGGATTCTCTTTTTAAGCTGTTCCTTAAAACACTACTGCTTAGGAAATCAATTGGAGGCAGAAGCAGTCAAGGGTAGCCTAGGGTTAGGGTTAGGCTTAGGGTTAGTTTTAGGGTATGGCTTAGGGTACGGGTTCGGGGAGGGTTTCGGGTACGGCGTAGGGTATGGGTTAGGGTTAGGGTTAGGGTTAGTGTTAGGGTTAGGCCTCGGTTTAGGGTACAGGTTAGGATTAGGGTACGTGTTAGGGTTAGGGTAGGGGTTAGGGTTAGGGTACGCGTTAGGTTTAGGGTAGTTATTAAACCTATCCCACTCTCTAGATACCCCTTAGCACGTAAGGGAATATTATTTGGGGGTGCAGCCATGGAGAAGAGTTTAGACACTAGGATAAGATAAGGAACACACCCATTATAAAGAAATCACATTAGGATTCTCTTTTTAAGCTGTTCCTTAAAACACTAGTGCTTAGGAAATCTATTGGAGGCAGAAGCAGTCAAGGGTAGCCTAGGGTTAGGCTTAGGCTTAGGGTTAGGTTTAGGGTATGGCTTAGGGTACGGGTTCGGGGAGGGTTTCGGGTACGGAGTAGGGTATGGGTTAGGGTTAGGGTTAGGGTTAGTGTTAGGGTTAGGCCTCGGTTTAGGGTACAGGTTAGGATTAGGGTACGTGTTAGGGTTAGGGTAGGGGTTAGGGTTAGGGTACGCGTTAGGGTTAGGGTAGTTATTAAACCTATCCCACTCTCTAGATACCCCTTAGCACGTAAGGGAATATTATTTGGGGGTGCAGCCATGGAGAAGAGTTTAGACACTAGGATAAGATAAGGAACACACCCATTATAAAGAAATCACATTAGGATTCTCTTTTTAAGCTGTTCCTTAAAACAGTAGTGCTTAGGAAATCTATTGGAGGCAGAAGCAGTCAAGGGTAGCCTAGGGTTAGGGTTAGGCTTAGGGTTAGGCTTAGGGTACGGCTTAGGTTACGGGTTCGGGGAGGGGTGCGGGTACGGCGTAGGGTATGGGTTAGGGTTAGGGTTAGGGTTAGTGTTAGGGTTAGGGCTCGGTTTAGGGTACGGTTAGGATTAGGGTACGTGTTAGGTTTAGGGTAGGGGTTAGGGTTAGGGTACGCGTTAGGGTTAGGGTAGTTAGTAAACCTATCCCACTCTCTAGATACCCCTTAGCACGTAAAGGAATATTATTTGGGGTTCCAGCCATGGAGAAGAATTTAGACACTAGGATAAGATAAGGAACACACCCATTATAAAGAAATCACATTAGGATTCTCTTTTTAAGCTGTTGCTTAAAACACTAGTGCTTAGGAAATCTATTGGAGGCAGAAGCAGTCAAGGGTAGCCTAGGGTTAGTGTTAGGTTTAGGGTTAGGCTTAGGGTACGGCTTTCGGTACGGGTTTGGGGAGGGGTTCAGGTACGGCGTAGGGTATGGGTTAGGGTTAGGGTTAGTGTTAGTGTTAGGGTTAGGGCTCGGTTTAGTGTACGGGTTAGGATTAGGGTACGTGTTAGTGTTAGGTTAGGGGTTAGGGTTAGAGTACGCATTAGGGTTAGGGTAGTTATTAAACCTATCCCACTCTCTAGATACCCCTTAGCACGTAAGGCAATATTATTTGGGGGTGCAGCCATGGAGAAGAGTTTAGACACTAGGATAAGATAAGGAACACACCCATTATAAAGAAATCACATTAGGATTCTCTTTTTAAGCTGTTCCTTAAAACACTAGTGCTTAGGAAATCTATTGGAGGCAGAAGCAGTCAAGGGTAGCCTAGGGTTAGGGTTAGGCTTAGGGTTATGTTTAGGGTACGGCTTGGGGAATGGGTTCGGGGAGGGGTTCGGGTACGGCATAGGGTATGGGTTAGGGTTAGGGTTAGGGTTAGTGTTAGGGTTAGGGCTCGGTTTAGGGTACGGGTTAGGATTAGGGTACGTGTTAGGGTTAGGGTAGGGGTTAGGGTTAGGGTATGCGTTAGGGTTAGGGTAGTTATTAAACCTATCCCACTCTCTAGATACCCCTTAGCACGTAAAGGAATATTATTTGGGGGTCCAGCCATGGAGAAGAGTTTAGACACTAGGATAAGATAAGGAACACACCCATTATAAAGAAATCACATTAGGATTCTCTTTTTAAGCTGTTCCTTAAAACACTAGTGCTTAGGAAATCTATTGGAGGCAGAAGCAGTCAAGGGTAGCCTAGGGTTAGGGTTAGGCTTAGGGTTAGGCTTAGGGTACGGCTTAGGGTACGGGTTCGGGGAGGGGTGCGGGTACGGCGTAGGGTATGGGTTAGGGTTAGGGTTAGTGTTAGGGTTAGGGCTCGGTTTAGTGTACAGGTTAGTATTAGGGTACGTGTTAGGGTTAGGGTAGGGGTTAGGGTTAGGGTACGCGTTAGGGTTAGGGTAGTTATTAAACCTATCCCACTCTCTAGATACCCCTTAGCACGTAAAGGAATATTATTTGAGGGTCCAGCCATGGAGAAGAGTTTAGACACTAGGATAAGATAAGGAACACACCCATTATAAAGAAATCACATTAGGATTCTCTTTTTAAGCTGTTCCTTAAAACACTAGTGCTTAGGAAATCTATTGGAGGCAGAAGCAGTCAAGGGTAGCCTAGGGTTAGGGTTAGGCTTAGGGTTAGGCTTAGGGTACGGCTTAGGGTACGGGTTCGGGGAGGGTTTCGGGTACGGTGTAGGGTATGGGTTAGGGTTAGGGTTAGGGTTAGTGTTAGGGTTAGGGCTCGGTTTAGGGTACGGGTTAGGATTAGGGTACGTGTTAGGGTTAGGGTAGGGGTTAGGGTTAGGGTACGCGTTAGGGTTAGGGTAGTTATTAAACCTATCCCACTCTCTAGATACCCCTTAGCACGTAAAGGAATATTATTTGGGGGTCCAGCCATGGAGAAGAGTTTAGACACTAGGATAAGATAAGGAACACACCCATTATAAAGAAATCACATTAGGATTCTCTTTTTAAGCTGTTCCTTAAAACACTAGTGCTTAGGAAATCTATTGGAGGCAGAAGCAGTCAAGGGTAGCCTAGGGTTAGGGTTAGGCTTAGGGTTAGGCTTAGGGTACGGCTTAGGGTACGGGTTCGGGGAGGGGTGCGGGTACGGCGTAGGGTATGGGTTAGGGTTAGGGTTAGGGTTAGTGTTAGGGTTAGGGCTCGGTTTAGGGTACGGTTAGGATTAGGGTACGTGTTAGGTTTAGGGTAGGGGTTAGGGTTAGGGTACGCGTTAGGGTTAGGGTAGTTAGTAAACCTATCCCACTCTCTAGATACCCCTTAGCACGTAAAGGAATATTATTTGGGGTTCCAGCCATGGAGAAGAATTTAGACACTAGGATAAGATAAGGAACACACCCATTATAAAGAAATCACATTAGGATTCTCTTTTTAAGCTGTTGCTTAAAACACTAGTGCTTAGGAAATCTATTGGGGGCAGAAGCAGTCAAGGGTAGCCTAGGGTTAGTGTTAGGCTTAGGGTTAGGCTTAGGGTACGGCTTAGAGTACGGGTTTGGGGAGGGGTTCAGGTACGGCGTAGGGTATGGGTTAGGGTTAGGGTTAGTGTTAGTGTTAGGGTTAGGGCTCGGTTTAGGGTACGGGTTAGGATTAGGGTACGTGTTAGTGTTAGGGTAGGGGTTAGGGTTAGAGTACGCATTAGGTTTAGGGTAGTTATTAAACCTATCCCACTCTCTAGATACCCCTTAGCACGTAAGGCAATATTATTTGGGGGTGCAGCCATGGAGAAGAGTTTAGACACTAGGATAAGATAAGGAACACACCCATTATAAAGAAATCACATTAGGATTCTCTTTTTAAGCTGTTCCTTAAAACACTAGTGCTTAGGAAATCTATTGGAGGCAGAAGCAGTCAAGGGTAGCCTAGGGTTAGGGTTAGGCTTAGGGTTAGGTTTAGGGTACGGCTTGGGGAATGGGTTCGGGGAGGGGTTCGGGTACGGCGTAGGGTATGGGTTAGGGTTATGGTTAGGGTTAGTGTTAGGGTTAGGGCTCGGTTTAGGGTACGGGTTAGGATTAGGGTACGTGTTAGGGTTAGGGTAGGGGTTAGGGTTAGGGTATGCGTTAGGGTTAGGGTAGTTATTAAACCTATCCCACTCTCTAGATACCCCTTAGCACGTAAAGGAATATTATTTGGGGGTCCAGCCATGGAGAAGAGTTTAGACACTAGGATAAGATAAGGAACACACCCATTATAAAGAAATCACATTAGGATTCTCTTTTTAAGCTGTTCCTTAAAACACTAGTGCTTAGGAAATCTATTGGAGGCAGAAGCAGTCAAGGGTAGCCTAGGGTTAGTGTTAGGTTTAGGGTTAGGCTTAGGGTACGGCTTTCGGTACGGGTTTGGGGAGGGGTTCAGGTACGGCGTAGGGTATGGGTTAGGGTTAGGGTTAGTGTTAGTGTTAGGGTTAGGGCTCGGTTTAGGGTACGGGTTAGGATTAGGGTACGTGTTAGTGTTAGGTTAGGGGTTAGGGTTAGAGTACGCATTAGGGTTAGGGTAGTTATTAAACCTATCCCACTCTCTAGATACCCCTTAGCACGTAAGGCAATATTATTTGGGGGTGCAGCCATGGAGAAGAGTTTAGACACTAGGATAAGATAAGGAACACACCCATTATAAAGAAATCACATTAGGATTCTCTTTTTAAGCTGTTCCTTAAAACACTAGTGCTTAGGAAATCTATTGGAGGCAGAAGCAGTCAAGGGTAGCCTAGTGTTAGGGTTAGGCTTAGGGTTAGGTTTAGGGTACGGCTTGGGGTATGGGTTCGGGGAGGTGTTCGTGTACGGCGTAGGGTATGGGTTAGGGTTAGGGTTTGGGTTAGTGTTAGGGTTAGGGCTCGGTTTAGGGTACGGGTTAGGATTAGGGTACGTGTTAGGGTTAGGGTAGGGGTTAGGGTTAGGTTACGCGTTAGGGCTAGGGTAGTTAGTAAACCTATCCCACTCTCTAGCTCCCCCTTAGCACGTAAAGGAATATTATTTGGGGGTCCAGCCATGGAGAAGAGTTTAGACACTAGGATAAGATAAGGAACACACCCATTATAAAGAAATCACTTTAGGATTCTCTTTTTAAGCTGTTCCTTAAAACACTACTGCTTAGGAAATCAATTGGAGGCAGAAGCAGTCAAGGGTAGCCTAGGGTTAGGGTTAGGCTTAGGGTTAGGTTTAGGGTATGGCTTAGGGTACGAGTTCGGGGAGGGGTTCGGGTACGGCGTAGGGTATGGGTTAGGGTTAGGGTTAGGGTTAGTGTTAGGGTTAGGGCTCGGTTTAGGGTACAGGTTAGGATTAGGGTACGTGTTAGGGTTAGGGTAGGGGTTAGGGTTAGGGTACGCGTTAGGGTTAGGGTAGTTATTAAACCTATCCCACTCTCTAGATACCCCTTAGCACGTAAGGGAATATTATTTGGGGGTGCAGCCATGGAGAAGAGTTTAGACACTAGGATAAGATAAGGAACACACCCATTATAAAGAAATCACTTTAGGATTCTCTTTTTAAGCTGTTCGTTAAAACACTAGTGCTTAGGAAATCTATTGGAGGCAGAAGCAGTCAAGGGTAGCCTAGGATAAGGTTAGGCTTAGGGTGAGGCTTAGGGTACGGCTTAGGGTACGGGTTCGGGGAGGGGTGCGGGTACGGCGTAGGGTATGGGTTAGGGTTAGGGTTAGGGTTAGTGTTAGGGTTAGGGCTCGGTTTAGGGTACAGGTTAGTATTAGGGTACGTGTTAGGGTTAGGGTAGGGGTTAGGGTTAGGGTACGCGTTAGGGTTAGGGTAGTTATTAAACCTATCCCACTCTCTAGATACCCCTTAGCACGTAAAGGAATATTATTTGAGGGTCCAGCCATGGAGAAGAGTTTAGACACTAGGATAAGATAAGGAACACACCCATTATAAAGAAATCACATTAGGATTCTCTTTTTAAGCTGTTCCTTAAAACACTAGTGCTTAGGAAATCTATTGGAGGCAGAAGCAGTCAAGGGTAACCTAGGGTTAGGGTTAGGCTTAGGGTTAGGCTTAGGGTACGGCTTAGGGTACGGGATCGGGGAGGGTTTCGGGTACGGCGTAGGGTATGGGTTAGGGTTAGGGTTAGGGTTATTGTTAGGGTTAGGGCTCGGTTTAGGGTACGGGTTAGGATTAGTGTACGTGTTAGGGTTAGGGTAGGGGTTAGGGTTAGGGTACGCGTTAGGGTTAGGGTAGTTAGTAAACCTATCCCACTCTCTAGATACCCCTTAGCACGTAAAGGAATATTATTTGAGGGTCCAGCCATGGAGAAGAGTTTAGACACTAGGATAAGATAAGGAACACACCCATTATAAAGAAATCACATTAGGATTCTCTTTTTAAGCTGTTCCTTAAAACACTAGTGCTTAGGAAATCTATTGGAGGCAGAAGCAGTCAAGGGTAGCGTAGGGTTAGGGTTAGGCTTAGGGTTAGGCTTAGAGTACGGCTTAGGGTACGGGTTCGGGGAGGGTTTCGGGTACGGCGTAGGGTATGGGTTAGGGTTAGGGTTAGGGTTAGTGTTAGGGTTAGGGCTCGGTTTAGGGTACGGTTAGGATTAGGGTACGTGTTAGGTTTAGGGTTGGGGTTAGGGTTAGGGTACGCGTTAGGGTTAGGGTAGTTAGTAAACCTATCCCACTCTCTAGATACCCCTTAGCACGTAAAGGAATATTATTTGGGGTTCCAGCAATGGAGAAGAATTTAGACACTAGGATAAGATAAGGAACACACCCATTATAAAGAAATCACATTAGGATTCTCTTTTTAAGCTGTTGCTTAAAACACTAGTGCTTAGGAAATCTATTGGAGGCAGAAGCAGTCAAGGGTAGCCTAGGGTTAGTGTTAGGCTTAGGGTTAGGCTTAGGGTACGGCTTAGGGTACGAGTTTGGGGAGGGTTTCGGGTACGGCGTAGGGTATGGGTTAGGGTTAGGGTTAGTGTTAGGGTTAGGGCTCGGTTTAGGGTACGGGTTAGGATTAGGGTACGTGTTAGGGTTAGGGTAGGGGTTAGGGTTAGGGTACGCGTTAGGGTTAGGGTAGTTATTAAACCTATCCCACTCTCTAGATACCCCTTAGCACGTAAAGGAATATTATTTGGGGGTGCAGCCATGGAGAAGAGTTTAGACACTAGGATAAGATAAGGAACACACCCATTATAAAGAAATCACTTTAGGATTCTCTTTTTAAGCTGTTCCTTAAAACAGTAGTGCTTAGGAAATCTATTGGAGGCAGAAGCAGTCAAGGGTAGCCTAGGGTTAGGGTTAGGCTTAGGGTTAGGGTTAGGGTACGGCTTGGGGTATGGGTTCGGGGAGGTGTTCGTGTACGGCGTAGGGTATGGGTTAGGGTTAGGGTTTGGGTTAGTGTTAGGGTTAGGGCTCGGTTTAGGGTACGGGTTAGGATTAGGGTACGTGTTAGGGTTAGGGTAGGGGTTAGGGTTAGGTTACGCGTTAGGGCTAGGGTAGTTAGTAAACCTATCCCACTCTCTAGCTCCCCCTTAGCACGTAAAGGAATATTATTTGGGGGTCCAGCCATGGAGAAGAGTTTAGACACTAGGATAAGATAAGGAACACACCCATTATAAAGAAATCACTTTAGGATTCTCTTTTTAAGCTGTTCCTTAAAACACTACTGCTTAGGAAATCAATTGGAGGCAGAAGCAGTCAAGGGTAGCCTAGGGTTAGGGTTAGGCTTAGGGTTAGGTTTAGGGTATGGCTTAGGGTACGAGTTCGGGGAGGGGTGCGGGTACGGCGTAGGGTATGGGTTAGGGTTAGGGTTAGGGTTAGTGTTAGCGTTAGGGCTCGGTTTAGGGTACAGGTTAGGATTAGGGTACGTGTTAGGGTTAGGGTAGGGGTTAGGGTTAGGGTACGCGTTAGGGTTAGGGTAGTTATTAAACCTATCCCACTCTCTAGATACCCCTTAGCACGTAAGGGAATATTATTTGGGGGTGCAGCCATGGAGAAGAGTTTAGACACTAGGATAAGATAAGGAACACACCCATTATAAAGAAATCACATTAGGATTCTCTTTTTAAGCTGTTCCTTAAAACAGTAGTGCTTAGGAAATCTATTGGAGGCAGAAGCAGTCAAGGGTAGCCTAGGGTTAGGGTTAGGCTTAGGGTTAGGCTTAGGGTTCGGCTTAGGGTACGGGTTCGGGGAGGGGTGCGGGTACGGCGTAGGGTATGGGTTAGGGTTAGGGTTAGGGTTAGTGTTAGGGTTAGGGCTCGGTTTAGGGTACGGGTTAGGATTAGGGTACGTGTTAGGGTTAGGGTAGGGGTTAGGGTTAGGGTACGCGTTAGGGTTAGGGTAGTTATTAAACCTATCCCACTCTCTAGATACCCCTTAGCACGTAAAGGAATATTATTTGGGGGTCCAGCCATGGAGAAGAGTTTAGACACTAGGATAAGATAAGGAACACACCCATTATAAAGAAATCACTTTAGGATTCTCTTTTTAAGCTGTTCGTTAAAACACTAGTGCTTAGGAAATCTATTGGAGGCAGAAGCAGTCAAGGGTAGCCTAGGGTTAGTGTTAGGCTTAGGGTTAGTCTTAGGGTACGGCTTAGGGTACGGGTTCAGGGAGGGGTGCGGGTACGGCGTAGGGTATGGGTTAGGGTTAGGGTTAGGGTTAGTGTTAGGGTTAGGGCTCGGTTTAGGGTACGGGTTAGGATTAGGGTACGTGTTAGGGTTAGGGTAGGGGTTAGGGTTAGGGTACGCGTTAGGGTTAGGGTAGTTATTAAACCTATCCCAATCTCTAGATACCCCTTAGCACGTAAAGGAATATTATTTGAGGGTCCAGCCATGGAGAAAAGTTTAGACACTAGGATAAGATAAGGAACACACCCATTATAAAGAAATCACATTAGGATTCTCTTTTTAAGCTGTTCCTTAAAACACTAGTGCTTAGGAAATCTATTGGAGGCAGAAGCAGTCAAGGGTAGCCTAGGGTTAGGGTTAGGCTTAGGGTTAGGCTTAGGGTACGGCTTAGGGTACGAGTTCAGGGAGGGTTTCGGGTACGGCGTAGGGTATGGGTTAGGGTTAGGGTTAGGGTTAGTGTTAGGGTTAGGGCTCGGTTTAGGGTACGGGTTAGGATTAGGGTACGTGTTAGGGTTAGGGTAGGGGTTAGGGTTAGGGTACGCGTTAGGGTTAGGGTAGTTATTAAACCTATCCCACTCTCTAGATACCCCTTAGCACGTAAAGGAATATTATTTGGGGGTGCAGCCATGGAGAAGAGTTTAGACACTAGGATAAGATAAGGAACACACCCATTATAAAGAAATCACTTTAGGATTCTCTTTTTAAGCTGTTCCTTAAAACAGTAGTGCTTAGGAAATCTATTGGAGGCAGAAGCAGTCAAGGGTAGCCTAGGGTTAGGGTTAGGCTTAGGGTTAGGGTTAGGGTACGGCTTGGGGTATGGGTTCGGGGAGGTGTTCGTGTACGGCGTAGGGTATGGGTTAGGGTTAGGGTTTGGGTTAGTGTTAGGGTTAGGGCTCGGTTTAGGGTACGGGTTAGGATTAGGGTACCTGTTAGGGTTAGGGTAGGGGTTAGGGTTAGGTTACGCGTTAGGGCTAGGGTAGTTAGTAAACCTATCCCACTCTCTAGCTCCCCCTTAGCACGTAAAGGAATATTATTTGGGGGTCCAGCCATGGAGAAGAGTTTAGACACTAGGATAAGATAAGGAACACACCCATTATAAAGAAATCACATTAGGATTCTCTTTTTAAGCTGTTCCTTAAAACACTACTGCTTAGGAAATCAATTGGAGGCAGAAGCAGTCAAGGGTAGCCTAGGGTTAGGGTTAGGCTTAGGGTTAGGTTTAGGGTATGGCTTAGGGTACGGGTTCGGGGAGGGGTGCGGGTACGGCGTAGGGTATGGGTTAGGGTTAGGGTTAGGGTTAGTGTTAGGGTTAGGCCTCGGTTTAGGGTACAGGTTAGGATTAGGGTACGTGTTAGGGTTAGGGTAGTGGTTAGGGTTAGGGTACGCGTTAGGGTTAGGGTAGTTATTAAACCTATCCCACTCTCTAGATACCCCTTAGCACGTAAGGGAATATTATTTGGGGGTGCAGCCATGGAGAAGAGTTTAGACACTAGGATAAGATAAGGAACACACCCATTATAAAGAAATCACATTAGGATTCTCTTTTTAAGCTGTTCCTTAAAACAGTAGTGCTTAGGAAATCTATTGGAGGCAGAAGCAGTCAAGGGTAGCCTAGGATAAGGTTAGGCTTAGGGTGAGGCTTAGGGTACGGCTTAGGGTACGGGTTCGGGGAGGGTTTCGGGTACGGCGTAGGGTATGGGTTAGGGTTAGGGTTAGTGTTAGGGTTAGGGCTCGGTTTAGGGTACGGGTTAGGATTAGGGTACGTGTTAGGGTTAGGGTAGGGGTTAGGGTTAGGGTACGCGTTAGGGTTAGGGTAGTTATTAAACCTATCCCACTCTCTAGATACCCCTTAGCACGTAAAGGAATATTATTTGGGGGTCCAGCCATGGAGAAGAGTTTAGACACTAGGATAAGATAAGGAACACACCCATTATAAAGAAATCACTTTAGGATTCTCTTTTTAAGCTGTTCGTTAAAACACTAGTGCTTAGGAAATCTATTGGAGGCAGAAGCAGTCAAGGGTAGCCTAGGATAAGGTTAGGCTTAGGGTGAGGCTTAGGGTACGGCTTAGGGTACGGGTTCGGGGAGGGGTGCGGGTACGGCGTAGGGTATGGGTTAGGGTTAGGGTTAGGGTTAGTGTTAGGGTTAGGGCTCGGTTTAGGGTACAGGTTAGTATTAGGGTACGTGTTAGGGTTAGGGTAGGGGTTAGGGTTAGGGTACGCGTTAGGGTTAGGGTAGTTATTAAACCTATCCCACTCTCTAGATACCCCTTAGCACGTAAAGGAATATTATTTGAGGGTCCAGCCATGGAGAAGAGTTTAGACACTAGGATAAGATAAGGAACACACCCATTATAAAGAAATCACATTAGGATTCTCTTTTTAAGCTGTTCCTTAAAACACTAGTGCTTAGGAAATCTATTGGAGGCAGAAGCAGTCAAGGGTAACCTAGGGTTAGGGTTCGGCTTAGGGTTAGGCTTAGGGTACGGCTTAGGGTACGGGATCGGGGAGGGTTTCGGGTACGGCGTAGGGTATGGGTTAGGGTTAGGGTTAGGGTTATTGTTAGGGTTAGGGCTCGGTTTAGGGTACGGGTTAGGATTAGGGTACGTGTTAGGGTTAGGGTAGGGGTTAGGGTTAGGGTACGCGTTAGGGTTAGGGTAGTTAGTAAACCTATCCCACTCTCTAGATACCCCTTAGCACGTAAAGGAATATTATTTGAGGGTCCAGCCATGGAGAAGAGTTTAGACACTAGGATAAGATAAGGAACACACCCATTATAAAGAAATCACATTAGGATTCTCTTTTTAAGCTGTTCCTTAAAACACTAGTGCTTAGGAAATCTATTGGAGGCAGAAGCAGTCAAGGGTAGCGTAGGGTTAGGGTTAGGCTTAGGGTTAGGCTTAGAGTACGGCTTAGGGTACGGGTTCGGGGAGGGTTTCGGGTACGGCGTAGGGTATGGGTTAGGGTTAGGGTTAGGGTTAGTGTTAGGGTTAGGGCTCGGTTTAGGGTACGGTTAGGATTAGGGTACGTGTTAGGTTTAGGGTTGGGGTTAGGGTTAGGGTACGCGTTAGGGTTAGGGTAGTTAGTAAACCTATCCCACTCTCTAGATACCCCTTAGCACGTAAAGGAATATTATTTGGGGTTCCAGCAATGGAGAAGAATTTAGACACTAGGATAAGATAAGGAACACACCCATTATAAAGAAATCACATTAGGATTCTCTTTTTAAGCTGTTGCTTAAAACACTAGTGCTTAGGAAATATATTGGAGGCAGAAGCAGTCAAGGGTAGCCTAGGGTTAGTGTTAGGCTTAGGGTTAGGCTTAGGGTACGGCTTAGGGTACGAGTTTGGGGAGGGGTTCAGGTACGGCGTAGGGTATGGGTTAGGGTTAGGGTTAGTGTTAGTGTTAGGGTTAGGGCTCGGTTTAGGGTACGGGTTAGGATTAGGGTACGTGTTAGTGTTAGGGTAGGGGTTAGGGTTAGAGTACGCATTAGGGTTAGGGTAGTTATTAAACCTATCCCACTCTCTAGATACCCCTTAGCACGTAAGGCAATATTATTTGGGGGTGCAGCCATGGAGAAGAGTTTAGACACTAGGATAAGATAAGGAACACACCCATTATAAAGAAATCACATTAGGATTCTCTTTTTAAGCTGTTCCTTAAAACACTAGTGCTTAGGAAATCTATTGGAGGCAGAAGCAGTCAAGGGTAGCCTAGTGTTAGGGTTAGGCTTAGGGTTAGGTTTAGGGTACGGCTTGGGGTATGGGTTCGGGGAGGTGTTCGTGTACGGCGTAGGGTATGGGTTAGGGTTAGGGTTTGGGTTAGTGTTAGGGTTAGGGCTCGGTTTAGGGTACGGGTTAGGATTAGGGTACGTGTTAGGGTTAGGGTAGGGGTTAGGGTTAGGTTACGCGTTAGGGCTAGGGTAGTTAGTAAACCTATCCCACTCTCTAGCTCCCCCTTAGCACGTAAAGGAATATTATTTGGGGGTCCAGCCATGGAGAAGAGTTTAGACACTAGGATAAGATAAGGAACACACCCATTATAAAGAAATCACTTTAGGATTCTCTTTTTAAGCTGTTCCTTAAAACACTACTGCTTAGGAAATCAATTGGAGGCAGAAGCAGTCAAGGGTAGCCTAGGGTTAGGGTTAGGCTTAGGGTTAGGTTTAGGGTATGGCTTAGGGTACGAGTTCGGGGAGGGGTGCGGGTACGGCGTAGGGTATGGGTTAGGGTTAGGGTTAGGGTTAGTGTTAGCGTTAGGGCTCGGTTTAGGGTACAGGTTAGGATTAGGGTACGTGTTAGGGTTAGGGTAGGGGTTAGGGTTAGGGTACGCGTTAGGGTTAGGGTAGTTATTAAACCTATCCCACTCTCTAGATACCCCTTAGCACGTAAGGGAATATTATTTGGGGGTGCAGCCATGGAGAAGAGTTTAGACACTAGGATAAGATAAGGAACACACCCATTATAAAGAAATCACATTAGGATTCTCTTTTTAAGCTGTTCCTTAAAACAGTAGTGCTTAGGAAATCTATTGGAGGCAGAAGCAGTCAAGGGTAGCCTAGGGTTAGGGTTAGGCTTAGGGTTAGGCTTAGGGTTCGGCTTAGGGTACGGGTTCGGGGAGGGGTGCGGGTACGGCGTAGGGTATGGGTTAGGGTTAGGGTTAGGGTTAGTGTTAGGGTTAGGGCTCGGTTTAGGGTACGGGTTAGGATTAGGGTACGTGTTAGGGTTAGGGTAGGGGTTAGGGTTAGGGTACGCGTTAGGGTTAGGGTAGTTATTAAACCTATCCCACTCTCTAGATACCCCTTAGCAGGTAAAGGAATATTATTTGGGGGTCCAGCCATGGAGAAGAGTTTAGACACTAGGATAAGATAAGGAACACACCCATTATAAAGAAATCACTTTAGGATTCTCTTTTTAAGCTGTTCGTTAAAACACTAGTGCTTAGGAAATCTATTGGAGGCAGAAGCAGTCAAGGGTAGCCTAGGGTTAGTGTTAGGCTTAGGGTTAGTCTTAGGGTACGGCTTAGGGTACGGGTTCAGGGAGGGGTGCGGGTACGGCGTAGGGTATGGGTTAGGGTTAGGGTTAGGGTTAGTGTTAGGGTTAGGGCTCGGTTTAGGGTACGGGTTAGGATTAGGGTACGTGTTAGGGTTAGGGTAGGGGTTAGGGTTAGGGTACGCGTTAGGGTTAGGGTAGTTATTAAACCTATCCCAATCTCTAGATACCCCTTAGCACGTAAAGGAATATTATTTGAGGGTCCAGCCATGGAGAAAAGTTTAGACACTAGGATAAGATAAGGAACACACCCATTATAAAGAAATCACATTAGGATTCTCTTTTTAAGCTGTTCCTTAAAACACTAGTGCTTAGGAAATCTATTGGAGGCAGAAGCAGTCAAGGGTAGCCTAGGGTTAGGGTTAGGCTTAGGGTTAGGCTTAGGGTACGGCTTAGGGTACGAGTTCAGGGAGGGTTTCGGGTACGGCGTAGGGTATGGGTTAGGGTTAGGGTTAGGGTTAGTGTTAGGGTTAGGGCTCGGTTTAGGGTACGGGTTAGGATTAGGGTACGTGTTAGGGTTAGGGTAGGGGTTAGGGTTAGGGTACGCGTTAGGGTTAGGGTAGTTATTAAACCTATCCCACTCTCTAGATACCCCTTAGCACGTAAAGGAATATTATTTGGGGGTGCAGCCATGGAGAAGAGTTTAGACACTAGGATAAGATAAGGAACACACCCATTATAAAGAAATCACTTTAGGATTCTCTTTTTAAGCTGTTCCTTAAAACAGTAGTGCTTAGGAAATCTATTGGAGGCAGAAGCAGTCAAGGGTAGCCTAGGGTTAGGGTTAGGCTTAGGGTTAGGGTTAGGGTACGGCTTGGGGTATGGGTTCGGGGAGGTGTTCGTGTACGGCGTAGGGTATGGGTTAGGGTTAGGGTTTGGGTTAGTGTTAGGGTTAGGGCTCGGTTTAGGGTACGGGTTAGGATTAGGGTACGTGTTAGGGTTAGGGTAGGGGTTAGGGTTAGGTTACGCGTTAGGGCTAGGGTAGTTAGTAAACCTATCCCACTCTCTAGCTCCCCCTTAGCACGTAAAGGAATATTATTTGGGGGTCCAGCCATGGAGAAGAGTTTAGACACTAGGATAAGATAAGGAACACACCCATTATAAAGAAATCACATTAGGATTCTCTTTTTAAGCTGTTCCTTAAAACACTACTGCTTAGGAAATCAATTGGAGGCAGAAGCAGTCAAGGGTAGCCTAGGGTTAGGGTTAGGCTTAGGGTTAGGTTTAGGGTATGGCTTAGGGTACGGGTTCGGGGAGGGGTGCGGGTACGGCGTAGGGTATGGGTTAGGGTTAGGGTTAGGGTTAGTGTTAGGGTTAGGCCTCGGTTTAGGGTACAGGTTAGGATTAGGGTACGTGTTAGGGTTAGGGTAGGGGTTAGGGTTAGGGTACGCGTTAGGGTTAGGGTAGTTATTAAACCTATCCCACTCTCTAGATACCCCTTAGCACGTAAGGGAATATTATTTGGGGGTGCAGCCATGGAGAAGAGTTTAGACACTGGGATAAGATAAGGAACACACCCATTATAAAGAAATCACATTAGGATTCTCTTTTTAAGCTGTTCCTTAAAACAGTAGTGCTTAGGAAATCTATTGGAGGCAGAAGCAGTCAAGGGTAGCCTAGGATAAGGTTAGGCTTAGGGTGAGGCTTAGGGTACGGCTTAGGGTACGGGTTCGGGGAGGGTTTCGGGTACGGCGTAGGGTATGGGTTAGGGTTAGGGTTAGTGTTAGGGTTAGGGCTCGGTTTAGGGTACGGGTTAGGATTAGGGTACGTGTTAGGGTTAGGGTAGGGGTTAGGGTTAGGGTACGCGTTAGGGTTAGGGTAGTTATTAAACCTATCCCACTCTCTAGATACCCCTTAGCACGTAAAGGAATATTATTTGGGGGTCCAGCCATGGAGAAGAGTTTAGACACTAGGATAAGATAAGGAACACACCCATTATAAAGAAATCACTTTAGGATTCTCTTTTTAAGCTGTTCGTTAAAACACTAGTGCTTAGGAAATCTATTGGAGGCAGAAGCAGTCAAGGGTAGCCTAGGGTTAGGGTTAGGCTTAGGGTTAGGCTTAGGGTACGGCTTAGGGTACGGGTTCAGGGAGGGGTGCGGGTACGGCGTAGGGTATGGGTTAGGGTTAGGGTTAGGGTTAGTGTTAGGGTTAGGGCTCGGTTTAGGGTACGGGTTAGGATTAGGGTACGTCTTAGGGTTAGGGTAGGGGTTAGGGTTAGGGTACGCGTTAGGGTTAGGGTAGTTATTAAACCTATCCCACTCTCTAGATACCCCTTAGCACGTAAAGGAATATTATTTGAGGGTCCAGCCATGGAGAAGAGTTTAGACACTAGGATAAGATAAGGAACACACCCATTATAAAGAAATCACATTAGGATTCTCTTTTTAAGCTGTTCCTTAAAACACTAGTGCTTAGGAAATCTATTGGAGGCAGAAGCAGTCAAGGGTAACCTAGGGTTAGGGTTAGGCTTAGGGTTAGGCTTAGGGTACGGCTTAGGGTACGGGATCGGGGAGGGTTTCGGGTACGGCGTAGGGTATGGGTTAGGGTTAGGGTTAGGGTTATTGTTAGGGTTAGGGCTCGGTTTAGGGTACGGGTTAGGATTAGGGTACGTGTTAGGGTTAGGGTAGGGGTTAGGGTTAGGGTACGCGTTAGGGTTAGGGTAGTTAGTAAACCTATCCCACTCTCTAGATACCCCTAGCACGTAAAGGAATATTATTTGGGGTTCCAGCCATGGAGAAGAATTTAGACACTAGGATAAGATAAGGAACACACCCATTATAAAGAAATCACATTAGGATTCTCTTTTTAAGCTGTTGCTTAAAACACTAGTGCTTAGGAAATCTATTGGAGGCAGAAGCAGTCAAGGGTAGCCTAGGGTTAGTGTTAGGCTTAGGGTTAGGCTTAGGGTACGGCTTAGGGTACGGGTTTGGGGAGGGGTTCAGGTACGGCATAGGGTTTGGGTTAGGGTTAGGGTTAGTGTTAGTGTTAGGGTTAGGGCTCGGTTTAGGGTACGGGTTAGGATTAGGGTACGTGTTAGTGTTAGGGTAGGGGTTAGGGTTAGAGTACGCATTAGGTTTAGGGTAGTTATTAAACCTATCCCACTCTCTAGATACCCCTTAGCACGTAAGGCAATATTATTTGGGGGTGCAGCCATGGAGAAGAGTTTAGACACTAGGATAAGATAAGGAACACACCCATTATAAAGAAATCACATTAGGATTCTCTTTTTAAGCTGTTCCTTAAAACACTAGTGCTTAGGAAATCTATTGGAGGCAGAAGCAGTCAAGGGTAGCCTAGGGTTAGGGTTAGGCTTAGGGTTAGGCTTAGGGTACGGCTTAGGGTACGGGTTCGGGGAGGGGTGCGGGTACGGCGTAGGGTATGGGTTAGGGTTAGGGTTAGGGTTAGTGTTAGGGTTAGGGCTCGGTTTAGGGTACCTGTTAGGATTAGGGTACGTGTTAGGGTTACGGTAGGGGTTAGGGTTAGGGTACGCGTTAGGGTTAGGGTAGTTATTAAACCTATCCCACTCTCTAGATACCCCTTAGCACGTAAAGGAATATTATTTGAGGGTCCAGCAATGGAGAAGAGTTTAGACACTAGGATAAGATAAGGAACACACCCATTATAAAGAAATCACATTAGGATTCTCTTTTTAAGCTGTTCCTTAAAACACTAGTGCTTAGGAAATCTATTGGAGGCAGAAGCAGTCAAGGGTAGCCTAGGATAAGGTTAGGCTTAGGGTGAGGCTTAGGGTACGGCTTAGGGTACGGGTTCGGGGAGGGTTTCGGGTACGGCGTAGGGTATGGGTTAGGGTTAGGGTTACTGTTAGGGTTAGGGCTCGGTTTAGGGTACGGGTTAGGATTAGGGTACGTGTTAGGGTTAGGGTAGGGGTTAGGGTTAGGGGCGCGTTAGGGTTAGGGTAGTTATTAAACCTATCCCACTCTCTAGATACCCCTTAGCACGTAAAGGAATATTATTTGGGGGTCCAGCCATGGAGAAGAGTTTAGACACTAGGATAAGATAAGGAACACACCCATTATAAAGAAATCACTTTAGGATTCTCTTTTTAAGCTGTTCGTTAAAACACTAGTGCTTAGGAAATCTATTGGAGGCAGAAGCAGTCAAGGGTAGCCTAGGGTTAGGGTTAGGCTTAGGGTTAGGCTTAGGGTACGGCTTAGGGTACGGGTTCAGGGAGGGGTGCGGGTACGGCGTAGGGTATGGGTTAGGGTTAGGGTTAGGGTTAGTGTTAGGGTTAGGGCTCGGTTTAGGGTACGGGTTAGGATTAGGGTACGTGTTAGGGTTAGGGTAGGGGTTAGGGTTAGGGTACGCGTTAGGGTTAGGGTAGTTATTAAACCTATCCCAATCTCTAGATACCCCTTAGCACGTAAAGGAATATTATTTGAGGGTCCAGCCATGGAGAAGAGTTTAGACACTAGGATAAGATAAGGAACACACCCATTATAAAGAAATCACATTAGGATTCTCTTTTTAAGCTGTTCCTTAAAACACTACTGCTTAGGAAATCAATTGGAGGCAGAAGCAGTCAAGGGTAGCCTAGGGTTAGGGTTAGGCTTAGGGTTAGGTTTAGGGTATGGCTTAGGGTACGGGTTCGGGGAGGGGTGCGGGTACGGCGTAGGGTATGGGTTAGGGTTAGGGTTAGGGTTAGTGTTAGGGTTAGGCCTCGGTTTAGGGTACAGGTTAGGATTAGGGTACGTGTTAGGGTTAGGGTAGGGGTTAGGGTTAGGGTACGCGTTAGGGTTAGGGTAGTTATTAAACCTATCCCACTCTCTAGATACCCCTTAGCACGTAAGGGAATATTATTTGGGGGTGCAGCCATGGAGAAGAGTTTAGACACTAGGATAAGATAAGGAACACACCCATTATAAAGAAATCACATTAGGATTCTCTTTTTAAGCTGTTCCTTAAAACAGTAGTGCTTAGGAAATCTATTGGAGGCAGAAGCAGTCAAGGGTAGCCTAGGATAAGGTTAGGCTTAGGGTGAGGCTTAGGGTACGGCTTAGGGTACGGGTTCGGGGAGGGTTTCGGGTACGGCGTAGGGTATGGGTTAGGGTTAGGGTTAGTGTTAGGGTTAGGGCTCGGTTTAGGGTACGGGTTAGGATTAGGGTACGTGTTAGGGTTAGGGTAGGGGTTAGGGTTAGGGTACGCGTTAGGGTTAGGGTAGTTATTAAACCTATCCCACTCTCTAGATACCCCTTAGCACGTAAAGGAATATTATTTGGGGGTCCAGCCATGGAGAAGAGTTTAGACACTAGGATAAGATAAGGAACACACCCATTATAAAGAAATCACTTTAGGATTCTCTTTTTAAGCTGTTCGTTAAAACACTAGTGCTTAGGAAATCTATTGGAGGCAGAAGCAGTCAAGGGTAGCCTAGTGTTAGGGTTAGGCTTAGGGTTAGGCTTAGGGTACGGCTTAGGGTACGGGTTCAGGGAGGGGTGCGGGTACGGCGTAGGGTATGGGTTAGGGTTAGGGTTAGGGTTAGTGTTAGGGTTAGGGCTCGGTTTAGGGTACGGGTTAGGATTAGGGTACGTGTTAGGGTTAGGGTAGGGGTTAGGGTTAGGGTACGCGTTAGGGTTAGGGTAGTTATTAAACCTATCCCACTCTCTAGATACCCCTTAGCACGTAAAGGAATATTATTTGAGGGTCCAGCCATGGAGAAGAGTTTAGACACTAGGATAAGATAAGGAACACACCCATTATAAAGAAATCACATTAGGATTCTCTTTTTAAGCTGTTCCTTAAAACACTAGTGCTTAGGAAATCTATTGGAGGCAGAAGCAGTCAAGGGTAACCTAGGGTTAGGGTTAGGCTTAGGGTTAGGCTTAGGGTACGGCTTAGGGTACGGGATCGGGGAGGGTTTCGGGTACGGCGTAGGGTATGGGTTAGGGTTAGGGTTAGGGTTATTGTTAGGGTTAGGGCTCGGTTTAGGGTACGGGTTAGGATTAGGGTACGTGTTAGGGTTAGGGTAGGGGTTAGGGTTAGGGTACGCGTTAGGGTTAGGGTAGTTAGTAAACCTATCCCACTCTCTAGATACCCCTTAGCACGTAAAGGAATATTATTTGGGGTTCCAGCCATGGAGAAGAATTTAGACACTAGGATAAGATAAGGAACACACCCATTATAAAGAAATCACATTAGGATTCTCTTTTTAAGCTGTTGCTTAAAACACTAGTGCTTAGGAAATCTATTGGAGGCAGAAGCAGTCAAGGGTAGCCTAGGGTTAGTGTTAGGCTTAGGGTTAGGCTTAGGGTACGGCTTAGGGTACGGGTTTGGGGAGGGGTTCAGGTACGGCATAGGGTATGGGTTAGGGTTAGGGTTAGTGTTAGTGTTAGGGTTAGGGCTCGGTTTAGGGTACGGGTTAGGATTAGGGTACGTGTTAGTGTTAGGGTAGGGGTTAGGGTTAGAGTACGCATTAGGTTTAGGGTAGTTATTAAACCTATCCCACTCTCTAGATACCCCTTAGCACGTAAGGCAATATTATTTGGGGGTGCAGCCATGGAGAAGAGTTTAGACACTAGGATAAGATAAGGAACACACCCATTATAAAGAAATCACATTAGGATTCTCTTTTTAAGCTGTTCCTTAAAACACTAGTGCTTAGGAAATCTATTGGAGGCAGAAGCAGTCAAGGGTAGCCTAGGGTTAGGGTTAGGCTTAGGGTTAGGCTTAGGGTACGGCTTAGGGTACGGGTTCGGGGAGGGGTGCGGGTACGGCGTAGGGTATGGGTTAGGGTTAGGGTTAGGGTTAGTGTTAGGGTTAGGGCTCGGTTTAGGGTACCTGTTAGGATTAGGGTACGTGTTAGGGTTAGGGTAGGGGTTAGGGTTAGGGTACGCGTTAGGGTTAGGGTAGTTATTAAACCTATCCCACTCTCTAGATACCCCTTAGCACGTAAAGGAATATTATTTGAGGGTCCAGCAATGGAGAAGAGTTTAGACACTAGGATAAGATAAGGAACACACCCATTATAAAGAAATCACATTAGGATTCTCTTTTTAAGCTGTTCCTTAAAACACTAGTGCTTAGGAAATCTATTGGAGGCAGAAGCAGTCAAGGGTAGCCTAGGATAAGGTTAGGCTTAGGGTGAGGCTTAGGGTACGGCTTAGGGTACGGGTTCGGGGAGGGTTTCGGGTACGGCGTAGGGTATGGGTTAGGGTTAGGGTTACTGTTAGGGTTAGGGCTCGGTTTAGGGTACGGGTTAGGATTAGGGTACGTGTTAGGGTTAGGGTAGGGGTTAGGGTTAGGGGCGCGTTAGGGTTAGGGTAGTTATTAAACCTATCCCACTCTCTAGATACCCCTTAGCACGTAAAGGAATATTATTTGGGGGTCCAGCCATGGAGAAGAGTTTAGACACTAGGATAAGATAAGGAACACACCCATTATAAAGAAATCACTTTAGGATTCTCTTTTTAAGCTGTTCGTTAAAACACTAGTGCTTAGGAAATCTATTGGAGGCAGAAGCAGTCAAGGGTAGCCTAGGGTTAGGGTTAGGCTTAGGGTTAGGCTTAGGGTACGGCTTAGGGTACGGGTTCAGGGAGGGGTGCGGGTACGGCGTAGGGTATGGGTTAGGGTTAGGGTTAGGGTTAGTGTTAGGGTTAGGGCTCGGTTTAGGGTACGGGTTAGGATTAGGGTACGTGTTAGGGTTAGGGTAGGGGTTAGGGTTAGGGTACGCGTTAGGGTTAGGGTAGTTATTAAACCTATCCCACTCTCTAGATACCCCTTAGCACGTAAGGGAATATTATTTGGGGGTGCAGCCATGGAGAAGAGTTTAGACACTAGGATAAGATAAGGAACACACCCATTATAAAGAAATCACATTAGGATTCTCTTTTTAAGCTGTTCCTTAAAACACTAGTGCTTAGGAAATCTATTGGAGGCAGAAGCAGTCAAGGGTAGCCTAGGGTTAGGCTTAGGCTTAGGGTTAGGTTTAGGGTATGGCTTAGGGTACGGGTTCGGGGAGGGTTTCGGGTACGGCGTAGGGTATGGGTTAGGGTTAGGGTTAGGGTTAGTGTTAGGGTTAGGCCTCGGTTTAGGGTACAGGTTAGGATTAGGGTACGTGTTAGGGTTAGGGTAGGGGTTAGGGTTAGGGTACGCGTTAGGGTTAGGGTAGTTATTAAACCTATCCCACTCTCTAGATACCCCTTAGCACGTAAGGGAATATTATTTGGGGGTGCAGCCATGGAGAAGAGTTTAGACACTAGGATAAGATAAGGAACACACCCATTATAAAGAAATCACATTAGGATTCTCTTTTTAAGCTGTTCCTTAAAACACTAGTGCTTAGGAAATCTATTGGAGGCAGAAGCAGTCAAGGGTAGCCTAGGGTTAGGGTTAGGCTTAGGGTTAGGCTTAGGGTACGGCTTAGGGTACGGGTTCGGGGAGGGGTGCGGGTACGGCGTAGGGTATGGGTTAGGGTTAGGGTTAGGGTTAGTGTTAGGGTTAGGGCTCGGTTTAGGGTACGGTTAGGATTAGGGTACGTGTTAGGTTTAGGGTAGGGGTTAGGGTTAGGGTACGCGTTAGGGTTAGGGTAGTTAGTAAACCTATCCCACTCTCTAGATACCCCTTAGCACGTAAAGGAATATTATTTGGGGTTCCAGCCATGGAGAAGAATTTAGACACTAGGATAAGATAAGGAACACACCCATTATAAAGAAATCACATTAGGATTCTCTTTTTAAGCTGTTGCTTAAAACACTAGTGCTTAGGAAATCTATTGGAGGCAGAAGCAGTCAAGGGTAGCCTAGGGTTAGTGTTAGGCTTAGGGTTAGGCTTAGGGTACGGCTTAGAGTACGGGTTTGGGGAGGGGTTCAGGTACGGCGTAGGGTATGGGTTAGGGTTAGGGTTAGTGTTAGTGTTAGGGTTAGGGCTCGGTTTAGGGTACGGGTTAGGATTAGGGTACGTGTTAGTGTTAGGGTAGGGGTTAGGGTTAGAGTACGCATTAGGTTTAGGGTAGTTATTAAACCTATCCCACTCTCTAGATACCCCTTAGCACGTAAGGCAATATTATTTGGGGGTGCAGCCATGGAGAAGAGTTTAGACACTAGGATAAGATAAGGAACACACCCATTATAAAGAAATCACATTAGGATTCTCTTTTTAAGCTGTTCCTTAAAACACTAGTGCTTAGGAAATCTATTGGAGGCAGAAGCAGTCAAGGGTAGCCTAGGGTTAGGGTTAGGCTTAGGGTTAAGTTTAGGGTACGGCTTGGGGAATGGGTTCGGGGAGGGGTTCGGGTACGGCGTAGGGTATGGGTTAGGGTTATGGTTAGGGTTAGTGTTAGGGTTAGGGCTCGGTTTAGGGTACGGGTTAGGATTAGGGTACGTCTTAGGGTTAGGGTAGGGGTTAGGGTTAGGGTACGCGTTAGGGTTAGGGTAGTTATTAAACCTATCCCACTCTCTAGATACCCCTTAGCACGTAAAGGAATATTATTTGAGGGTCCAGCCATGGAGAAGAGTTTAGACACTAGGATAAGATAAGGAACACACCCATTATAAAGAAATCACATTAGGATTCTCTTTTTAAGCTGTTCCTTAAAACACTAGTGCTTAGGAAATCTATTGGAGGCAGAAGCAGTCAAGGGTAACCTAGGGTTAGGGTTAGGCTTAGGGTTAGGCTTAGGGTACGGCTTAGGGTACGGGATCGGGGAGGGTTTCGGGTACGGCGTAGGGTATGGGTTAGGGTTAGGGTTAGGGTTATTGTTAGGGTTAGGGCTCGGTTTAGGGTACGGGTTAGGATTAGGGTACGTGTTAGGGTTAGGGTAGGGGTTAGGGTTAGGGTACGCGTTAGGGTTAGGGTAGTTAGTAAACCTATCCCACTCTCTAGATACCCCTAGCACGTAAAGGAATATTATTTGGGGTTCCAGCCATGGAGAAGAATTTAGACACTAGGATAAGATAAGGAACACACCCATTATAAAGAAATCACATTAGGATTCTCTTTTTAAGCTGTTGCTTAAAACACTAGTGCTTAGGAAATCTATTGGAGGCAGAAGCAGTCAAGGGTAGCCTAGGGTTAGTGTTAGGCTTAGGGTTAGGCTTAGGGTACGGCTTAGGGTACGGGTTTGGGGAGGGGTTCAGGTACGGCATAGGGTTTGGGTTAGGGTTAGGGTTAGTGTTAGTGTTAGGGTTAGGGCTCGGTTTAGGGTACGGGTTAGGATTAGGGTACGTGTTAGTGTTAGGGTAGGGGTTAGGGTTAGAGTACGCATTAGGTTTAGGGTAGTTATTAAACCTATCCCACTCTCTAGATACCCCTTAGCACGTAAGGCAATATTATTTGGGGGTGCAGCCATGGAGAAGAGTTTAGACACTAGGATAAGATAAGGAACACACCCATTATAAAGAAATCACATTAGGATTCTCTTTTTAAGCTGTTCCTTAAAACACTAGTGCTTAGGAAATCTATTGGAGGCAGAAGCAGTCAAGGGTAGCCTAGGGTTAGGGTTAGGCTTAGGGTTAGGCTTAGGGTACGGCTTAGGGTACGGGTTCGGGGAGGGGTGCGGGTACGGCGTAGGGTATGGGTTAGGGTTAGGGTTAGGGTTAGTGTTAGGGTTAGGGCTCGGTTTAGGGTACCTGTTAGGATTAGGGTACGTGTTAGGGTTAGGGTAGGGGTTAGGGTTAGGGTACGCGTTAGGGTTAGGGTAGTTATTAAACCTATCCCACTCTCTAGATACCCCTTAGCACGTAAAGGAATATTATTTGAGGGTCCAGCAATGGAGAAGAGTTTAGACACTAGGATAAGATAAGGAACACACCCATTATAAAGAAATCACATTAGGATTCTCTTTTTAAGCTGTTCCTTAAAACACTAGTGCTTAGGAAATCTATTGGAGGCAGAAGCAGTCAAGGGTAGCCTAGGATAAGGTTAGGCTTAGGGTGAGGCTTAGGGTACGGCTTAGGGTACGGGTTCGGGGAGGGTTTCGGGTACGGCGTAGGGTATGGGTTAGGGTTAGGGTTACTGTTAGGGTTAGGGCTCGGTTTAGGGTACGGGTTAGGATTAGGGTACGTGTTAGGGTTAGGGTAGGGGTTAGGGTTAGGGGCGCGTTAGGGTTAGGGTAGTTATTAAACCTATCCCACTCTCTAGATACCCCTTAGCACGTAAAGGAATATTATTTGGGGGTCCAGCCATGGAGAAGAGTTTAGACACTAGGATAAGATAAGGAACACACCCATTATAAAGAAATCACTTTAGGATTCTCTTTTTAAGCTGTTCGTTAAAACACTAGTGCTTAGGAAATCTATTGGAGGCAGAAGCAGTCAAGGGTAGCCTAGGGTTAGGGTTAGGCTTAGGGTTAGGCTTAGGGTACGGCTTAGGGTACGGGTTCAGGGAGGGGTGCGGGTACGGCGTAGGGTATGGGTTAGGGTTAGGGTTAGGGTTAGTGTTAGGGTTAGGGCTCGGTTTAGGGTACGGGTTAGGATTAGGGTACGTGTTAGGGTTAGGGTAGGGGTTAGGGTTAGGGTACGCGTTAGGGTTAGGGTAGTTATTAAACCTATCCCAATCTCTAGATACCCCTTAGCACGTAAAGGAATATTATTTGAGGGTCCAGCCATGGAGAAGAGTTTAGACACTAGGATAAGATAAGGAACACACCCATTATAAAGAAATCACATTAGGATTCTCTTTTTAAGCTGTTCCTTAAAACACTACTGCTTAGGAAATCAATTGGAGGCAGAAGCAGTCAAGGGTAGCCTAGGGTTAGGGTTAGGCTTAGGGTTAGGTTTAGGGTATGGCTTAGGGTACGGGTTCGGGGAGGGGTGCGGGTACGGCGTAGGGTATGGGTTAGGGTTAGGGTTAGGGTTAGTGTTAGGGTTAGGCCTCGGTTTAGGGTACAGGTTAGGATTAGGGTACGTGTTAGGGTTAGGGTAGGGGTTAGGGTTAGGGTACGCGTTAGGGTTAGGGTAGTTATTAAACCTATCCCACTCTCTAGATACCCCTTAGCACGTAAGGGAATATTATTTGGGGGTGCAGCCATGGAGAAGAGTTTAGACACTAGGATAAGATAAGGAACACACCCATTATAAAGAAATCACATTAGGATTCTCTTTTTAAGCTGTTCCTTAAAACAGTAGTGCTTAGGAAATCTATTGGAGGCAGAAGCAGTCAAGGGTAGCCTAGGATAAGGTTAGGCTTAGGGTGAGGCTTAGGGTACGGCTTAGGGTACGGGTTCGGGGAGGGTTTCGGGTACGGCGTAGGGTATGGGTTAGGGTTAGGGTTAGTGTTAGGGTTAGGGCTCGGTTTAGGGTACGGGTTAGGATTAGGGTACGTGTTAGGGTTAGGGTAGGGGTTAGGGTTAGGGTACGCGTTAGGGTTAGGGTAGTTATTAAACCTATCCCACTCTCTAGATACCCCTTAGCACGTAAAGGAATATTATTTGGGGGTCCAGCCATGGAGAAGAGTTTAGACACTAGGATAAGATAAGGAACACACCCATTATAAAGAAATCACTTTAGGATTCTCTTTTTAAGCTGTTCGTTAAAACACTAGTGCTTAGGAAATCTATTGGAGGCAGAAGCAGTCAAGGGTAGCCTAGTGTTAGGGTTAGGCTTAGGGTTAGGCTTAGGGTACGGCTTAGGGTACGGGTTCAGGGAGGGGTGCGGGTACGGCGTAGGGTATGGGTTAGGGTTAGGGTTAGGGTTAGTGTTAGGGTTAGGGCTCGGTTTAGGGTACGGGTTAGGATTAGGGTACGTGTTAGGGTTAGGGTAGGGGTTAGGGTTAGGGTACGCGTTAGGGTTAGGGTAGTTATTAAACCTATCCCACTCTCTAGATACCCCTTAGCACGTAAAGGAATATTATTTGAGGGTCCAGCCATGGAGAAGAGTTTAGACACTAGGATAAGATAAGGAACACACCCATTATAAAGAAATCACATTAGGATTCTCTTTTTAAGCTGTTCCTTAAAACACTAGTGCTTAGGAAATCTATTGGAGGCAGAAGCAGTCAAGGGTAACCTAGGGTTAGGGTTAGGCTTAGGGTTAGGCTTAGGGTACGGCTTAGGGTACGGGATCGGGGAGGGTTTCGGGTACGGCGTAGGGTATGGGTTAGGGTTAGGGTTAGGGTTATTGTTAGGGTTAGGGCTCGGTTTAGGGTACGGGTTAGGATTAGGGTACGTGTTAGGGTTAGGGTAGGGGTTAGGGTTAGGGTACGCGTTAGGGTTAGGGTAGTTAGTAAACCTATCCCACTCTCTAGATACCCCTTAGCACGTAAAGGAATATTATTTGGGGTTCCAGCCATGGAGAAGAATTTAGACACTAGGATAAGATAAGGAACACACCCATTATAAAGAAATCACATTAGGATTCTCTTTTTAAGCTGTTGCTTAAAACACTAGTGCTTAGGAAATCTATTGGAGGCAGAAGCAGTCAAGGGTAGCCTAGGGTTAGTGTTAGGCTTAGGGTTAGGCTTAGGGTACGGCTTAGGGTACGGGTTTGGGGAGGGGTTCAGGTACGGCATAGGGTATGGGTTAGGGTTAGGGTTAGTGTTAGTGTTAGGGTTAGGGCTCGGTTTAGGGTACGGGTTAGGATTAGGGTACGTGTTAGTGTTAGGGTAGGGGTTAGGGTTAGAGTACGCATTAGGTTTAGGGTAGTTATTAAACCTATCCCACTCTCTAGATACCCCTTAGCACGTAAGGCAATATTATTTGGGGGTGCAGCCATGGAGAAGAGTTTAGACACTAGGATAAGATAAGGAACACACCCATTATAAAGAAATCACATTAGGATTCTCTTTTTAAGCTGTTCCTTAAAACACTAGTGCTTAGGAAATCTATTGGAGGCAGAAGCAGTCAAGGGTAGCCTAGGGTTAGGGTTAGGCTTAGGGTTAGGCTTAGGGTACGGCTTAGGGTACGGGTTCGGGGAGGGGTGCGGGTACGGCGTAGGGTATGGGTTAGGGTTAGGGTTAGGGTTAGTGTTAGGGTTAGGGCTCGGTTTAGGGTACCTGTTAGGATTAGGGTACGTGTTAGGGTTAGGGTAGGGGTTAGGGTTAGGGTACGCGTTAGGGTTAGGGTAGTTATTAAACCTATCCCACTCTCTAGATACCCCTTAGCACGTAAAGGAATATTATTTGAGGGTCCAGCAATGGAGAAGAGTTTAGACACTAGGATAAGATAAGGAACACACCCATTATAAAGAAATCACATTAGGATTCTCTTTTTAAGCTGTTCCTTAAAACACTAGTGCTTAGGAAATCTATTGGAGGCAGAAGCAGTCAAGGGTAGCCTAGGATAAGGTTAGGCTTAGGGTGAGGCTTAGGGTACGGCTTAGGGTACGGGTTCGGGGAGGGTTTCGGGTACGGCGTAGGGTATGGGTTAGGGTTAGGGTTACTGTTAGGGTTAGGGCTCGGTTTAGGGTACGGGTTAGGATTAGGGTACGTGTTAGGGTTAGGGTAGGGGTTAGGGTTAGGGGCGCGTTAGGGTTAGGGTAGTTATTAAACCTATCCCACTCTCTAGATACCCCTTAGCACGTAAAGGAATATTATTTGGGGGTCCAGCCATGGAGAAGAGTTTAGACACTAGGATAAGATAAGGAACACACCCATTATAAAGAAATCACTTTAGGATTCTCTTTTTAAGCTGTTCGTTAAAACACTAGTGCTTAGGAAATCTATTGGAGGCAGAAGCAGTCAAGGGTAGCCTAGGGTTAGGGTTAGGCTTAGGGTTAGGCTTAGGGTACGGCTTAGGGTACGGGTTCAGGGAGGGGTGCGGGTACGGCGTAGGGTATGGGTTAGGGTTAGGGTTAGGGTTAGTGTTAGGGTTAGGGCTCGGTTTAGGGTACGGGTTAGGATTAGGGTACGTGTTAGGGTTAGGGTAGGGGTTAGGGTTAGGGTACGCGTTAGGGTTAGGGTAGTTATTAAACCTATCCCAATCTCTAGATACCCCTTAGCACGTAAAGGAATATTATTTGAGGGTCCAGCCATGGAGAAAAGTTTAGACACTAGGATAAGATAAGGAACACACCCATTATAAAGAAATCACATTAGGATTCTCTTTTTAAGCTGTTCCTTAAAACACTACTGCTTAGGAAATCAATTGGAGGCAGAAGCAGTCAAGGGTAGCCTAGGGTTAGGGTTAGGCTTAGGGTTAGGTTTAGGGTATGGCTTAGGGTACGGGTTCGGGGAGGGTTTCGGGTACGGCGTAGGGTATGGGTTAGGGTTAGGGTTAGGGTTAGTGTTAGGGTTAGGCCTCGGTTTAGGGTACAGGTTAGGATTAGGGTACGTGTTAGGGTTAGGGTAGGGGTTAGGGTTAGGGTACGCGTTAGGGTTAGGGTAGTTATTAAACCTATCCCACTCTCTAGATACCCCTTAGCACGTAAGGGAATATTATTTGGGGGTGCAGCCATGGAGAAGAGTTTAGACACTAGGATAAGATAAGGAACACACCCATTATAAAGAAATCACATTAGGATTCTCTTTTTAAGCTGTTCCTTAAAACACTAGTGCTTAGGAAATCTATTGGAGGCAGAAGCAGTCAAGGGTAGCCTAGGGTTAGGCTTAGGCTTAGGGTTAGGTTTAGGGTATGGCTTAGGGTACGGGTTCGGGGAGGGTTTCGGGTACGGCGTAGGGTATGGGTTAGGGTTAGGGTTAGGGTTAGTGTTAGGGTTAGGCCTCGGTTTAGGGTACAGGTTAGGATTAGGGTACGTGTTAGGGTTAGGGTAGGGGTTAGGGTTAGGGTACGCGTTAGGGTTAGGGTAGTTATTAAACCTATCCCACTCTCTAGATACCCCTTAGCACGTAAGGGAATATTATTTGGGGGTGCAGCCATGGAGAAGAGTTTAGACACTAGGATAAGATAAGGAACACACCCATTATAAAGAAATCACATTAGGATTCTCTTTTTAAGCTGTTCCTTAAAACACTAGTGCTTAGGAAATCTATTGGAGGCAGAAGCAGTCAAGGGTAGCCTAGGGTTAGGGTTAGGCTTAGGGTTAGGCTTAGGGTACGGCTTAGGGTACGGGTTCGGGGAGGGGTGCGGGTACGGCGTAGGGTATGGGTTAGGGTTAGGGTTAGGGTTAGTGTTAGGGTTAGGGCTCGGTTTAGGGTACGGTTAGGATTAGGGTACGTGTTAGGTTTAGGGTAGGGGTTAGGGTTAGGGTACGCGTTAGGGTTAGGGTAGTTAGTAAACCTATCCCACTCTCTAGATACCCCTTAGCACGTAAAGGAATATTATTTGGGGTTCCAGCCATGGAGAAGAATTTAGACACTAGGATAAGATAAGGAACACACCCATTATAAAGAAATCACATTAGGATTCTCTTTTTAAGCTGTTGCTTAAAACACTAGTGCTTAGGAAATCTATTGGAGGCAGAAGCAGTCAAGGGTAGCCTAGGGTTAGTGTTAGGCTTAGGGTTAGGCTTAGGGTACGGCTTAGAGTACGGGTTTGGGGAGGGGTTCAGGTACGGCGTAGGGTATGGGTTAGGGTTAGGGTTAGTGTTAGTGTTAGGGTTAGGGCTCGGTTTAGGGTACGGGTTAGGATTAGGGTACGTGTTAGTGTTAGGGTAGGGGTTAGGGTTAGAGTACGCATTAGGTTTAGGGTAGTTATTAAACCTATCCCACTCTCTAGATACCCCTTAGCACGTAAGGCAATATTATTTGGGGGTGCAGCCATGGAGAAGAGTTTAGACACTAGGATAAGATAAGGAACACACCCATTATAAAGAAATCACATTAGGATTCTCTTTTTAAGCTGTTCCTTAAAACACTAGTGCTTAGGAAATCTATTGGAGGCAGAAGCAGTCAAGGGTAGCCTAGGGTTAGGGTTAGGCTTAGGGTTAGGTTTAGGGTACGGCTTGGGGAATGGGTTCGGGGAGGGGTTCGGGTACGGCGTAGGGTATGGGTTAGGGTTATGGTTAGGGTTAGTGTTAGGGTTAGGGCTCGGTTTAGGGTACGGGTTAGGATTAGGGTACGTGTTAGGGTTAGGGTAGGGGTTAGGGTTAGGGTATGCGTTAGGGTTAGGGTAGTTATTAAACCTATCCCACTCTCTAGATACCCCTTAGCACGTAAAGGAATATTATTTGGGGGTCCAGCCATGGAGAAGAGTTTAGACACTAGGATAAGATAAGGAACACACCCATTATAAAGAAATCACATTAGGATTCTCTTTTTAAGCTGTTCCTTAAAACACTAGTGCTTAGGAAATCTATTGGAGGCAGAAGCAGTCAAGGGTAGCCTAGGGTTAGTGTTAGGTTTAGGGTTAGGCTTAGGGTACGGCTTTCGGTACGGGTTTGGGGAGGGGTTCAGGTACGGCGTAGGGTATGGGTTAGGGTTAGGGTTAGTGTTAGTGTTAGGGTTAGGGCTCGGTTTAGGGTACGGGTTAGGATTAGGGTACGTCTTAGTGTTAGGTTAGGGGTTAGGGTTAGAGTACGCATTAGGGTTAGGGTAGTTATTAAACCTATCCCACTCTCTAGATACCCCTTAGCACGTAAGGCAATATTATTTGGGGGTGCAGCCATGGAGAAGAGTTTAGACACTAGGATAAGATAAGGAACACACCCATTATAAAGAAATCACATTAGGATTCTCTTTTTAAGCTGTTCCTTAAAACACTAGTGCTTAGGAAATCTATTGGAGGCAGAAGCAGTCAAGGGTAGCCTAGTGTTAGGGTTAGGCTTAGGGTTAGGTTTAGGGTACGGCTTGGGGTATGGGTTCGGGGAGGTGTTCGTGTACGGCGTAGGGTATGGGTTAGGGTTAGGGTTTGGGTTAGTGTTAGGGTTAGGGCTCGGTTTAGGGTACGGGTTAGGATTAGGGTACGTGTTAGGGTTAGGGTAGGGGTTAGGGTTAGGTTACGCGTTAGGGCTAGGGTAGTTAGTAAACCTATCCCACTCTCTAGCTCCCCCTTAGCACGTAAAGGAATATTATTTGGGGGTCCAGCCATGGAGAAGAGTTTAGACACTAGGATAAGATAAGGAACACACCCATTATAAAGAAATCACTTTAGGATTCTCTTTTTAAGCTGTTCCTTAAAACACTACTGCTTAGGAAATCAATTGGAGGCAGAAGCAGTCAAGGGTAGCCTAGGGTTAGGGTTAGGCTTAGGGTTAGGTTTAGGGTATGGCTTAGGGTACGAGTTCGGGGAGGGGTTCGGGTACGGCGTAGGGTATGGGTTAGGGTTAGGGTTAGGGTTAGTGTTAGGGTTAGGGCTCGGTTTAGGGTACAGGTTAGGATTAGGGTACGTGTTAGGGTTAGGGTAGGGGTTAGGGTTAGGGTACGCGTTAGGGTTAGGGTAGTTATTAAACCTATCCCACTCTCTAGATACCCCTTAGCACGTAAGGGAATATTATTTGGGGGTGCAGCCATGGAGAAGAGTTTAGACACTAGGATAAGATAAGGAACACACCCATTATAAAGAAATCACTTTAGGATTCTCTTTTTAAGCTGTTCGTTAAAACACTAGTGCTTAGGAAATCTATTGGAGGCAGAAGCAGTCAAGGGTAGCCTAGGGTTAGGGTTAGGCTTAGGGTTAGTCTTAGGGTACGGCTTAGGGTACGGGTTCAGGGAGGGGTGCGGGTACGGCGTAGGGTATGGGTTAGGGTTAGGGTTAGTGTTAGTGTTAGGGTTAGGGCTCGGTTTAGTGTACGGGTTAGGATTAGGGTACGTGTTAGTGTTAGGTTAGGGGTTAGGGTTAGAGTACGCATTAGGGTTAGGGTAGTTATTAAACCTATCCCACTCTCTAGATACCCCTTAGCACGTAAGGCAATATTATTTGGGGGTGCAGCCATGGAGAAGAGTTTAGACACTAGGATAAGATAAGGAACACACCCATTATAAAGAAATCACATTAGGATTCTCTTTTTAAGCTGTTCCTTAAAACACTAGTGCTTAGGAAATCTATTGGAGGCAGAAGCAGTCAAGGGTAGCCTAGGGTTAGGGTTAGGCTTAGGGTTATGTTTAGGGTACGGCTTGGGGAATGGGTTCGGGGAGGGGTTCGGGTACGGCATAGGGTATGGGTTAGGGTTAGGGTTAGGGTTAGTGTTAGGGTTAGGGCTCGGTTTAGGGTACGGGTTAGGATTAGGGTACGTGTTAGGGTTAGGGTAGGGGTTAGGGTTAGGGTATGCATTAGGGTTAGGGTAGTTATTAAACCTATCCCACTCTCTAGATACCCCTTAGCACGTAAAGGAATATTATTTGAGGGTCCAGCCATGGAGAAGAGTTTAGACAATAGGATAAGATAAGGAACACACCCATTATAAAGAAATCACATTAGGATTCTCTTTTTAAGCTGTTCCTTAAAACACTAGTGCTTAGGAAATCTATTGGAGGCAGAAGCAGTCAAGGGTAGCCTAGGGTTAGGGTTAGGCTTAGGGTTAGGCTTAGGGTACGGCTTAGGGTACGGGTTCGGGGAGGGTTTCGGGTACGGCGTAGGGTATGGGTTAGGGTTAGGGTTAGGGTTAGTGTTAGGGTTAGGGCTCGGTTTAGGGTACGGGTTAGGATTAGGGTACGTGTTAGGGTTAGGGTAGGGGTTAGGGTTAGGGTACGCGTTAGGGTTAGGGTAGTTAGTAAACCTATCCCACTCTCTAGATACCCCTTAGCACGTAAAGGAATATTATTTGGGGTTCCAGCCATGGAGAAGAATTTAGACACTAGGATAAATAAGGAACACACCCATTATAAAGAAATCACATTAGGATTCTCTTTTTAAGCTGTTGCTTAAAACACTAGTGCTTAGGAAATCTATTGGAGGCAGAAGCAGTCAAGGGTAGCCTAGGGTTAGTGTTAGGCTTAGGGTTAGGCTTAGGGTACGGCTTAGAGTACGGGTTTGGGGAGGGGTTCAGGTACGGCGTAGGGTATGGGTTAGGGTTAGGGTTAGTGTTAGTGTTAGGGTTAGGGCTCGGTTTAGGGTACGGGTTAGGATTAGGGTACGTGTTAGTGTTAGGTTAGGGGTTAGGGTTAGAGTACGCATTAGGGTTAGGGTAGTTATTAAACCTATCCCACTCTCTAGATACCCCTTAGCACGTAAGGCAATATTATTTGGGGGTGCAGCCATGGAGAAGAGTTTAGACACTAGGATAAGATAAGGAACACACCCATTATAAAGAAATCACATTAGGATTCTCTTTTTAAGCTGTTCCTTAAAACACTAGTGCTTAGGAAATCTATTGGAGGCAGAAGCAGTCAAGGGTAGCCTAGTGTTAGGGTTAGGCTTAGGGTTAGGTTTAGGGTACGGCTTGGGGTATGGGTTCGGGGAGGTGTTCGTGTACGGTGTAGGGTATGGGTTAGGGTTAGGGTTTGGGTTAGTGTTAGGGTTAGGGCTCGGTTTAGGGTACGGGTTAGGATTAGGGTACGTGTTAGGGTTAGGGTAGGGGTTAGGGTTAGGTTACGCGTTAGGGCTAGGGTAGTTAGTAAACCTATCCCACTCTCTAGCTCCCCCTTAGCACGTAAAGGAATATTATTTGGGGGTCCAGCCATGGAGAAGAGTTTAGACACTAGGATAAGATAAGGAACACACCCATTATAAAGAAATCACTTTAGGATTCTCTTTTTAAGCTGTTCCTTAAAACACTACTGCTTAGGAAATCAATTGGAGGCAGAAGCAGTCAAGGGTAGCCTAGGATAAGGTTAGGCTTAGGGTGAGGCTTAGGGTACGGCTTAGGGTACGGGTTCGGGGAGGGTTTCGGGTACGGCGTAGGGTATGGGTTAGGGTTAGGGTTACTGTTAGGGTTAGGGCTCGGTTTAGGGTACGGGTTAGGATTAGGGTACGTGTTAGGGTTAGGGTAGGGGTTAGGGTTAGGGGCGCGTTAGGGTTAGGGTAGTTATTAAACCTATCCCACTCTCTAGATACCCCTTAGCACGTAAAGGAATATTATTTGGGGGTCCAGCCATGGAGAAGAGTTTAGACACTAGGATAAGATAAGGAACACACCCATTATAAAGAAATCACTTTAGGATTCTCTTTTTAAGCTGTTCGTTAAAACACTAGTGCTTAGGAAATCTATTGGAGGCAGAAGCAGTCAAGGGTAGCCTAGGGTTAGGGTTAGGCTTAGGGTTAGGCTTAGGGTACGGCTTAGGGTACGGGTTCAGGGAGGGGTGCGGGTACGGCGTAGGGTATGGGTTAGGGTTAGGGTTAGGGTTAGTGTTAGGGTTAGGGCTCGGTTTAGGGTACGGGTTAGGATTAGGGTACGTGTTAGGGTTAGGGTAGGGGTTAGGGTTAGGGTACGCGTTAGGGTTAGGGTAGTTATTAAACCTATCCCAATCTCTAGATACCCCTTAGCACGTAAAGGAATATTATTTGAGGGTCCAGCCATGGAGAAAAGTTTAGACACTAGGATAAGATAAGGAACACACCCATTATAAAGAAATCACATTAGGATTCTCTTTTTAAGCTGTTCCTTAAAACACTACTGCTTAGGAAATCAATTGGAGGCAGAAGCAGTCAAGGGTAGCCTAGGGTTAGGGTTAGGCTTAGGGTTAGGTTTAGGGTATGGCTTAGGGTACGGGTTCGGGGAGGGTTTCGGGTACGGCGTAGGGTATGGGTTAGGGTTAGGGTTAGGGTTAGTGTTAGGGTTAGGCCTCGGTTTAGGGTACAGGTTAGGATTAGGGTACGTGTTAGGGTTAGGGTAGGGGTTAGGGTTAGGGTACGCGTTAGGGTTAGGGTAGTTATTAAACCTATCCCACTCTCTAGATACCCCTTAGCACGTAAGGGAATATTATTTGGGGGTGCAGCCATGGAGAAGAGTTTAGACACTAGGATAAGATAAGGAACACACCCATTATAAAGAAATCACATTAGGATTCTCTTTTTAAGCTGTTCCTTAAAACACTAGTGCTTAGGAAATCTATTGGAGGCAGAAGCAGTCAAGGGTAGCCTAGGGTTAGGCTTAGGCTTAGGGTTAGGTTTAGGGTATGGCTTAGGGTACGGGTTCGGGGAGGGTTTCGGGTACGGCGTAGGGTATGGGTTAGGGTTAGGGTTAGGGTTAGTGTTAGGGTTAGGCCTCGGTTTAGGGTACAGGTTAGGATTAGGGTACGTGTTAGGGTTAGGGTAGGGGTTAGGGTTAGGGTACGCGTTAGGGTTAGGGTAGTTATTAAACCTATCCCACTCTCTAGATACCCCTTAGCACGTAAGGGAATATTATTTGGGGGTGCAGCCATGGAGAAGAGTTTAGACACTAGGATAAGATAAGGAACACACCCATTATAAAGAAATCACATTAGGATTCTCTTTTTAAGCTGTTCCTTAAAACACTAGTGCTTAGGAAATCTATTGGAGGCAGAAGCAGTCAAGGGTAGCCTAGGGTTAGGGTTAGGCTTAGGGTTAGGCTTAGGGTACGGCTTAGGGTACGGGTTCGGGGAGGGGTGCGGGTACGGCGTAGGGTATGGGTTAGGGTTAGGGTTAGGGTTAGTGTTAGGGTTAGGGCTCGGTTTAGGGTACGGTTAGGATTAGGGTACGTGTTAGGTTTAGGGTAGGGGTTAGGGTTAGGGTACGCGTTAGGGTTAGGGTAGTTAGTAAACCTATCCCACTCTCTAGATACCCCTTAGCACGTAAAGGAATATTATTTGGGGTTCCAGCCATGGAGAAGAATTTAGACACTAGGATAAGATAAGGAACACACCCATTATAAAGAAATCACATTAGGATTCTCTTTTTAAGCTGTTGCTTAAAACACTAGTGCTTAGGAAATCTATTGGAGGCAGAAGCAGTCAAGGGTAGCCTAGGGTTAGTGTTAGGCTTAGGGTTAGGCTTAGGGTACGGCTTAGAGTACGGGTTTGGGGAGGGGTTCAGGTACGGCGTAGGGTATGGGTTAGGGTTAGGGTTAGTGTTAGTGTTAGGGTTAGGGCTCGGTTTAGGGTACGGGTTAGGATTAGGGTACGTGTTAGTGTTAGGGTAGGGGTTAGGGTTAGAGTACGCATTAGGTTTAGGGTAGTTATTAAACCTATCCCACTCTCTAGATACCCCTTAGCACGTAAGGCAATATTATTTGGGGGTGCAGCCATGGAGAAGAGTTTAGACACTAGGATAAGATAAGGAACACACCCATTATAAAGAAATCACATTAGGATTCTCTTTTTAAGCTGTTCCTTAAAACACTAGTGCTTAGGAAATCTATTGGAGGCAGAAGCAGTCAAGGGTAGCCTAGGGTTAGGGTTAGGCTTAGGGTTAAGTTTAGGGTACGGCTTGGGGAATGGGTTCGGGGAGGGGTTCGGGTACGGCGTAGGGTATGGGTTAGGGTTATGGTTAGGGTTAGTGTTAGGGTTAGGGCTCGGTTTAGGGTACGGGTTAGGATTAGGGTACGTCTTAGGGTTAGGGTAGGGGTTAGGGTTAGGGTACGCGTTAGGGTTAGGGTAGTTATTAAACCTATCCCACTCTCTAGATACCCCTTAGCACGTAAAGGAATATTATTTGAGGGTCCAGCCATGGAGAAGAGTTTAGACACTAGGATAAGATAAGGAACACACCCATTATAAAGAAATCACATTAGGATTCTCTTTTTAAGCTGTTCCTTAAAACACTAGTGCTTAGGAAATCTATTGGAGGCAGAAGCAGTCAAGGGTAACCTAGGGTTAGGGTTAGGCTTAGGGTTAGGCTTAGGGTACGGCTTAGGGTACGGGATCGGGGAGGGTTTCGGGTACGGCGTAGGGTATGGGTTAGGGTTAGGGTTAGGGTTATTGTTAGGGTTAGGGCTCGGTTTAGGGTACGGGTTAGGATTAGGGTACGTGTTAGGGTTAGGGTAGGGGTTAGGGTTAGGGTACGCGTTAGGGTTAGGGTAGTTAGTAAACCTATCCCACTCTCTAGATACCCCTAGCACGTAAAGGAATATTATTTGGGGTTCCAGCCATGGAGAAGAATTTAGACACTAGGATAAGATAAGGAACACACCCATTATAAAGAAATCACATTAGGATTCTCTTTTTAAGCTGTTGCTTAAAACACTAGTGCTTAGGAAATCTATTGGAGGCAGAAGCAGTCAAGGGTAGCCTAGGGTTAGTGTTAGGCTTAGGGTTAGGCTTAGGGTACGGCTTAGGGTACGGGTTTGGGGAGGGGTTCAGGTACGGCATAGGGTTTGGGTTAGGGTTAGGGTTAGTGTTAGTGTTAGGGTTAGGGCTCGGTTTAGGGTACGGGTTAGGATTAGGGTACGTGTTAGTGTTAGGGTAGGGGTTAGGGTTAGAGTACGCATTAGGTTTAGGGTAGTTATTAAACCTATCCCACTCTCTAGATACCCCTTAGCACGTAAGGCAATATTATTTGGGGGTGCAGCCATGGAGAAGAGTTTAGACACTAGGATAAGATAAGGAACACACCCATTATAAAGAAATCACATTAGGATTCTCTTTTTAAGCTGTTCCTTAAAACACTAGTGCTTAGGAAATCTATTGGAGGCAGAAGCAGTCAAGGGTAGCCTAGGGTTAGGGTTAGGCTTAGGGTTAGGCTTAGGGTACGGCTTAGGGTACGGGTTCGGGGAGGGGTGCGGGTACGGCGTAGGGTATGGGTTAGGGTTAGGGTTAGGGTTAGTGTTAGGGTTAGGGCTCGGTTTAGGGTACCTGTTAGGATTAGGGTACGTGTTAGGGTTAGGGTAGGGGTTAGGGTTAGGGTACGCGTTAGGGTTAGGGTAGTTATTAAACCTATCCCACTCTCTAGATACCCCTTAGCACGTAAAGGAATATTATTTGAGGGTCCAGCAATGGAGAAGAGTTTAGACACTAGGATAAGATAAGGAACACACCCATTATAAAGAAATCACATTAGGATTCTCTTTTTAAGCTGTTCCTTAAAACACTAGTGCTTAGGAAATCTATTGGAGGCAGAAGCAGTCAAGGGTAGCCTAGGATAAGGTTAGGCTTAGGGTGAGGCTTAGGGTACGGCTTAGGGTACGGGTTCGGGGAGGGTTTCGGGTACGGCGTAGGGTATGGGTTAGGGTTAGGGTTACTGTTAGGGTTAGGGCTCGGTTTAGGGTACGGGTTAGGATTAGGGTACGTGTTAGGGTTAGGGTAGGGGTTAGGGTTAGGGGCGCGTTAGGGTTAGGGTAGTTATTAAACCTATCCCACTCTCTAGATACCCCTTAGCACGTAAAGGAATATTATTTGGGGGTCCAGCCATGGAGAAGAGTTTAGACACTAGGATAAGATAAGGAACACACCCATTATAAAGAAATCACTTTAGGATTCTCTTTTTAAGCTGTTCGTTAAAACACTAGTGCTTAGGAAATCTATTGGAGGCAGAAGCAGTCAAGGGTAGCCTAGGGTTAGGGTTAGGCTTAGGGTTAGGCTTAGGGTACGGCTTAGGGTACGGGTTCAGGGAGGGGTGCGGGTACGGCGTAGGGTATGGGTTAGGGTTAGGGTTAGGGTTAGTGTTAGGGTTAGGGCTCGGTTTAGGGTACGGGTTAGGATTAGGGTACGTGTTAGGGTTAGGGTAGGGGTTAGGGTTAGGGTACGCGTTAGGGTTAGGGTAGTTATTAAACCTATCCCAATCTCTAGATACCCCTTAGCACGTAAAGGAATATTATTTGAGGGTCCAGCCATGGAGAAGAGTTTAGACACTAGGATAAGATAAGGAACACACCCATTATAAAGAAATCACATTAGGATTCTCTTTTTAAGCTGTTCCTTAAAACACTACTGCTTAGGAAATCAATTGGAGGCAGAAGCAGTCAAGGGTAGCCTAGGGTTAGGGTTAGGCTTAGGGTTAGGTTTAGGGTATGGCTTAGGGTACGGGTTCGGGGAGGGGTGCGGGTACGGCGTAGGGTATGGGTTAGGGTTAGGGTTAGGGTTAGTGTTAGGGTTAGGCCTCGGTTTAGGGTACAGGTTAGGATTAGGGTACGTGTTAGGGTTAGGGTAGGGGTTAGGGTTAGGGTACGCGTTAGGGTTAGGGTAGTTATTAAACCTATCCCACTCTCTAGATACCCCTTAGCACGTAAGGGAATATTATTTGGGGGTGCAGCCATGGAGAAGAGTTTAGACACTAGGATAAGATAAGGAACACACCCATTATAAAGAAATCACATTAGGATTCTCTTTTTAAGCTGTTCCTTAAAACAGTAGTGCTTAGGAAATCTATTGGAGGCAGAAGCAGTCAAGGGTAGCCTAGGATAAGGTTAGGCTTAGGGTGAGGCTTAGGGTACGGCTTAGGGTACGGGTTCGGGGAGGGTTTCGGGTACGGCGTAGGGTATGGGTTAGGGTTAGGGTTAGTGTTAGGGTTAGGGCTCGGTTTAGGGTACGGGTTAGGATTAGGGTACGTGTTAGGGTTAGGGTAGGGGTTAGGGTTAGGGTACGCGTTAGGGTTAGGGTAGTTATTAAACCTATCCCACTCTCTAGATACCCCTTAGCACGTAAAGGAATATTATTTGGGGGTCCAGCCATGGAGAAGAGTTTAGACACTAGGATAAGATAAGGAACACACCCATTATAAAGAAATCACTTTAGGATTCTCTTTTTAAGCTGTTCGTTAAAACACTAGTGCTTAGGAAATCTATTGGAGGCAGAAGCAGTCAAGGGTAGCCTAGTGTTAGGGTTAGGCTTAGGGTTAGGCTTAGGGTACGGCTTAGGGTACGGGTTCAGGGAGGGGTGCGGGTACGGCGTAGGGTATGGGTTAGGGTTAGGGTTAGGGTTAGTGTTAGGGTTAGGGCTCGGTTTAGGGTACGGGTTAGGATTAGGGTACGTGTTAGGGTTAGGGTAGGGGTTAGGGTTAGGGTACGCGTTAGGGTTAGGGTAGTTATTAAACCTATCCCACTCTCTAGATACCCCTTAGCACGTAAAGGAATATTATTTGAGGGTCCAGCCATGGAGAAGAGTTTAGACACTAGGATAAGATAAGGAACACACCCATTATAAAGAAATCACATTAGGATTCTCTTTTTAAGCTGTTCCTTAAAACACTAGTGCTTAGGAAATCTATTGGAGGCAGAAGCAGTCAAGGGTAACCTAGGGTTAGGGTTAGGCTTAGGGTTAGGCTTAGGGTACGGCTTAGGGTACGGGATCGGGGAGGGTTTCGGGTACGGCGTAGGGTATGGGTTAGGGTTAGGGTTAGGGTTATTGTTAGGGTTAGGGCTCGGTTTAGGGTACGGGTTAGGATTAGGGTACGTGTTAGGGTTAGGGTAGGGGTTAGGGTTAGGGTACGCGTTAGGGTTAGGGTAGTTAGTAAACCTATCCCACTCTCTAGATACCCCTTAGCACGTAAAGGAATATTATTTGGGGTTCCAGCCATGGAGAAGAATTTAGACACTAGGATAAGATAAGGAACACACCCATTATAAAGAAATCACATTAGGATTCTCTTTTTAAGCTGTTGCTTAAAACACTAGTGCTTAGGAAATCTATTGGAGGCAGAAGCAGTCAAGGGTAGCCTAGGGTTAGTGTTAGGCTTAGGGTTAGGCTTAGGGTACGGCTTAGGGTACGGGTTTGGGGAGGGGTTCAGGTACGGCATAGGGTATGGGTTAGGGTTAGGGTTAGTGTTAGTGTTAGGGTTAGGGCTCGGTTTAGGGTACGGGTTAGGATTAGGGTACGTGTTAGTGTTAGGGTAGGGGTTAGGGTTAGAGTACGCATTAGGTTTAGGGTAGTTATTAAACCTATCCCACTCTCTAGATACCCCTTAGCACGTAAGGCAATATTATTTGGGGGTGCAGCCATGGAGAAGAGTTTAGACACTAGGATAAGATAAGGAACACACCCATTATAAAGAAATCACATTAGGATTCTCTTTTTAAGCTGTTCCTTAAAACACTAGTGCTTAGGAAATCTATTGGAGGCAGAAGCAGTCAAGGGTAGCCTAGGGTTAGGGTTAGGCTTAGGGTTAGGCTTAGGGTACGGCTTAGGGTACGGGTTCGGGGAGGGGTGCGGGTACGGCGTAGGGTATGGGTTAGGGTTAGGGTTAGGGTTAGTGTTAGGGTTAGGGCTCGGTTTAGGGTACCTGTTAGGATTAGGGTACGTGTTAGGGTTAGGGTAGGGGTTAGGGTTAGGGTACGCGTTAGGGTTAGGGTAGTTATTAAACCTATCCCACTCTCTAGATACCCCTTAGCACGTAAAGGAATATTATTTGAGGGTCCAGCAATGGAGAAGAGTTTAGACACTAGGATAAGATAAGGAACACACCCATTATAAAGAAATCACATTAGGATTCTCTTTTTAAGCTGTTCCTTAAAACACTAGTGCTTAGGAAATCTATTGGAGGCAGAAGCAGTCAAGGGTAGCCTAGGATAAGGTTAGGCTTAGGGTGAGGCTTAGGGTACGGCTTAGGGTACGGGTTCGGGGAGGGTTTCGGGTACGGCGTAGGGTATGGGTTAGGATTAGGGTTACTGTTAGGGTTAGGGCTCGGTTTAGGGTACGGGTTAGGATTAGGGTACGTGTTAGGGTTAGGGTAGGGGTTAGGGTTAGGGGCGCGTTAGGGTTAGGGTAGTTATTAAACCTATCCCACTCTCTAGATACCCCTTAGCACGTAAAGGAATATTATTTGGGGGTCCAGCCATGGAGAAGAGTTTAGACACTAGGATAAGATAAGGAACACACCCATTATAAAGAAATCACTTTAGGATTCTCTTTTTAAGCTGTTCGTTAAAACACTAGTGCTTAGGAAATCTATTGGAGGCAGAAGCAGTCAAGGGTAGCCTAGGGTTAGGGTTAGGCTTAGGGTTAGGCTTAGGGTACGGCTTAGGGTACGGGTTCAGGGAGGGGTGCGGGTACGGCGTAGGGTATGGGTTAGGGTTAGGGTTAGGGTTAGTGTTAGGGTTAGGGCTCGGTTTAGGGTACGGGTTAGGATTAGGGTACGTGTTAGGGTTAGGGTAGGGGTTAGGGTTAGGGTACGCGTTAGGGTTAGGGTAGTTATTAAACCTATCCCAATCTCTAGATACCCCTTAGCACGTAAAGGAATATTATTTGAGGGTCCAGCCATGGAGAAAAGTTTAGACACTAGGATAAGATAAGGAACACACCCATTATAAAGAAATCACATTAGGATTCTCTTTTTAAGCTGTTCCTTAAAACACTACTGCTTAGGAAATCAATTGGAGGCAGAAGCAGTCAAGGGTAGCCTAGGGTTAGGGTTAGGCTTAGGTTTAGGTTTAGGGTATGGCTTAGGGTACGGGTTCGGGGAGGGTTTCGGGTACGGCGTAGGGTATGGGTTAGGGTTAGGGTTAGGGTTAGTGTTAGGGTTAGGCCTCGGTTTAGGGTACAGGTTAGGATTAGGGTACGTGTTAGGGTTAGGGTAGGGGTTAGGGTTAGGGTACGCGTTAGGGTTAGGGTAGTTATTAAACCTATCCCACTCTCTAGATACCCCTTAGCACGTAAGGGAATATTATTTGGGGGTGCAGCCATGGAGAAGAGTTTAGACACTAGGATAAGATAAGGAACACACCCATTATAAAGAAATCACATTAGGATTCTCTTTTTAAGCTGTTCCTTAAAACACTAGTGCTTAGGAAATCTATTGGAGGCAGAAGCAGTCAAGGGTAGCCTAGGGTTAGGCTTAGGCTTAGGGTTAGGTTTAGGGTATGGCTTAGGGTACGGGTTCGGGGAGGGTTTCGGGTACGGCGTAGGGTATGGGTTAGGGTTAGGGTTAGGGTTAGTGTTAGGGTTAGGCCTCGGTTTAGGGTACAGGTTAGGATTAGGGTACGTGTTAGGGTTAGGGTAGGGGTTAGGGTTAGGGTACGCGTTAGGGTTAGGGTAGTTATTAAACCTATCCCACTCTCTAGATACCCCTTAGCACGTAAGGGAATATTATTTGGGGGTGCAGCCATGGAGAAGAGTTTAGACACTAGGATAAGATAAGGAACACACCCATTATAAAGAAATCACATTAGGATTCTCTTTTTAAGCTGTTCCTTAAAACACTAGTGCTTAGGAAATCTATTGGAGGCAGAAGCAGTCAAGGGTAGCCTAGGGTTAGGGTTAGGCTTAGGGTTAGGCTTAGGGTACGGCTTAGGGTACGGGTTCGGGGAGGGGTGCGGGTACGGCGTAGGGTATGGGTTAGGGTTAGGGTTAGGGTTAGTGTTAGGGTTAGGGCTCGGTTTAGGGTACGGTTAGGATTAGGGTACGTGTTAGGTTTAGGGTAGGGGTTAGGGTTAGGGTACGCGTTAGGGTTAGGGTAGTTAGTAAACCTATCCCACTCTCTAGATACCCCTTAGCACGTAAAGGAATATTATTTGGGGTTCCAGCCATGGAGAAGAATTTAGACACTAGGATAAGATAAGGAACACACCCATTATAAAGAAATCACATTAGGATTCTCTTTTTAAGCTGTTGCTTAAAACACTAGTGCTTAGGAAATCTATTGGAGGCAGAAGCAGTCAAGGGTAGCCTAGGGTTAGTGTTAGGCTTAGGGTTAGGCTTAGGGTACGGCTTAGAGTACGGGTTTGGGGAGGGGTTCAGGTACGGCGTAGGGTATGGGTTAGGGTTAGGGTTAGTGTTAGTGTTAGGGTTAGGGCTCGGTTTAGGGTACGGGTTAGGATTAGGGTACGTGTTAGTGTTAGGGTAGGGGTTAGGGTTAGAGTACGCATTAGGTTTAGGGTAGTTATTAAACCTATCCCACTCTCTAGATACCCCTTAGCACGTAAGGCAATATTATTTGGGGGTGCAGCCATGGAGAAGAGTTTAGACACTAGGATAAGATAAGGAACACACCCATTATAAAGAAATCACATTAGGATTCTCTTTTTAAGCTGTTCCTTAAAACACTAGTGCTTAGGAAATCTATTGGAGGCAGAAGCAGTCAAGGGTAGCCTAGGGTTAGGGTTAGGCTTAGGGTTAGGTTTAGGGTACGGCTTGGGGAATGGGTTCGGGGAGGGGTTCGGGTACGGCGTAGGGTATGGGTTAGGGTTATGGTTAGGGTTAGTGTTAGGGTTAGGGCTCGGTTTAGGGTACGGGTTAGGATTAGGGTACGTGTTAGGGTTAGGGTAGGGGTTAGGGTTAGGGTATGCGTTAGGGTTAGGGTAGTTATTAAACCTATCCCACTCTCTAGATACCCCTTAGCACGTAAAGGAATATTATTTGGGGGTCCAGCCATGGAGAAGAGTTTAGACACTAGGATAAGATAAGGAACACACCCATTATAAAGAAATCACATTAGGATTCTCTTTTTAAGCTGTTCCTTAAAACACTAGTGCTTAGGAAATCTATTGGAGGCAGAAGCAGTCAAGGGTAGCCTAGGGTTAGTGTTAGGTTTAGGGTTAGGCTTAGGGTACGGCTTTCGGTACGGGTTTGGGGAGGGGTTCAGGTACGGCGTAGGGTATGGGTTAGGGTTAGGGTTAGTGTTAGTGTTAGGGTTAGGGCTCGGTTTAGGGTACGGGTTAGGATTAGGGTACGTCTTAGTGTTAGGTTAGGGGTTAGGGTTAGAGTACGCATTAGGGTTAGGGTAGTTATTAAACCTATCCCACTCTCTAGATACCCCTTAGCACGTAAGGCAATATTATTTGGGGGTGCAGCCATGGAGAAGAGTTTAGACACTAGGATAAGATAAGGAACACACCCATTATAAAGAAATCACATTAGGATTCTCTTTTTAAGCTGTTCCTTAAAACACTAGTGCTTAGGAAATCTATTGGAGGCAGAAGCAGTCAAGGGTAGCCTAGTGTTAGGGTTAGGCTTAGGGTTAGGTTTAGGGTACGGCTTGGGGTATGGGTTCGGGGAGGTGTTCGTGTACGGCGTAGGGTATGGGTTAGGGTTAGGGTTTGGGTTAGTGTTAGGGTTAGGGCTCGGTTTAGGGTACGGGTTAGGATTAGGGTACGTGTTAGGGTTAGGGTAGGGGTTAGGGTTAGGTTACGCGTTAGGGCTAGGGTAGTTAGTAAACCTATCCCACTCTCTAGCTCCCCCTTAGCACGTAAAGGAATATTATTTGGGGGTCCAGCCATGGAGAAGAGTTTAGACACTAGGATAAGATAAGGAACACACCCATTATAAAGAAATCACTTTAGGATTCTCTTTTTAAGCTGTTCCTTAAAACACTACTGCTTAGGAAATCAATTGGAGGCAGAAGCAGTCAAGGGTAGCCTAGGGTTAGGGTTAGGCTTAGGGTTAGGTTTAGGGTATGGCTTAGGGTACGAGTTCGGGGAGGGGTTCGGGTACGGCGTAGGGTATGGGTTAGGGTTAGGGTTAGGGTTAGTGTTAGGGTTAGGGCTCGGTTTAGGGTACAGGTTAGGATTAGGGTACGTGTTAGGGTTAGGGTAGGGGTTAGGGTTAGGGTACGCGTTAGGGTTAGGGTAGTTATTAAACCTATCCCACTCTCTAGATACCCCTTAGCACGTAAGGGAATATTATTTGGGGGTGCAGCCATGGAGAAGAGTTTAGACACTAGGATAAGATAAGGAACACACCCATTATAAAGAAATCACTTTAGGATTCTCTTTTTAAGCTGTTCGTTAAAACACTAGTGCTTAGGAAATCTATTGGAGGCAGAAGCAGTCAAGGGTAGCCTAGGGTTAGGGTTAGGCTTAGGGTTAGTCTTAGGGTACGGCTTAGGGTACGGGTTCAGGGAGGGGTGCGGGTACGGCGTAGGGTATGGGTTAGGGTTAGGGTTAGTGTTAGTGTTAGGGTTAGGGCTCGGTTTAGTGTACGGGTTAGGATTAGGGTACGTGTTAGTGTTAGGTTAGGGGTTAGGGTTAGAGTACGCATTAGGGTTAGGGTAGTTATTAAACCTATCCCACTCTCTAGATACCCCTTAGCACGTAAGGCAATATTATTTGGGGGTGCAGCCATGGAGAAGAGTTTAGACACTAGGATAAGATAAGGAACACACCCATTATAAAGAAATCACATTAGGATTCTCTTTTTAAGCTGTTCCTTAAAACACTAGTGCTTAGGAAATCTATTGGAGGCAGAAGCAGTCAAGGGTAGCCTAGGGTTAGGGTTAGGCTTAGGGTTATGTTTAGGGTACGGCTTGGGGAATGGGTTCGGGGAGGGGTTCGGGTACGGCATAGGGTATGGGTTAGGGTTAGGGTTAGGGTTAGTGTTAGGGTTAGGGCTCGGTTTAGGGTACGGGTTAGGATTAGGGTACGTGTTAGGGTTAGGGTAGGGGTTAGGGTTAGGGTATGCATTAGGGTTAGGGTAGTTATTAAACCTATCCCACTCTCTAGATACCCCTTAGCACGTAAAGGAATATTATTTGAGGGTCCAGCCATGGAGAAGAGTTTAGACAATAGGATAAGATAAGGAACACACCCATTATAAAGAAATCACATTAGGATTCTCTTTTTAAGCTGTTCCTTAAAACACTAGTGCTTAGGAAATCTATTGGAGGCAGAAGCAGTCAAGGGTAGCCTAGGGTTAGGGTTAGGCTTAGGGTTAGGCTTAGGGTACGGCTTAGGGTACGGGTTCGGGGAGGGTTTCGGGTACGGCGTAGGGTATGGGTTAGGGTTAGGGTTAGGGTTAGTGTTAGGGTTAGGGCTCGGTTTAGGGTACGGGTTAGGATTAGGGTACGTGTTAGGGTTAGGGTAGGGGTTAGGGTTAGGGTACGCGTTAGGGTTAGGGTAGTTAGTAAACCTATCCCACTCTCTAGATACCCCTTAGCACGTAAAGGAATATTATTTGGGGTTCCAGCCATGGAGAAGAATTTAGACACTAGGATAAATAAGGAACACACCCATTATAAAGAAATCACATTAGGATTCTCTTTTTAAGCTGTTGCTTAAAACACTAGTGCTTAGGAAATCTATTGGAGGCAGAAGCAGTCAAGGGTAGCCTAGGGTTAGTGTTAGGCTTAGGGTTAGGCTTAGGGTACGGCTTAGAGTACGGGTTTGGGGAGGGGTTCAGGTACGGCGTAGGGTATGGGTTAGGGTTAGGGTTAGTGTTAGTGTTAGGGTTAGGGCTCGGTTTAGGGTACGGGTTAGGATTAGGGTACGTGTTAGTGTTAGGTTAGGGGTTAGGGTTAGAGTACGCATTAGGGTTAGGGTAGTTATTAAACCTATCCCACTCTCTAGATACCCCTTAGCACGTAAGGCAATATTATTTGGGGGTGCAGCCATGGAGAAGAGTTTAGACACTAGGATAAGATAAGGAACACACCCATTATAAAGAAATCACATTAGGATTCTCTTTTTAAGCTGTTCCTTAAAACACTAGTGCTTAGGAAATCTATTGGAGGCAGAAGCAGTCAAGGGTAGCCTAGTGTTAGGGTTAGGCTTAGGGTTAGGTTTAGGGTACGGCTTGGGGTATGGGTTCGGGGAGGTGTTCGTGTACGGTGTAGGGTATGGGTTAGGGTTAGGGTTTGGGTTAGTGTTAGGGTTAGGGCTCGGTTTAGGGTACGGGTTAGGATTAGGGTACGTGTTAGGGTTAGGGTAGGGGTTAGGGTTAGGTTACGCGTTAGGGCTAGGGTAGTTAGTAAACCTATCCCACTCTCTAGCTCCCCCTTAGCACGTAAAGGAATATTATTTGGGGGTCCAGCCATGGAGAAGAGTTTAGACACTAGGATAAGATAAGGAACACACCCATTATAAAGAAATCACTTTAGGATTCTCTTTTTAAGCTGTTCCTTAAAACACTACTGCTTAGGAAATCAATTGGAGGCAGAAGCAGTCAAGGGTAGCCTAGGGTTAGGGTTAGGCTTAGGGTTAGGTTTAGGGTATGGCTTAGGGTACGAGTTCGGGGAGGGGTGCGGGTACGGCGTAGGGTATGGGTTAGGGTTAGGGTTAGGGTTAGTGTTAGGGTTAGGGCTCGGTTTAGGGTACAGGTTAGGATTAGGGTACGTGTTAGGGTTAGGGTAGGGGTTAGGGTTAGGGTACGCGTTAGGGTTAGGGTAGTTATTAAACCTATCCCACTCTCTAGATACCCCTTAGCACGTAAGGGAATATTATTTGGGGGTGCAGCCATGGAGAAGAGTTTAGACACTAGGATAAGATAAGGAACACACCCATTATAAAGAAATCACATTAGGATTCTCTTTTTAAGCTGTTCCTTAAAACAGTAGTGCTTAGGAAATCTATTGGAGGCAGAAGCAGTCAAGGGTAGCCTAGGGTTAGGGTTAGGCTTAGGGTTAGGCTTAGGGTACGGCTTAGGGTACGGGTTCGGGGAGGGGTGCGGGTACGGCGTAGGGTATGGGTTAGGGTTAGGGTTAGGGTTAGTGTTAGGGTTAGGGCTCGGTTTAGGGTACGGGTTAGGATTAGGGTACGTGTTAGGGTTAGGGTAGGGGTTAGGGTTAGGGTACGCGTTAGGGTTAGGGTAGTTATTAAACCTATCCCACTCTCTAGATACCCCTTAGCACGTAAAGGAATATTATTTGGGGGTCCAGCCATGGAGAAGAGTTTAGACACTAGGATAAGATAAGGAACACACCCATTATAAAGAAATCACATTAGGATTCTCTTTTTAAGCTGTTCGTTAAAACACTAGTGCTTAGGAAATCTATTGGAGGCAGAAGCAGTCAAGGGTAGCCTAGGGTTAGGGTTAGGCTTAGGGTTAGTCTTAGGGTACGGCTTAGGGTACGGGTTCAGGGAGGGGTGCGGGTACGGCGTAGGGTATGGGTTAGGGTTAGGGTTAGGGTTAGTGTTAGGGTTAGGGCTCGGTTTAGGGTACGGGTTAGGATTAGGGTACGTGTTAGGGTTAGGGTAGGGGTTAGGGTTAGGGTACGCGTTAGGGTTAGGGTAGTTATTAAACCTATCCCAATCTCTAGATACCCCTTAGCACGTAAAGGAATATTATTTGAGGGTCCAGCCATGGAGAAAAGTTTAGACACTAGGATAAGATAAGGAACACACCCATTATAAAGAAATCACATTAGGATTCTCTTTTTAAGCTGTTCCTTAAAACACTAGTGCTTAGGAAATCTATTGGAGGCAGAAGCAGTCAAGGGTAGCCTAGGGTTAGGGTTAGGCTTAGGGTTATGCTTAGGGTACGGCTTAGGGTACGAGTTCAGGAAGGGTTTCGGGTACGGCGTACGGTATGGGTTAGGGTTAGGGTTAGGGTTAGTGTTAGGGTTAGGGCTCGGTTTAGGGTACGGGTTAGGATTAGGGTACGTGTTAGGGTTAGGGTAGGGGTTAGGGTTAGGGTACGCGTTAGGGTTAGGGTAGTTATTAAACCTATCCCACTCTCTAGATACCCCTTAGCACGTAAAGGAATATTATTTGGGGGTGCAGCCATGGAGAAGAGTTTAGACACTAGGATAAGATAAGGAATACACCCATTATAAAGAAATCACTTTAGGATTCTCTTTTTAAGCTGTTCCTTAAAACAGTAGTGCTTAGGAAATCTATTGGAGGCAGAAGCAGTCAAGGGTAGCCTAGGGTTAGGGTTAGGCTTAGGGTTAGGGTTAGGGTACGGCTTGGGGTATGGGTTCGGGGAGGTGTTCGTGTACGGCGTAGGGTATGGGTTAGGGTTAGGGTTTGGGTTAGTGTTAGGGTTAGGGCTCGGTTTAGGGTACGGGTTAGGATTAGGGTACGTGTTAGGGTTAGGGTAGGGGTTAGGGTTAGGATACGCGTTAGGGCTAGGGTAGTTAGTAAACCTATCCCACTCTCTAGCTCCCCCTTAGCACGTAAAGGAATATTATTTGGGGGTCCAGCCATGGAGAAGAGTTTAGACACTAGGATAAGATAAGGAACACACCCATTATAAAGAAATCACATTAGGATTCTCTTTTTAAGCTGTTCCTTAAAACACTACTGCTTAGGAAATCAATTGGAGGCAGAAGCAGTCAAGGGTAGCCTAGGGTTAGGGTTAGGCTTAGGGTTAGGTTTAGGGTATGGCTTAGGGTACGGGTTCGGGGAGGGGTGCGGGTACGGCGTAGGGTATGGGTTAGGGTTAGGGTTAGGGTTAGTGTTAGGGTTAGGCCTCGGTTTAGGGTACAGGTTAGGATTAGGGTACGTGTTAGGGTTAGGGTAGGGGTTAGGGTTAGGGTACGCGTTAGGGTTAGGGTAGTTATTAAACCTATCCCACTCTCTAGATACCCCTTAGCACGTAAGGGAATATTATTTGGGGGTGCAGCCATGGAGAAGAGTTTAGACACTAGGATAAGATAAGGAACACACCCATTATAAAGAAATCACATTAGGATTCTCTTTTTAAGCTGTTCCTTAAAACAGTAGTGCTTAGGAAATCTATTGGAGGCAGAAGCAGTCAAGGGTAGCCTAGGGTTAGGGTTAGGCTTAGGGTTAGGCTTAGGGTACGGCTTAGGTTACGGGTTCGGGGAGGGGTGCGGGTACGGCGTAGGGTATGGGTTAGGGTTAGGGTTAGGGTTAGTGTTAGGGTTAGGGCTCGGTTTAGGGTACGGTTAGGATTAGGGTACGTGTTAGTGTTAGGTTAGGGGTTAGGGTTAGAGTACGCATTAGGGTTAGGGTAGTTATTAAACCTATCCCACTCTCTAGATACCCCTTAGCACGTAAGGCAATATTATTTGGGGGTGCAGCCATGGAGAAGAGTTTAGACACTAGGATAAGATAAGGAACACACCCATTATAAAGAAATCACATTAGGATTCTCTTTTTAAGCTGTTCCTTAAAACACTAGTGCTTAGGAAATCTATTGGAGGCAGAAGCAGTCAAGGGTAGCCTAGGGTTAGGGTTAGGCTTAGGGTTAGGTTTAGGGTACGGCTTGGGGAATGGGTTCGGGGAGGGGTTCGGGTACGGCGTAGGGTATGGGTTAGGGTTAGGGTTAGGGTTAGTGTTAGGGTTAGGGCTCGGTTTAGGGTACGGGTTAGGATTAGGGTACGTGTTAGGGTTAGGGTAGGGTTTAGGGTTAGGGTATGCGTTAGGGTTAGGGTAGTTATTAAACCTATCCCACTCTCTAGATACCCCTTAGCACGTAAAGGAATATTATTTGGGGGTCCAGCCATGGAGAAGAGTTTAGACACTAGGATAAGATAAGGAACACACCCATTATAAAGAAATCACATTAGGATTCTCTTTTTAAGCTGTTCCTTAAAACACTAGTGCTTAGGAAATCTATTGGAGGCAGAAGCAGTCAAGGGTAGCCTAGGGTTAGGGTTAGGCTTAGGGTTAGGCTTAGGGTAGGGCTTAGGGTACGGGTTCGGGGAGGGGTGCGGGTACGGCGTAGAGTATGGGTTAGGGTTAGGGTTAGTGTTAGGGTTAGGGCTCGGTTTAGGGTACAGGTTAGTATTAGGGTACGTGTTAGGGTTAGGGTAGGGGTTAGGGTTAGGGTACGCGTTAGGGTTAGGGTAGTTATTAAACCTATCCCACTCTCTAGATACCCCTTAGCACGTAAAGGAATATTATTTGAGGGTCCAGCCATGGAGAAGAGTTTAGACACTAGGATAAGATAAGGAACACACCCATTATAAAGAAATCACATTAGGATTCTCTTTTTAAGCTGTTCCTTAAAACACTAGTGCTTAGGAAATCTATTGGAGGCAGAAGCAGTCAAGGGTAACCTAGCGTTAGGGTTAGGCTTAGGGTTAGGCTTAGGGTACGGCTTAGGGTACGGGTTCGGGGAGGGTTTCGGGTACGGCGTAGGGTATGGGTTAGGGTTAGGGTTAGGGTTATTGTTAGGGTTAGGGCTCGGTTTAGGGTACGGGTTAGGATTAGGGTACGTGTTAGGGTTAGGGTAGGGGTTAGGGTTAGGGTACGCGTTAGGGTTAGGGTAGTTATTAAACCTATCCCACTCTCTAGATACCCCTTAGCACGTAAAGGAATATTATTTGGGGGTCCAGCCATGGAGAAGAGTTTAGACACTAGGATAAGATAAGGAACACACCCATTATAAAGAAATCACATTAGGATTCTCTTTTTAAGCTGTTCCTTAAAACACTAGTGCTTAGGAAATCTATTGGAGGCAGAAGCAGTCAAGGGTAGCCTAGGATAAGGTTAGGCTTAGGGTGAGGCTTAGGGTACGGCTTAGGGTACGGGTTCGGGGAGGGTTTCGGGTACGGCGTAGGGTATGGGTTAGGGTTAGGGTTAGTGTTAGGGTTAGGGCTCGGTTTAGGGTACGGGTTAGGATTAGGGTACGTGTTAGGGTTAGGGTAGGGGTTAGGGTTAGGGTACGCGTTAGGGTTAGGGTAGTTATTAAACCTATCCCACTCTCTAGATACCCCTTAGCACGTAAAGGAATATTATTTGGGGGTCCAGCCATGGAGAAGAGTTTAGACACTAGGATAAGATAAGGAACACACCCATTATAAAGAAATCACTTTAGGATTCTCTTTTTAAGCTGTTCCTTAAAACACTAGTGCTTAGGAAATCTATTGGAGGCAGAAGCAGTCAAGGGTAGCCTAGGGTTAGGGTTAGGCTTAGGGTTAGGCTTAGGGTACGGCTTAGGGTACGGGTTCGGGGAGGGGTGCGGGTACGGCGTAGGGTATGGGTTAGGGTTAGGGTTAGGGTTAGTGTTAGGGTTAGGGCTCGGTTTAGGGTACGGTTAGGATTAGGGTACGTGTTAGGTTTAGGGTAGGGGTTAGGGTTAGGGTACGCGTTAGGGTTAGGGTAGTTAGTAAACCTATCCCACTCTCTAGATACCCCTTAGCACGTAAAGGAATATTATTTGGGGTTCCAGCCATGGAGAAGAATTTAGACACTAGGATAAGATAAGGAACACACCCATTATAAAGAAATCACATTAGGATTCTCTTTTTAAGCTGTTGCTTAAAACACTAGTGCTTAGGAAATCTATTGGAGGCAGAAGCAGTCAAGGGTAGCCTAGGGTTAGTGTTAGGCTTAGGGTTAGGCTTAGGGTACGGCTTAGAGTACGGGTTTGGGGAGGGGTTCAGGTACGGCGTAGGGTATGGGTTAGGGTTAGGGTTAGTGTTAGTGTTAGGGTTAGGGCTCGGTTTAGGGTACGGGTTAGGATTAGGGTACGTGTTAGTGTTAGGGTAGGGGTTAGGGTTAGAGTACGCATTAGGTTTAGGGTAGTTATTAAACCTATCCCACTCTCTAGATACCCCTTAGCACGTAAGGCAATATTATTTGGGGGTGCAGCCATGGAGAAGAGTTTAGACACTAGGATAAGATAAGGAACACACCCATTATAAAGAAATCACATTAGGATTCTCTTTTTAAGCTGTTCCTTAAAACACTAGTGCTTAGGAAATCTATTGGAGGCAGAAGCAGTCAAGGGTAGCCTAGGGTTAGGGTTAGGCTTAGGGTTAGGTTTAGGGTACGGCTTGGGGAATGGGTTCGGGGAGGGGTTCGGGTACGGCGTAGGGTATGGGTTAGGGTTATGGTTAGGGTTAGTGTTAGGGTTAGGGCTCGGTTTAGGGTACGGGTTAGGATTAGGGTACGTGTTAGGGTTAGGGTAGGGGTTAGGGTTAGGGTATGCGTTAGGGTTAGGGTAGTTATTAAACCTATCCCACTCTCTAGATACCCCTTAGCACGTAAAGGAATATTATTTGGGGGTCCAGCCATGGAGAAGAGTTTAGACACTAGGATAAGATAAGGAACACACCCATTATAAAGAAATCACATTAGGATTCTCTTTTTAAGCTGTTCCTTAAAACACTAGTGCTTAGGAAATCTATTGGAGGCAGAAGCAGTCAAGGGTAGCCTAGGGTTAGTGTTAGGTTTAGGGTTAGGCTTAGGGTACGGCTTTCGGTACGGGTTTGGGGAGGGGTTCAGGTACGGCGTAGGGTATGGGTTAGGGTTAGGGTTAGTGTTAGTGTTAGGGTTAGGGCTCGGTTTAGGGTACGGGTTAGGATTAGGGTACGTCTTAGTGTTAGGTTAGGGGTTAGGGTTAGAGTACGCATTAGGGTTAGGGTAGTTATTAAACCTATCCCACTCTCTAGATACCCCTTAGCACGTAAGGCAATATTATTTGGGGGTGCAGCCATGGAGAAGAGTTTAGACACTAGGATAAGATAAGGAACACACCCATTATAAAGAAATCACATTAGGATTCTCTTTTTAAGCTGTTCCTTAAAACACTAGTGCTTAGGAAATCTATTGGAGGCAGAAGCAGTCAAGGGTAGCCTAGTGTTAGGGTTAGGCTTAGGGTTAGGTTTAGGGTACGGCTTGGGGTATGGGTTCGGGGAGGTGTTCGTGTACGGCGTAGGGTATGGGTTAGGGTTAGGGTTTGGGTTAGTGTTAGGGTTAGGGCTCGGTTTAGGGTACGGGTTAGGATTAGGGTACGTGTTAGGGTTAGGGTAGGGGTTAGGGTTAGGTTACGCGTTAGGGCTAGGGTAGTTAGTAAACCTATCCCACTCTCTAGCTCCCCCTTAGCACGTAAAGGAATATTATTTGGGGGTCCAGCCATGGAGAAGAGTTTAGACACTAGGATAAGATAAGGAACACACCCATTATAAAGAAATCACTTTAGGATTCTCTTTTTAAGATGTTCCTTAAAACACTACTGCTTAGGAAATCAATTGGAGGCAGAAGCAGTCAAGGGTAGCCTAGGGTTAGGGTTAGGCTTAGGGTTAGGTTTAGGGTATGGCTTAGGGTACGAGTTCGGGGAGGGGTTCGGGTACGGCGTAGGGTATGGGTTAGGGTTAGGGTTAGGGTTAGTGTTAGGGTTAGGGCTCGGTTTAGGGTACAGGTTAGGATTAGGGTACGTGTTAGGGTTAGGGTAGGGGTTAGGGTTAGGGTACGCGTTAGGGTTAGGGTAGTTATTAAACCTATCCCACTCTCTAGATACCCCTTAGCACGTAAGGGAATATTATTTGGGGGTGCAGCCATGGAGAAGAGTTTAGACACTAGGATAAGATAAGGAACACACCCATTATAAAGAAATCACATTAGGATTCTCTTTTTAAGCTGTTCCTTAAAACACTAGTGCTTAGGAAATCTATTGGAGGCAGAAGCAGTCAAGGGTAGCCTAGGGTTAGGGTTAGGCTTAGGGTTATGTTTAGGGTACGGCTTGGGGAATGGGTTCGGGGAGGGGTTCGGGTACGGCATAGGGTATGGGTTAGGGTTAGGGTTAGGGTTAGTGTTAGGGTTAGGGCTCGGTTTAGGGTACGGGTTAGGATTAGGGTACGTGTTAGGGTTAGGGTAGGGGTTAGGGTTAGGGTATGCATTAGGGTTAGGGTAGTTATTAAACCTATCCCACTCTCTAGATACCCCTTAGCACGTAAAGGAATATTATTTGAGGGTCCAGCCATGGAGAAGAGTTTAGACAATAGGATAAGATAAGGAACACACCCATTATAAAGAAATCACATTAGGATTCTCTTTTTAAGCTGTTCCTTAAAACACTAGTGCTTAGGAAATCTATTGGAGGCAGAAGCAGTCAAGGGTAGCCTAGGGTTAGGGTTAGGCTTAGGGTTAGGCTTAGGGTACGGCTTAGGGTACGGGTTCGGGGAGGGTTTCGGGTACGGCGTAGGGTATGGGTTAGGGTTAGGGTTAGGGTTAGTGTTAGGGTTAGGGCTCGGTTTAGGGTACGGGTTAGGATTAGGGTACGTGTTAGGGTTAGGGTAGGGGTTAGGGTTAGGGTACGCGTTAGGGTTAGGGTAGTTAGTAAACCTATCCCACTCTCTAGATACCCCTTAGCACGTAAAGGAATATTATTTGGGGTTCCAGCCATGGAGAAGAATTTAGACACTAGGATAAATAAGGAACACACCCATTATAAAGAAATCACATTAGGATTCTCTTTTTAAGCTGTTGCTTAAAACACTAGTGCTTAGGAAATCTATTGGAGGCAGAAGCAGTCAAGGGTAGCCTAGGGTTAGTGTTAGGCTTAGGGTTAGGCTTAGGGTACGGCTTAGAGTACGGGTTTGGGGAGGGGTTCAGGTACGGCGTAGGGTATGGTTTAGGGTTAGGGTTAGTGTTAGTGTTAGGGTTAGGGCTCGGTTTAGGGTACGGGTTAGGATTAGGGTACGTGTTAGTGTTAGGTTAGGGGTTAGGGTTAGAGTACGCATTAGGGTTAGGGTAGTTATTAAACCTATCCCACTCTCTAGATACCCCTTAGCACGTAAGGCAATATTATTTGGGGGTGCAGCCATGGAGAAGAGTTTAGACACTAGGATAAGATAAGGAACACACCCATTATAAAGAAATCACATTAGGATTCTCTTTTTAAGCTGTTCCTTAAAACACTAGTGCTTAGGAAATCTATTGGAGGCAGAAGCAGTCAAGGGTAGCCTAGTGTTAGGGTTAGGCTTAGGGTTAGGTTTAGGGTACGGCTTGGGGTATGGGTTCGGGGAGGTGTTCGTGTACGGCGTAGGGTATGGGTTAGGGTTAGGGTTTGGGTTAGTGTTAGGGTTAGGGCTCGGTTTAGGGTACGGGTTAGGATTAGGGTACGTGTTAGGGTTAGGGTAGGGGTTAGGGTTAGGTTACGCGTTAGGGCTAGGGTAGTTAGTAAACCTATCCCACTCTCTAGCTCCCCCTTAGCACGTAAAGGAATATTATTTGGGGGTCCAGCCATGGAGAAGAGTTTAGACACTAGGATAAGATAAGGAACACACCCATTATAAAGAAATCACTTTAGGATTCTCTTTTTAAGCTGTTCCTTAAAACACTAGTGCTTAGGAAATCTATTGGAGGCAGAAGCAGTCAAGGGTAGCCTAGGGTTAGGGTTAGGCTTAGGGTTAGGTTTAGGGTATGGCTTAGGGTACGAGTTCGGGGAGGGGTGCGGGTACGGCGTAGGGTATGGGTTAGGGTTAGGGTTAGGGTTAGTGTTAGGGTTAGGGCTCGGTTTAGGGTACAGGTTAGGATTAGGGTACGTGTTAGGGTTAGGGTAGGGGTTAGGGTTAGGGTACGCGTTAGGGTTAGGGTAGTTATTAAACCTATCCCACTCTCTAGATACCCCTTAGCACGTAAGGGAATATTATTTGGGGGTGCAGCCATGGAGAAGAGTTTAGACACTAGGATAAGATAAGGAACACACCCATTATAAAGAAATCACATTAGGATTCTCTTTTTAAGCTGTTCCTTAAAACAGTAGTGCTTAGGAAATCTATTGGAGGCAGAAGCAGTCAAGGGTAGCCTAGGGTTAGGGTTAGGCTTAGGGTTAGGCTTAGGGTACGGCTTAGGGTACGGGTTCGGGGAGGGGTGCGGGTACGGCGTAGGGTATGGGTTAGGGTTAGGGTTAGGGTTAGTGTTAGGGTTAGGGCTCGGTTTAGGGTACGGGTTAGGATTAGGGTACGTGTTAGGGTTAGGGTAGGGGTTAGGGTTAGGGTACGCGTTAGGGTTAGGGTAGTTATTAAACCTATCCCACTCTCTAGATACCCCTTAGCACGTAAAGGAATATTATTTGGGGGTCCAGCCATGGAGAAGAGTTTAGACACTAGGATAAGATAAGGAACACACCCATTATAAAGAAATCACATTAGGATTCTCTTTTTAAGCTGTTCGTTAAAACACTAGTGCTTAGGAAATCTATTGGAGGCAGAAGCAGTCAAGGGTAGCCTAGGGTTAGGGTTAGGCTTAGGGTTAGTCTTAGGGTACGGCTTAGGGTACGGGTTCAGGGAGGGGTGCGGGTACGGCGTAGGGTATGGGTTAGGGTTAGGGTTAGGGTTAGTGTTAGGGTTAGGGCTCGGTTTAGGGTACGGGTTAGGATTAGGGTACGTGTTAGGGTTAGGGTAGGGGTTAGGGTTAGGGTACGCGTTAGGGTTAGGGTAGTTATTAAACCTATCCCAATCTCTAGATACCCCTTAGCACGTAAAGGAATATTATTTGAGGGTCCAGCCATGGAGAAAAGTTTAGACACTAGGATAAGATAAGGAACACACCCATTATAAAGAAATCACATTAGGATTCTCTTTTTAAGCTGTTCCTTAAAACACTAGTGCTTAGGAAATCTATTGGAGGCAGAAGCAGTCAAGGGTAGCCTAGGGTTAGGGTTAGGCTTAGGGTTATGCTTAGGGTACGGCTTAGGGTACGAGTTCAGGGAGGGTTTCGGGTACGGCGTAGGGTATGGGTTAGGGTTAGGGTTAGGGTTAGTGTTAGGGTTAGGGCTCGGTTTAGGGTACGGGTTAGGATTAGGGTACGTGTTAGGGTTAGGGTAGGGGTTAGGGTTAGGGTACGCGTTAGGGTTAGGGTAGTTATTAAACCTATCCCACTCTCTAGATACCCCTTAGCACGTAAAGGAATATTATTTGGGGGTGCAGCCATGGAGAAGAGTTTAGACACTAGGATAAGATAAGGAATACACCCATTATAAAGAAATCACTTTAGGATTCTCTTTTTAAGCTGTTCCTTAAAACAGTAGTGCTTAGGAAATCTATTGGAGGCAGAAGCAGTCAAGGGTAGCCTAGGGTTAGGGTTAGGCTTAGGGTTAGGGTTAGGGTACGGCTTGGGGTATGGGTTCGGGGAGGTGTTCGTGTACGGCGTAGGGTATGGGTTAGGGTTAGGGTTTGGGTTAGTGTTAGGGTTAGGGCTCGGTTTAGGGTACGGGTTAGGATTAGGGTACGTGTTAGGGTTAGGGTAGGGGTTAGGGTTAGGATACGCGTTAGGGCTAGGGTAGTTAGTAAACCTATCCCACTCTCTAGCTCCCCCTTAGCACGTAAAGGAATATTATTTGGGGGTCCAGCCATGGAGAAGAGTTTAGACACTAGGATAAGATAAGGAACACACCCATTATAAAGAAATCACATTAGGATTCTCTTTTTAAGCTGTTCCTTAAAACACTACTGCTTAGGAAATCAATTGGAGGCAGAAGCAGTCAAGGGTAGCCTAGGGTTAGGGTTAGGCTTAGGGTTAGGTTTAGGGTATGGCTTAGGGTACGGGTTCGGGGAGGGGTGCGGGTACGGCGTAGGGTATGGGTTAGGGTTAGGGTTAGGGTTAGTGTTAGGGTTAGGCCTCGGTTTAGGGTACAGGTTAGGATTAGGGTACGTGTTAGGGTTAGGGTAGGGGTTAGGGTTAGGGTACGCGTTAGGGTTAGGGTAGTTATTAAACCTATCCCACTCTCTAGATACCCCTTAGCACGTAAGGGAATATTATTTGGGGGTGCAGCCATGGAGAAGAGTTTAGACACTAGGATAAGATAAGGAACACACCCATTATAAAGAAATCACATTAGGATTCTCTTTTTAAGCTGTTCCTTAAAACAGTAGTGCTTAGGAAATCTATTGGAGGCAGAAGCAGTCAAGGGTAGCCTAGGGTTAGGGTTAGGCTTAGGGTTAGGCTTAGGGTACGGCTTAGGTTACGGGTTCGGGGAGGGGTGCGGGTACGGCGTAGGGTATGGGTTAGGGTTAGGGTTAGGGTTAGTGTTAGGGTTAGGGCTCGGTTTAGGGTACGGTTAGGATTAGGGTACGTGTTAGTGTTAGGTTAGGGGTTAGGGTTAGAGTACGCATTAGGGTTAGGGTAGTTATTAAACCTATCCCACTCTCTAGATACCCCTTAGCACGTAAGGCAATATTATTTGGGGGTGCAGCCATGGAGAAGAGTTTAGACACTAGGATAAGATAAGGAACACACCCATTATAAAGAAATCACATTAGGATTCTCTTTTTAAGCTGTTCCTTAAAACACTAGTGCTTAGGAAATCTATTGGAGGCAGAAGCAGTCAAGGGTAGCCTAGGGTTAGGGTTAGGCTTAGGGTTAGGTTTAGGGTACGGCTTGGGGAATGGGTTCGGGGAGGGGTTCGGGTACGGCGTAGGGTATGGGTTAGGGTTAGGGTTAGGGTTAGTGTTAGGGTTAGGGCTCGGTTTAGGGTACGGGTTAGGATTAGGGTACGTGTTAGGGTTAGGGTAGGGTTTAGGGTTAGGGTATGCGTTAGGGTTAGGGTAGTTATTAAACCTATCCCACTCTCTAGATACCCCTTAGCACGTAAAGGAATATTATTTGGGGGTCCAGCCATGGAGAAGAGTTTAGACACTAGGATAAGATAAGGAACACACCCATTATAAAGAAATCACATTAGGATTCTCTTTTTAAGCTGTTCCTTAAAACACTAGTGCTTAGGAAATCTATTGGAGGCAGAAGCAGTCAAGGGTAGCCTAGGGTTAGGGTTAGGCTTAGGGTTAGGCTTAGGGTACGGCTTAGGGTACGGGTTCGGGGAGGGGTGCGGGTACGGCGTAGAGTATGGGTTAGGGTTAGGTTTAGTGTTAGGGTTAGGGCTCGGTTTAGTGTACAGGTTAGTATTAGGGTACGTGTTAGGGTTAGGGTAGGGGTTAGGGTTAGGGTACGCGTTAGGGTTAGGGTAGTTATTAAACCTATCCCACTCTCTAGATACCCCTTAGCACGTAAAGGAATATTATTTGAGGGTCCAGCCATGGAGAAGAGTTTAGACACTAGGATAAGATAAGGAACACACCCATTATAAAGAAATCACATTAGGATTCTCTTTTTAAGCTGTTCCTTAAAACACTAGTGCTTAGGAAATCTATTGGAGGCAGAAGCAGTCAAGGGTAACCTAGCGTTAGGGTTAGGCTTAGGGTTAGGCTTAGGGTACGGCTTAGGGTACGGGTTCGGGGAGGGTTTCGGGTACGGCGTAGGGTATGGGTTAGGGTTAGGGTTAGGGTTATTGTTAGGGTTAGGGCTCGGTTTAGGGTACGGGTTAGGATTAGGGTACGTGTTAGGGTTAGGGTAGGGGTTAGGGTTAGGGTACGCGTTAGGGTTAGGGTAGTTATTAAACCTATCCCACTCTCTAGATACCCCTTAGCACGTAAAGGAATATTATTTGGGGGTCCAGCCATGGAGAAGAGTTTAGACACTAGGATAAGATAAGGAACACACCCATTATAAAGAAATCACATTAGGATTCTCTTTTTAAGCTGTTCCTTAAAACACTAGTGCTTAGGAAATCTATTGGAGGCAGAAGCAGTCAAGGGTAGCCTAGGATAAGGTTAGGCTTAGGGTGAGGCTTAGGGTACGGCTTAGGGTACGGGTTCGGGGAGGGTTTCGGGTACGGCGTAGGGTATGGGTTAGGGTTAGGGTTAGTGTTAGGGTTAGGGCTCGGTTTAGGGTACGGGTTAGGATTAGGGTACGTGTTAGGGTTAGGGTAGGGGTTAGGGTTAGGGTACGCGTTAGGGTTAGGGTAGTTATTAAACCTATCCCACTCTCTAGATACCGCTTAGCACGTAAAGGAATATTATTTGGGGGTCCAGCCATGGAGAAGAGTTTAGACACTAGGATAAGATAAGGAACACACCCATTATAAAGAAATCACTTTAGGATTCTCTTTTTAAGCTGTTCGTTAAAACACTAGTGCTTAGGAAATCTATTGGAGGCAGAAGCAGTCAAGGGTAGCCTAGGGTTAGGGTTAGGCTTAGGGTTAGGCTTAGGGTACGGCTTAGGGTACGGGTTCAGGGAGGGGTGCGGGTACGGCGTAGGGTATGGGTTAGGGTTAGGGTTAGGGTTAGTGTTAGGGTTAGGGCTCGGTTTAGGGTACGGGTTAGGATTAGGGTACGTGTTAGGGTTAGGGTAGGGGTTAGGGTTAGGGTACGCGTTAGGGTTAGGGTAGTTATTAAACCTATCCCACTCTCTAGATACCCCTTAGCACGTAAAGGAATATTATTTGAGGGTCCAGCCATGGAGAAGAGTTTAGACACTAGGATAAGATAAGGAACACACCCATTATAAAGAAATCACATTAGGATTCTCTTTTTAAGCTGTTCCTTAAAACACTAGTGCTTAGGAAATCTATTGGAGGCAGAAGCAGTCAAGGGTAACCTAGGGTTAGGGTTAGGCTTAGGGTTAGGCTTAGGGTACGGCTTAGGGTACGGGATCGGGGAGGGTTTCGGGTACGGCGTAGGGTATGGGTTAGGGTTAGGGTTAGGGTTATTGTTAGGGTTAGGGCTCGGTTTAGGGTACGGGTTAGGATTAGGGTACGTGTTAGGGTTAGGGTAGGGGTTAGGGTTAGGGTACGCGTTAGGGTTAGGGTAGTTAGTAAACCTATCCCACTCTCTAGATACCCCTTAGCACGTAAAGGAATATTATTTGGGGTTCCAGCCATGGAGAAGAATTTAGACACTAGGATAAGATAAGGAACACACCCATTATAAAGAAATCACATTAGGATTCTCTTTTTAAGCTGTTGCTTAAAACACTAGTGCTTAGGAAATCTATTGGAGGCAGAAGCAGTCAAGGGTAGCCTAGGGTTAGTGTTAGGCTTAGGGTTAGGCTTAGGGTACGGCTTAGGGTACGGGTTTGGGGAGGGGTTCAGGTACGGCATAGGGTATGGGTTAGGGTTAGGGTTAGTGTTAGTGTTAGGGTTAGGGCTCGGTTTAGGGTACGGGTTAGGATTAGGGTACGTGTTAGTGTTAGGGTAGGGGTTAGGGTTAGAGTACGCATTAGGTTTAGGGTAGTTATTAAACCTATCCCACTCTCTAGATACCCCTTAGCACGTAAAGCAATATTATTTGGGGGTGCAGCCATGGAGAAGAGTTTAGACACTAGGATAAGATAAGGAACACACCCATTATAAAGAAATCACATTAGGATTCTCTTTTTAAGCTGTTCCTTAAAACACTAGTGCTTAGGAAATCTATTGGAGGCAGAAGCAGTCAAGGGTAGCCTAGGATAAGGTTAGGCTTAGGGTGAGGCTTAGGGTACGGCTTAGGGTACGGGTTCGGGGAGGGTTTCGGGTACGGCGTAGGGTATGGGTTAGGGTTAGGGTTAGTGTTAGGGTTAGGGCTCGGTTTAGGGTACGGGTTAGGATTAGGGTACGTGTTAGGGTTAGGGTAGGGGTTAGGGTTAGGGTACGCGTTAGGGTTAGGGTAGTTATTAAACCTATCCCACTCTCTAGATACCCCTTAGCACGTAAAGGAATATTATTTGGGGGTCCAGCCATGGAGAAGAGTTTAGACACTAGGATAAGATAAGGAACACACCCATTATAAAGAAATCACTTTAGGATTCTCTTTTTAAGCTATTCGTTAAAACACTAGTGCTTAGGAAATCTATTGGAGGCAGAAGCAGTCAAGGGTAGCCTAGGGTTAGGGTTAGGCTTAGGGTTAGGCTTAGGGTACGGCTTAGGGTACGGGTTCAGGGAGGGGTGCGGGTACGGCGTAGGGTATGGGTTAGGGTTAGGGTTAGGGTTAGTGTTAGGGTTAGGGCTCGGTTTAGGGTACGGGTTAGGATTAGGGTACGTGTTAGGGTTAGGGTAGGGGTTAGGGTTAGGGTACGCGTTAGGGTTAGGGTAGTTATTAAACCTATCCCAATCTCTAGATACCCCTTAGCACGTAAAGGAATATTATTTGAGGGTCCAGCCATGGAGAAAAGTTTAGACACTAGGATAAGATAAGGAATACACCCATTATAAAGAAATCACATTAGGATTCTCTTTTTAAGCTGTTCCTTAAAACACTAGTGCTTAGGAAATCTATTGGAGGCAGAAGCAGTCAAGGGTAGCCTAGGGTTAGGGTTAGGCTTAGGGTTAGGCTTAGGGTACGGCTTAGGGTACGAGTTCGGGGAGGGTTTCGGGTACGGCGTAGGGTATGGGTTAGGGTTAGGGTTAGGGTTAGTGTTAGGGTTAGGGCTCGGTTTAGGGTACGGGTTAGGATTAGGGTACGTGTTAGGGTTAGGGTAGGGGTTAGGGTTAGGGTACGCGTTAGGGTTAGGGTAGTTATTAAACCTATCCCACTCTCTAGATACCCCTTAGCACGTAAAGGAATATTATTTGGGGGTCCAGCCATGGAGAAGAGTTTAGACACTAGGATAAGATAAGGAACACACCCATTATAAAGAAATCACTTTAGGATTCTCTTTTTAAGCTGTTCCTTAAAACAGTAGTGCTTAGGAAATCTATTGGAGGCAGAAGCAGTCAAGGGTAGCCTAGGGTTAGGGTTAGGCTTAGGGTTAGGGTTAGGGTACGGCTTGGGGTATGGGTTCGGGGAGGTGTTCGTGTACGGCGTAGGGTATGGGTTAGGGTTTGGGTTAGGGTTAGTGTTAGGGTTAGGGCTCGGTTTAGGGTACGGGTTAGGATTAGGGAACGTGTTAGGTTTAGGGTAGGGGTTAGGGTTAGGTTACGCGTTAGGGCTAGGGTAGTTAGTAAACCTATCCCACTCTCTAGCTCCCCCTTAGCACGTAAAGGAATATTATTTGGGGGTCCAGCCATGGAGAAGAGTTTAGACACTAGGATAAGATAAGGAACACACCCATTATAAAGAAATCACATTAGGATTCTCTTTTTAAGCTGTTCCTTAAAACACTACTGCTTAGGAAATCAATTGGAGGCAGAAGCAGTCAAGGGTAGCCTAGGGTTAGGGTTAGGCTTAGGGTTAGGTTTAGGGTATGGCTTAGGGTACGGGTTCGGGGAGGGTTTCGGGTACGGCGTAGGGTATGTGTTAGGGTTAGGGTTAGGGTTAGTGTTAGGGTTAGGCCTCGGTTTAGGGTACAGGTTAGGATTAGGGTACGTGTTAGGGTTAGGGTAGGGTTTAGGGTTAGGGTACGCGTTAGGGTTAGGGTAGTTATTAAACCTATCCCACTCTCTAGATACCCCTTAGCACGTAAGGGAATATTATTTGGGGGTGCAGCCATGGAGAAGAGTTTAGACACTAGGATAAGATAAGGAACACACCCATTATAAAGAAATCACATTAGGATTCTCTTTTTAAGCTGTTCCTTAAAACAGTAGTGCTTAGGAAATCTATTGGAGGCAGAAGCAGTCAAGGGTAGCCTAGGGTTAGGGTTAGGCTTAGGGTTAGGTTTAGGGTATGGCTTAGGGTACGGGTTCGGGGAGGGTTTCGGGTACGGCGTAGGGTATGGGTTAGGGTTAGGGTTAGGGTTAGTGTTAGGGTTAGGCCTCGGTTTAGGGTACAGATTAGGATTACGGTACGTGTTAGGGTTAGGGTAGGGGTTAGGGTTAGGGTACGCGTTAGGGTTAGGGTAGTTATTAAACCTATCCCACTCTCTAGATACCCCTTAGCACGTAAGGGAATATTATTTGGGGTGCAGCCATGGAGAAGAGTTTAGACACTAGGATAAGATAAGGAACACACCCATTATAAAGAAATCACATTAGGATTCTCTTTTTAAGCTGTTCCTTAAAACAGTAGTGCTTAGGAAATCTATTGGAGGCAGAAGCAGTCAAGGGTAGCCTAGGGTTAGGGTTAGGCTTAGGGTTAGGCTTAGGGTACAGCTTAGGTTACGGGTTCGGGGAGGGGTGCGGGTACGGCGTAGGGTATGGGTTAGGGTTAGGGTTAGGGTTAGTGTTAGGGTTAGGGCTCGGTTTAGGGTACGGTTAGGATTAGGGTACGTGTTAGGTTTAGGGTAGGGGTTAGGGTTAGGGTATGCGTTAGGGTTAGGGTAGTTATTAAACCTATCCCACTCTCTAGATACCCCTTAGCAAGTAAAGGAATATTATTTGGGGGTCCAGCCATGGAGAAGAGTTTAGACACTAGGATAAGATAAGGAACACACCCATTATAAAGAAATCACATTAGGATTCTCTTTTTAAGCTGTTCCTTAAAACACTAGTGCTTAGGAAATCTATTGGAGGCAGAAGCAGTCAAGGGTAGCCCAGGGTTAGGGTTAGGCTTAGGGTTAGGCTTAGGGTACGGCTTAGGGTACGGGTTCGGGGAGGGGTGCGGGTACGGCGTAGGGTATGGGTTAGGGTTAGGGTTAGGGTTAGTGTTAGGGTTAGGGCTCGGTTTAGGGTACGGTTAGGATTAGGGTACGTGTTAGGTTTAGGGTAGGGGTTAGGGTTAGGGTACGCGTTAGGGTTAGGGTAGTTAGTAAACCTATCCCACTCTCTAGATACCCCTTAGCACGTAAAGGAATATTATTTGGGGTTCCAGCCATGGAGAAGAATTTAGACACTAGGATAAGATAAGGAACACACCCATTATAAAGAAATCACATTAGGATTCTCTTTTTAAGCTGTTGCTTAAAACACTAGTGCTTAGGAAATCTATTGGAGGCAGAAGCAGTCAAGGGTAGCCTAGGGTTAGTGTTAGGCTTAGGGTTAGGCTTAGGGTACCACTTAGAGTACGGGTTTGGGGAGGGGTTCAGGTACGGCGTAGGGTATGGGTTAGGGTTAGGGTTAGTGTTAGTGTTAGGGTTAGGGCTCGGTTTAGGGTACGGGTTAGGATTAGGGTACGTGTTAGTGTTAGGGTAGAGGTTAGGGTTAGAGTACGCATTAGGGTTAGGGTAGTTATTAAACCTATCCCACTCTCTAGATACCCCTTAGCACGTAAGGCAATATTATTTGGGGGTGCAGCCATGGAGAAGAGTTTAGACACTAGGATAAGATAAGGAACACACCCATTATAAAGAAATCACATTAGGATTCTCTTTTTAAGCTGTTCCTTAAAACACTAGTGCTTAGGAAATCTATTGGAGGCAGAAGCAGTCAAGGGTAGCCTAGGGTTAGGGTTAGGCTTAGGGTTAGGTTTAGGGTACGGCTTGGGGAATGGGTTCGGGGAGGGGTTCGGGTACGGCGTAGGGTATGGGTTAGGGTTAGGGTTAGGGTTAGTGTTAGGGTTAGGGCTCGGTTTAGGGTACGGGTTAGGATTAGGGTACGTGTTAGGGTTAGGGTAGGGGTTAGGGTTAGGGTATGCGTTAGGGTTAGGGTAGTTATTAAACCTATCCCACTCTCTAGATACCCCTTAGCACGTAAAGGAATATTATTTGGGGGTCCAGCCATGGAGAAGAGTTTAGACACTAGGATAAGATAAGGAACACACCCATTATAAAGAAATCACATTAGGATTCTCTTTTTAAGCTGTTCCTTAAAACACTAGTGCTTACGAAATCTATTGGAGGCAGAAGCAGTCAAGGGTAGCCTAGGGTTAGGGTTAGGCTTAGGGTTAGGCTTAGGGTACGGCTTAGGGTACGGGTTCGGGGAGGGGTGCGGGTACGGCGTAGGGTATGGGTTAGGGTTAGGGTTAGTGTTAGGGTTAGGGCTCGGTTTAGGGTACAGGTTAGTATTAGGGTACGTGTTAGGGTTAGGGTAGGGGTTAGGGTTAGGGTACGCGTTAGGGTTAGGGTAGTTATTAAACCTATCCCACTCTCTAGATACCCCTTAGCACGTAAAGGAATATTATTTGAGGGTCCAGCCATGGAGAAGAGTTTAGACACTAGGATAAGATAAGGAACACACCCATTATAAAGAAATCACATTAGGATTCTCTTTTTAAGCTGTTCCTTAAAACACTAGTGCTTAGGAAATCTATTGGAGGCAGAAGCAGTCAAGGGTAACCTAGGGTTAGGGTTAGGCTTAGGGTTAGGCTTAGGGTACGGCTTAGGGTACGGGTTCGGGGAGGGTTTCGGGTACGGCGTAGGGTATGGGTTAGGGTTAGGGTTATTGTTAGGGTTAGGGCTCGGTTTAGGGTACGGGTTAGGATTAGGGTACGTGTTAGGGTTAGGGTAGGGGTTAGGGTTAGGGTACGCGTTAGGGTTAGGGTAGTTATTAAACCTATCCCACTCTCTAGATACCCCTTAGCACGTAAAGGAATATTATTTGGGGGTCCAGCCATGGAGAAGAGTTTAGACACTAGGATAAGATAAGGAACACACCCATTATAAAGAAATCACATTAGGATTCTCTTTTTAAGCTGTTCCTTAAAACACTAGTGCTTAGGAAATCTATTGGAGGCAGAAGCAGTCAAGGGTAGCCTAGGATAAGGTTAGGCTTAGGGTGAGGCTTAGGGTACGGCTTAGGGTACGGGTTCGGGGAGGGTTTCGGGTACGGCGTAGGGTATGGGTTAGGGTTAGGGTTAGTGTTAGGGTTAGGGCTCGGTTTAGGGTACGGGTTAGGATTAGGGTACGTGTTAGGGTTAGGGTAGGGGTTAGGGTTAGGGTACGCGTTAGGGTTAGGGTAGTTATTAAACCTATCCCACTCTCTAGATACCCCTTAGCACGTAAAGGAATATTATTTGGGGGTCCAGCCATGGAGAAGAGTTTAGACACTAGGATAAGATAAGGAACACACCCATTATAAAGAAATCACTTTAGGATTCTCTTTTTAAGCTGTTCGTTAAAACACTAGTGCTTAGGAAATCTATTGGAGGCAGAAGAAGTCAAGGGTAGCCTAGGGTTAGGGTTAGGCTTAGGGTTAGGCTTAGGGTACGGCTTAGGGTACGGGTTCAGGGAGGGGTGCGGGTACGGCGTAGGGTATGGGTTAGGGTTAGGGTTAGGGTTAGTGTTAGGGTTAGGGCTCGGTTTAGGGTACGGGTTAGGATTAGGGTACGTGTTAGGGTTAGGGTAGGGGTTAGGGTTAGGGTACGCGTTAGGGTTAGGGTAGTTATTAAACCTATCCCACTCTCTAGATACCCCTTAGCACGTAAAGGAATATTATTTGAGGGTCCAGCCATGGAGAAGAGTTTAGACACTAGGATAAGATAAGGAACACACCCATTATAAAGAAATCACATTAGGATTCTCTTTTTAAGCTGTTCCTTAAAACACTAGTGCTTAGGAAATCTATTGGAGGCAGAAGCAGTCAAGGGTAACCTAGGGTTAGGGTTAGGCTTAGGGTTAGGCTTAGGGTACGGCTTAGGGTACGGGATCGGGGAGGGTTTCGGGTACGGCGTAGGGTATGGGTTAGGGTTAGGGTTAGGGTTATTGTTAGGGTTAGGGCTCGGTTTAGGGTACGGGTTAGGATTAGGGTACGTGTTAGGGTTAGGGTAGGGGTTAGGGTTAGGGTACGCGTTAGGGTTAGGGTAGTTAGTAAACCTATCCCACTCTCTAGATACCCCTTAGCACGTAAAGGAATATTATTTGGGGTTCCAGCCATGGAGAAGAATTTAGACACTAGGATAAGATAAGGAACACACCCATTATAAAGAAATCACATTAGGATTCTCTTTTTAAGCTGTTGCTTAAAACACTAGTGCTTAGGAAATCTATTGGAGGCAGAAGCAGTCAAGGGTAGCCTAGGGTTAGTGTTAGGCTTAGGGTTAGGCTTAGGGTACGGCTTAGGGTACGGGTTTGGGGAGGGGTTCAGGTACGGCATAGGGTATGGGTTAGGGTTAGGGTTAGTGTTAGTGTTAGGGTTAGGGCTCGGTTTAGGGTACGGGTTAGGATTAGGGTACGTGTTAGTGTTAGGGTAGGGGTTAGGGTTAGAGTACGCATTAGGTTTAGGGTAGTTATTAAACCTATCCCACTCTCTAGATACCCCTTAGCACGTAAGGCAATATTATTTGGGGGTGCAGCCATGGAGAAGAGTTTAGACACTAGGATAAGATAAGGAACACACCCATTATAAAGAAATCACATTAGGATTCTCTTTTTAAGCTGTTCCTTAAAACACTAGTGCTTAGGAAATCTATTGGAGGCAGAAGCAGTCAAGGGTAACCTAGGGTTAGGGTTAGGCTTAGGGTTAGGCTTAGGGTACGGCTTAGGGTACGGGATCGGGGAGGGTTTCGGGTACGGCGTAGGGTATGGGTTAGGGTTAGGGTTAGGGTTATTGTTAGGGTTAGGGCTCGGTTTAGGGTACGGGTTAGGATTAGGGTACGTGTTAGGGTTAGGGTAGGGGTTAGGGTTAGGGTACGCGTTAGGGTTAGGGTAGTTAGTAAACCTATCCCACTCTCTAGATACCCCTTAGCACGTAAAGGAATATTATTTGGGGTTCCAGCCATGGAGAAGAATTTAGACACTAGGATAAGATAAGGAACACACCCATTATAAAGAAATCACATTAGGATTCTCTTTTTAAGCTGTTGCTTAAAACACTAGTGCTTAGGAAATCTATTGGAGGCAGAAGCAGTCAAGGGTAGCCTAGGGTTAGTGTTAGGCTTAGGGTTAGGCTTAGGGTACGGCTTAGGGTACGGGTTTGGGGAGGGGTTCAGGTACGGCATAGGGTATGGGTTAGGGTTAGGGTTAGTGTTAGTGTTAGGGTTAGGGCTCGGTTTAGGGTACGGGTTAGGATTAGGGTACGTGTTAGTGTTAGGGTAGGGGTTAGGGTTAGAGTACGCATTAGGTTTAGGGTAGTTATTAAACCTATCCCACTCTCTAGATACCCCTTAGCACGTAAGGCAATATTATTTGGGGGTGCAGCCATGGAGAAGAGTTTAGACACTAGGATAAGATAAGGAACACACCCATTATAAAGAAATCACATTAGGATTCTCTTTTTAAGCTGTTCCTTAAAACACTAGTGCTTAGGAAATCTATTGGAGGCAGAAGCAGTCAAGGGTAGCCTAGGATAAGGTTAGGCTTAGGGTGAGGCTTAGGGTACGGCTTAGGGTACGGGTTCGGGGAGGGTTTCGGGTACGGCGTAGGGTATGGGTTAGGGTTAGGGTTAGTGTTAGGGTTAGGGCTCGGTTTAGGGTACGGGTTAGGATTAGGGTACGTGTTAGGGTTAGGGTAGGGGTTAGGGTTAGGGTACGCGTTAGGGTTAGGGTAGTTATTAAACCTATCCCACTCTCTAGATACCCCTTAGCACGTAAAGGAATATTATTTGGGGGTCCAGCCATGGAGAAGAGTTTAGACACTAGGATAAGATAAGGAACACACCCATTATAAAGAAATCACTTTAGGATTCTCTTTTTAAGCTGTTCGTTAAAACACTAGTGCTTAGGAAATCTATTGGAGGCAGAAGCAGTCAAGGGTAGCCTAGGGTTAGGGTTAGGCTTAGGGTTAGGCTTAGGGTACGGCTTAGGGTACGGGTTCAGGGAGGGGTGCGGGTACGGCGTAGGGTATGGGTTAGGGTTAGGGTTAGGGTTAGTGTTAGGGTTAGGGCTCGGTTTAGGGTACGGGTTAGGATTAGGGTACGTGTTAGGGTTAGGGTAGGGGTTAGGGTTAGGGTACGCGTTAGGGTTAGGGTAGTTATTAAACCTATCCCAATCTCTAGATACCCCTTAGCACGTAAAGGAATATTATTTGAGGGTCCAGCCATGGAGAAAAGTTTAGACACTAGGATAAGATAAGGAATACACCCATTATAAAGAAATCACATTAGGATTCTCTTTTTAAGCTGTTCCTTAAAACACTAGTGCTTAGGAAATCTATTGGAGGCAGAAGCAGTCAAGGGTAGCCTAGGGTTAGGGTTAGGCTTAGGGTTAGGCTTAGGGTACGGCTTAGGGTACGAGTTCGGGGAGGGTTTCGGGTACGGCGTAGGGTATGGGTTAGGGTTAGGGTTAGGGTTAGTGTTAGGGTTAGGGCTCGGTTTAGGGTACGGGTTAGGATTAGGGTACGTGTTAGGGTTAGGGTAGGGGTTAGGGTTAGGGTACGCGTTAGGGTTAGGGTAGTTATTAAACCTATCCCACTCTCTAGATACCCCTTAGCACGTAAAGGAATATTATTTGGGGGTCCAGCCATGGAGAAGAGTTTAGACACTAGGATAAGATAAGGAACACACCCATTATAAAGAAATCACTTTAGGATTCTCTTTTTAAGCTGTTCCTTAAAACAGTAGTGCTTAGGAAATCTATTGGAGGCAGAAGCAGTCAAGGGTAGCCTAGGGTTAGGGTTAGGCTTAGGGTTAGGGTTAGGGTACGGCTTGGGGTATGGGTTCGGGGAGGTGTTCGTGTACGGTGTAGGGTATGGGTTAGGGTTTGGGTTAGGGTTAGTGTTAGGGTTAGGGCTCGGTTTAGGGTACGGGTTAGGATTAGGGAACGTGTTAGGTTTAGGGTAGGGGTTAGGGTTAGGTTACGCGTTAGGGCTAGGGTAGTTAGTAAACCTATCCCACTCTCTAGCTCCCCCTTAGCACGTAAAGGAATATTATTTGGGGGTCCAGCCATGGAGAAGAGTTTAGACACTAGGATAAGATAAGGAACACACCCATTATAAAGAAATCACATTAGGATTCTCTTTTTAAGCTGTTCCTTAAAACACTACTGCTTAGGAAATCAATTGGAGGCAGAAGCAGTCAAGGGTAGCCTAGGGTTAGGGTTAGGCTTAGGGTTAGGTTTAGGGTATGGCTTAGGGTACGGGTTCGGGGAGGGTTTCGGGTACGGCGTAGGGTATGTGTTAGGGTTAGGGTTAGGGTTAGTGTTAGGGTTAGGCCTCGGTTTAGGGTACAGGTTAGGATTAGGGTACGTGTTAGGGTTAGGGTAGGGGTTAGGGTTAGGGTACGCGTTAGGGTTAGGGTAGTTATTAAACCTATCCCACTCTCTAGATACCCCTTAGCACGTAAGGGAATATTATTTGGGGGTGCAGCCATGGAGAAGAGTTTAGACACTAGGATAAGATAAGGAACACACCCATTATAAAGAAATCACATTAGGATTCTCTTTTTAAGCTGTTCCTTAAAACAGTAGTGCTTAGGAAATCTATTGGAGGCAGAAGCAGTCAAGGGTAGCCTAGGGTTAGGGTTAGGCTTAGGGTTAGGTTTAGGGTATGGCTTAGGGTACGGGTTCGGGGAGGGTTTCGGGTACGGCGTAGGGTATGGGTTAGGGTTAGGGTTAGGGTTAGTGTTAGGGTTAGGCCTCGGTTTAGGGTACAGATTAGGATTACGGTACGTGTTAGGGTTAGGGTAGGGGTTAGGGTTAGGGTACGCGTTAGGGTTAGGGTAGTTATTAAACCTATCCCACTCTCTAGATACCCCTTAGCACGTAAGGGAATATTATTTGGGGGTGCAGCCATGGAGAAGAGTTTAGACACTAGGATAAGATAAGGAACACACCCATTATAAAGAAATCACATTAGGATTCTCTTTTTAAGCTGTTCCTTAAAACAGTAGTGCTTAGGAAATCTATTGGAGGCAGAAGCAGTCAAGGGTAGCCTAGGGTTAGGGTTAGGCTTAGGGTTAGGCTTAGGGTACAGCTTAGGTTACGGGTTCGGGGAGGGGTGCGGGTACGGCGTAGGGTATGGGTTAGGGTTAGGGTTAGGGTTAGTGTTAGGGTTAGGGCTCGGTTTAGGGTACGGTTAGGATTAGGGTACGTGTTAGGTTTAGGGTAGGGGTTAGGGTTAGGGTATGCGTTAGGGTTAGGGTAGTTATTAAACCTATCCCACTCTCTAGATACCCCTTAGCACGTAAAGGAATATTATTTGGGGGTCCAGCCATGGAGAAGAGTTTAGACACTAGGATAAGATAAGGAACACACCCATTATAAAGAAATCACATTAGGATTCTCTTTTTAAGCTGTTCCTTAAAACACTAGTGCTTAGGAAATCTATTGGAGGCAGAAGCAGTCAAGGGTAGCCTAGGGTTAGGGTTAGGCTTAGGGTTAGGCTTAGGGTACGGCTTAGGGTACGGGTTCGGGGAGGGGTGCGGGTACGGCGTAGGGTATGGGTTAGGGTTAGGGTTAGGGTTAGTGTTAGGGTTAGGGCTCGGTTTAGGGTACGGTTAGGATTAGGGTACGTGTTAGGTTTAGGGTAGGGGTTAGGGTTAGGGTACGCGTTAGGGTTAGGGTAGTTAGTAAACCTATCCCACTCTCTAGATACCCCTTAGCACGTAAAGGAATATTATTTGGGGTTCCAGCCATGGAGAAGAATTTAGACACTAGGATAAGATAAGGAACACACCCATTATAAAGAAATCACATTAGGATTCTCTTTTTAAGCTGTTGCTTAAAACACTAGTGCTTAGGAAATCTATTGGAGGCAGAAGCAGTCAAGGGTAGCCTAGGGTTAGTGTTAGGCTTAGGGTTAGGCTTAGGGTACCACTTAGAGTACGGGTTTGGGGAGGGGTTCAGGTACGGCGTAGGGTATGGGTTAGGGTTAGGGTTAGTGTTAGTGTTAGGGTTAGGGCTCGGTTTAGGGTACGGGTTAGGATTAGGGTACGTGTTAGTGTTAGGGTAGAGGTTAGGGTTAGAGTACGCATTAGGGTTAGGGTAGTTATTAAACCTATCCCACTCTCTAGATACCCCTTAGCACGTAAGGCAATATTATTTGGGGGTGCAGCCATGGAGAAGAGTTTAGACACTAGGATAAGATAAGGAACACACCCATTATAAAGAAATCACATTAGGATTCTCTTTTTAAGCTGTTCCTTAAAACACTAGTGCTTAGGAAATCTATTGGAGGCAGAAGCAGTCAAGGGTAGCCTAGGGTTAGGGTTAGGCTTAGGGTTAGGTTTAGGGTACGGCTTGGGGAATGGGTTCGGGGAGGGGTTCGGGTACGGCGTAGGGTATGGGTTAGGGTTAGGGTTAGGGTTAGTGTTAGGGTTAGGGCTCGGTTTAGGGTACGGGTTAGGATTAGGGTACGTGTTAGGGTTAGGGTAGGGGTTAGGGTTAGGGTATGCGTTAGGGTTAGGGTAGTTATTAAACCTATCCCACTCTCTAGATACCCCTTAGCACGTAAAGGAATATTATTTGGGGGTCCAGCCATGGAGAAGAGTTTAGACACTAGGATAAGATAAGGAACACACCCATTATAAAGAAATCACATTAGGATTCTCTTTTTAAGCTGTTCCTTAAAACACTAGTGCTTACGAAATCTATTGGAGGCAGAAGCAGTCAAGGGTAGCCTAGGGTTAGGGTTAGGCTTAGGGTTAGGCTTAGGGTACGGCTTAGGGTACGGGTTCGGGGAGGAGTGCGGGTACGGCGTAGGGTATGGGTTAGGGTTAGGGTTAGGGTTAGGGTTAGGGCTCGGTTTAGGGTACAGGTTAGTATTAGGGTACGTGTTAGGGTTAGGGTAGGGGTTAGGGTTAGGGTACGCGTTAGGGTTAGGGTAGTTATTAAACCTATCCCACTCTCTAGATACCCCTTAGCACGTAAAGGAATATTATTTGAGGGTCCAGCCATGGAGAAGAGTTTAGACACTAGGATAAGATAAGGAACACACCCATTATAAAGAAATCACATTAGGATTCTCTTTTTAAGCTGTTCCTTAAAACACTAGTGCTTAGGAAATCTATTGGAGGCAGAAGCAGTCAAAGGTAGCCTAGGGTTAGGGTTAGGCTTAGGGTTAGGCTTAGGGTACGGCTTAGGGTACGGGTTCGGGGAGGGTTTCGGGTACGGCGTAGGGTATGGGTTAGGGTTAGGGTTAGGGTTAGTGTTAGGGTTAGGGCTCGGTTTAGGGTACGGGTTAGGATTAGGGTACGTGTTAGGGTTAGGGTAGGGGTTAGGGTTAGGGTACGCGTTAGGGTTAGGGTAGTTATTAAACCTATCCCACTCTTTAGATACCCCTTAGCACGTAAAGGAATATTATTTGGGGGTCCAGCCATGGAGAAGAGTTTAGACACTAGGATAAGATAAGGAACACACCCATTATAAAGAAATCACATTAGGATTCTCTTTTTAAGCTGTTCCTTAAAACACTAGTGCTTAGGAAATCTATTGGAGGCAGAAGCAGTCAAGGGTAGCCTAGGGTTAGGGTTAGGCTTAGGGTTAGGTTTAGGGTACGGCTTGGGGAATGGGTTCGGGGAGGGGTTCGGGTACGGCGTAGGGTATGGGTTAGGGTTAGGGTTAGGGTTAGTGTTAGGGTTAGGGCTCGGTTTAGGGTACGGGTTAGGATTAGGGTACGTGTTAGGGTTAGGGTAGGGTTTAGGGTTAGGGTATGCGTTAGGGTTAGGGTAGTTATTAAACCTATCCCACTCTCTAGATACCCCTTAGCACGTAAAGGAATATTATTTGGGGGTCCAGCCATGGAGAAGAGTTTAGACACTAGGATAAGATAAGGAACACACCCATTATAAAGAAATCACATTAGGATTCTCTTTTTAAGCTGTTCCTTAAAACACTAGTGCTTAGGAAATCTATTGGAGGCAGAAGCAGTCAAGGGTAGCCTAGGGTTAGGGTTAGGCTTAGGGTTAGGCTTAGGGTACGGCTTAGGGTACGGGTTCGGGGAGGGGTGCGGGTACGGCGTAGGGTATGGGTTAGGGTTAGGGTTAGTGTTAGGGTTAGGGCTCGGTTTAGGGTACAGGTTAGTATTAGGGTACGTGTTAGGGTTAGGGTAGGGGTTAGGGTTAGGGTACGCGTTAGGGTTAGGGTAGTTATTAAACCTATCCCACTCTCTAGATACCCCTTAGCACGTAAAGGAATATTATTTGAGGGTCCAGCCATGGAGAAGAGTTTAGACACTAGGATAAGATAAGGAACACACCCATTATAAAGAAATCACATTAGGATTCTCTTTTTAAGCTGTTCCTTAAAACACTAGTGCTTAGGAAATCTATTGGAGGCAGAAGCAGTCAAGGGTAACCTAGGGTTAGGGTTAGGCTTAGGGTTAGGCTTAGGGTACGGCTTAGGGTACGGGTTCGGGGAGGGTTTCGGGTACGGCGTAGGGTATGGGTTAGGGTTAGGGTTATTGTTAGGGTTAGGGCTCGGTTTAGGGTACGGGTTAGGATTAGGGTACGTGTTAGGGTTAGGGTAGGGGTTAGGGTTAGGGTACGCGTTAGGGTTAGGGTAGTTAGTAAACCTATCCCACTCTCTAGATACCCCTTAGCACGTAAAGGAATATTATTTGGGGTTCCAGCCATGGAGAAGAATTTAGACACTAGGATAAATAAGGAACACACCCATTATAAAGAAATCACATTAGGATTCTCTTTTTAAGCTGTTGCTTAAAACACTAGTGCTTAGGAAATCTATTGGAGGCAGAAGCAGTCAAGGGTAGCCTAGGGTTAGTGTTAGGCTTAGGGTTAGGCTTAGGGTACGGCTTAGAGTACGGGTTTGGGGAGGGGTTCAGGTACGGCGTAGGGTATGGGTTAGGGTTAGGGTTAGTGTTAGTGTTAGGGTTAGGGCTCGGTTTAGGGTACGGGTTAGGATTAGGGTACGTGTTAGTGTTAGGTTAGGGGTTAGGGTTAGAGTACGCATTAGGGTTAGGGTAGTTATTAAACCTATCCCACTCTCTAGATACCCCTTAGCACGTAAGGCAATATTATTTGGGGGTGCAGCCATGGAGAAGAGTTTAGACACTAGGATAAGATAAGGAACACACCCATTATAAAGAAATCACATTAGGATTCTCTTTTTAAGCTGTTCCTTAAAACAGTAGTGCTTAGGAAATCTATTGGAGGCAGAAGCAGTCAAGGGTAGCCTAGGATAAGGTTAGCCTTAGGGTGAGGCTTAGGGTACGGCTTAGGGTACGGGTTCGGGGAGGGGTGCGGGTACGGCGTAGGGTATGGGTTAGGGTTAGGGTTAGGGTTAGTGTTAGGGTTAGGGCTCGGTTTAGGGTACAGGTTAGTATTAGGGTACGTGTTAGGGTTAGGGTAGGGGTTAGGGTTAGGGTACGCGTTAGGGTTAGGGTAGTTATTAAACCTATCCCACTCTCTAGATACCCCTTAGCACGTAAAGGAATATTATTTGAGGGTCCAGCCATGGAGAAGAGTTTAGACACTAGGATAAGATAAGGAACACACCCATTATAAAGAAATCACATTAGGATTCTCTTTTTAAGCTGTTCCTTAAAACACTAGTGCTTAGGAAATCTATTGGAGGCAGAAGCAGTCAAGGGTAACCTAGGGTTAGGGTTAGGCTTAGGGTTAGGCTTAGGGTACGGCTTAGGGTACGGGATCGGGGAGGGTTTCGGGTACGGCGTAGGGTATGGGTTAGGGTTAGGGTTAGGGTTATTGTTAGGGTTAGGGCTCGGTTTAGGGTACGGGTTAGGATTAGGGTACGTGTTAGGGTTAGGGTAGGGGTTAGGGTTAGGGTACGCGTTAGGGTTAGGGTAGTTAGTAAACCTATCCCACTCTCTAGATACCCCTTAGCACGTAAAGGAATATTATTTGAGGGTCCAGCCATGGAGAAGAGTTTAGACACTAGGATAAGATAAGGAACACACCCATTATAAAGAAATCACATTAGGATTCTCTTTTTAAGCTGTTCCTTAAAACACTAGTGCTTAGGAAATCTATTGGAGGCAGAAGCAGTCAAGGGTAGCGTAGGGTTAGGGTTAGGCTTAGGGTTAGGCTTAGGGTACGGCTTAGGGTACGGGTTCGGGGAGGGTTTCGGGTACGGCGTAGGGTATGGGTTAGGGTTAGGGTTAGGGTTAGTGTTAGGGTTAGGGCTCGGTTTAGGGTACGGTTAGGATTAGGGTACGTGTTAGGTTTAGGGTTGGGGTTAGGGTTAGGGTACGCGTTAGGGTTAGGGTAGTTAGTAAACCTATCCCACTCTCTAGATACCCCTTAGCACGTAAAGGAATATTATTTGGGGTTCCAGCAATGGAGAAGAATTTAGACACTAGGATAAGATAAGGAACACACCCATTATAAAGAAATCACATTAGGATTCTCTTTTTAAGCTGTTGCTTAAAACACTAGTGCTTAGGAAATCTATTGGAGGCAGAAGCAGTCAAGGGTAGCCTAGGGTTAGTGTTAGGCTTAGGGTTAGGCTTAGGGTACGGCTTAGGGTACGAGTTTGGGGAGGGGTTCAGGTACGGCGTAGGGTATGGGTTAGGGTTAGGGTTAGTGTTAGTGTTAGGGTTAGGGCTCGGTTTAGGGTACGGGTTAGGATTAGGGTACGTGTTAGTGTTAGGGTAGGGGTTAGGGTTAGAGTACGCATTAGGGTTAGGGTAGTTATTAAACCTATCCCACTCTCTAGATACCCCTTAGCACGTAAGGCAATATTATTTGGGGGTGCAGCCATGGAGAAGAGTTTAGACACTAGGATAAGATAAGGAACACACCCATTATAAAGAAATCACATTAGGATTCTCTTTTTAAGCTGTTCCTTAAAACACTAGTGCTTAGGAAATCTATTGGAGGCAGAAGCAGTCAAGGGTAGCCTAGTGTTAGGGTTAGGCTTAGGGTTAGGTTTAGGGTACGGCTTGGGGTATGGGTTCGGGGAGGTGTTCGTGTACGGCGTAGGGTATGGGTTAGGGTTAGGGTTTGGGTTAGTGTTAGGGTTAGGGCTCGGTTTAGGGTACGGGTTAGGATTAGGGTACGTGTTAGGGTTAGGGTAGGGGTTAGGGTTAGGTTACGCGTTAGGGCTAGGGTAGTTAGTAAACCTATCCCACTCTCTAGCTCCCCCTTAGCACGTAAAGGAATATTATTTGGGGGTCCAGCCATGGAGAAGAGTTTAGACACTAGGATAAGATAAGGAACACACCCATTATAAAGAAATCACTTTAGGATTCTCTTTTTAAGCTGTTCCTTAAAACACTACTGCTTAGGAAATCAATTGGAGGCAGAAGCAGTCAAGGGTAGCCTAGGGTTAGGGTTAGGCTTAGGGTTAGGTTTAGGGTATGGCTTAGGGTACGAGTTCGGGGAGGGGTGCGGGTACGGCGTAGGGTATGGGTTAGGGTTAGGGTTAGGGTTAGTGTTAGCGTTAGGGCTCGGTTTAGGGTACAGGTTAGGATTAGGGTACGTGTTAGGGTTAGGGTAGGGGTTAGGGTTAGGGTACGCGTTAGGGTTAGGGTAGTTATTAAACCTATCCCACTCTCTAGATACCCCTTAGCACGTAAGGGAATATTATTTGGGGGTGCAGCCATGGAGAAGAGTTTAGACACTAGGATAAGATAAGGAACACACCCATTATAAAGAAATCACATTAGGATTCTCTTTTTAAGCTGTTCCTTAAAACAGTAGTGCTTAGGAAATCTATTGGAGGCAGAAGCAGTCAAGGGTAGCCTAGGGTTAGGGTTAGGCTTAGGGTTAGGCTTAGGGTTCGGCTTAGGGTACGGGTTCGGGGAGGGGTGCGGGTACGGCGTAGGGTATGGGTTAGGGTTAGGGTTAGGGTTAGTGTTAGGGTTAGGGCTCGGTTTAGGGTACGGGTTAGGATTAGGGTACGTGTTAGGGTTAGGGTAGGGGTTAGGGTTAGGGTACGCGTTAGGGTTAGGGTAGTTATTAAACCTATCCCACTCTCTAGATACCCCTTAGCAGGTAAAGGAATATTATTTGGGGGTCCAGCCATGGAGAAGAGTTTAGACACTAGGATAAGATAAGGAACACACCCATTATAAAGAAATCACTTTAGGATTCTCTTTTTAAGCTGTTCGTTAAAACACTAGTGCTTAGGAAATCTATTGGAGGCAGAAGCAGTCAAGGGTAGCCTAGGGTTAGTGTTAGGCTTAGGGTTAGTCTTAGGGTACGGCTTAGGGTACGGGTTCAGGGAGGGGTGCGGGTACGGCGTAGGGTATGGGTTAGGGTTAGGGTTAGGGTTAGTGTTAGGGTTAGGGCTCGGTTTAGGGTACGGGTTAGGATTAGGGTACGTGTTAGGGTTAGGGTAGGGGTTAGGGTTAGGGTACGCGTTAGGGTTAGGGTAGTTATTAAACCTATCCCAATCTCTAGATACCCCTTAGCACGTAAAGGAATATTATTTGAGGGTCCAGCCATGGAGAAAAGTTTAGACACTAGGATAAGATAAGGAACACACCCATTATAAAGAAATCACATTAGGATTCTCTTTTTAAGCTGTTCCTTAAAACACTAGTGCTTAGGAAATCTATTGGAGGCAGAAGCAGTCAAGGGTAGCCTAGGGTTAGGGTTAGGCTTAGGGTTAGGCTTAGGGTACGGCTTAGGGTACGAGTTCAGGGAGGGTTTCGGGTACGGCGTAGGGTATGGGTTAGGGTTAGGGTTAGTGTTAGGGTTAGGGCTCGGTTTAGGGTACGGGTTAGGATTAGGGTACGTGTTAGGGTTAGGGTAGGGGTTAGGGTTAGGGTACGCGTTAGGGTTAGGGTAGTTATTAAACCTATCCCACTCTCTAGATACCCCTTAGCACGTAAAGGAATATTATTTGGGGGTGCAGCCATGGAGAAGAGTTTAGACACTAGGATAAGATAAGGAACACACCCATTATAAAGAAATCACTTTAGGATTCTCTTTTTAAGCTGTTCCTTAAAACAGTAGTGCTTAGGAAATCTATTGGAGGCAGAAGCAGTCAAGGGTAGCCTAGGGTTAGGGTTAGGCTTAGGGTTAGGGTTAGGGTACGGCTTGGGGTATGGGTTCGGGGAGGTGTTCGTGTACGGCGTAGGGTATGGGTTAGGGTTAGGGTTTGGGTTAGTGTTAGGGTTAGGGCTCGGTTTAGGGTACGGGTTAGGATTAGGGTACGTGTTAGGGTTAGGGTAGGGGTTAGGGTTAGGTTACGCGTTAGGGCTAGGGTAGTTAGTAAACCTATCCCACTCTCTAGCTCCCCCTTAGCACGTAAAGGAATATTATTTGGGGGTCCAGCCATGGAGAAGAGTTTAGACACTAGGATAAGATAAGGAACACACCCATTATAAAGAAATCACTTTAGGATTCTCTTTTTAAGCTGTTCCTTAAAACACTACTGCTTAGGAAATCAATTGGAGGCAGAAGCAGTCAAGGGTAGCCTAGGGTTAGGGTTAGGCTTAGGGTTAGGTTTAGGGTATGGCTTAGGGTACGGGTTCGGGGAGGGGTGCGGGTACGGCGTAGGGTATGGGTTAGGGTTAGGGTTAGGGTTAGTGTTAGGGTTAGGCCTCGGTTTAGGGTACAGGTTAGGATTAGGGTACGTGTTAGGGTTAGGGTAGTGGTTAGGGTTAGGGTACGCGTTAGGGTTAGGGTAGTTATTAAACCTATCCCACTCTCTAGATACCCCTTAGCACGTAAGGGAATATTATTTGGGGGTGCAGCCATGGAGAAGAGTTTAGACACTAGGATAAGATAAGGAACACACCCATTATAAAGAAATCACATTAGGATTCTCTTTTTAAGCTGTTCCTTAAAACAGTAGTGCTTAGGAAATCTATTGGAGGCAGAAGCAGTCAAGGGTAGCCTAGGATAAGGTTAGGCTTAGGGTGAGGCTTAGGGTACGGCTTAGGGTACGGGTTCGGGGAGGGTTTCGGGTACGGCGTAGGGTATGGGTTAGGGTTAGGGTTAGTGTTAGGGTTAGGGCTCGGTTTAGGGTACGGGTTAGGATTAGGGTACGTGTTAGGGTTAGGGTAGGGGTTAGGGTTAGGGTACGCGTTAGGGTTAGGGTAGTTATTAAACCTATCCCACTCTCTAGATACCCCTTAGCACGTAAAGGAATATTATTTGGGGGTCCAGCCATGGAGAAGAGTTTAGACACTAGGATAAGATAAGGAACACACCCATTATAAAGAAATCACTTTAGGATTCTCTTTTTAAGCTGTTCGTTAAAACACTAGTGCTTAGGAAATCTATTGGAGGCAGAAGCAGTCAAGGGTAGCCTAGGGTTAGGGTTAGGCTTAGGGTTAGGCTTAGGGTACGGCTTAGGGTACGGGTTCAGGGAGGGGTGCGGGTACGGCGTAGGGTATGGGTTAGGGTTAGGGTTAGGGTTAGTGTTAGGGTTAGGGCTCGGTTTAGGGTACGGGTTAGGATTAGGGTACGTGTTAGGGTTAGGGTAGGGGTTAGGGTTAGGGTACGCGTTAGGGTTAGGGTAGTTATTAAACCTATCCCACTCTCTAGATACCCCTTAGCACGTAAAGGAATATTATTTGAGGGTCCAGCCATGGAGAAGAGTTTAGACACTAGGATAAGATAAGGAACACACCCACTATAAAGAAATCACATTAGGATTCTCTTTTTAAGCTGTTCCTTAAAACACTAGTGCTTAGGAAATCTATTGGAGGCAGAAGCAGTCAAGGGTAACCTAGGGTTAGGGTTAGGCTTAGGGTTAGGCTTAGGGTACGGCTTAGGGTACGGGATCGGGGAGGGTTTCGGGTACGGCGTAGGGTATGGGTTAGGGTTAGGGTTAGGGTTATTGTTAGGGTTAGGGCTCGGTTTAGGGTACGGGTTAGGATTAGGGTACGTGTTAGGGTTAGGGTAGGGGTTAGGGTTAGGGTACGCGTTAGGGTTAGGGTAGTTAGTAAACCTATCCCACTCTCTAGATACCCCTTAGCACGTAAAGGAATATTATTTGGGGTTCCAGCCATGGAGAAGAATTTAGACACTAGGATAAGATAAGGAACACACCCATTATAAAGAAATCACATTAGGATTCTCTTTTTAAGCTGTTGCTTAAAACACTAGTGCTTAGGAAATCTATTGGAGGCAGAAGCAGTCAAGGGTAGCCTAGGGTTAGTGTTAGGCTTAGGGTTAGGCTTAGGGTACGGCTTAGGGTACGGGTTTGGGGAGGGGTTCAGGTACGGCATAGGGTATGGGTTAGGGTTAGGGTTAGTGTTAGTGTTAGGGTTAGGGCTCGGTTTAGGGTACGGGTTAGGATTAGGGTACGTGTTAGTGTTAGGGTAGGGGTTAGGGTTAGAGTACGCATTAGGTTTAGGGTAGTTATTAAACCTATCCCACTCTCTAGATACCCCTTAGCACGTAAGGCAATATTATTTGGGGGTGCAGCCATGGAGAAGAGTTTAGACACTAGGATAAGATAAGGAACACACCCATTATAAAGAAATCACATTAGGATTCTCTTTTTAAGCTGTTCCTTAAAACACTAGTGCTTAGGAAATCTATTGGAGGCAGAAGCAGTCAAGGGTAGCCTAGGGTTAGGGTTAGGCTTAGGGTTAGGCTTAGGGTACGGCTTAGGGTACGGGTTCGGGGAGGGGTGCGGGTACGGCGTAGGGTATGGGTTAGGGTTAGGGTTAGGGTTAGTGTTAGGGTTAGGGCTCGGTTTAGGGTACCTGTTAGGATTAGGGTACGTGTTACGGTTAGGGTAGGGGTTAGGGTTAGGGTACGCGTTAGGGTTAGGGTAGTTATTAAACCTATCCCACTCTCTAGATACCCCTTAGCACGTAAAGGAATATTATTTGAGGGTCCAGCAATGGAGAAGAGTTTAGACACTAGGATAAGATAAGGAACACACCCATTATAAAGAAATCACATTAGGATTCTCTTTTTAAGCTGTTCCTTAAAACACTAGTGCTTAGGAAATCTATTGGAGGCAGAAGCAGTCAAGGGTAGCCTAGGATAAGGTTAGGCTTAGGGTGAGGCTTAGGGTACGGCTTAGGGTACGGGTTCGGGGAGGGTTTCGGGTACGGCGTAGGGTATGGGTTAGGGTTAGGGTTACTGTTAGGGTTAGGGCTCGGTTTAGGGTACGGGTTAGGATTAGGGTACGTGTTAGGGTTAGGGTAGGGGTTAGGGTTAGGGGCGCGTTAGGGTTAGGGTAGTTATTAAACCTATCCCACTCTCTAGATACCCCTTAGCACGTAAAGGAATATTATTTGGGGGTCCAGCCATGGAGAAGAGTTTAGACACTAGGATAAGATAAGGAACACACCCATTATAAAGAAATCACTTTAGGATTCTCTTTTTAAGCTGTTCGTTAAAACACTAGTGCTTAGGAAATCTATTGGAGGCAGAAGCAGTCAAGGGTAGCCTAGGGTTAGGGTTAGGCTTAGGGTTAGGCTTAGGGTACGGCTTAGGGTACGGGTTCAGGGAGGGGTGCGGGTACGGCGTAGGGTATGGGTTAGGGTTAGGGTTAGGGTTAGTGTTAGGGTTAGGGCTCGGTTTAGGGTACGGGTTAGGATTAGGGTACGTGTTAGGGTTAGGGTAGGGGTTAGGGTTAGGGTACGCGTTAGGGTTAGGGTAGTTATTAAACCTATCCCAATCTCTAGATACCCCTTAGCACGTAAAGGAATATTATTTGAGGGTCCAGCCATGGAGAAAAGTTTAGACACTAGGATAAGATAAGGAACACACCCATTATAAAGAAATCACATTAGGATTCTCTTTTTAAGCTGTTCCTTAAAACACTACTGCTTAGGAAATCAATTGGAGGCAGAAGCAGTCAAGGGTAGCCTAGGGTTAGGGTTAGGCTTAGGGTTAGTTTTAGGGTATGGCTTAGGGTACGGGTTCGGGGAGGGTTTCGGGTACGGCGTAGGGTATGGGTTAGGGTTAGGGTTAGGGTTAGTGTTAGGGTTAGGCCTCGGTTTAGGGTACAGGTTAGGATTAGGGTACGTGTTAGGGTTAGGGTAGGGGTTAGGGTTAGGGTACGCGTTAGGTTTAGGGTAGTTATTAAACCTATCCCACTCTCTAGATACCCCTTAGCACGTAAGGGAATATTATTTGGGGGTGCAGCCATGGAGAAGAGTTTAGACACTAGGATAAGATAAGGAACACACCCATTATAAAGAAATCACATTAGGATTCTCTTTTTAAGCTGTTCCTTAAAACACTAGTGCTTAGGAAATCTATTGGAGGCAGAAGCAGTCAAGGGTAGCCTAGGGTTAGGCTTAGGCTTAGGGTTAGGTTTAGGGTATGGCTTAGGGTACGGGTTCGGGGAGGGTTTCGGGTACGGCGTAGGGTATGGGTTAGGGTTAGGGTTAGGGTTAGTGTTAGGGTTAGGCCTCGGTTTAGGGTACAGGTTAGGATTAGGGTACGTGTTAGGGTTAGGGTAGGGGTTAGGGTTAGGGTACGCGTTAGGGTTAGGGTAGTTATTAAACCTATCCCACTCTCTAGATACCCCTTAGCACGTAAGGGAATATTATTTGGGGGTGCAGCCATGGAGAAGAGTTTAGACACTAGGATAAGATAAGGAACACACCCATTATAAAGAAATCACATTAGGATTCTCTTTTTAAGCTGTTCCTTAAAACAGTAGTGCTTAGGAAATCTATTGGAGGCAGAAGCAGTCAAGGGTAGCCTAGGGTTAGGGTTAGGCTTAGGGTTAGGCTTAGGGTACGGCTTAGGTTACGGGTTCGGGGAGGGGTGCGGGTACGGCGTAGGGTATGGGTTAGGGTTAGGGTTAGGGTTAGTGTTAGGGTTAGGGCTCGGTTTAGGGTACGGTTAGGATTAGGGTACGTGTTAGGTTTAGGGTAGGGGTTAGGGTTAGGGTACGCGTTAGGGTTAGGGTAGTTAGTAAACCTATCCCACTCTCTAGATACCCCTTAGCACGTAAAGGAATATTATTTGGGGTTCCAGCCATGGAGAAGAATTTAGACACTAGGATAAGATAAGGAACACACCCATTATAAAGAAATCACATTAGGATTCTCTTTTTAAGCTGTTGCTTAAAACACTAGTGCTTAGGAAATCTATTGGAGGCAGAAGCAGTCAAGGGTAGCCTAGGGTTAGTGTTAGGTTTAGGGTTAGGCTTAGGGTACGGCTTTCGGTACGGGTTTGGGGAGGGGTTCAGGTACGGCGTAGGGTATGGGTTAGGGTTAGGGTTAGTGTTAGTGTTAGGGTTAGGGCTCGGTTTAGTGTACGGGTTAGGATTAGGGTACGTGTTAGTGTTAGGTTAGGGGTTAGGGTTAGAGTACGCATTAGGGTTAGGGTAGTTATTAAACCTATCCCACTCTCTAGATACCCCTTAGCACGTAAGGCAATATTATTTGGGGGTGCAGCCATGGAGAAGAGTTTAGACACTAGGATAAGATAAGGAACACACCCATTATAAAGAAATCACATTAGGATTCTCTTTTTAAGCTGTTCCTTAAAACACTAGTGCTTAGGAAATCTATTGGAGGCAGAAGCAGTCAAGGGTAGCCTAGGGTTAGGGTTAGGCTTAGGGTTATGTTTAGGGTACGGCTTGGGGAATGGGTTCGGGGAGGGGTTCGGGTACGGCATAGGGTATGGGTTAGGGTTAGGGTTAGGGTTAGTGTTAGGGTTAGGGCTCGGTTTAGGGTACGGGTTAGGATTAGGGTACGTGTTAGGGTTAGGGTAGGGGTTAGGGTTAGGGTATGCGTTAGGGTTAGGGTAGTTATTAAACCTATCCCACTCTCTAGATACCCCTTAGCACGTAAAGGAATATTATTTGGGGGTCCAGCCATGGAGAAGAGTTTAGACACTAGGATAAGATAAGGAACACACCCATTATAAAGAAATCACATTAGGATTCTCTTTTTAAGCTGTTCCTTAAAACACTAGTGCTTAGGAAATCTATTGGAGGCAGAAGCAGTCAAGGGTAGCCTAGGGTTAGGGTTAGGCTTAGGGTTAGGCTTAGGGTACGGCTTAGGGTACGGGTTCGGGGAGGGGTGCGGGTACGGCGTAGGGTATGGGTTAGGGTTAGGGTTAGTGTTAGGGTTAGGGCTCGGTTTAGTGTACAGGTTAGTATTAGGGTACGTGTTAGGGTTAGGGTAGGGGTTAGGGTTAGGGTACGCGTTAGGGTTAGGGTAGTTATTAAACCTATCCCACTCTCTAGATACCCCTTAGCACGTAAAGGAATATTATTTGAGGGTCCAGCCATGGAGAAGAGTTTAGACACTAGGATAAGATAAGGAACACACCCATTATAAAGAAATCACATTAGGATTCTCTTTTTAAGCTGTTCCTTAAAACACTAGTGCTTAGGAAATCTATTGGAGGCAGAAGCAGTCAAGGGTAGCCTAGGGTTAGGGTTAGGCTTAGGGTTAGGCTTAGGGTACGGCTTAGGGTACGGGTTCGGGGAGGGTTTCGGGTACGGTGTAGGGTATGGGTTAGGGTTAGGGTTAGGGTTAGTGTTAGGGTTAGGGCTCGGTTTAGGGTACGGGTTAGGATTAGGGTACGTGTTAGGGTTAGGGTAGGGGTTAGGGTTAGGGTACGCGTTAGGGTTAGGGTAGTTATTAAACCTATCCCACTCTCTAGATACCCCTTAGCACGTAAAGGAATATTATTTGGGGGTCCAGCCATGGAGAAGAGTTTAGACACTAGGATAAGATAAGGAACACACCCATTATAAAGAAATCACATTAGGATTCTCTTTTTAAGCTGTTCCTTAAAACACTAGTGCTTAGGAAATCTATTGGAGGCAGAAGCAGTCAAGGGTAGCCTAGGGTTAGGGTTAGGCTTAGGGTTAGGCTTAGGGTACGGCTTAGGGTACGGGTTCGGGGAGGGGTGCGGGTACGGCGTAGGGTATGGGTTAGGGTTAGGGTTAGGGTTAGTGTTAGGGTTAGGGCTCGGTTTAGGGTACGGTTAGGATTAGGGTACGTGTTAGGTTTAGGGTAGGGGTTAGGGTTAGGGTACGCGTTAGGGTTAGGGTAGTTAGTAAACCTATCCCACTCTCTAGATACCCCTTAGCACGTAAAGGAATATTATTTGGGGTTCCAGCCATGGAGAAGAATTTAGACACTAGGATAAGATAAGGAACACACCCATTATAAAGAAATCACATTAGGATTCTCTTTTTAAGCTGTTGCTTAAAACACTAGTGCTTAGGAAATCTATTGGGGGCAGAAGCAGTCAAGGGTAGCCTAGGGTTAGTGTTAGGCTTAGGGTTAGGCTTAGGGTACGGCTTAGAGTACGGGTTTGGGGAGGGGTTCAGGTACGGCGTAGGGTATGGGTTAGGGTTAGGGTTAGTGTTAGTGTTAGGGTTAGGGCTCGGTTTAGGGTACGGGTTAGGATTAGGGTACGTGTTAGTGTTAGGGTAGGGGTTAGGGTTAGAGTACGCATTAGGTTTAGGGTAGTTATTAAACCTATCCCACTCTCTAGATACCCCTTAGCACGTAAGGCAATATTATTTGGGGGTGCAGCCATGGAGAAGAGTTTAGACACTAGGATAAGATAAGGAACACACCCATTATAAAGAAATCACATTAGGATTCTCTTTTTAAGCTGTTCCTTAAAACACTAGTGCTTAGGAAATCTATTGGAGGCAGAAGCAGTCAAGGGTAGCCTAGGGTTAGGGTTAGGCTTAGGGTTAGGTTTAGGGTACGGCTTGGGGAATGGGTTCGGGGAGGGGTTCGGGTACGGCGTAGGGTATGGGTTAGGGTTATGGTTAGGGTTAGTGTTAGGGTTAGGGCTCGGTTTAGGGTACGGGTTAGGATTAGGGTACGTGTTAGGGTTAGGGTAGGGGTTAGGGTTAGGGTATGCGTTAGGGTTAGGGTAGTTATTAAACCTATCCCACTCTCTAGATACCCCTTAGCACGTAAAGGAATATTATTTGGGGGTCCAGCCATGGAGAAGAGTTTAGACACTAGGATAAGATAAGGAACACACCCATTATAAAGAAATCACATTAGGATTCTCTTTTTAAGCTGTTCCTTAAAACACTAGTGCTTAGGAAATCTATTGGAGGCAGAAGCAGTCAAGGGTAGCCTAGGGTTAGTGTTAGGTTTAGGGTTAGGCTTAGGTTACGGCTTTCGGTACGGGTTTGGGGAGGGGTTCAGGTACGGCGTAGGGTATGGGTTAGGGTTAGGGTTAGTGTTAGTGTTAGGGTTAGGGCTCGGTTTAGGGTACGGGTTAGGATTAGGGTACGTGTTAGTGTTAGGTTAGGGGTTAGGGTTAGAGTACGCATTAGGGTTAGGGTAGTTATTAAACCTATCCCACTCTCTAGATACCCCTTAGCACGTAAGGCAATATTATTTGGGGGTGCAGCCATGGAGAAGAGTTTAGACACTAGGATAAGATAAGGAACACACCCATTATAAAGAAATCACATTAGGATTCTCTTTTTAAGCTGTTCCTTAAAACACTAGTGCTTAGGAAATCTATTGGAGGCAGAAGCAGTCAAGGGTAGCCTAGTGTTAGGGTTAGGCTTAGGGTTAGGTTTAGGGTACGGCTTGGGGTATGGGTTCGGGGAGGTGTTCGTGTACGGCGTAGGGTATGGGTTAGGGTTAGGGTTTGGGTTAGTGTTAGGGTTAGGGCTCGGTTTAGGGTACGGGTTAGGATTAGGGTACGTGTTAGGGTTAGGGTAGGGGTTAGGGTTAGGTTACGCGTTAGGGCTAGGGTAGTTAGTAAACCTATCCCACTCTCTAGCTCCCCCTTAGCACGTAAAGGAATATTATTTGGGGGTCCAGCCATGGAGAAGAGTTTAGACACTAGGATAAGATAAGGAACACACCCATTATAAAGAAATCACTTTAGGATTCTCTTTTTAAGCTGTTCCTTAAAACACTACTGCTTAGGAAATCAATTGGAGGCAGAAGCAGTCAAGGGTAGCCTAGGGTTAGGGTTAGGCTTACGGTTAGGTTTAGGGTATGGCTTAGGGTACGAGTTCGGGGAGGGGTTCGGGTACGGCGTAGGGTATGGGTTAGGGTTAGGGTTAGGGTTAGTGTTAGGGTTAGGGCTCGGTTTAGGGTACAGGTTAGGATTAGGGTACGTGTTAGGGTTAGGGTAGGGGTTAGGGTTAGGGTACGCGTTAGGGTTAGGGTAGTTATTAAACCTATCCCACTCTCTAGATACCCCTTAGCACGTAAGGGAATATTATTTGGGGGTGCAGCCATGGAGAAGAGTTTAGACACTAGGATAAGATAAGGAACACACCCATTATAAAGAAATCACTTTAGGATTCTCTTTTTAAGCTGTTCCTTAAAACACTAGTGCTTAGGAAATCTATTGGAGGCAGAAGCAGTCAAGGGTAGCCTAGGATAAGGTTAGGCTTAGGGTGAGGCTTAGGGTACGGCTTAGGGTACGGGTTCGGGGAGGGGTGCGGGTACGGCGTAGGGTATGGGTTAGGGTTAGGGTTAGGGTTAGTGTTAGGGTTAGGGCTCGGTTTAGGGTACAGGTTAGTATTAGGGTACGTGTTAGGGTTAGGGTAGGGGTTAGGGTTAGGGTACGCGTTAGGGTTAGGGTAGTTATTAAACCTATCCCACTCTCTAGATACCCCTTAGCACGTAAAGGAATATTATTTGAGGGTCCAGCCATGGAGAAGAGTTTAGACACTAGGATAAGATAAGGAACACACCCATTATAAAGAAATCACATTAGGATTCTCTTTTTAAGCTGTTCCTTAAAACACTAGTGCTTAGGAAATCTATTGGAGGCAGAAGCAGTCAAGGGTAACCTAGGGTTAGGGTTAGGCTTAGGGTTAGGCTTAGGGTACGGCTTAGGGTACGGGATCGGGGAGGGTTTCGGGTACGGCGTAGGGTATGGGTTAGGGTTAGGGTTAGGGTTATTGTTAGGGTTAGGGCTCGGTTTAGGGTACGGGTTAGGATTAGTGTACGTGTTAGGGTTAGGGTAGGGGTTAGGGTTAGGGTACGCGTTAGGGTTAGGGTAGTTAGTAAACCTATCCCACTCTCTAGATACCCCTTAGCACGTAAAGGAATATTATTTGAGGGTCCAGCCATGGAGAAGAGTTTAGACACTAGGATAAGATAAGGAACACACCCATTATAAAGAAATCACATTAGGATTCTCTTTTTAAGCTGTTCCTTAAAACACTAGTGCTTAGGAAATCTATTGGAGGCAGAAGCAGTCAAGGGTAGCGTAGGGTTAGGGTTAGGCTTAGGGTTAGGCTTAGAGTACGGCTTAGGGTACGGGTTCGGGGAGGGTTTCGGGTACGGCGTAGGGTATGGGTTAGGGTTAGGGTTAGGGTTAGTGTTAGGGTTAGGGCTCGGTTTAGGGTACGGTTAGGATTAGGGTACGTGTTAGGTTTAGGGTTGGGGTTAGGGTTAGGGTACGCGTTAGGGTTAGGGTAGTTAGTAAACCTATCCCACTCTCTAGATACCCCTTAGCACGTAAAGGAATATTATTTGGGGTTCCAGCAATGGAGAAGAATTTAGACACTAGGATAAGATAAGGAACACACCCATTATAAAGAAATCACATTAGGATTCTCTTTTTAAGCTGTTGCTTAAAACACTAGTGCTTAGGAAATCTATTGGAGGCAGAAGCAGTCAAGGGTAGCCTAGGGTTAGTGTTAGGCTTAGGGTTAGGCTTAGGGTACGGCTTAGGGTACGAGTTTGGGGAGGGGTTCAGGTACGGCGTAGGGTATGGGTTAGGGTTAGGGTTAGTGTTAGTGTTAGGGTTAGGGCTCGGTTTAGGGTACGGGTTAGGATTAGGGTACGTGTTAGTGTTAGGGTAGGGGTTAGGGTTAGAGTACGCATTAGGGTTAGGGTAGTTATTAAACCTATCCCACTCTCTAGATACCCCTTAGCACGTAAGGCAATATTATTTGGGGGTGCAGCCATGGAGAAGAGTTTAGACACTAGGATAAGATAAGGAACACACCCATTATAAAGAAATCACATTAGGATTCTCTTTTTAAGCTGTTCCTTAAAACACTAGTGCTTAGGAAATCTATTGGAGGCAGAAGCAGTCAAGGGTAGCCTAGTGTTAGGGTTAGGCTTAGGGTTAGGTTTAGGGTACGGCTTGGGGTATGGGTTCGGGGAGGTGTTCGTGTACGGCGTAGGGTATGGGTTAGGGTTAGGGTTTGGGTTAGTGTTAGGGTTAGGGCTCGGTTTAGGGTACGGGTTAGGATTAGGGTACGTGTTAGGGTTAGGGTAGGGGTTAGGGTTAGGTTACGCGTTAGGGCTAGGGTAGTTAGTAAACCTATCCCACTCTCTAGCTCCCCCTTAGCACGTAAAGGAATATTATTTGGGGGTCCAGCCATGGAGAAGAGTTTAGACACTAGGATAAGATAAGGAACACACCCATTATAAAGAAATCACTTTAGGATTCTCTTTTTAAGCTGTTCCTTAAAACACTACTGCTTAGGAAATCAATTGGAGGCAGAAGCAGTCAAGGGTAGCCTAGGGTTAGGGTTAGGCTTAGGGTTAGGTTTAGGGTATGGCTTAGGGTACGAGTTCGGGGAGGGGTGCGGGTACGGCGTAGGGTATGGGTTAGGGTTAGGGTTAGGGTTAGTGTTAGCGTTAGGGCTCGGTTTAGGGTACAGGTTAGGATTAGGGTACGTGTTAGGGTTAGGGTAGGGGTTAGGGTTAGGGTACGCGTTAGGGTTAGGGTAGTTATTAAACCTATCCCACTCTCTAGATACCCCTTAGCACGTAAGGGAATATTATTTGGGGGTGCAGCCATGGAGAAGAGTTTAGACACTAGGATAAGATAAGGAACACACCCATTATAAAGAAATCACATTAGGATTCTCTTTTTAAGCTGTTCCTTAAAACAGTAGTGCTTAGGAAATCTATTGGAGGCAGAAGCAGTCAAGGGTAGCCTAGGGTTAGGGTTAGGCTTAGGGTTAGGCTTAGGGTTCGGCTTAGGGTACGGGTTCGGGGAGGGGTGCGGGTACGGCGTAGGGTATGGGTTAGGGTTAGGGTTAGGGTTAGTGTTAGGGTTAGGGCTCGGTTTAGGGTACGGGTTAGGATTAGGGTACGTGTTAGGGTTAGGGTAGGGGTTAGGGTTAGGGTACGCGTTAGGGTTAGGGTAGTTATTAAACCTATCCCACTCTCTAGATACCCCTTAGCACGTAAAGGAATATTATTTGGGGGTCCAGCCATGGAGAAGAGTTTAGACACTAGGATAAGATAAGGAACACACCCATTATAAAGAAATCACTTTAGGATTCTCTTTTTAAGCTGTTCGTTAAAACACTAGTGCTTAGGAAATCTATTGGAGGCAGAAGCAGTCAAGGGTAGCCTAGGGTTAGTGTTAGGCTTAGGGTTAGTCTTAGGGTACGGCTTAGGGTACGGGTTCAGGGAGGGGTGCGGGTACGGCGTAGGGTATGGGTTAGGGTTAGGGTTAGGGTTAGTGTTAGGGTTAGGGCTCGGTTTAGGGTACGGGTTAGGATTAGGGTACGTGTTAGGGTTAGGGTAGGGGTTAGGGTTAGGGTACGCGTTAGGGTTAGGGTAGTTATTAAACCTATCCCAATCTCTAGATACCCCTTAGCACGTAAAGGAATATTATTTGAGGGTCCAGCCATGGAGAAAAGTTTAGACACTAGGATAAGATAAGGAACACACCCATTATAAAGAAATCACATTAGGATTCTCTTTTTAAGCTGTTCCTTAAAACACTAGTGCTTAGGAAATCTATTGGAGGCAGAAGCAGTCAAGGGTAGCCTAGGGTTAGGGTTAGGCTTAGGGTTAGGCTTAGGGTACGGCTTAGGGTACGAGTTCAGGGAGGGTTTCGGGTACGGCGTAGGGTATGGGTTAGGGTTAGGGTTAGGGTTAGTGTTAGGGTTAGGGCTCGGTTTAGGGTACCTGTTAGGATTAGGGTACGTGTTAGGGTTAGGGTAGGGGTTAGGGTTAGGGTACGCGTTAGGGTTAGGGTAGTTATTAAACCTATCCCACTCTCTAGATACCCCTTAGCACGTAAAGGAATATTATTTGGGGGTGCAGCCATGGAGAAGAGTTTAGACACTAGGATAAGATAAGGAACACACCCATTATAAAGAAATCACTTTAGGATTCTCTTTTTAAGCTGTTCCTTAAAACAGTAGTGCTTAGGAAATCTATTGGAGGCAGAAGCAGTCAAGGGTAGCCTAGGGTTAGGGTTAGGCTTAGGGTTAGGGTTAGGGTACGGCTTGGGGTATGGGTTCGGGGAGGTGTTCGTGTACGGCGTAGGGTATGGGTTAGGGTTAGGGTTTGGGTTAGTGTTAGGGTTAGGGCTCGGTTTAGGGTACGGGTTAGGATTAGGGTACGTGTTAGGGTTAGGGTAGGGGTTAGGGTTAGGTTACGCGTTAGGGCTAGGGTAGTTAGTAAACCTATCCCACTCTCTAGCTCCCCCTTAGCACGTAAAGGAATATTATTTGGGGGTCCAGCCATGGAGAAGAGTTTAGACACTAGGATAAGATAAGGAACACACCCATTATAAAGAAATCACATTAGGATTCTCTTTTTAAGCTGTTCCTTAAAACACTACTGCTTAGGAAATCAATTGGAGGCAGAAGCAGTCAAGGGTAGCCTAGGGTTAGGGTTAGGCTTAGGGTTAGGTTTAGGGTATGGCTTAGGGTACGGGTTCGGGGAGGGGTGCGGGTACGGCGTAGGGTATGGGTTAGGGTTAGGGTTAGGGTTAGTGTTAGGGTTAGGCCTCGGTTTAGGGTACAGGTTAGGATTAGGGTACGTGTTAGGGTTAGGGTAGTGGTTAGGGTTAGGGTACGCGTTAGGGTTAGGGTAGTTATTAAACCTATCCCACTCTCTAGATACCCCTTAGCACGTAAGGGAATATTATTTGGGGGTGCAGCCATGGAGAAGAGTTTAGACACTAGGATAAGATAAGGAACACACCCATTATAAAGAAATCACATTAGGATTCTCTTTTTAAGCTGTTCCTTAAAACAGTAGTGCTTAGGAAATCTATTGGAGGCAGAAGCAGTCAAGGGTAGCCTAGGATAAGGTTAGGCTTAGGGTGAGGCTTAGGGTACGGCTTAGGGTACGGGTTCGGGGAGGGTTTCGGGTACGGCGTAGGGTATGGGTTAGGGTTAGGGTTAGTGTTAGGGTTAGGGCTCGGTTTAGGGTACGGGTTAGGATTAGGGTACGTGTTAGGGTTAGGGTAGGGGTTAGGGTTAGGGTACGCGTTAGGGTTAGGGTAGTTATTAAACCTATCCCACTCTCTAGATACCCCTTAGCACGTAAAGGAATATTATTTGGGGGTCCAGCCATGGAGAAGAGTTTAGACACTAGGATAAGATAAGGAACACACCCATTATAAAGAAATCACTTTAGGATTCTCTTTTTAAGCTGTTCGTTAAAACACTAGTGCTTAGGAAATCTATTGGAGGCAGAAGCAGTCAAGGGTAGCCTAGGATAAGGTTAGGCTTAGGGTGAGGCTTAGGGTACGGCTTAGGGTACGGGTTCGGGGAGGGGTGCGGGTACGGCGTAGGGTATGGGTTAGGGTTAGGGTTAGGGTTAGTGTTAGGGTTAGGGCTCGGTTTAGGGTACAGGTTAGTATTAGGGTACGTGTTAGGGTTAGGGTAGGGGTTAGGGTTAGGGTACGCGTTAGGGTTAGGGTAGTTATTAAACCTATCCCACTCTCTAGATACCCCTTAGCACGTAAAGGAATATTATTTGAGGGTCCAGCCATGGAGAAGAGTTTAGACACTAGGATAAGATAAGGAACACACCCATTATAAAGAAATCACATTAGGATTCTCTTTTTAAGCTGTTCCTTAAAACACTAGTGCTTAGGAAATCTATTGGAGGCAGAAGCAGTCAAGGGTAACCTAGGGTTAGGGTTCGGCTTAGGGTTAGGCTTAGGGTACGGCTTAGGGTACGGGATCGGGGAGGGTTTCGGGTACGGCGTAGGGTATGGGTTAGGGTTAGGGTTAGGGTTATTGTTAGGGTTAGGGCTCGGTTTAGGGTACGGGTTAGGATTAGGGTACGTGTTAGGGTTAGGGTAGGGGTTAGGGTTAGGGTACGCGTTAGGGTTAGGGTAGTTAGTAAACCTATCCCACTCTCTAGATACCCCTTAGCACGTAAAGGAATATTATTTGAGGGTCCAGCCATGGAGAAGAGTTTAGACACTAGGATAAGATAAGGAACACACCCATTATAAAGAAATCACATTAGGATTCTCTTTTTAAGCTGTTCCTTAAAACACTAGTGCTTAGGAAATCTATTGGAGGCAGAAGCAGTCAAGGGTAGCGTAGGGTTAGGGTTAGGCTTAGGGTTAGGCTTAGAGTACGGCTTAGGGTACGGGTTCGGGGAGGGTTTCGGGTACGGCGTAGGGTATGGGTTAGGGTTAGGGTTAGGGTTAGTGTTAGGGTTAGGGCTCGGTTTAGGGTACGGTTAGGATTAGGGTACGTGTTAGGTTTAGGGTTGGGGTTAGGGTTAGGGTACGCGTTAGGGTTAGGGTAGTTAGTAAACCTATCCCACTCTCTAGATACCCCTTAGCACGTAAAGGAATATTATTTGGGGTTCCAGCAATGGAGAAGAATTTAGACACTAGGATAAGATAAGGAACACACCCATTATAAAGAAATCACATTAGGATTCTCTTTTTAAGCTGTTGCTTAAAACACTAGTGCTTAGGAAATCTATTGGAGGCAGAAGCAGTCAAGGGTAGCCTAGGGTTAGTGTTAGGCTTAGGGTTAGGCTTAGGGTACGGCTTAGGGTACGAGTTTGGGGAGGGGTTCAGGTACGGCGTAGGGTATGGGTTAGGGTTAGGGTTAGTGTTAGTGTTAGGGTTAGGGCTCGGTTTAGGGTACGGGTTAGGATTAGGGTACGTGTTAGTGTTAGGGTAGGGGTTAGGGTTAGAGTACGCATTAGGGTTAGGGTAGTTATTAAACCTATCCCACTCTCTAGATACCCCTTAGCACGTAAGGCAATATTATTTGGGGGTGCAGCCATGGAGAAGAGTTTAGACACTAGGATAAGATAAGGAACACACCCATTATAAAGAAATCACATTAGGATTCTCTTTTTAAGCTGTTCCTTAAAACACTAGTGCTTAGGAAATCTATTGGAGGCAGAAGCAGTCAAGGGTAGCCTAGTGTTAGGGTTAGGCTTAGGGTTAGGTTTAGGGTACGGCTTGGGGTATGGGTTCGGGGAGGTGTTCGTGTACGGCGTAGGGTATGGGTTAGGGTTAGGGTTTGGGTTAGTGTTAGGGTTAGGGCTCGGTTTAGGGTACGGGTTAGGATTAGGGTACGTGTTAGGGTTAGGGTAGGGGTTAGGGTTAGGTTACGCGTTAGGGCTAGGGTAGTTAGTAAACCTATCCCACTCTCTAGCTCCCCCTTAGCACGTAAAGGAATATTATTTGGGGGTCCAGCCATGGAGAAGAGTTTAGACACTAGGATAAGATAAGGAACACACCCATTATAAAGAAATCACTTTAGGATTCTCTTTTTAAGCTGTTCCTTAAAACACTACTGCTTAGGAAATCAATTGGAGGCAGAAGCAGTCAAGGGTAGCCTAGGGTTAGGGTTAGGCTTAGGGTTAGGTTTAGGGTATGGCTTAGGGTACGAGTTCGGGGAGGGGTGCGGGTACGGTGTAGGGTATGGGTTAGGGTTAGGGTTAGGGTTAGTGTTAGCGTTAGGGCTCGGTTTAGGGTACAGGTTAGGATTAGGGTACGTGTTAGGGTTAGGGTAGGGGTTAGGGTTAGGGTACGCATTAGGGTTAGGGTAGTTATTAAACCTATCCCACTCTCTAGATACCCCTTAGCACGTAAGGGAATATTATTTGGGGGTGCAGCCATGGAGAAGAGTTTAGACACTAGGATAAGATAAGGAACACACCCATTATAAAGAAATCACATTAGGATTCTCTTTTTAAGCTGTTCCTTAAAACAGTAGTGCTTAGGAAATCTATTGGAGGCAGAAGCAGTCAAGGGTAGCCTAGGGTTAGGGTTAGGCTTAGGGTTAGGCTTAGGGTTCGGCTTAGGGTACGGGTTCGGGGAGGGGTGCGGGTACGGCGTAGGGTATGGGTTAGGGTTAGGGTTAGGGTTAGTGTTAGGGTTAGGGCTCGGTTTAGGGTACGGGTTAGGATTAGGGTACGTGTTAGGGTTAGGGTAGGGGTTAGGGTTAGGGTACGCGTTAGGGTTAGGGTAGTTATTAAACCTATCCCACTCTCTAGATACCCCTTAGCAGGTAAAGGAATATTATTTGGGGGTCCAGCCATGGAGAAGAGTTTAGACACTAGGATAAGATAAGGAACACACCCATTATAAAGAAATCACTTTAGGATTCTCTTTTTAAGCTGTTCGTTAAAACACTAGTGCTTAGGAAATCTATTGGAGGCAGAAGCAGTCAAGGGTAGCCTAGGGTTAGTGTTAGGCTTAGGGTTAGTCTTAGGGTACGGCTTAGGGTACGGGTTCAGGGAGGGGTGCGGGTACGGCGTAGGGTATGGGTTAGGGTTAGGGTTAGGGTTAGTGTTAGGGTTAGGGCTCGGTTTAGGGTACGGGTTAGGATTAGGGTACGTGTTAGGGTTAGGGTAGGGGTTAGGGTTAGGGTACGCGTTAGGGTTAGGGTAGTTATTAAACCTATCCCAATCTCTAGATACCCCTTAGCACGTAAAGGAATATTATTTGAGGGTCCAGCCATGGAGAAAAGTTTAGACACTAGGATAAGATAAGGAACACACCCATTATAAAGAAATCACATTAGGATTCTCTTTTTAAGCTGTTCCTTAAAACACTAGTGCTTAGGAAATCTATTGGAGGCAGAAGCAGTCAAGGGTAGCCTAGGGTTAGGGTTAGGCTTAGGGTTAGGCTTAGGGTACGGCTTAGGGTACGAGTTCAGGGAGGGTTTCGGGTACGGCGTAGGGTATGGGTTAGGGTTAGGGTTAGGGTTAGTGTTAGGGTTAGGGCTCGGTTTAGGGTACGGGTTAGGATTAGGGTACGTGTTAGGGTTAGGGTAGGGGTTAGGGTTAGGGTACGCGTTAGGGTTAGGGTAGTTATTAAACCTATCCCACTCTCTAGATACCCCTTAGCACGTAAAGGAATATTATTTGGGGGTGCAGCCATGGAGAAGAGTTTAGACACTAGGATAAGATAAGGAACACACCCATTATAAAGAAATCACTTTAGGATTCTCTTTTTAAGCTGTTCCTTAAAACAGTAGTGCTTAGGAAATCTATTGGAGGCAGAAGCAGTCAAGGGTAGCCTAGGGTTAGGGTTAGGCTTAGGGTTAGGGTTAGGGTACGGCTTGGGGTATGGGTTCGGGGAGGTGTTCGTGTACGGCGTAGGGTATGGGTTAGGGTTAGGGTTTGGGTTAGTGTTAGGGTTAGGGCTCGGTTTAGGGTACGGGTTAGGATTAGGGTACGTGTTAGGGTTAGGGTAGGGGTTAGGGTTAGGTTACGCGTTAGGGCTAGGGTAGTTAGTAAACCTATCCCACTCTCTAGCTCCCCCTTAGCACGTAAAGGAATATTATTTGGGGGTCCAGCCATGGAGAAGAGTTTAGACACTAGGATAAGATAAGGAACACACCCATTATAAAGAAATCACATTAGGATTCTCTTTTTAAGCTGTTCCTTAAAACACTACTGCTTAGGAAATCAATTGGAGGCAGAAGCAGTCAAGGGTAGCCTAGGGTTAGGGTTAGGCTTAGGGTTAGGTTTAGGGTATGGCTTAGGGTACGGGTTCGGGGAGGGGTGCGGGTACGGCGTAGGGTATGGGTTAGGGTTAGGGTTAGGGTTAGTGTTAGGGTTAGGCCTCGGTTTAGGGTACAGGTTAGGATTAGGGTACGTGTTAGGGTTAGGGTAGGGGTTAGGGTTAGGGTACGCGTTAGGGTTAGGGTAGTTATTAAACCTATCCCACTCTCTAGATACCCCTTAGCACGTAAGGGAATATTATTTGGGGGTGCAGCCATGGAGAAGAGTTTAGACACTGGGATAAGATAAGGAACACACCCATTATAAAGAAATCACATTAGGATTCTCTTTTTAAGCTGTTCCTTAAAACAGTAGTGCTTAGGAAATCTATTGGAGGCAGAAGCAGTCAAGGGTAGCCTAGGATAAGGTTAGGCTTAGGGTGAGGCTTAGGGTACGGCTTAGGGTACGGGTTCGGGGAGGGTTTCGGGTACGGCGTAGGGTATGGGTTAGGGTTAGGGTTAGTGTTAGGGTTAGGGCTCGGTTTAGGGTACGGGTTAGGATTAGGGTACGTGTTAGGGTTAGGGTAGGGGTTAGGGTTAGGGTACGCGTTAGGGTTAGGGTAGTTATTAAACCTATCCCACTCTCTAGATACCCCTTAGCACGTAAAGGAATATTATTTGGGGGTCCAGCCATGGAGAAGAGTTTAGACACTAGGATAAGATAAGGAACACACCCATTATAAAGAAATCACTTTAGGATTCTCTTTTTAAGCTGTTCGTTAAAACACTAGTGCTTAGGAAATCTATTGGAGGCAGAAGCAGTCAAGGGTAGCCTAGGGTTAGGGTTAGGCTTAGGGTTAGGCTTAGGGTACGGCTTAGGGTACGGGTTCAGGGAGGGGTGCGGGTACGGCGTAGGGTATGGGTTAGGGTTAGGGTTAGGGTTAGTGTTAGGGTTAGGGCTCGGTTTAGGGTACGGGTTAGGATTAGGGTACGTCTTAGGGTTAGGGTAGGGGTTAGGGTTAGGGTACGCGTTAGGGTTAGGGTAGTTATTAAACCTATCCCACTCTCTAGATACCCCTTAGCACGTAAAGGAATATTATTTGAGGGTCCAGCCATGGAGAAGAGTTTAGACACTAGGATAAGATAAGGAACACACCCATTATAAAGAAATCACATTAGGATTCTCTTTTTAAGCTGTTCCTTAAAACACTAGTGCTTAGGAAATCTATTGGAGGCAGAAGCAGTCAAGGGTAACCTAGGGTTAGGGTTAGGCTTAGGGTTAGGCTTAGGGTACGGCTTAGGGTACGGGATCGGGGAGGGTTTCGGGTACGGCGTAGGGTATGGGTTAGGGTTAGGGTTAGGGTTATTGTTAGGGTTAGGGCTCGGTTTAGGGTACGGGTTAGGATTAGGGTACGTGTTAGGGTTAGGGTAGGGGTTAGGGTTAGGGTACGCGTTAGGGTTAGGGTAGTTAGTAAACCTATCCCACTCTCTAGATACCCCTAGCACGTAAAGGAATATTATTTGGGGTTCCAGCCATGGAGAAGAATTTAGACACTAGGATAAGATAAGGAACACACCCATTATAAAGAAATCACATTAGGATTCTCTTTTTAAGCTGTTGCTTAAAACACTAGTGCTTAGGAAATCTATTGGAGGCAGAAGCAGTCAAGGGTAGCCTAGGGTTAGTGTTAGGCTTAGGGTTAGGCTTAGGGTACGGCTTAGGGTACGGGTTTGGGGAGGGGTTCAGGTACGGCATAGGGTTTGGGTTAGGGTTAGGGTTAGTGTTAGTGTTAGGGTTAGGGCTCGGTTTAGGGTACGGGTTAGGATTAGGGTACGTGTTAGTGTTAGGGTAGGGGTTAGGGTTAGAGTACGCATTAGGTTTAGGGTAGTTATTAAACCTATCCCACTCTCTAGATACCCCTTAGCACGTAAGGCAATATTATTTGGGGGTGCAGCCATGGAGAAGAGTTTAGACACTAGGATAAGATAAGGAACACACCCATTATAAAGAAATCACATTAGGATTCTCTTTTTAAGCTGTTCCTTAAAACACTAGTGCTTAGGAAATCTATTGGAGGCAGAAGCAGTCAAGGGTAGCCTAGGGTTAGGGTTAGGCTTAGGGTTAGGCTTAGGGTACGGCTTAGGGTACGGGTTCGGGGAGGGGTGCGGGTACGGCGTAGGGTATGGGTTAGGGTTAGGGTTAGGGTTAGTGTTAGGGTTAGGGCTCGGTTTAGGGTACCTGTTAGGATTAGGGTACGTGTTAGGGTTAGGGTAGGGGTTAGGGTTAGGGTACGCGTTAGGGTTAGGGTAGTTATTAAACCTATCCCACTCTCTAGATACCCCTTAGCACGTAAAGGAATATTATTTGAGGGTCCAGCAATGGAGAAGAGTTTAGACACTAGGATAAGATAAGGAACACACCCATTATAAAGAAATCACATTAGGATTCTCTTTTTAAGCTGTTCCTTAAAACACTAGTGCTTAGGAAATCTATTGGAGGCAGAAGCAGTCAAGGGTAGCCTAGGATAAGGTTAGGCTTAGGGTGAGGCTTAGGGTACGGCTTAGGGTACGGGTTCGGGGAGGGTTTCGGGTACGGCGTAGGGTATGGGTTAGGGTTAGGGTTACTGTTAGGGTTAGGGCTCGGTTTAGGGTACGGGTTAGGATTAGGGTACGTGTTAGGGTTAGGGTAGGGGTTAGGGTTAGGGGCGCGTTAGGGTTAGGGTAGTTATTAAACCTATCCCACTCTCTAGATACCCCTTAGCACGTAAAGGAATATTATTTGGGGGTCCAGCCATGGAGAAGAGTTTAGACACTAGGATAAGATAAGGAACACACCCATTATAAAGAAATCACTTTAGGATTCTCTTTTTAAGCTGTTCGTTAAAACACTAGTGCTTAGGAAATCTATTGGAGGCAGAAGCAGTCAAGGGTAGCCTAGGGTTAGGGTTAGGCTTAGGGTTAGGCTTAGGGTACGGCTTAGGGTACGGGTTCAGGGAGGGGTGCGGGTACGGCGTAGGGTATGGGTTAGGGTTAGGGTTAGGGTTAGTGTTAGGGTTAGGGCTCGGTTTAGGGTACGGGTTAGGATTAGGGTACGTGTTAGGGTTAGGGTAGGGGTTAGGGTTAGGGTACGCGTTAGGGTTAGGGTAGTTATTAAACCTATCCCAATCTCTAGATACCCCTTAGCACGTAAAGGAATATTATTTGAGGGTCCAGCCATGGAGAAGAGTTTAGACACTAGGATAAGATAAGGAACACACCCATTATAAAGAAATCACATTAGGATTCTCTTTTTAAGCTGTTCCTTAAAACACTACTGCTTAGGAAATCAATTGGAGGCAGAAGCAGTCAAGGGTAGCCTAGGGTTAGGGTTAGGCTTAGGGTTAGGGTTAGGGTACGGCTTGGGGTATGGGTTCGGGGAGGTGTTCGTGTACGGCGTAGGGTATGGGTTAGGGTTAGGGTTTGGGTTAGTGTTAGGGTTAGGGCTCGGTTTAGGGTACGGGTTAGGATTAGGGTACGTGTTAGGGTTAGGGTAGGGGTTAGGGTTAGGTTACGCGTTAGGGCTAGGGTAGTTAGTAAACCTATCCCACTCTCTAGCTCCCCCTTAGCACGTAAAGGAATATTATTTGGGGGTCCAGCCATGGAGAAGAGTTTAGACACTAGGATAAGATAAGGAACACACCCATTATAAAGAAATCACATTAGGATTCTCTTTTTAAGCTGTTCCTTAAAACACTACTGCTTAGGAAATCAATTGGAGGCAGAAGCAGTCAAGGGTAGCCTAGGGTTAGGGTTAGGCTTAGGGTTAGGTTTAGGGTATGGCTTAGGGTACGGGTTCGGGGAGGGGTGCGGGTACGGCGTAGGGTATGGGTTAGGGTTAGGGTTAGGGTTAGTGTTAGGGTTAGGCCTCGGTTTAGGGTACAGGTTAGGATTAGGGTACGTGTTAGGGTTAGGGTAGGGGTTAGGGTTAGGGTACGCGTTAGGGTTAGGGTAGTTATTAAACCTATCCCACTCTCTAGATACCCCTTAGCACGTAAGGGAATATTATTTGGGGGTGCAGCCATGGAGAAGAGTTTAGACACTGGGATAAGATAAGGAACACACCCATTATAAAGAAATCACATTAGGATTCTCTTTTTAAGCTGTTCCTTAAAACAGTAGTGCTTAGGAAATCTATTGGAGGCAGAAGCAGTCAAGGGTAGCCTAGGATAAGGTTAGGCTTAGGGTGAGGCTTAGGGTACGGCTTAGGGTACGGGTTCGGGGAGGGTTTCGGGTACGGCGTAGGGTATGGGTTAGGGTTAGGGTTAGTGTTAGGGTTAGGGCTCGGTTTAGGGTACGGGTTAGGATTAGGGTACGTGTTAGGGTTAGGGTAGGGGTTAGGGTTAGGGTACGCGTTAGGGTTAGGGTAGTTATTAAACCTATCCCACTCTCTAGATACCCCTTAGCACGTAAAGGAATATTATTTGGGGGTCCAGCCATGGAGAAGAGTTTAGACACTAGGATAAGATAAGGAACACACCCATTATAAAGAAATCACTTTAGGATTCTCTTTTTAAGCTGTTCGTTAAAACACTAGTGCTTAGGAAATCTATTGGAGGCAGAAGCAGTCAAGGGTAGCCTAGGGTTAGGGTTAGGCTTAGGGTTAGGCTTAGGGTACGGCTTAGGGTACGGGTTCAGGGAGGGGTGCGGGTACGGCGTAGGGTATGGGTTAGGGTTAGGGTTAGGGTTAGTGTTAGGGTTAGGGCTCGGTTTAGGGTACGGGTTAGGATTAGGGTACGTCTTAGGGTTAGGGTAGGGGTTAGGGTTAGGGTACGCGTTAGGGTTAGGGTAGTTATTAAACCTATCCCACTCTCTAGATACCCCTTAGCACGTAAAGGAATATTATTTGAGGGTCCAGCCATGGAGAAGAGTTTAGACACTAGGATAAGATAAGGAACACACCCATTATAAAGAAATCACATTAGGATTCTCTTTTTAAGCTGTTCCTTAAAACACTAGTGCTTAGGAAATCTATTGGAGGCAGAAGCAGTCAAGGGTAACCTAGGGTTAGGGTTAGGCTTAGGGTTAGGCTTAGGGTACGGCTTAGGGTACGGGATCGGGGAGGGTTTCGGGTACGGCGTAGGGTATGGGTTAGGGTTAGGGTTAGGGTTATTGTTAGGGTTAGGGCTCGGTTTAGGGTACGGGTTAGGATTAGGGTACGTGTTAGGGTTAGGGTAGGGGTTAGGGTTAGGGTACGCGTTAGGGTTAGGGTAGTTAGTAAACCTATCCCACTCTCTAGATACCCCTAGCACGTAAAGGAATATTATTTGGGGTTCCAGCCATGGAGAAGAATTTAGACACTAGGATAAGATAAGGAACACACCCATTATAAAGAAATCACATTAGGATTCTCTTTTTAGGCTGTTGCTTAAAACACTAGTGCTTAGGAAATCTATTGGAGGCAGAAGCAGTCAAGGGTAGCCTAGGGTTAGTGTTAGGCTTAGGGTTAGGCTTAGGGTACGGCTTAGGGTACGGGTTTGGGGAGGGGTTCAGGTACGGCATAGGGTTTGGGTTAGGGTTAGGGTTAGTGTTAGTGTTAGGGTTAGGGCTCGGTTTAGGGTACGGGTTAGGATTAGGGTACGTGTTAGTGTTAGGGTAGGGGTTAGGGTTAGAGTACGCATTAGGTTTAGGGTAGTTATTAAACCTATCCCACTCTCTAGATACCCCTTAGCACGTAAGGCAATATTATTTGGGGGTGCAGCCATGGAGAAGAGTTTAGACACTAGGATAAGATAAGGAACACACCCATTATAAAGAAATCACATTAGGATTCTCTTTTTAAGCTGTTCCTTAAAACACTAGTGCTTAGGAAATCTATTGGAGGCAGAAGCAGTCAAGGGTAGCCTAGGGTTAGGGTTAGGCTTAGGGTTAGGCTTAGGGTACGGCTTAGGGTACGGGTTCGGGGAGGGGTGCGGGTACGGCGTAGGGTATGGGTTAGGGTTAGGGTTAGGGTTAGTGTTAGGGTTAGGGCTCGGTTTAGGGTACCTGTTAGGATTAGGGTACGTGTTAGGGTTAGGGTAGGGGTTAGGGTTAGGGTACGCGTTAGGGTTAGGGTAGTTATTAAACCTATCCCACTCTCTAGATACCCCTTAGCACGTAAAGGAATATTATTTGAGGGTCCAGCAATGGAGAAGAGTTTAGACACTAGGATAAGATAAGGAACACACCCATTATAAAGAAATCACATTAGGATTCTCTTTTTAAGCTGTTCCTTAAAACACTAGTGCTTAGGAAATCTATTGGAGGCAGAAGCAGTCAAGGGTAGCCTAGGATAAGGTTAGGCTTAGGGTGAGGCTTAGGGTACGGCTTAGGGTACGGGTTCGGGGAGGGTTTCGGGTACGGCGTAGGGTATGGGTTAGGGTTAGGGTTACTGTTAGGGTTAGGGCTCGGTTTAGGGTACGGGTTAGGATTAGGGTACGTGTTAGGGTTAGGGTAGGGGTTAGGGTTAGGGGCGCGTTAGGGTTAGGGTAGTTATTAAACCTATCCCACTCTCTAGATACCCCTTAGCACGTAAAGGAATATTATTTGGGGGTCCAGCCATGGAGAAGAGTTTAGACACTAGGATAAGATAAGGAACACACCCATTATAAAGAAATCACTTTAGGATTCTCTTTTTAAGCTGTTCGTTAAAACACTAGTGCTTAGGAAATCTATTGGAGGCAGAAGCAGTCAAGGGTAGCCTAGGGTTAGGGTTAGGCTTAGGGTTAGGCTTAGGGTACGGCTTAGGGTACGGGTTCAGGGAGGGGTGCGGGTACGGCGTAGGGTATGGGTTAGGGTTAGGGTTAGGGTTAGTGTTAGGGTTAGGGCTCGGTTTAGGGTACGGGTTAGGATTAGGGTACGTGTTAGGGTTAGGGTAGGGGTTAGGGTTAGGGTACGCGTTAGGGTTAGGGTAGTTATTAAACCTATCCCAATCTCTAGATACCCCTTAGCACGTAAAGGAATATTATTTGAGGGTCCAGCCATGGAGAAGAGTTTAGACACTAGGATAAGATAAGGAACACACCCATTATAAAGAAATCACATTAGGATTCTCTTTTTAAGCTGTTCCTTAAAACACTACTGCTTAGGAAATCAATTGGAGGCAGAAGCAGTCAAGGGTAGCCTAGGGTTAGGGTTAGGCTTAGGGTTAGGTTTAGGGTATGGCTTAGGGTACGGGTTCGGGGAGGGGTGCGGGTACGGCGTAGGGTATGGGTTAGGGTTAGGGTTAGGGTTAGTGTTAGGGTTAGGCCTCGGTTTAGGGTACAGGTTAGGATTAGGGTACGTGTTAGGGTTAGGGTAGGGGTTAGGGTTAGGGTACGCGTTAGGGTTAGGGTAGTTATTAAACCTATCCCACTCTCTAGATACCCCTTAGCACGTAAGGGAATATTATTTGGGGGTGCAGCCATGGAGAAGAGTTTAGACACTAGGATAAGATAAGGAACACACCCATTATAAAGAAATCACATTAGGATTCTCTTTTTAAGCTGTTCCTTAAAACAGTAGTGCTTAGGAAATCTATTGGAGGCAGAAGCAGTCAAGGGTAGCCTAGGATAAGGTTAGGCTTAGGGTGAGGCTTAGGGTACGGCTTAGGGTACGGGTTCGGGGAGGGTTTCGGGTACGGCGTAGGGTATGGGTTAGGGTTAGGGTTAGTGTTAGGGTTAGGGCTCGGTTTAGGGTACGGGTTAGGATTAGGGTACGTGTTAGGGTTAGGGTAGGGGTTAGGGTTAGGGTACGCGTTAGGGTTAGGGTAGTTATTAAACCTATCCCACTCTCTAGATACCCCTTAGCACGTAAAGGAATATTATTTGGGGGTCCAGCCATGGAGAAGAGTTTAGACACTAGGATAAGATAAGGAACACACCCATTATAAAGAAATCACTTTAGGATTCTCTTTTTAAGCTGTTCGTTAAAACACTAGTGCTTAGGAAATCTATTGGAGGCAGAAGCAGTCAAGGGTAGCCTAGTGTTAGGGTTAGGCTTAGGGTTAGGCTTAGGGTACGGCTTAGGGTACGGGTTCAGGGAGGGGTGCGGGTACGGCGTAGGGTATGGGTTAGGGTTAGGGTTAGGGTTAGTGTTAGGGTTAGGGCTCGGTTTAGGGTACGGGTTAGGATTAGGGTACGTGTTAGGGTTAGGGTAGGGGTTAGGGTTAGGGTACGCGTTAGGGTTAGGGTAGTTATTAAACCTATCCCACTCTCTAGATACCCCTTAGCACGTAAAGGAATATTATTTGAGGGTCCAGCCATGGAGAAGAGTTTAGACACTAGGATAAGATAAGGAACACACCCATTATAAAGAAATCACATTAGGATTCTCTTTTTAAGCTGTTCCTTAAAACACTAGTGCTTAGGAAATCAATTGGAGGCAGAAGCAGTCAAGGGTAACCTAGGGTTAGGGTTAGGCTTAGGGTTAGGCTTAGGGTACGGCTTAGGGTACGGGATCGGGGAGGGTTTCGGGTACGGCGTAGGGTATGGGTTAGGGTTAGGGTTAGGGTTATTGTTAGGGTTAGGGCTCGGTTTAGGGTACGGGTTAGGATTAGGGTACGTGTTAGGGTTAGGGTAGGGGTTAGGGTTAGGGTACGCGTTAGGGTTAGGGTAGTTAGTAAACCTATCCCACTCTCTAGATACCCCTTAGCACGTAAAGGAATATTATTTGGGGTTCCAGCCATGGAGAAGAATTTAGACACTAGGATAAGATAAGGAACACACCCATTATAAAGAAATCACATTAGGATTCTCTTTTTAAGCTGTTGCTTAAAACACTAGTGCTTAGGAAATCTATTGGAGGCAGAAGCAGTCAAGGGTAGCCTAGGGTTAGTGTTAGGCTTAGGGTTAGGCTTAGGGTACGGCTTAGGGTACGGGTTTGGGGAGGGGTTCAGGTACGGCATAGGGTATGGGTTAGGGTTAGGGTTAGTGTTAGTGTTAGGGTTAGGGCTCGGTTTAGGGTACGGGTTAGGATTAGGGTACGTGTTAGTGTTAGGGTAGGGGTTAGGGTTAGAGTACGCATTAGGTTTAGGGTAGTTATTAAACCTATCCCACTCTCTAGATACCCCTTAGCACGTAAGGCAATATTATTTGGGGGTGCAGCCATGGAGAAGAGTTTAGACACTAGGATAAGATAAGGAACACACCCATTATAAAGAAATCACATTAGGATTCTCTTTTTAAGCTGTTCCTTAAAACACTAGTGCTTAGGAAATCTATTGGAGGCAGAAGCAGTCAAGGGTAGCCTAGGGTTAGGGTTAGGCTTAGGGTTAGGCTTAGGGTACGGCTTAGGGTACGGGTTCGGGGAGGGGTGCGGGTACGGCGTAGGGTATGGGTTAGGGTTAGGGTTAGGGTTAGTGTTAGGGTTAGGGCTCGGTTTAGGGTACCTGTTAGGATTAGGGTACGTGTTAGGGTTAGGGTAGGGGTTAGGGTTAGGGTACGCGTTAGGGTTAGGGTAGTTATTAAACCTATCCCACTCTCTAGATACCCCTTAGCACGTAAAGGAATATTATTTGAGGGTCCAGCAATGGAGAAGAGTTTAGACACTAGGATAAGATAAGGAACACACCCATTATAAAGAAATCACATTAGGATTCTCTTTTTAAGCTGTTCCTTAAAACACTAGTGCTTAGGAAATCTATTGGAGGCAGAAGCAGTCAAGGGTAGCCTAGGATAAGGTTAGGCTTAGGGTGAGGCTTAGGGTACGGCTTAGGGTACGGGTTCGGGGAGGGTTTCGGGTACGGCGTAGGGTATGGGTTAGGGTTAGGGTTACTGTTAGGGTTAGGGCTCGGTTTAGGGTACGGGTTAGGATTAGGGTACGTGTTAGGGTTAGGGTAGGGGTTAGGGTTAGGGGCGCGTTAGGGTTAGGGTAGTTATTAAACCTATCCCACTCTCTAGATACCCCTTAGCACGTAAAGGAATATTATTTGGGGGTCCAGCCATGGAGAAGAGTTTAGACACTAGGATAAGATAAGGAACACACCCATTATAAAGAAATCACTTTAGGATTCTCTTTTTAAGCTGTTCGTTAAAACACTAGTGCTTAGGAAATCTATTGGAGGCAGAAGCAGTCAAGGGTAGCCTAGGGTTAGGGTTAGGCTTAGGGTTAGGCTTAGGGTACGGCTTAGGGTACGGGTTCAGGGAGGGGTGCGGGTACGGCGTAGGGTATGGGTTAGGGTTAGGGTTAGGGTTAGTGTTAGGGTTAGGGCTCGGTTTAGGGTACGGGTTAGGATTAGGGTACGTGTTAGGGTTAGGGTAGGGGTTAGGGTTAGGGTACGCGTTAGGGTTAGGGTAGTTATTAAACCTATCCCAATCTCTAGATACCCCTTAGCACGTAAAGGAATATTATTTGAGGGTCCAGCCATGGAGAAAAGTTTAGACACTAGGATAAGATAAGGAACACACCCATTATAAAGAAATCACATTAGGATTCTCTTTTTAAGCTGTTCCTTAAAACACTACTGCTTAGGAAATCAATTGGAGGCAGAAGCAGTCAAGGGTAGCCTAGGGTTAGGGTTAGGCTTAGGGTTAGGTTTAGGGTATGGCTTAGGGTACGGGTTCGGGGAGGGTTTCGGGTACGGCGTAGGGTATGGGTTAGGGTTAGGGTTAGGGTTAGTGTTAGGGTTAGGCCTCGGTTTAGGGTACAGGTTAGGATTAGGGTACGTGTTAGGGTTAGGGTAGGGGTTAGGGTTAGGGTACGCGTTAGGGTTAGGGTAGTTATTAAACCTATCCCACTCTCTAGATACCCCTTAGCACGTAAGGGAATATTATTTGGGGGTGCAGCCATGGAGAAGAGTTTAGACACTAGGATAAGATAAGGAACACACCCATTATAAAGAAATCACATTAGGATTCTCTTTTTAAGCTGTTCCTTAAAACACTAGTGCTTAGGAAATCTATTGGAGGCAGAAGCAGTCAAGGGTAGCCTAGGGTTAGGCTTAGGCTTAGGGTTAGGTTTAGGGTATGGCTTAGGGTACGGGTTCGGGGAGGGTTTCGGGTACGGCGTAGGGTATGGGTTAGGGTTAGGGTTAGGGTTAGTGTTAGGGTTAGGCCTCGGTTTAGGGTACAGGTTAGGATTAGGGTACGTGTTAGGGTTAGGGTAGGGGTTAGGGTTAGGGTACGCGTTAGGGTTAGGGTAGTTATTAAACCTATCCCACTCTCTAGATACCCCTTAGCACGTAAGGGAATATTATTTGGGGGTGCAGCCATGGAGAAGAGTTTAGACACTAGGATAAGATAAGGAACACACCCATTATAAAGAAATCACATTAGGATTCTCTTTTTAAGCTGTTCCTTAAAACACTAGTGCTTAGGAAATCTATTGGAGGCAGAAGCAGTCAAGGGTAGCCTAGGGTTAGGGTTAGGCTTAGGGTTAGGCTTAGGGTACGGCTTAGGGTACGGGTTCGGGGAGGGGTGCGGGTACGGCGTAGGGTATGGGTTAGGGTTAGGGTTAGGGTTAGTGTTAGGGTTAGGGCTCGGTTTAGGGTACGGTTAGGATTAGGGTACGTGTTAGGTTTAGGGTAGGGGTTAGGGTTAGGGTACGCGTTAGGGTTAGGGTAGTTAGTAAACCTATCCCACTCTCTAGATACCCCTTAGCACGTAAAGGAATATTATTTGGGGTTCCAGCCATGGAGAAGAATTTAGACACTAGGATAAGATAAGGAACACACCCATTATAAAGAAATCACATTAGGATTCTCTTTTTAAGCTGTTGCTTAAAACACTAGTGCTTAGGAAATCTATTGGAGGCAGAAGCAGTCAAGGGTAGCCTAGGGTTAGTGTTAGGCTTAGGGTTAGGCTTAGGGTACGGCTTAGAGTACGGGTTTGGGGAGGGGTTCAGGTACGGCGTAGGGTATGGGTTAGGGTTAGGGTTAGTGTTAGTGTTAGGGTTAGGGCTCGGTTTAGGGTACGGGTTAGGATTAGGGTACGTGTTAGTGTTAGGGTAGGGGTTAGGGTTAGAGTACGCATTAGGTTTAGGGTAGTTATTAAACCTATCCCACTCTCTAGATACCCCTTAGCACGTAAGGCAATATTATTTGGGGGTGCAGCCATGGAGAAGAGTTTAGACACTAGGATAAGATAAGGAACACACCCATTATAAAGAAATCACATTAGGATTCTCTTTTTAAGCTGTTCCTTAAAACACTAGTGCTTAGGAAATCTATTGGAGGCAGAAGCAGTCAAGGGTAGCCTAGGGTTAGGGTTAGGCTTAGGGTTAAGTTTAGGGTACGGCTTGGGGAATGGGTTCGGGGAGGGGTTCGGGTACGGCGTAGGGTATGGGTTAGGGTTATGGTTAGGGTTAGTGTTAGGGTTAGGGCTCGGTTTAGGGTACGGGTTAGGATTAGGGTACGTCTTAGGGTTAGGGTAGGGGTTAGGGTTAGGGTACGCGTTAGGGTTAGGGTAGTTATTAAACCTATCCCACTCTCTAGATACCCCTTAGCACGTAAAGGAATATTATTTGAGGGTCCAGCCATGGAGAAGAGTTTAGACACTAGGATAAGATAAGGAACACACCCATTATAAAGAAATCACATTAGGATTCTCTTTTTAAGCTGTTCCTTAAAACACTAGTGCTTAGGAAATCTATTGGAGGCAGAAGCAGTCAAGGGTAACCTAGGGTTAGGGTTAGGCTTAGGGTTAGGCTTAGGGTACGGCTTAGGGTACGGGATCGGGGAGGGTTTCGGGTACGGCGTAGGGTATGGGTTAGGGTTAGGGTTAGGGTTATTGTTAGGGTTAGGGCTCGGTTTAGGGTACGGGTTAGGATTAGGGTACGTGTTAGGGTTAGGGTAGGGGTTAGGGTTAGGGTACGCGTTAGGGTTAGGGTAGTTAGTAAACCTATCCCACTCTCTAGATACCCCTAGCACGTAAAGGAATATTATTTGGGGTTCCAGCCATGGAGAAGAATTTAGACACTAGGATAAGATAAGGAACACACCCATTATAAAGAAATCACATTAGGATTCTCTTTTTAAGCTGTTGCTTAAAACACTAGTGCTTAGGAAATCTATTGGAGGCAGAAGCAGTCAAGGGTAGCCTAGGGTTAGTGTTAGGCTTAGGGTTAGGCTTAGGGTACGGCTTAGGGTACGGGTTTGGGGAGGGGTTCAGGTACGGCATAGGGTTTGGGTTAGGGTTAGGGTTAGTGTTAGTGTTAGGGTTAGGGCTCGGTTTAGGGTACGGGTTAGGATTAGGGTACGTGTTAGTGTTAGGGTAGGGGTTAGGGTTAGAGTACGCATTAGGTTTAGGGTAGTTATTAAACCTATCCCACTCTCTAGATACCCCTTAGCACGTAAGGCAATATTATTTGGGGGTGCAGCCATGGAGAAGAGTTTAGACACTAGGATAAGATAAGGAACACACCCATTATAAAGAAATCACATTAGGATTCTCTTTTTAAGCTGTTCCTTAAAACACTAGTGCTTAGGAAATCTATTGGAGGCAGAAGCAGTCAAGGGTAGCCTAGGGTTAGGGTTAGGCTTAGGGTTAGGCTTAGGGTACGGCTTAGGGTACGGGTTCGGGGAGGGGTGCGGGTACGGCGTAGGGTATGGGTTAGGGTTAGGGTTAGGGTTAGTGTTAGGGTTAGGGCTCGGTTTAGGGTACCTGTTAGGATTAGGGTACGTGTTAGGGTTAGGGTAGGGGTTAGGGTTAGGGTACGCGTTAGGGTTAGGGTAGTTATTAAACCTATCCCACTCTCTAGATACCCCTTAGCACGTAAAGGAATATTATTTGAGGGTCCAGCAATGGAGAAGAGTTTAGACACTAGGATAAGATAAGGAACACACCCATTATAAAGAAATCACATTAGGATTCTCTTTTTAAGCTGTTCCTTAAAACACTAGTGCTTAGGAAATCTATTGGAGGCAGAAGCAGTCAAGGGTAGCCTAGGATAAGGTTAGGCTTAGGGTGAGGCTTAGGGTACGGCTTAGGGTACGGGTTCGGGGAGGGTTTCGGGTACGGCGTAGGGTATGGGTTAGGGTTAGGGTTACTGTTAGGGTTAGGGCTCGGTTTAGGGTACGGGTTAGGATTAGGGTACGTGTTAGGGTTAGGGTAGGGGTTAGGGTTAGGGGCGCGTTAGGGTTAGGGTAGTTATTAAACCTATCCCACTCTCTAGATACCCCTTAGCACGTAAAGGAATATTATTTGGGGGTCCAGCCATGGAGAAGAGTTTAGACACTAGGATAAGATAAGGAACACACCCATTATAAAGAAATCACTTTAGGATTCTCTTTTTAAGCTGTTCGTTAAAACACTAGTGCTTAGGAAATCTATTGGAGGCAGAAGCAGTCAAGGGTAGCCTAGGGTTAGGGTTAGGCTTAGGGTTAGGCTTAGGGTACGGCTTAGGGTACGGGTTCAGGGAGGGGTGCGGGTACGGCGTAGGGTATGGGTTAGGGTTAGGGTTAGGGTTAGTGTTAGGGTTAGGGCTCGGTTTAGGGTACGGGTTAGGATTAGGGTACGTGTTAGGGTTAGGGTAGGGGTTAGGGTTAGGGTACGCGTTAGGGTTAGGGTAGTTATTAAACCTATCCCAATCTCTAGATACCCCTTAGCACGTAAAGGAATATTATTTGAGGGTCCAGCCATGGAGAAGAGTTTAGACACTAGGATAAGATAAGGAACACACCCATTATAAAGAAATCACATTAGGATTCTCTTTTTAAGCTGTTCCTTAAAACACTACTGCTTAGGAAATCAATTGGAGGCAGAAGCAGTCAAGGGTAGCCTAGGGTTAGGGTTAGGCTTAGGGTTAGGTTTAGGGTATGGCTTAGGGTACGGGTTCGGGGAGGGGTGCGGGTACGGCGTAGGGTATGGGTTAGGGTTAGGGTTAGGGTTAGTGTTAGGGTTAGGCCTCGGTTTAGGGTACAGGTTAGGATTAGGGTACGTGTTAGGGTTAGGGTAGGGGTTAGGGTTAGGGTACGCGTTAGGGTTAGGGTAGTTATTAAACCTATCCCACTCTCTAGATACCCCTTAGCACGTAAGGGAATATTATTTGGGGGTGCAGCCATGGAGAAGAGTTTAGACACTAGGATAAGATAAGGAACACACCCATTATAAAGAAATCACATTAGGATTCTCTTTTTAAGCTGTTCCTTAAAACAGTAGTGCTTAGGAAATCTATTGGAGGCAGAAGCAGTCAAGGGTAGCCTAGGATAAGGTTAGGCTTAGGGTGAGGCTTAGGGTACGGCTTAGGGTACGGGTTCGGGGAGGGTTTCGGGTACGGCGTAGGGTATGGGTTAGGGTTAGGGTTAGTGTTAGGGTTAGGGCTCGGTTTAGGGTACGGGTTAGGATTAGGGTACGTGTTAGGGTTAGGGTAGGGGTTAGGGTTAGGGTACGCGTTAGGGTTAGGGTAGTTATTAAACCTATCCCACTCTCTAGATACCCCTTAGCACGTAAAGGAATATTATTTGGGGGTCCAGCCATGGAGAAGAGTTTAGACACTAGGATAAGATAAGGAACACACCCATTATAAAGAAATCACTTTAGGATTCTCTTTTTAAGCTGTTCCTTAAAACACTACTGCTTAGGAAATCAATTGGAGGCAGAAGCAGTCAAGGGTAGCCTAGGGTTAGGGTTAGGCTTAGGGTTAGGGTTAGGGTACGGCTTGGGGTATGGGTTCGGGGAGGTGTTCGTGTACGGCGTAGGGTATGGGTTAGGGTTAGGGTTTGGGTTAGTGTTAGGGTTAGGGCTCGGTTTAGGGTACGGGTTAGGATTAGGGTACGTGTTAGGGTTAGGGTAGGGGTTAGGGTTAGGTTACGCGTTAGGGCTAGGGTAGTTAGTAAACCTATCCCACTCTCTAGCTCCCCCTTAGCACGTAAAGGAATATTATTTGGGGGTCCAGCCATGGAGAAGAGTTTAGACACTAGGATAAGATAAGGAACACACCCATTATAAAGAAATCACATTAGGATTCTCTTTTTAAGCTGTTCCTTAAAACACTACTGCTTAGGAAATCAATTGGAGGCAGAAGCAGTCAAGGGTAGCCTAGGGTTAGGGTTAGGCTTAGGGTTAGGTTTAGGGTATGGCTTAGGGTACGGGTTCGGGGAGGGGTGCGGGTACGGCGTAGGGTATGGGTTAGGGTTAGGGTTAGGGTTAGTGTTAGGGTTAGGCCTCGGTTTAGGGTACAGGTTAGGATTAGGGTACGTGTTAGGGTTAGGGTAGGGGTTAGGGTTAGGGTACGCGTTAGGGTTAGGGTAGTTATTAAACCTATCCCACTCTCTAGATACCCCTTAGCACGTAAGGGAATATTATTTGGGGGTGCAGCCATGGAGAAGAGTTTAGACACTGGGATAAGATAAGGAACACACCCATTATAAAGAAATCACATTAGGATTCTCTTTTTAAGCTGTTCCTTAAAACAGTAGTGCTTAGGAAATCTATTGGAGGCAGAAGCAGTCAAGGGTAGCCTAGGATAAGGTTAGGCTTAGGGTGAGGCTTAGGGTACGGCTTAGGGTACGGGTTCGGGGAGGGTTTCGGGTACGGCGTAGGGTATGGGTTAGGGTTAGGGTTAGTGTTAGGGTTAGGGCTCGGTTTAGGGTACGGGTTAGGATTAGGGTACGTGTTAGGGTTAGGGTAGGGGTTAGGGTTAGGGTACGCGTTAGGGTTAGGGTAGTTATTAAACCTATCCCACTCTCTAGATACCCCTTAGCACGTAAAGGAATATTATTTGGGGGTCCAGCCATGGAGAAGAGTTTAGACACTAGGATAAGATAAGGAACACACCCATTATAAAGAAATCACTTTAGGATTCTCTTTTTAAGCTGTTCGTTAAAACACTAGTGCTTAGGAAATCTATTGGAGGCAGAAGCAGTCAAGGGTAGCCTAGGGTTAGGGTTAGGCTTAGGGTTAGGCTTAGGGTACGGCTTAGGGTACGGGTTCAGGGAGGGGTGCGGGTACGGCGTAGGGTATGGGTTAGGGTTAGGGTTAGGGTTAGTGTTAGGGTTAGGGCTCGGTTTAGGGTACGGGTTAGGATTAGGGTACGTCTTAGGGTTAGGGTAGGGGTTAGGGTTAGGGTACGCGTTAGGGTTAGGGTAGTTATTAAACCTATCCCACTCTCTAGATACCCCTTAGCACGTAAAGGAATATTATTTGAGGGTCCAGCCATGGAGAAGAGTTTAGACACTAGGATAAGATAAGGAACACACCCATTATAAAGAAATCACATTAGGATTCTCTTTTTAAGCTGTTCCTTAAAACACTAGTGCTTAGGAAATCTATTGGAGGCAGAAGCAGTCAAGGGTAACCTAGGGTTAGGGTTAGGCTTAGGGTTAGGCTTAGGGTACGGCTTAGGGTACGGGATCGGGGAGGGTTTCGGGTACGGCGTAGGGTATGGGTTAGGGTTAGGGTTAGGGTTATTGTTAGGGTTAGGGCTCGGTTTAGGGTACGGGTTAGGATTAGGGTACGTGTTAGGGTTAGGGTAGGGGTTAGGGTTAGGGTACGCGTTAGGGTTAGGGTAGTTAGTAAACCTATCCCACTCTCTAGATACCCCTAGCACGTAAAGGAATATTATTTGGGGTTCCAGCCATGGAGAAGAATTTAGACACTAGGATAAGATAAGGAACACACCCATTATAAAGAAATCACATTAGGATTCTCTTTTTAGGCTGTTGCTTAAAACACTAGTGCTTAGGAAATCTATTGGAGGCAGAAGCAGTCAAGGGTAGCCTAGGGTTAGTGTTAGGCTTAGGGTTAGGCTTAGGGTACGGCTTAGGGTACGGGTTTGGGGAGGGGTTCAGGTACGGCATAGGGTTTGGGTTAGGGTTAGGGTTAGTGTTAGTGTTAGGGTTAGGGCTCGGTTTAGGGTACGGGTTAGGATTAGGGTACGTGTTAGTGTTAGGGTAGGGGTTAGGGTTAGAGTACGCATTAGGTTTAGGGTAGTTATTAAACCTATCCCACTCTCTAGATACCCCTTAGCACGTAAGGCAATATTATTTGGGGGTGCAGCCATGGAGAAGAGTTTAGACACTAGGATAAGATAAGGAACACACCCATTATAAAGAAATCACATTAGGATTCTCTTTTTAAGCTGTTCCTTAAAACACTAGTGCTTAGGAAATCTATTGGAGGCAGAAGCAGTCAAGGGTAGCCTAGGGTTAGGGTTAGGCTTAGGGTTAGGCTTAGGGTACGGCTTAGGGTACGGGTTCGGGGAGGGGTGCGGGTACGGCGTAGGGTATGGGTTAGGGTTAGGGTTAGGGTTAGTGTTAGGGTTAGGGCTCGGTTTAGGGTACCTGTTAGGATTAGGGTACGTGTTAGGGTTAGGGTAGGGGTTAGGGTTAGGGTACGCGTTAGGGTTAGGGTAGTTATTAAACCTATCCCACTCTCTAGATACCCCTTAGCACGTAAAGGAATATTATTTGAGGGTCCAGCAATGGAGAAGAGTTTAGACACTAGGATAAGATAAGGAACACACCCATTATAAAGAAATCACATTAGGATTCTCTTTTTAAGCTGTTCCTTAAAACACTAGTGCTTAGGAAATCTATTGGAGGCAGAAGCAGTCAAGGGTAGCCTAGGATAAGGTTAGGCTTAGGGTGAGGCTTAGGGTACGGCTTAGGGTACGGGTTCGGGGAGGGTTTCGGGTACGGCGTAGGGTATGGGTTAGGGTTAGGGTTACTGTTAGGGTTAGGGCTCGGTTTAGGGTACGGGTTAGGATTAGGGTACGTGTTAGGGTTAGGGTAGGGGTTAGGGTTAGGGGCGCGTTAGGGTTAGGGTAGTTATTAAACCTATCCCACTCTCTAGATACCCCTTAGCACGTAAAGGAATATTATTTGGGGGTCCAGCCATGGAGAAGAGTTTAGACACTAGGATAAGATAAGGAACACACCCATTATAAAGAAATCACTTTAGGATTCTCTTTTTAAGCTGTTCGTTAAAACACTAGTGCTTAGGAAATCTATTGGAGGCAGAAGCAGTCAAGGGTAGCCTAGGGTTAGGGTTAGGCTTAGGGTTAGGCTTAGGGTACGGCTTAGGGTACGGGTTCAGGGAGGGGTGCGGGTACGGCGTAGGGTATGGGTTAGGGTTAGGGTTAGGGTTAGTGTTAGGGTTAGGGCTCGGTTTAGGGTACGGGTTAGGATTAGGGTACGTGTTAGGGTTAGGGTAGGGGTTAGGGTTAGGGTACGCGTTAGGGTTAGGGTAGTTATTAAACCTATCCCAATCTCTAGATACCCCTTAGCACGTAAAGGAATATTATTTGAGGGTCCAGCCATGGAGAAGAGTTTAGACACTAGGATAAGATAAGGAACACACCCATTATAAAGAAATCACATTAGGATTCTCTTTTTAAGCTGTTCCTTAAAACACTACTGCTTAGGAAATCAATTGGAGGCAGAAGCAGTCAAGGGTAGCCTAGGGTTAGGGTTAGGCTTAGGGTTAGGTTTAGGGTATGGCTTAGGGTACGGGTTCGGGGAGGGGTGCGGGTACGGCGTAGGGTATGGGTTAGGGTTAGGGTTAGGGTTAGTGTTAGGGTTAGGCCTCGGTTTAGGGTACAGGTTAGGATTAGGGTACGTGTTAGGGTTAGGGTAGGGGTTAGGGTTAGGGTACGCGTTAGGGTTAGGGTAGTTATTAAACCTATCCCACTCTCTAGATACCCCTTAGCACGTAAGGGAATATTATTTGGGGGTGCAGCCATGGAGAAGAGTTTAGACACTAGGATAAGATAAGGAACACACCCATTATAAAGAAATCACATTAGGATTCTCTTTTTAAGCTGTTCCTTAAAACAGTAGTGCTTAGGAAATCTATTGGAGGCAGAAGCAGTCAAGGGTAGCCTAGGATAAGGTTAGGCTTAGGGTGAGGCTTAGGGTACGGCTTAGGGTACGGGTTCGGGGAGGGTTTCGGGTACGGCGTAGGGTATGGGTTAGGGTTAGGGTTAGTGTTAGGGTTAGGGCTCGGTTTAGGGTACGGGTTAGGATTAGGGTACGTGTTAGGGTTAGGGTAGGGGTTAGGGTTAGGGTACGCGTTAGGGTTAGGGTAGTTATTAAACCTATCCCACTCTCTAGATACCCCTTAGCACGTAAAGGAATATTATTTGGGGGTCCAGCCATGGAGAAGAGTTTAGACACTAGGATAAGATAAGGAACACACCCATTATAAAGAAATCACTTTAGGATTCTCTTTTTAAGCTGTTCGTTAAAACACTAGTGCTTAGGAAATCTATTGGAGGCAGAAGCAGTCAAGGGTAGCCTAGTGTTAGGGTTAGGCTTAGGGTTAGGCTTAGGGTACGGCTTAGGGTACGGGTTCAGGGAGGGGTGCGGGTACGGCGTAGGGTATGGGTTAGGGTTAGGGTTAGGGTTAGTGTTAGGGTTAGGGCTCGGTTTAGGGTACGGGTTAGGATTAGGGTACGTGTTAGGGTTAGGGTAGGGGTTAGGGTTAGGGTACGCGTTAGGGTTAGGGTAGTTATTAAACCTATCCCACTCTCTAGATACCCCTTAGCACGTAAAGGAATATTATTTGAGGGTCCAGCCATGGAGAAGAGTTTAGACACTAGGATAAGATAAGGAACACACCCATTATAAAGAAATCACATTAGGATTCTCTTTTTAAGCTGTTCCTTAAAACACTAGTGCTTAGGAAATCAATTGGAGGCAGAAGCAGTCAAGGGTAACCTAGGGTTAGGGTTAGGCTTAGGGTTAGGCTTAGGGTACGGCTTAGGGTACGGGATCGGGGAGGGTTTCGGGTACGGCGTAGGGTATGGGTTAGGGTTAGGGTTAGGGTTATTGTTAGGGTTAGGGCTCGGTTTAGGGTACGGGTTAGGATTAGGGTACGTGTTAGGGTTAGGGTAGGGGTTAGGGTTAGGGTACGCGTTAGGGTTAGGGTAGTTAGTAAACCTATCCCACTCTCTAGATACCCCTTAGCACGTAAAGGAATATTATTTGGGGTTCCAGCCATGGAGAAGAATTTAGACACTAGGATAAGATAAGGAACACACCCATTATAAAGAAATCACATTAGGATTCTCTTTTTAAGCTGTTGCTTAAAACACTAGTGCTTAGGAAATCTATTGGAGGCAGAAGCAGTCAAGGGTAGCCTAGGGTTAGTGTTAGGCTTAGGGTTAGGCTTAGGGTACGGCTTAGGGTACGGGTTTGGGGAGGGGTTCAGGTACGGCATAGGGTATGGGTTAGGGTTAGGGTTAGTGTTAGTGTTAGGGTTAGGGCTCGGTTTAGGGTACGGGTTAGGATTAGGGTACGTGTTAGTGTTAGGGTAGGGGTTAGGGTTAGAGTACGCATTAGGTTTAGGGTAGTTATTAAACCTATCCCACTCTCTAGATACCCCTTAGCACGTAAGGCAATATTATTTGGGGGTGCAGCCATGGAGAAGAGTTTAGACACTAGGATAAGATAAGGAACACACCCATTATAAAGAAATCACATTAGGATTCTCTTTTTAAGCTGTTCCTTAAAACACTAGTGCTTAGGAAATCTATTGGAGGCAGAAGCAGTCAAGGGTAGCCTAGGGTTAGGGTTAGGCTTAGGGTTAGGCTTAGGGTACGGCTTAGGGTACGGGTTCGGGGAGGGGTGCGGGTACGGCGTAGGGTATGGGTTAGGGTTAGGGTTAGGGTTAGTGTTAGGGTTAGGGCTCGGTTTAGGGTACCTGTTAGGATTAGGGTACGTGTTAGGGTTAGGGTAGGGGTTAGGGTTAGGGTACGCGTTAGGGTTAGGGTAGTTATTAAACCTATCCCACTCTCTAGATACCCCTTAGCACGTAAAGGAATATTATTTGAGGGTCCAGCAATGGAGAAGAGTTTAGACACTAGGATAAGATAAGGAACACACCCATTATAAAGAAATCACATTAGGATTCTCTTTTTAAGCTGTTCCTTAAAACACTAGTGCTTAGGAAATCTATTGGAGGCAGAAGCAGTCAAGGGTAGCCTAGGATAAGGTTAGGCTTAGGGTGAGGCTTAGGGTACGGCTTAGGGTACGGGTTCGGGGAGGGTTTCGGGTACGGCGTAGGGTATGGGTTAGGGTTAGGGTTACTGTTAGGGTTAGGGCTCGGTTTAGGGTACGGGTTAGGATTAGGGTACGTGTTAGGGTTAGGGTAGGGGTTAGGGTTAGGGGCGCGTTAGGGTTAGGGTAGTTATTAAACCTATCCCACTCTCTAGATACCCCTTAGCACGTAAAGGAATATTATTTGGGGGTCCAGCCATGGAGAAGAGTTTAGACACTAGGATAAGATAAGGAACACACCCATTATAAAGAAATCACTTTAGGATTCTCTTTTTAAGCTGTTCGTTAAAACACTAGTGCTTAGGAAATCTATTGGAGGCAGAAGCAGTCAAGGGTAGCCTAGGGTTAGGGTTAGGCTTAGGGTTAGGCTTAGGGTACGGCTTAGGGTACGGGTTCAGGGAGGGGTGCGGGTACGGCGTAGGGTATGGGTTAGGGTTAGGGTTAGGGTTAGTGTTAGGGTTAGGGCTCGGTTTAGGGTACGGGTTAGGATTAGGGTACGTGTTAGGGTTAGGGTAGGGGTTAGGGTTAGGGTACGCGTTAGGGTTAGGGTAGTTATTAAACCTATCCCAATCTCTAGATACCCCTTAGCACGTAAAGGAATATTATTTGAGGGTCCAGCCATGGAGAAAAGTTTAGACACTAGGATAAGATAAGGAACACACCCATTATAAAGAAATCACATTAGGATTCTCTTTTTAAGCTGTTCCTTAAAACACTACTGCTTAGGAAATCAATTGGAGGCAGAAGCAGTCAAGGGTAGCCTAGGGTTAGGGTTAGGCTTAGGGTTAGGTTTAGGGTATGGCTTAGGGTACGGGTTCGGGGAGGGTTTCGGGTACGGCGTAGGGTATGGGTTAGGGTTAGGGTTAGGGTTAGTGTTAGGGTTAGGCCTCGGTTTAGGGTACAGGTTAGGATTAGGGTACGTGTTAGGGTTAGGGTAGGGGTTAGGGTTAGGGTACGCGTTAGGGTTAGGGTAGTTATTAAACCTATCCCACTCTCTAGATACCCCTTAGCACGTAAGGGAATATTATTTGGGGGTGCAGCCATGGAGAAGAGTTTAGACACTAGGATAAGATAAGGAACACACCCATTATAAAGAAATCACATTAGGATTCTCTTTTTAAGCTGTTCCTTAAAACACTAGTGCTTAGGAAATCTATTGGAGGCAGAAGCAGTCAAGGGTAGCCTAGGGTTAGGCTTAGGCTTAGGGTTAGGTTTAGGGTATGGCTTAGGGTACGGGTTCGGGGAGGGTTTCGGGTACGGCGTAGGGTATGGGTTAGGGTTAGGGTTAGGGTTAGTGTTAGGGTTAGGCCTCGGTTTAGGGTACAGGTTAGGATTAGGGTACGTGTTAGGGTTAGGGTAGGGGTTAGGGTTAGGGTACGCGTTAGGGTTAGGGTAGTTATTAAACCTATCCCACTCTCTAGATACCCCTTAGCACGTAAGGGAATATTATTTGGGGGTGCAGCCATGGAGAAGAGTTTAGACACTAGGATAAGATAAGGAACACACCCATTATAAAGAAATCACATTAGGATTCTCTTTTTAAGCTGTTCCTTAAAACACTAGTGCTTAGGAAATCTATTGGAGGCAGAAGCAGTCAAGGGTAGCCTAGGGTTAGGGTTAGGCTTAGGGTTAGGCTTAGGGTACGGCTTAGGGTACGGGTTCGGGGAGGGGTGCGGGTACGGCGTAGGGTATGGGTTAGGGTTAGGGTTAGGGTTAGTGTTAGGGTTAGGGCTCGGTTTAGGGTACGGTTAGGATTAGGGTACGTGTTAGGTTTAGGGTAGGGGTTAGGGTTAGGGTACGCGTTAGGGTTAGGGTAGTTAGTAAACCTATCCCACTCTCTAGATACCCCTTAGCACGTAAAGGAATATTATTTGGGGTTCCAGCCATGGAGAAGAATTTAGACACTAGGATAAGATAAGGAACACACCCATTATAAAGAAATCACATTAGGATTCTCTTTTTAAGCTGTTGCTTAAAACACTAGTGCTTAGGAAATCTATTGGAGGCAGAAGCAGTCAAGGGTAGCCTAGGGTTAGTGTTAGGCTTAGGGTTAGGCTTAGGGTACGGCTTAGAGTACGGGTTTGGGGAGGGGTTCAGGTACGGCGTAGGGTATGGGTTAGGGTTAGGGTTAGTGTTAGTGTTAGGGTTAGGGCTCGGTTTAGGGTACGGGTTAGGATTAGGGTACGTGTTAGTGTTAGGGTAGGGGTTAGGGTTAGAGTACGCATTAGGTTTAGGGTAGTTATTAAACCTATCCCACTCTCTAGATACCCCTTAGCACGTAAGGCAATATTATTTGGGGGTGCAGCCATGGAGAAGAGTTTAGACACTAGGATAAGATAAGGAACACACCCATTATAAAGAAATCACATTAGGATTCTCTTTTTAAGCTGTTCCTTAAAACACTAGTGCTTAGGAAATCTATTGGAGGCAGAAGCAGTCAAGGGTAGCCTAGGGTTAGGGTTAGGCTTAGGGTTAAGTTTAGGGTACGGCTTGGGGAATGGGTTCGGGGAGGGGTTCGGGTACGGCGTAGGGTATGGGTTAGGGTTATGGTTAGGGTTAGTGTTAGGGTTAGGGCTCGGTTTAGGGTACGGGTTAGGATTAGGGTACGTCTTAGGGTTAGGGTAGGGGTTAGGGTTAGGGTACGCGTTAGGGTTAGGGTAGTTATTAAACCTATCCCACTCTCTAGATACCCCTTAGCACGTAAAGGAATATTATTTGAGGGTCCAGCCATGGAGAAGAGTTTAGACACTAGGATAAGATAAGGAACACACCCATTATAAAGAAATCACATTAGGATTCTCTTTTTAAGCTGTTCCTTAAAACACTAGTGCTTAGGAAATCTATTGGAGGCAGAAGCAGTCAAGGGTAACCTAGGGTTAGGGTTAGGCTTAGGGTTAGGCTTAGGGTACGGCTTAGGGTACGGGATCGGGGAGGGTTTCGGGTACGGCGTAGGGTATGGGTTAGGGTTAGGGTTAGGGTTATTGTTAGGGTTAGGGCTCGGTTTAGGGTACGGGTTAGGATTAGGGTACGTGTTAGGGTTAGGGTAGGGGTTAGGGTTAGGGTACGCGTTAGGGTTAGGGTAGTTAGTAAACCTATCCCACTCTCTAGATACCCCTAGCACGTAAAGGAATATTATTTGGGGTTCCAGCCATGGAGAAGAATTTAGACACTAGGATAAGATAAGGAACACACCCATTATAAAGAAATCACATTAGGATTCTCTTTTTAAGCTGTTGCTTAAAACACTAGTGCTTAGGAAATCTATTGGAGGCAGAAGCAGTCAAGGGTAGCCTAGGGTTAGTGTTAGGCTTAGGGTTAGGCTTAGGGTACGGCTTAGGGTACGGGTTTGGGGAGGGGTTCAGGTACGGCATAGGGTTTGGGTTAGGGTTAGGGTTAGTGTTAGTGTTAGGGTTAGGGCTCGGTTTAGGGTACGGGTTAGGATTAGGGTACGTGTTAGTGTTAGGGTAGGGGTTAGGGTTAGAGTACGCATTAGGTTTAGGGTAGTTATTAAACCTATCCCACTCTCTAGATACCCCTTAGCACGTAAGGCAATATTATTTGGGGGTGCAGCCATGGAGAAGAGTTTAGACACTAGGATAAGATAAGGAACACACCCATTATAAAGAAATCACATTAGGATTCTCTTTTTAAGCTGTTCCTTAAAACACTAGTGCTTAGGAAATCTATTGGAGGCAGAAGCAGTCAAGGGTAGCCTAGGGTTAGGGTTAGGCTTAGGGTTAGGCTTAGGGTACGGCTTAGGGTACGGGTTCGGGGAGGGGTGCGGGTACGGCGTAGGGTATGGGTTAGGGTTAGGGTTAGGGTTAGTGTTAGGGTTAGGGCTCGGTTTAGGGTACCTGTTAGGATTAGGGTACGTGTTAGGGTTAGGGTAGGGGTTAGGGTTAGGGTACGCGTTAGGGTTAGGGTAGTTATTAAACCTATCCCACTCTCTAGATACCCCTTAGCACGTAAAGGAATATTATTTGAGGGTCCAGCAATGGAGAAGAGTTTAGACACTAGGATAAGATAAGGAACACACCCATTATAAAGAAATCACATTAGGATTCTCTTTTTAAGCTGTTCCTTAAAACACTAGTGCTTAGGAAATCTATTGGAGGCAGAAGCAGTCAAGGGTAGCCTAGGATAAGGTTAGGCTTAGGGTGAGGCTTAGGGTACGGCTTAGGGTACGGGTTCGGGGAGGGTTTCGGGTACGGCGTAGGGTATGGGTTAGGGTTAGGGTTACTGTTAGGGTTAGGGCTCGGTTTAGGGTACGGGTTAGGATTAGGGTACGTGTTAGGGTTAGGGTAGGGGTTAGGGTTAGGGGCGCGTTAGGGTTAGGGTAGTTATTAAACCTATCCCACTCTCTAGATACCCCTTAGCACGTAAAGGAATATTATTTGGGGGTCCAGCCATGGAGAAGAGTTTAGACACTAGGATAAGATAAGGAACACACCCATTATAAAGAAATCACTTTAGGATTCTCTTTTTAAGCTGTTCGTTAAAACACTAGTGCTTAGGAAATCTATTGGAGGCAGAAGCAGTCAAGGGTAGCCTAGGGTTAGGGTTAGGCTTAGGGTTAGGCTTAGGGTACGGCTTAGGGTACGGGTTCAGGGAGGGGTGCGGGTACGGCGTAGGGTATGGGTTAGGGTTAGGGTTAGGGTTAGTGTTAGGGTTAGGGCTCGGTTTAGGGTACGGGTTAGGATTAGGGTACGTGTTAGGGTTAGGGTAGGGGTTAGGGTTAGGGTACGCGTTAGGGTTAGGGTAGTTATTAAACCTATCCCAATCTCTAGATACCCCTTAGCACGTAAAGGAATATTATTTGAGGGTCCAGCCATGGAGAAGAGTTTAGACACTAGGATAAGATAAGGAACACACCCATTATAAAGAAATCACATTAGGATTCTCTTTTTAAGCTGTTCCTTAAAACACTACTGCTTAGGAAATCAATTGGAGGCAGAAGCAGTCAAGGGTAGCCTAGGGTTAGGGTTAGGCTTAGGGTTAGGTTTAGGGTATGGCTTAGGGTACGGGTTCGGGGAGGGGTGCGGGTACGGCGTAGGGTATGGGTTAGGGTTAGGGTTAGGGTTAGTGTTAGGGTTAGGCCTCGGTTTAGGGTACAGGTTAGGATTAGGGTACGTGTTAGGGTTAGGGTAGGGGTTAGGGTTAGGGTACGCGTTAGGGTTAGGGTAGTTATTAAACCTATCCCACTCTCTAGATACCCCTTAGCACGTAAGGGAATATTATTTGGGGGTGCAGCCATGGAGAAGAGTTTAGACACTAGGATAAGATAAGGAACACACCCATTATAAAGAAATCACATTAGGATTCTCTTTTTAAGCTGTTCCTTAAAACAGTAGTGCTTAGGAAATCTATTGGAGGCAGAAGCAGTCAAGGGTAGCCTAGGATAAGGTTAGGCTTAGGGTGAGGCTTAGGGTACGGCTTAGGGTACGGGTTCGGGGAGGGTTTCGGGTACGGCGTAGGGTATGGGTTAGGGTTAGGGTTAGTGTTAGGGTTAGGGCTCGGTTTAGGGTACGGGTTAGGATTAGGGTACGTGTTAGGGTTAGGGTAGGGGTTAGGGTTAGGGTACGCGTTAGGGTTAGGGTAGTTATTAAACCTATCCCACTCTCTAGATACCCCTTAGCACGTAAAGGAATATTATTTGGGGGTCCAGCCATGGAGAAGAGTTTAGACACTAGGATAAGATAAGGAACACACCCATTATAAAGAAATCACTTTAGGATTCTCTTTTTAAGCTGTTCGTTAAAACACTAGTGCTTAGGAAATCTATTGGAGGCAGAAGCAGTCAAGGGTAGCCTAGTGTTAGGGTTAGGCTTAGGGTTAGGCTTAGGGTACGGCTTAGGGTACGGGTTCAGGGAGGGGTGCGGGTACGGCGTAGGGTATGGGTTAGGGTTAGGGTTAGGGTTAGTGTTAGGGTTAGGGCTCGGTTTAGGGTACGGGTTAGGATTAGGGTACGTGTTAGGGTTAGGGTAGGGGTTAGGGTTAGGGTACGCGTTAGGGTTAGGGTAGTTATTAAACCTATCCCACTCTCTAGATACCCCTTAGCACGTAAAGGAATATTATTTGAGGGTCCAGCCATGGAGAAGAGTTTAGACACTAGGATAAGATAAGGAACACACCCATTATAAAGAAATCACATTAGGATTCTCTTTTTAAGCTGTTCCTTAAAACACTAGTGCTTAGGAAATCTATTGGAGGCAGAAGCAGTCAAGGGTAACCTAGGGTTAGGGTTAGGCTTAGGGTTAGGCTTAGGGTACGGCTTAGGGTACGGGATCGGGGAGGGTTTCGGGTACGGCGTAGGGTATGGGTTAGGGTTAGGGTTAGGGTTATTGTTAGGGTTAGGGCTCGGTTTAGGGTACGGGTTAGGATTAGGGTACGTGTTAGGGTTAGGGTAGGGGTTAGGGTTAGGGTACGCGTTAGGGTTAGGGTAGTTAGTAAACCTATCCCACTCTCTAGATACCCCTTAGCACGTAAAGGAATATTATTTGGGGTTCCAGCCATGGAGAAGAATTTAGACACTAGGATAAGATAAGGAACACACCCATTATAAAGAAATCACATTAGGATTCTCTTTTTAAGCTGTTGCTTAAAACACTAGTGCTTAGGAAATCTATTGGAGGCAGAAGCAGTCAAGGGTAGCCTAGGGTTAGTGTTAGGCTTAGGGTTAGGCTTAGGGTACGGCTTAGGGTACGGGTTTGGGGAGGGGTTCAGGTACGGCATAGGGTATGGGTTAGGGTTAGGGTTAGTGTTAGTGTTAGGGTTAGGGCTCGGTTTAGGGTACGGGTTAGGATTAGGGTACGTGTTAGTGTTAGGGTAGGGGTTAGGGTTAGAGTACGCATTAGGTTTAGGGTAGTTATTAAACCTATCCCACTCTCTAGATACCCCTTAGCACGTAAGGCAATATTATTTGGGGGTGCAGCCATGGAGAAGAGTTTAGACACTAGGATAAGATAAGGAACACACCCATTATAAAGAAATCACATTAGGATTCTCTTTTTAAGCTGTTCCTTAAAACACTAGTGCTTAGGAAATCTATTGGAGGCAGAAGCAGTCAAGGGTAGCCTAGGGTTAGGGTTAGGCTTAGGGTTAGGCTTAGGGTACGGCTTAGGGTACGGGTTCGGGGAGGGGTGCGGGTACGGCGTAGGGTATGGGTTAGGGTTAGGGTTAGGGTTAGTGTTAGGGTTAGGGCTCGGTTTAGGGTACCTGTTAGGATTAGGGTACGTGTTAGGGTTAGGGTAGGGGTTAGGGTTAGGGTACGCGTTAGGGTTAGGGTAGTTATTAAACCTATCCCACTCTCTAGATACCCCTTAGCACGTAAAGGAATATTATTTGAGGGTCCAGCAATGGAGAAGAGTTTAGACACTAGGATAAGATAAGGAACACACCCATTATAAAGAAATCACATTAGGATTCTCTTTTTAAGCTGTTCCTTAAAACACTAGTGCTTAGGAAATCTATTGGAGGCAGAAGCAGTCAAGGGTAGCCTAGGATAAGGTTAGGCTTAGGGTGAGGCTTAGGGTACGGCTTAGGGTACGGGTTCGGGGAGGGTTTCGGGTACGGCGTAGGGTATGGGTTAGGGTTAGGGTTACTGTTAGGGTTAGGGCTCGGTTTAGGGTACGGGTTAGGATTAGGGTACGTGTTAGGGTTAGGGTAGGGGTTAGGGTTAGGGGCGCGTTAGGGTTAGGGTAGTTATTAAACCTATCCCACTCTCTAGATACCCCTTAGCACGTAAAGGAATATTATTTGGGGGTCCAGCCATGGAGAAGAGTTTAGACACTAGGATAAGATAAGGAACACACCCATTATAAAGAAATCACTTTAGGATTCTCTTTTTAAGCTGTTCGTTAAAACACTAGTGCTTAGGAAATCTATTGGAGGCAGAAGCAGTCAAGGGTAGCCTAGGGTTAGGGTTAGGCTTAGGGTTAGGCTTAGGGTACGGCTTAGGGTACGGGTTCAGGGAGGGGTGCGGGTACGGCGTAGGGTATGGGTTAGGGTTAGGGTTAGGGTTAGTGTTAGGGTTAGGGCTCGGTTTAGGGTACGGGTTAGGATTAGGGTACGTGTTAGGGTTAGGGTAGGGGTTAGGGTTAGGGTACGCGTTAGGGTTAGGGTAGTTATTAAACCTATCCCAATCTCTAGATACCCCTTAGCACGTAAAGGAATATTATTTGAGGGTCCAGCCATGGAGAAAAGTTTAGACACTAGGATAAGATAAGGAACACACCCATTATAAAGAAATCACATTAGGATTCTCTTTTTAAGCTGTTCCTTAAAACACTACTGCTTAGGAAATCAATTGGAGGCAGAAGCAGTCAAGGGTAGCCTAGGGTTAGGGTTAGGCTTAGGGTTAGGTTTAGGGTATGGCTTAGGGTACGGGTTCGGGGAGGGTTTCGGGTACGGCGTAGGGTATGGGTTAGGGTTAGGGTTAGGGTTAGTGTTAGGGTTAGGCCTCGGTTTAGGGTACAGGTTAGGATTAGGGTACGTGTTAGGGTTAGGGTAGGGGTTAGGGTTAGGGTACGCGTTAGGGTTAGGGTAGTTATTAAACCTATCCCACTCTCTAGATACCCCTTAGCACGTAAGGGAATATTATTTGGGGGTGCAGCCATGGAGAAGAGTTTAGACACTAGGATAAGATAAGGAACACACCCATTATAAAGAAATCACATTAGGATTCTCTTTTTAAGCTGTTCCTTAAAACACTAGTGCTTAGGAAATCTATTGGAGGCAGAAGCAGTCAAGGGTAGCCTAGGGTTAGGCTTAGGCTTAGGGTTAGGTTTAGGGTATGGCTTAGGGTACGGGTTCGGGGAGGGTTTCGGGTACGGCGTAGGGTATGGGTTAGGGTTAGGGTTAGGGTTAGTGTTAGGGTTAGGCCTCGGTTTAGGGTACAGGTTAGGATTAGGGTACGTGTTAGGGTTAGGGTAGGGGTTAGGGTTAGGGTACGCGTTAGGGTTAGGGTAGTTATTAAACCTATCCCACTCTCTAGATACCCCTTAGCACGTAAGGGAATATTATTTGGGGGTGCAGCCATGGAGAAGAGTTTAGACACTAGGATAAGATAAGGAACACACCCATTATAAAGAAATCACATTAGGATTCTCTTTTTAAGCTGTTCCTTAAAACACTAGTGCTTAGGAAATCTATTGGAGGCAGAAGCAGTCAAGGGTAGCCTAGGGTTAGGGTTAGGCTTAGGGTTAGGCTTAGGGTACGGCTTAGGGTACGGGTTCGGGGAGGGGTGCGGGTACGGCGTAGGGTATGGGTTAGGGTTAGGGTTAGGGTTAGTGTTAGGGTTAGGGCTCGGTTTAGGGTACGGTTAGGATTAGGGTACGTGTTAGGTTTAGGGTAGGGGTTAGGGTTAGGGTACGCGTTAGGGTTAGGGTAGTTAGTAAACCTATCCCACTCTCTAGATACCCCTTAGCACGTAAAGGAATATTATTTGGGGTTCCAGCCATGGAGAAGAATTTAGACACTAGGATAAGATAAGGAACACACCCATTATAAAGAAATCACATTAGGATTCTCTTTTTAAGCTGTTGCTTAAAACACTAGTGCTTAGGAAATCTATTGGAGGCAGAAGCAGTCAAGGGTAGCCTAGGGTTAGTGTTAGGCTTAGGGTTAGGCTTAGGGTACGGCTTAGAGTACGGGTTTGGGGAGGGGTTCAGGTACGGCGTAGGGTATGGGTTAGGGTTAGGGTTAGTGTTAGTGTTAGGGTTAGGGCTCGGTTTAGGGTACGGGTTAGGATTAGGGTACGTGTTAGTGTTAGGGTAGGGGTTAGGGTTAGAGTACGCATTAGGTTTAGGGTAGTTATTAAACCTATCCCACTCTCTAGATACCCCTTAGCACGTAAGGCAATATTATTTGGGGGTGCAGCCATGGAGAAGAGTTTAGACACTAGGATAAGATAAGGAACACACCCATTATAAAGAAATCACATTAGGATTCTCTTTTTAAGCTGTTCCTTAAAACACTAGTGCTTAGGAAATCTATTGGAGGCAGAAGCAGTCAAGGGTAGCCTAGGGTTAGGGTTAGGCTTAGGGTTAGGTTTAGGGTACGGCTTGGGGAATGGGTTCGGGGAGGGGTTCGGGTACGGCGTAGGGTATGGGTTAGGGTTATGGTTAGGGTTAGTGTTAGGGTTAGGGCTCGGTTTAGGGTACGGGTTAGGATTAGGGTACGTGTTAGGGTTAGGGTAGGGGTTAGGGTTAGGGTATGCGTTAGGGTTAGGGTAGTTATTAAACCTATCCCACTCTCTAGATACCCCTTAGCACGTAAAGGAATATTATTTGGGGGTCCAGCCATGGAGAAGAGTTTAGACACTAGGATAAGATAAGGAACACACCCATTATAAAGAAATCACATTAGGATTCTCTTTTTAAGCTGTTCCTTAAAACACTAGTGCTTAGGAAATCTATTGGAGGCAGAAGCAGTCAAGGGTAGCCTAGGGTTAGTGTTAGGTTTAGGGTTAGGCTTAGGGTACGGCTTTCGGTACGGGTTTGGGGAGGGGTTCAGGTACGGCGTAGGGTATGGGTTAGGGTTAGGGTTAGTGTTAGTGTTAGGGTTAGGGCTCGGTTTAGGGTACGGGTTAGGATTAGGGTACGTCTTAGTGTTAGGTTAGGGGTTAGGGTTAGAGTACGCATTAGGGTTAGGGTAGTTATTAAACCTATCCCACTCTCTAGATACCCCTTAGCACGTAAGGCAATATTATTTGGGGGTGCAGCCATGGAGAAGAGTTTAGACACTAGGATAAGATAAGGAACACACCCATTATAAAGAAATCACATTAGGATTCTCTTTTTAAGCTGTTCCTTAAAACACTAGTGCTTAGGAAATCTATTGGAGGCAGAAGCAGTCAAGGGTAGCCTAGTGTTAGGGTTAGGCTTAGGGTTAGGTTTAGGGTACGGCTTGGGGTATGGGTTCGGGGAGGTGTTCGTGTACGGCGTAGGGTATGGGTTAGGGTTAGGGTTTGGGTTAGTGTTAGGGTTAGGGCTCGGTTTAGGGTACGGGTTAGGATTAGGGTACGTGTTAGGGTTAGGGTAGGGGTTAGGGTTAGGTTACGCGTTAGGGCTAGGGTAGTTAGTAAACCTATCCCACTCTCTAGCTCCCCCTTAGCACGTAAAGGAATATTATTTGGGGGTCCAGCCATGGAGAAGAGTTTAGACACTAGGATAAGATAAGGAACACACCCATTATAAAGAAATCACTTTAGGATTCTCTTTTTAAGCTGTTCCTTAAAACACTACTGCTTAGGAAATCAATTGGAGGCAGAAGCAGTCAAGGGTAGCCTAGGGTTAGGGTTAGGCTTAGGGTTAGGTTTAGGGTATGGCTTAGGGTACGAGTTCGGGGAGGGGTTCGGGTACGGCGTAGGGTATGGGTTAGGGTTAGGGTTAGGGTTAGTGTTAGGGTTAGGGCTCGGTTTAGGGTACAGGTTAGGATTAGGGTACGTGTTAGGGTTAGGGTAGGGGTTAGGGTTAGGGTACGCGTTAGGGTTAGGGTAGTTATTAAACCTATCCCACTCTCTAGATACCCCTTAGCACGTAAGGGAATATTATTTGGGGGTGCAGCCATGGAGAAGAGTTTAGACACTAGGATAAGATAAGGAACACACCCATTATAAAGAAATCACTTTAGGATTCTCTTTTTAAGCTGTTCGTTAAAACACTAGTGCTTAGGAAATCTATTGGAGGCAGAAGCAGTCAAGGGTAGCCTAGGGTTAGGGTTAGGCTTAGGGTTAGTCTTAGGGTACGGCTTAGGGTACGGGTTCAGGGAGGGGTGCGGGTACGGCGTAGGGTATGGGTTAGGGTTAGGGTTAGTGTTAGTGTTAGGGTTAGGGCTCGGTTTAGTGTACGGGTTAGGATTAGGGTACGTGTTAGTGTTAGGTTAGGGGTTAGGGTTAGAGTACGCATTAGGGTTAGGGTAGTTATTAAACCTATCCCACTCTCTAGATACCCCTTAGCACGTAAGGCAATATTATTTGGGGGTGCAGCCATGGAGAAGAGTTTAGACACTAGGATAAGATAAGGAACACACCCATTATAAAGAAATCACATTAGGATTCTCTTTTTAAGCTGTTCCTTAAAACACTAGTGCTTAGGAAATCTATTGGAGGCAGAAGCAGTCAAGGGTAGCCTAGGGTTAGGGTTAGGCTTAGGGTTATGTTTAGGGTACGGCTTGGGGAATGGGTTCGGGGAGGGGTTCGGGTACGGCATAGGGTATGGGTTAGGGTTAGGGTTAGGGTTAGTGTTAGGGTTAGGGCTCGGTTTAGGGTACGGGTTAGGATTAGGGTACGTGTTAGGGTTAGGGTAGGGGTTAGGGTTAGGGTATGCATTAGGGTTAGGGTAGTTATTAAACCTATCCCACTCTCTAGATACCCCTTAGCACGTAAAGGAATATTATTTGAGGGTCCAGCCATGGAGAAGAGTTTAGACAATAGGATAAGATAAGGAACACACCCATTATAAAGAAATCACATTAGGATTCTCTTTTTAAGCTGTTCCTTAAAACACTAGTGCTTAGGAAATCTATTGGAGGCAGAAGCAGTCAAGGGTAGCCTAGGGTTAGGGTTAGGCTTAGGGTTAGGCTTAGGGTACGGCTTAGGGTACGGGTTCGGGGAGGGTTTCGGGTACGGCGTAGGGTATGGGTTAGGGTTAGGGTTAGGGTTAGTGTTAGGGTTAGGGCTCGGTTTAGGGTACGGGTTAGGATTAGGGTACGTGTTAGGGTTAGGGTAGGGGTTAGGGTTAGGGTACGCGTTAGGGTTAGGGTAGTTAGTAAACCTATCCCACTCTCTAGATACCCCTTAGCACGTAAAGGAATATTATTTGGGGTTCCAGCCATGGAGAAGAATTTAGACACTAGGATAAATAAGGAACACACCCATTATAAAGAAATCACATTAGGATTCTCTTTTTAAGCTGTTGCTTAAAACACTAGTGCTTAGGAAATCTATTGGAGGCAGAAGCAGTCAAGGGTAGCCTAGGGTTAGTGTTAGGCTTAGGGTTAGGCTTAGGGTACGGCTTAGAGTACGGGTTTGGGGAGGGGTTCAGGTACGGCGTAGGGTATGGGTTAGGGTTAGGGTTAGTGTTAGTGTTAGGGTTAGGGCTCGGTTTAGGGTACGGGTTAGGATTAGGGTACGTGTTAGTGTTAGGTTAGGGGTTAGGGTTAGAGTACGCATTAGGGTTAGGGTAGTTATTAAACCTATCCCACTCTCTAGATACCCCTTAGCACGTAAGGCAATATTATTTGGGGGTGCAGCCATGGAGAAGAGTTTAGACACTAGGATAAGATAAGGAACACACCCATTATAAAGAAATCACATTAGGATTCTCTTTTTAAGCTGTTCCTTAAAACACTAGTGCTTAGGAAATCTATTGGAGGCAGAAGCAGTCAAGGGTAGCCTAGTGTTAGGGTTAGGCTTAGGGTTAGGTTTAGGGTACGGCTTGGGGTATGGGTTCGGGGAGGTGTTCGTGTACGGTGTAGGGTATGGGTTAGGGTTAGGGTTTGGGTTAGTGTTAGGGTTAGGGCTCGGTTTAGGGTACGGGTTAGGATTAGGGTACGTGTTAGGGTTAGGGTAGGGGTTAGGGTTAGGTTACGCGTTAGGGCTAGGGTAGTTAGTAAACCTATCCCACTCTCTAGCTCCCCCTTAGCACGTAAAGGAATATTATTTGGGGGTCCAGCCATGGAGAAGAGTTTAGACACTAGGATAAGATAAGGAACACACCCATTATAAAGAAATCACTTTAGGATTCTCTTTTTAAGCTGTTCCTTAAAACACTACTGCTTAGGAAATCAATTGGAGGCAGAAGCAGTCAAGGGTAGCCTAGGGTTAGGGTTAGGCTTAGGGTTAGGTTTAGGGTATGGCTTAGGGTACGAGTTCGGGGAGGGGTGCGGGTACGGCGTAGGGTATGGGTTAGGGTTAGGGTTAGGGTTAGTGTTAGGGTTAGGGCTCGGTTTAGGGTACAGGTTAGGATTAGGGTACGTGTTAGGGTTAGGGTAGGGGTTAGGGTTAGGGTACGCGTTAGGGTTAGGGTAGTTATTAAACCTATCCCACTCTCTAGATACCCCTTAGCACGTAAGGGAATATTATTTGGGGGTGCAGCCATGGAGAAGAGTTTAGACACTAGGATAAGATAAGGAACACACCCATTATAAAGAAATCACATTAGGATTCTCTTTTTAAGCTGTTCCTTAAAACAGTAGTGCTTAGGAAATCTATTGGAGGCAGAAGCAGTCAAGGGTAGCCTAGGGTTAGGGTTAGGCTTAGGGTTAGGCTTAGGGTACGGCTTAGGGTACGGGTTCGGGGAGGGGTGCGGGTACGGCGTAGGGTATGGGTTAGGGTTAGGGTTAGGGTTAGTGTTAGGGTTAGGGCTCGGTTTAGGGTACGGGTTAGGATTAGGGTACGTGTTAGGGTTAGGGTAGGGGTTAGGGTTAGGGTACGCGTTAGGGTTAGGGTAGTTATTAAACCTATCCCACTCTCTAGATACCCCTTAGCACGTAAAGGAATATTATTTGGGGGTCCAGCCATGGAGAAGAGTTTAGACACTAGGATAAGATAAGGAACACACCCATTATAAAGAAATCACATTAGGATTCTCTTTTTAAGCTGTTCGTTAAAACACTAGTGCTTAGGAAATCTATTGGAGGCAGAAGCAGTCAAGGGTAGCCTAGGGTTAGGGTTAGGCTTAGGGTTAGTCTTAGGGTACGGCTTAGGGTACGGGTTCAGGGAGGGGTGCGGGTACGGCGTAGGGTATGGGTTAGGGTTAGGGTTAGGGTTAGTGTTAGGGTTAGGGCTCGGTTTAGGGTACGGGTTAGGATTAGGGTACGTGTTAGGGTTAGGGTAGGGGTTAGGGTTAGGGTACGCGTTAGGGTTAGGGTAGTTATTAAACCTATCCCAATCTCTAGATACCCCTTAGCACGTAAAGGAATATTATTTGAGGGTCCAGCCATGGAGAAAAGTTTAGACACTAGGATAAGATAAGGAACACACCCATTATAAAGAAATCACATTAGGATTCTCTTTTTAAGCTGTTCCTTAAAACACTAGTGCTTAGGAAATCTATTGGAGGCAGAAGCAGTCAAGGGTAGCCTAGGGTTAGGGTTAGGCTTAGGGTTATGCTTAGGGTACGGCTTAGGGTACGAGTTCAGGAAGGGTTTCGGGTACGGCGTACGGTATGGGTTAGGGTTAGGGTTAGGGTTAGTGTTAGGGTTAGGGCTCGGTTTAGGGTACGGGTTAGGATTAGGGTACGTGTTAGGGTTAGGGTAGGGGTTAGGGTTAGGGTACGCGTTAGGGTTAGGGTAGTTATTAAACCTATCCCACTCTCTAGATACCCCTTAGCACGTAAAGGAATATTATTTGGGGGTGCAGCCATGGAGAAGAGTTTAGACACTAGGATAAGATAAGGAATACACCCATTATAAAGAAATCACTTTAGGATTCTCTTTTTAAGCTGTTCCTTAAAACAGTAGTGCTTAGGAAATCTATTGGAGGCAGAAGCAGTCAAGGGTAGCCTAGGGTTAGGGTTAGGCTTAGGGTTAGGGTTAGGGTACGGCTTGGGGTATGGGTTCGGGGAGGTGTTCGTGTACGGCGTAGGGTATGGGTTAGGGTTAGGGTTTGGGTTAGTGTTAGGGTTAGGGCTCGGTTTAGGGTACGGGTTAGGATTAGGGTACGTGTTAGGGTTAGGGTAGGGGTTAGGGTTAGGATACGCGTTAGGGCTAGGGTAGTTAGTAAACCTATCCCACTCTCTAGCTCCCCCTTAGCACGTAAAGGAATATTATTTGGGGGTCCAGCCATGGAGAAGAGTTTAGACACTAGGATAAGATAAGGAACACACCCATTATAAAGAAATCACATTAGGATTCTCTTTTTAAGCTGTTCCTTAAAACACTACTGCTTAGGAAATCAATTGGAGGCAGAAGCAGTCAAGGGTAGCCTAGGGTTAGGGTTAGGCTTAGGGTTAGGTTTAGGGTATGGCTTAGGGTACGGGTTCGGGGAGGGGTGCGGGTACGGCGTAGGGTATGGGTTAGGGTTAGGGTTAGGGTTAGTGTTAGGGTTAGGCCTCGGTTTAGGGTACAGGTTAGGATTAGGGTACGTGTTAGGGTTAGGGTAGGGGTTAGGGTTAGGGTACGCGTTAGGGTTAGGGTAGTTATTAAACCTATCCCACTCTCTAGATACCCCTTAGCACGTAAGGGAATATTATTTGGGGGTGCAGCCATGGAGAAGAGTTTAGACACTAGGATAAGATAAGGAACACACCCATTATAAAGAAATCACATTAGGATTCTCTTTTTAAGCTGTTCCTTAAAACAGTAGTGCTTAGGAAATCTATTGGAGGCAGAAGCAGTCAAGGGTAGCCTAGGGTTAGGGTTAGGCTTAGGGTTAGGCTTAGGGTACGGCTTAGGTTACGGGTTCGGGGAGGGGTGCGGGTACGGCGTAGGGTATGGGTTAGGGTTAGGGTTAGGGTTAGTGTTAGGGTTAGGGCTCGGTTTAGGGTACGGTTAGGATTAGGGTACGTGTTAGTGTTAGGTTAGGGGTTAGGGTTAGAGTACGCATTAGGGTTAGGGTAGTTATTAAACCTATCCCACTCTCTAGATACCCCTTAGCACGTAAGGCAATATTATTTGGGGGTGCAGCCATGGAGAAGAGTTTAGACACTAGGATAAGATAAGGAACACACCCATTATAAAGAAATCACATTAGGATTCTCTTTTTAAGCTGTTCCTTAAAACACTAGTGCTTAGGAAATCTATTGGAGGCAGAAGCAGTCAAGGGTAGCCTAGGGTTAGGGTTAGGCTTAGGGTTAGGTTTAGGGTACGGCTTGGGGAATGGGTTCGGGGAGGGGTTCGGGTACGGCGTAGGGTATGGGTTAGGGTTAGGGTTAGGGTTAGTGTTAGGGTTAGGGCTCGGTTTAGGGTACGGGTTAGGATTAGGGTACGTGTTAGGGTTAGGGTAGGGTTTAGGGTTAGGGTATGCGTTAGGGTTAGGGTAGTTATTAAACCTATCCCACTCTCTAGATACCCCTTAGCACGTAAAGGAATATTATTTGGGGGTCCAGCCATGGAGAAGAGTTTAGACACTAGGATAAGATAAGGAACACACCCATTATAAAGAAATCACATTAGGATTCTCTTTTTAAGCTGTTCCTTAAAACACTAGTGCTTAGGAAATCTATTGGAGGCAGAAGCAGTCAAGGGTAGCCTAGGGTTAGGGTTAGGCTTAGGGTTAGGCTTAGGGTAGGGCTTAGGGTACGGGTTCGGGGAGGGGTGCGGGTACGGCGTAGAGTATGGGTTAGGGTTAGGGTTAGTGTTAGGGTTAGGGCTCGGTTTAGGGTACAGGTTAGTATTAGGGTACGTGTTAGGGTTAGGGTAGGGGTTAGGGTTAGGGTACGCGTTAGGGTTAGGGTAGTTATTAAACCTATCCCACTCTCTAGATACCCCTTAGCACGTAAAGGAATATTATTTGAGGGTCCAGCCATGGAGAAGAGTTTAGACACTAGGATAAGATAAGGAACACACCCATTATAAAGAAATCACATTAGGATTCTCTTTTTAAGCTGTTCCTTAAAACACTAGTGCTTAGGAAATCTATTGGAGGCAGAAGCAGTCAAGGGTAACCTAGCGTTAGGGTTAGGCTTAGGGTTAGGCTTAGGGTACGGCTTAGGGTACGGGTTCGGGGAGGGTTTCGGGTACGGCGTAGGGTATGGGTTAGGGTTAGGGTTAGGGTTATTGTTAGGGTTAGGGCTCGGTTTAGGGTACGGGTTAGGATTAGGGTACGTGTTAGGGTTAGGGTAGGGGTTAGGGTTAGGGTACGCGTTAGGGTTAGGGTAGTTATTAAACCTATCCCACTCTCTAGATACCCCTTAGCACGTAAAGGAATATTATTTGGGGGTCCAGCCATGGAGAAGAGTTTAGACACTAGGATAAGATAAGGAACACACCCATTATAAAGAAATCACATTAGGATTCTCTTTTTAAGCTGTTCCTTAAAACACTAGTGCTTAGGAAATCTATTGGAGGCAGAAGCAGTCAAGGGTAGCCTAGGATAAGGTTAGGCTTAGGGTGAGGCTTAGGGTACGGCTTAGGGTACGGGTTCGGGGAGGGTTTCGGGTACGGCGTAGGGTATGGGTTAGGGTTAGGGTTAGTGTTAGGGTTAGGGCTCGGTTTAGGGTACGGGTTAGGATTAGGGTACGTGTTAGGGTTAGGGTAGGGGTTAGGGTTAGGGTACGCGTTAGGGTTAGGGTAGTTATTAAACCTATCCCACTCTCTAGATACCCCTTAGCACGTAAAGGAATATTATTTGGGGGTCCAGCCATGGAGAAGAGTTTAGACACTAGGATAAGATAAGGAACACACCCATTATAAAGAAATCACTTTAGGATTCTCTTTTTAAGCTGTTCCTTAAAACACTAGTGCTTAGGAAATCTATTGGAGGCAGAAGCAGTCAAGGGTAGCCTAGGGTTAGGGTTAGGCTTAGGGTTAGGCTTAGGGTACGGCTTAGGGTACGGGTTCGGGGAGGGGTGCGGGTACGGCGTAGGGTATGGGTTAGGGTTAGGGTTAGGGTTAGTGTTAGGGTTAGGGCTCGGTTTAGGGTACGGTTAGGATTAGGGTACGTGTTAGGTTTAGGGTAGGGGTTAGGGTTAGGGTACGCGTTAGGGTTAGGGTAGTTAGTAAACCTATCCCACTCTCTAGATACCCCTTAGCACGTAAAGGAATATTATTTGGGGTTCCAGCCATGGAGAAGAATTTAGACACTAGGATAAGATAAGGAACACACCCATTATAAAGAAATCACATTAGGATTCTCTTTTTAAGCTGTTGCTTAAAACACTAGTGCTTAGGAAATCTATTGGAGGCAGAAGCAGTCAAGGGTAGCCTAGGGTTAGTGTTAGGCTTAGGGTTAGGCTTAGGGTACGGCTTAGAGTACGGGTTTGGGGAGGGGTTCAGGTACGGCGTAGGGTATGGGTTAGGGTTAGGGTTAGTGTTAGTGTTAGGGTTAGGGCTCGGTTTAGGGTACGGGTTAGGATTAGGGTACGTGTTAGTGTTAGGGTAGGGGTTAGGGTTAGAGTACGCATTAGGTTTAGGGTAGTTATTAAACCTATCCCACTCTCTAGATACCCCTTAGCACGTAAGGCAATATTATTTGGGGGTGCAGCCATGGAGAAGAGTTTAGACACTAGGATAAGATAAGGAACACACCCATTATAAAGAAATCACATTAGGATTCTCTTTTTAAGCTGTTCCTTAAAACACTAGTGCTTAGGAAATCTATTGGAGGCAGAAGCAGTCAAGGGTAGCCTAGGGTTAGGGTTAGGCTTAGGGTTAGGTTTAGGGTACGGCTTGGGGAATGGGTTCGGGGAGGGGTTCGGGTACGGCGTAGGGTATGGGTTAGGGTTATGGTTAGGGTTAGTGTTAGGGTTAGGGCTCGGTTTAGGGTACGGGTTAGGATTAGGGTACGTGTTAGGGTTAGGGTAGGGGTTAGGGTTAGGGTATGCGTTAGGGTTAGGGTAGTTATTAAACCTATCCCACTCTCTAGATACCCCTTAGCACGTAAAGGAATATTATTTGGGGGTCCAGCCATGGAGAAGAGTTTAGACACTAGGATAAGATAAGGAACACACCCATTATAAAGAAATCACATTAGGATTCTCTTTTTAAGCTGTTCCTTAAAACACTAGTGCTTAGGAAATCTATTGGAGGCAGAAGCAGTCAAGGGTAGCCTAGGGTTAGTGTTAGGTTTAGGGTTAGGCTTAGGGTACGGCTTTCGGTACGGGTTTGGGGAGGGGTTCAGGTACGGCGTAGGGTATGGGTTAGGGTTAGGGTTAGTGTTAGTGTTAGGGTTAGGGCTCGGTTTAGGGTACGGGTTAGGATTAGGGTACGTCTTAGTGTTAGGTTAGGGGTTAGGGTTAGAGTACGCATTAGGGTTAGGGTAGTTATTAAACCTATCCCACTCTCTAGATACCCCTTAGCACGTAAGGCAATATTATTTGGGGGTGCAGCCATGGAGAAGAGTTTAGACACTAGGATAAGATAAGGAACACACCCATTATAAAGAAATCACATTAGGATTCTCTTTTTAAGCTGTTCCTTAAAACACTAGTGCTTAGGAAATCTATTGGAGGCAGAAGCAGTCAAGGGTAGCCTAGTGTTAGGGTTAGGCTTAGGGTTAGGTTTAGGGTACGGCTTGGGGTATGGGTTCGGGGAGGTGTTCGTGTACGGCGTAGGGTATGGGTTAGGGTTAGGGTTTGGGTTAGTGTTAGGGTTAGGGCTCGGTTTAGGGTACGGGTTAGGATTAGGGTACGTGTTAGGGTTAGGGTAGGGGTTAGGGTTAGGTTACGCGTTAGGGCTAGGGTAGTTAGTAAACCTATCCCACTCTCTAGCTCCCCCTTAGCACGTAAAGGAATATTATTTGGGGGTCCAGCCATGGAGAAGAGTTTAGACACTAGGATAAGATAAGGAACACACCCATTATAAAGAAATCACTTTAGGATTCTCTTTTTAAGATGTTCCTTAAAACACTACTGCTTAGGAAATCAATTGGAGGCAGAAGCAGTCAAGGGTAGCCTAGGGTTAGGGTTAGGCTTAGGGTTAGGTTTAGGGTATGGCTTAGGGTACGAGTTCGGGGAGGGGTTCGGGTACGGCGTAGGGTATGGGTTAGGGTTAGGGTTAGGGTTAGTGTTAGGGTTAGGGCTCGGTTTAGGGTACAGGTTAGGATTAGGGTACGTGTTAGGGTTAGGGTAGGGGTTAGGGTTAGGGTACGCGTTAGGGTTAGGGTAGTTATTAAACCTATCCCACTCTCTAGATACCCCTTAGCACGTAAGGGAATATTATTTGGGGGTGCAGCCATGGAGAAGAGTTTAGACACTAGGATAAGATAAGGAACACACCCATTATAAAGAAATCACTTTAGGATTCTCTTTTTAAGCTGTTCGTTAAAACACTAGTGCTTAGGAAATCTATTGGAGGCAGAAGCAGTCAAGGGTAGCCTAGGGTTAGGGTTAGGCTTAGGGTTAGTCTTAGGGTACGGCTTAGGGTACGGGTTCAGGGAGGGGTGCGGGTACGGCGTAGGGTATGGGTTAGGGTTAGGGTTAGTGTTAGTGTTAGGGTTAGGGCTCGGTTTAGTGTACGGGTTAGGATTAGGGTACGTGTTAGTGTTAGGTTAGGGCTTAGGGTTAGAGTACGCATTAGGGTTAGGGTAGTTATTAAACCTATCCCACTCTCTAGATACCCCTTAGCACGTAAGGCAATATTATTTGGGGGTGCAGCCATGGAGAAGAGTTTAGACACTAGGATAAGATAAGGAACACACCCATTATAAAGAAATCACATTAGGATTCTCTTTTTAAGCTGTTACTTAAAACACTAGTGCTTAGGAAATCTATTGGAGGCAGAAGCAGTCAAGGGTAGCCTAGGGTTAGGGTTAGGCTTAGGGTTATGTTTAGGGTACGGCTTGGGGAATGGGTTCGGGGAGGGGTTCGGGTACGGCATAGGGTATGGGTTAGGGTTAGGGTTAGGGTTAGTGTTAGGGTTAGGGCTCGGTTTAGGGTACGGGTTAGGATTAGGGTACGTGTTAGGGTTAGGGTAGGGGTTAGGGTTAGGGTATGCATTAGGGTTAGGGTAGTTATTAAACCTATCCCACTCTCTAGATACCCCTTAGCACGTAAAGGAATATTATTTGAGGGTCCAGCCATGGAGAAGAGTTTAGACAATAGGATAAGATAAGGAACACACCCATTATAAAGAAATCACATTAGGATTCTCTTTTTAAGCTGTTCCTTAAAACACTAGTGCTTAGGAAATCTATTGGAGGCAGAAGCAGTCAAGGGTAGCCTAGGGTTAGGGTTAGGCTTAGGGTTAGGCTTAGGGTACGGCTTAGGGTACGGGTTCGGGGAGGGTTTCGGGTACGGCGTAGGGTATGGGTTAGGGTTAGGGTTAGGGTTAGTGTTAGGGTTAGGGCTCGGTTTAGGGTACGGGTTAGGATTAGGGTACGTGTTAGGGTTAGGGTAGGGGTTAGGGTTAGGGTACGCGTTAGGGTTAGGGTAGTTAGTAAACCTATCCCACTCTCTAGATACCCCTTAGCACGTAAAGGAATATTATTTGGGGTTCCAGCCATGGAGAAGAATTTAGACACTAGGATAAATAAGGAACACACCCATTATAAAGAAATCACATTAGGATTCTCTTTTTAAGCTGTTGCTTAAAACACTAGTGCTTAGGAAATCTATTGGAGGCAGAAGCAGTCAAGGGTAGCCTAGGGTTAGTGTTAGGCTTAGGGTTAGGCTTAGGGTACGGCTTAGAGTACGGGTTTGGGGAGGGGTTCAGGTACGGCGTAGGGTATGGTTTAGGGTTAGGGTTAGTGTTAGTGTTAGGGTTAGGGCTCGGTTTAGGGTACGGGTTAGGATTAGGGTACGTGTTAGTGTTAGGTTAGGGGTTAGGGTTAGAGTACGCATTAGGGTTAGGGTAGTTATTAAACCTATCCCACTCTCTAGATACCCCTTAGCACGTAAGGCAATATTATTTGGGGGTGCAGCCATGGAGAAGAGTTTAGACACTAGGATAAGATAAGGAACACACCCATTATAAAGAAATCACATTAGGATTCTCTTTTTAAGCTGTTCCTTAAAACACTAGTGCTTAGGAAATCTATTGGAGGCAGAAGCAGTCAAGGGTAGCCTAGTGTTAGGGTTAGGCTTAGGGTTAGGTTTAGGGTACGGCTTGGGGTATGGGTTCGGGGAGGTGTTCGTGTACGGCGTAGGGTATGGGTTAGGGTTAGGGTTTGGGTTAGTGTTAGGGTTAGGGCTCGGTTTAGGGTACGGGTTAGGATTAGGGTACGTGTTAGGGTTAGGGTAGGGGTTAGGGTTAGGTTACGCGTTAGGGCTAGGGTAGTTAGTAAACCTATCCCACTCTCTAGCTCCCCCTTAGCACGTAAAGGAATATTATTTGGGGGTCCAGCCATGGAGAAGAGTTTAGACACTAGGATAAGATAAGGAACACACCCATTATAAAGAAATCACTTTAGGATTCTCTTTTTAAGCTGTTCCTTAAAACACTAGTGCTTAGGAAATCTATTGGAGGCAGAAGCAGTCAAGGGTAGCCTAGGGTTAGGGTTAGGCTTAGGGTTAGGTTTAGGGTATGGCTTAGGGTACGAGTTCGGGGAGGGGTGCGGGTACGGCGTAGGGTATGGGTTAGGGTTAGGGTTAGGGTTAGTGTTAGGGTTAGGGCTCGGTTTAGGGTACAGGTTAGGATTAGGGTACGTGTTAGGGTTAGGGTAGGGGTTAGGGTTAGGGTACGCGTTAGGGTTAGGGTAGTTATTAAACCTATCCCACTCTCTAGATACCCCTTAGCACGTAAGGGAATATTATTTGGGGGTGCAGCCATGGAGAAGAGTTTAGACACTAGGATAAGATAAGGAACACACCCATTATAAAGAAATCACATTAGGATTCTCTTTTTAAGCTGTTCCTTAAAACAGTAGTGCTTAGGAAATCTATTGGAGGCAGAAGCAGTCAAGGGTAGCCTAGGGTTAGGGTTAGGCTTAGGGTTAGGCTTAGGGTACGGCTTAGGGTACGGGTTCGGGGAGGGGTGCGGGTACGGCGTAGGGTATGGGTTAGGGTTAGGGTTAGGGTTAGTGTTAGGGTTAGGGCTCGGTTTAGGGTACGGGTTAGGATTAGGGTACGTGTTAGGGTTAGGGTAGGGGTTAGGGTTAGGGTACGCGTTAGGGTTAGGGTAGTTATTAAACCTATCCCACTCTCTAGATACCCCTTAGCACGTAAAGGAATATTATTTGGGGGTCCAGCCATGGAGAAGAGTTTAGACACTAGGATAAGATAAGGAACACACCCATTATAAAGAAATCACATTAGGATTCTCTTTTTAAGCTGTTCGTTAAAACACTAGTGCTTAGGAAATCTATTGGAGGCAGAAGCAGTCAAGGGTAGCCTAGGGTTAGGGTTAGGCTTAGGGTTAGTCTTAGGGTACGGCTTAGGGTACGGGTTCAGGGAGGGGTGCGGGTACGGCGTAGGGTATGGGTTAGGGTTAGGGTTAGGGTTAGTGTTAGGGTTAGGGCTCGGTTTAGGGTACGGGTTAGGATTAGGGTACGTGTTAGGGTTAGGGTAGGGGTTAGGGTTAGGGTACGCGTTAGGGTTAGGGTAGTTATTAAACCTATCCCAATCTCTAGATACCCCTTAGCACGTAAAGGAATATTATTTGAGGGTCCAGCCATGGAGAAAAGTTTAGACACTAGGATAAGATAAGGAACACACCCATTATAAAGAAATCACATTAGGATTCTCTTTTTAAGCTGTTCCTTAAAACACTAGTGCTTAGGAAATCTATTGGAGGCAGAAGCAGTCAAGGGTAGCCTAGGGTTAGGGTTAGGCTTAGGGTTATGCTTAGGGTACGGCTTAGGGTACGAGTTCAGGGAGGGTTTCGGGTACGGCGTAGGGTATGGGTTAGGGTTAGGGTTAGGGTTAGTGTTAGGGTTAGGGCTCGGTTTAGGGTACGGGTTAGGATTAGGGTACGTGTTAGGGTTAGGGTAGGGGTTAGGGTTAGGGTACGCGTTAGGGTTAGGGTAGTTATTAAACCTATCCCACTCTCTAGATACCCCTTAGCACGTAAAGGAATATTATTTGGGGGTGCAGCCATGGAGAAGAGTTTAGACACTAGGATAAGATAAGGAATACACCCATTATAAAGAAATCACTTTAGGATTCTCTTTTTAAGCTGTTCCTTAAAACAGTAGTGCTTAGGAAATCTATTGGAGGCAGAAGCAGTCAAGGGTAGCCTAGGGTTAGGGTTAGGCTTAGGGTTAGGGTTAGGGTACGGCTTGGGGTATGGGTTCGGGGAGGTGTTCGTGTACGGCGTAGGGTATGGGTTAGGGTTAGGGTTTGGGTTAGTGTTAGGGTTAGGGCTCGGTTTAGGGTACGGGTTAGGATTAGGGTACGTGTTAGGGTTAGGGTAGGGGTTAGGGTTAGGATACGCGTTAGGGCTAGGGTAGTTAGTAAACCTATCCCACTCTCTAGCTCCCCCTTAGCACGTAAAGGAATATTATTTGGGGGTTCAGCCATGGAGAAGAGTTTAGACACTAGGATAAGATAAGGAACACACCCATTATAAAGAAATCACATTAGGATTCTCTTTTTAAGCTGTTCCTTAAAACACTACTGCTTAGGAAATCAATTGGAGGCAGAAGCAGTCAAGGGTAGCCTAGGGTTAGGGTTAGGCTTAGGGTTAGGTTTAGGGTATGGCTTAGGGTACGGGTTCGGGGAGGGGTGCGGGTACGGCGTAGGGTATGGGTTAGGGTTAGGGTTAGGGTTAGTGTTAGGGTTAGGCCTCGGTTTAGGGTACAGGTTAGGATTAGGGTACGTGTTAGGGTTAGGGTAGGGGTTAGGGTTAGGGTACGCGTTAGGGTTAGGGTAGTTATTAAACCTATCCCACTCTCTAGATACCCCTTAGCACGTAAGGGAATATTATTTGGGGGTGCAGCCATGGAGAAGAGTTTAGACACTAGGATAAGATAAGGAACACACCCATTATAAAGAAATCACATTAGGATTCTCTTTTTAAGCTGTTCCTTAAAACAGTAGTGCTTAGGAAATCTATTGGAGGCAGAAGCAGTCAAGGGTAGCCTAGGGTTAGGGTTAGGCTTAGGGTTAGGCTTAGGGTACGGCTTAGGTTACGGGTTCGGGGAGGGGTGCGGGTACGGCGTAGGGTATGGGTTAGGGTTAGGGTTAGGGTTAGTGTTAGGGTTAGGGCTCGGTTTAGGGTACGGTTAGGATTAGGGTACGTGTTAGTGTTAGGTTAGGGGTTAGGGTTAGAGTACGCATTAGGGTTAGGGTAGTTATTAAACCTATCCCACTCTCTAGATACCCCTTAGCACGTAAGGCAATATTATTTGGGGGTGCAGCCATGGAGAAGAGTTTAGACACTAGGATAAGATAAGGAACACACCCATTATAAAGAAATCACATTAGGATTCTCTTTTTAAGCTGTTCCTTAAAACACTAGTGCTTAGGAAATCTATTGGAGGCAGAAGCAGTCAAGGGTAGCCTAGGGTTAGGGTTAGGCTTAGGGTTAGGTTTAGGGTACGGCTTGGGGAATGGGTTCGGGGAGGGGTTCGGGTACGGCGTAGGGTATGGGTTAGGGTTAGGGTTAGGGTTAGTGTTAGGGTTAGGGCTCGGTTTAGGGTACGGGTTAGGATTAGGGTACGTGTTAGGGTTAGGGTAGGGTTTAGGGTTAGGGTATGCGTTAGGGTTAGGGTAGTTATTAAACCTATCCCACTCTCTAGATACCCCTTAGCACGTAAAGGAATATTATTTGGGGGTCCAGCCATGGAGAAGAGTTTAGACACTAGGATAAGATAAGGAACACACCCATTATAAAGAAATCACATTAGGATTCTCTTTTTAAGCTGTTCCTTAAAACACTAGTGCTTAGGAAATCTATTGGAGGCAGAAGCAGTCAAGGGTAGCCTAGGGTTAGGGTTAGGCTTAGGGTTAGGCTTAGGGTACGGCTTAGGGTACGGGTTCGGGGAGGGGTGCGGGTACGGCGTAGAGTATGGGTTAGGGTTAGGTTTAGTGTTAGGGTTAGGGCTCGGTTTAGTGTACAGGTTAGTATTAGGGTACGTGTTAGGGTTAGGGTAGGGGTTAGGGTTAGGGTACGCGTTAGGGTTAGGGTAGTTATTAAACCTATCCCACTCTCTAGATACCCCTTAGCACGTAAAGGAATATTATTTGAGGGTCCAGCCATGGAGAAGAGTTTAGACACTAGGATAAGATAAGGAACACACCCATTATAAAGAAATCACATTAGGATTCTCTTTTTAAGCTGTTCCTTAAAACACTAGTGCTTAGGAAATCTATTGGAGGCAGAAGCAGTCAAGGGTAACCTAGCGTTAGGGTTAGGCTTAGGGTTAGGCTTAGGGTACGGCTTAGGGTACGGGTTCGGGGAGGGTTTCGGGTACGGCGTAGGGTATGGGTTAGGGTTAGGGTTAGGGTTATTGTTAGGGTTAGGGCTCGGTTTAGGGTACGGGTTAGGATTAGGGTACGTGTTAGGGTTAGGGTAGGGGTTAGGGTTAGGGTACGCGTTAGGGTTAGGGTAGTTAGTAAACCTATCCCACTCTCTAGATACCCCTTAGCACGTAAAGGAATATTATTTGGGGTTCCAGCCATGGAGAAGAATTTAGACACTAGGATAAGATAAGGAACACACCCATTATAAAGAAATCACATTAGGATTCTCTTTTTAAGCTGTTGCTTAAAACACTAGTGCTTAGGAAATCTATTGGAGGCAGAAGCAGTCAAGGGTAGCCTAGGGTTAGTGTTAGGCTTAGGGTTAGGCTTAGGGTACGGCTTAGGGTACGGGTTTGGGGAGGGGTTCAGGTACGGCATAGGGTATGGGTTAGGGTTAGGGTTAGTGTTAGTGTTAGGGTTAGGGCTCGGTTTAGGGTACGGGTTAGGATTAGGGTACGTGTTAGTGTTAGGGTAGGGGTTAGGGTTAGAGTACGCATTAGGTTTAGGGTAGTTATTAAACCTATCCCACTCTCTAGATACCCCTTAGCACGTAAAGCAATATTATTTGGGGGTGCAGCCATGGAGAAGAGTTTAGACACTAGGATAAGATAAGGAACACACCCATTATAAAGAAATCACATTAGGATTCTCTTTTTAAGCTGTTGCTTAAAACACTAGTGCTTAGGAAATCTATTGGAGGCAGAAGCAGTCAAGGGTAGCCTAGGATAAGGTTAGGCTTAGGGTGAGGCTTAGGGTACGGCTTAGGGTACGGGTTCGGGGAGGGTTTCGGGTACGGCGTAGGGTATGGGTTAGGGTTAGGGTTAGTGTTAGGGTTAGGGCTCGGTTTAGGGTACGGGTTAGGATTAGGGTACGTGTTAGGGTTAGGGTAGGGGTTAGGGTTAGGGTACGCGTTAGGGTTAGGGTAGTTATTAAACCTATCCCACTCTCTAGATACCCCTTAGCACGTAAAGGAATATTATTTGGGGGTCCAGCCATGGAGAAGAGTTTAGACACTAGGATAAGATAAGGAACACACCCATTATAAAGAAATCACTTTAGGATTCTCTTTTTAAGCTGTTCGTTAAAACACTAGTGCTTAGGAAATCTATTGGAGGCAGAAGCAGTCAAGGGTAGCCTAGGGTTAGGGTTAGGCTTAGGGTTAGGCTTAGGGTACGGCTTAGGGTACGGGTTCAGGGAGGGGTGCGGGTACGGCGTAGGGTATGGGTTAGGGTTAGGGTTAGGGTTAGTGTTAGGGTTAGGGCTCGGTTTAGGGTACGGGTTAGGATTAGGGTACGTGTTAGGGTTAGGGTAGGGGTTAGGGTTAGGGTACGCGTTAGGGTTAGGGTAGTTATTAAACCTATCCCAATCTCTAGATACCCCTTAGCACGTAAAGGAATATTATTTGAGGGTCCAGCCATGGAGAAAAGTTTAGACACTAGGATAAGATAAGGAATACACCCATTATAAAGAAATCACATTAGGATTCTCTTTTTAAGCTGTTCCTTAAAACACTAGTGCTTAGGAAATCTATTGGAGGCAGAAGCAGTCAAGGGTAGCCTAGGGTTAGGGTTAGGCTTAGGGTTAGGCTTAGGGTACGGCTTAGGGTACGAGTTCGGGGAGGGTTTCGGGTACGGCGTAGGGTATGGGTTAGGGTTAGGGTTAGGGTTAGTGTTAGGGTTAGGGCTCGGTTTAGGGTACGGGTTAGGATTAGGGTACGTGTTAGGGTTAGGGTAGGGGTTAGGGTTAGGGTACGCGTTAGGGTTAGGGTAGTTATTAAACCTATCCCACTCTCTAGATACCCCTTAGCACGTAAAGGAATATTATTTGGGGGTCCAGCCATGGAGAAGAGTTTAGACACTAGGATAAGATAAGGAACACACCCATTATAAAGAAATCACTTTAGGATTCTCTTTTTAAGCTGTTCCTTAAAACAGTAGTGCTTAGGAAATCTATTGGAGGCAGAAGCAGTCAAGGGTAGCCTAGGGTTAGGGTTAGGCTTAGGGTTAGGGTTAGGGTACGGCTTGGGGTATGGGTTCGGGGAGGTGTTCGTGTACGGCGTAGGGTATGGGTTAGGGTTTGGGTTAGGGTTAGTGTTAGGGTTAGGGCTCGGTTTAGGGTACGGGTTAGGATTAGGGAACGTGTTAGGTTTAGGGTAGGGGTTAGGGTTAGGTTACGCGTTAGGGCTAGGGTAGTTAGTAAACCTATCCCACTCTCTAGCTCCCCCTTAGCACGTAAAGGAATATTATTTGGGGGTCCAGCCATGGAGAAGAGTTTAGACACTAGGATAAGATAAGGAACACACCCATTATAAAGAAATCACATTAGGATTCTCTTTTTAAGCTGTTCCTTAAAACACTACTGCTTAGGAAATCAATTGGAGGCAGAAGCAGTCAAGGGTAGCCTAGGGTTAGGGTTAGGCTTAGGGTTAGGTTTAGGGTATGGCTTAGGGTACGGGTTCGGGGAGGGTTTCGGGTACGGCGTAGGGTATGTGTTAGGGTTAGGGTTAGGGTTAGTGTTAGGGTTAGGCCTCGGTTTAGGGTACAGGTTAGGATTAGGGTACGTGTTAGGGTTAGGGTAGGGGTTAGGGTTAGGGTACGCGTTAGGGTTAGGGTAGTTATTAAACCTATCCCACTCTCTAGATACCCCTTAGCACGTAAGGGAATATTATTTGGGGGTGCAGCCATGGAGAAGAGTTTAGACACTAGGATAAGATAAGGAACACACCCATTATAAAGAAATCACATTAGGATTCTCTTTTTAAGCTGTTCCTTAAAACAGTAGTGCTTAGGAAATCTATTGGAGGCAGAAGCAGTCAAGGGTAGCCTAGGGTTAGGGTTAGGCTTAGGGTTAGGTTTAGGGTATGGCTTAGGGTACGGGTTCGGGGAGGGTTTCGGGTACGGCGTAGGGTATGGGTTAGGGTTAGGGTTAGGGTTAGTGTTAGGGTTAGGCCTCGGTTTAGGGTACAGATTAGGATTACGGTACGTGTTAGGGTTAGGGTAGGGGTTAGGGTTAGGGTACGCGTTAGGGTTAGGGTAGTTATTAAACCTATCCCACTCTCTAGATACCCCTTAGCACGTAAGGGAATATTATTTGGGGTGCAGCCATGGAGAAGAGTTTAGACACTAGGATAAGATAAGGAACACACCCATTATAAAGAAATCACATTAGGATTCTCTTTTTAAGCTGTTCCTTAAAACAGTAGTGCTTAGGAAATCTATTGGAGGCAGAAGCAGTCAAGGGTAGCCTAGGGTTAGGGTTAGGCTTAGGGTTAGGCTTAGGGTACAGCTTAGGTTACGGGTTCGGGGAGGGGTGCGGATACGGCGTAGGGTATGGGTTAGGGTTAGGGTTAGGGTTAGTGTTAGGGTTAGGGCTCGGTTTAGGGTACGGTTAGGATTAGGGTACGTGTTAGGTTTAGGGTAGGGGTTAGGGTTAGGGTATGCGTTAGGGTTAGGGTAGTTATTAAACCTATCCCACTCTCTAGATACCCCTTAGCAAGTAAAGGAATATTATTTGGGGGTCCAGCCATGGAGAAGAGTTTAGACACTAGGATAAGATAAGGAACACACCCATTATAAAGAAATCACATTAGGATTCTCTTTTTAAGCTGTTCCTTAAAACACTAGTGCTTAGGAAATCTATTGGAGGCAGAAGCAGTCAAGGGTAGCCCAGGGTTAGGGTTAGGCTTAGGGTTAGGCTTAGGGTACGGCTTAGGGTACGGGTTCGGGGAGGGGTGCGGGTACGGCGTAGGGTATGGGTTAGGGTTAGGGTTAGGGTTAGTGTTAGGGTTAGGGCTCGGTTTAGGGTACGGTTAGGATTAGGGTACGTGTTAGGTTTAGGGTAGGGGTTATGGTTAGGGTACGCGTTAGGGTTAGGGTAGTTAGTAAACCTATCCCACTCTCTAGATACCCCTTAGCACGTAAAGGAATATTATTTGGGGTTCCAGCCATGGAGAAGAATTTAGACACTAGGATAAGATAAGGAACACACCCATTATAAAGAAATCACATTAGGATTCTCTTTTTAAGCTGTTGCTTAAAACACTAGTGCTTAGGAAATCTATTGGAGGCAGAAGCAGTCAAGGGTAGCCTAGGGTTAGTGTTAGGCTTAGGGTTAGGCTTAGGGTACCACTTAGAGTACGGGTTTGGGGAGGGGTTCAGGTACGGCGTAGGGTATGGGTTAGGGTTAGGGTTAGTGTTAGTGTTAGGGTTAGGGCTCGGTTTAGGGTACGGGTTAGGATTAGGGTACGTGTTAGTGTTAGGGTAGAGGTTAGGGTTAGAGTACGCATTAGGGTTAGGGTAGTTATTAAACCTATCCCACTCTCTAGATACCCCTTAGCACGTAAGGCAATATTATTTGGGGGTGCAGCCATGGAGAAGAGTTTAGACACTAGGATAAGATAAGGAACACACCCATTATAAAGAAATCACATTAGGATTCGCTTTTTAAGCTGTTCCTTAAAACACTAGTGCTTAGGAAATCTATTGGAGGCAGAAGCAGTCAAGGGTAGCCTAGGGTTAGGGTTAGGCTTAGGGTTAGGTTTAGGGTACGGCTTGGGGAATGGGTTCGGGGAGGGGTTCGGGTACGGCGTAGGGTATGGGTTAGGGTTAGGGTTAGGGTTAGTGTTAGGGTTAGGGCTCGGTTTAGGGTACGGGTTAGGATTAGGGTACGTGTTAGGGTTAGGGTAGGGGTTAGGGTTAGGGTACGCGTTAGGGTTAGGGTAGTTATTAAACCTATCCCACTCTCTAGATACCCCTTAGCACGTAAAGGAATATTATTTGAGGGTCCAGCCATGGAGAAGAGTTTAGACACTAGGATAAGATAAGGAACACACCCATTATAAAGAAATCACATTAGGATTCTCTTTTTAAGCTGTTCCTTAAAACACTAGTGCTTAGGAAATCTATTGGAGGCAGAAGCAGTCAAGGGTAACCTAGGGTTAGGGTTAGGCTTAGGGTTAGGCTTAGGGTACGGCTTAGGGTACGGGTTCGGGGAGGGTTTCGGGTACGGCGTAGGGTATGGGTTAGGGTTAGGGTTATTGTTAGGGTTAGGGCTCGGTTTAGGGTACGGGTTAGGATTAGGGTACGTGTTAGGGTTAGGGTAGGGGTTAGGGTTAGGGTACGCGTTAGGGTTAGGGTAGTTATTAAACCTATCCCACTCTCTAGATACCCCTTAGCACGTAAAGGAATATTATTTGGGGGTCCAGCCATGGAGAAGAGTTTAGACACTAGGATAAGATAAGGAACACACCCATTATAAAGAAATCACATTAGGATTCTCTTTTTAAGCTGTTCCTTAAAACACTAGTGCTTAGGAAATCTATTGGAGGCAGAAGCAGTCAAGGGTAGCCTAGGATAAGGTTAGGCTTAGGGTGAGGCTTAGGGTACGGCTTAGGGTACGGGTTCGGGGAGGGTTTCGGGTACGGCGTAGGGTATGGGTTAGGGTTAGGGTTAGTGTTAGGGTTAGGGCTCGGTTTAGGGTACGGGTTAGGATTAGGGTACGTGTTAGGGTTAGGGTAGGGGTTAGGGTTAGGGTACGCGTTAGGGTTAGGGTAGTTATTAAACCTATCCCACTCTCTAGATACCCCTTAGCACGTAAAGGAATATTATTTGGGGGTCCAGCCATGGAGAAGAGTTTAGACACTAGGATAAGATAAGGAACACACCCATTATAAAGAAATCACTTTAGGATTCTCTTTTTAAGCTGTTCGTTAAAACACTAGTGCTTAGGAAATCTATTGGAGGCAGAAGAAGTCAAGGGTAGCCTAGGGTTAGGGTTAGGCTTAGGGTTAGGCTTAGGGTACGGCTTAGGGTACGGGTTCAGGGAGGGGTGCGGGTACGGCGTAGGGTATGGGTTAGGGTTAGGGTTAGGGTTAGTGTTAGGGTTAGGGCTCGGTTTAGGGTACGGGTTAGGATTAGGGTACGTGTTAGGGTTAGGGTAGGGGTTAGGGTTAGGGTACGCGTTAGGGTTAGGGTAGTTATTAAACCTATCCCACTCTCTAGATACCCCTTAGCACGTAAAGGAATATTATTTGAGGGTCCAGCCATGGAGAAGAGTTTAGACACTAGGATAAGATAAGGAACACACCCATTATAAAGAAATCACATTAGGATTCTCTTTTTAAGCTGTTCCTTAAAACACTAGTGCTTAGGAAATCTATTGGAGGCAGAAGCAGTCAAGGGTAACCTAGGGTTAGGGTTAGGCTTAGGGTTAGGCTTAGGGTACGGCTTAGGGTACGGGATCGGGGAGGGTTTCGGGTACGGCGTAGGGTATGGGTTAGGGTTAGGGTTAGGGTTATTGTTAGGGTTAGGGCTCGGTTTAGGGTACGGGTTAGGATTAGGGTACGTGTTAGGGTTAGGGTAGGGGTTAGGGTTAGGGTACGCGTTAGGGTTAGGGTAGTTAGTAAACCTATCCCACTCTCTAGATACCCCTTAGCACGTAAAGGAATATTATTTGGGGTTCCAGCCATGGAGAAGAATTTAGACACTAGGATAAGATAAGGAACACACCCATTATAAAGAAATCACTTTAGGATTCTCTTTTTAAGCTGTTGCTTAAAACACTAGTGCTTAGGAAATCTATTGGAGGCAGAAGCAGTCAAGGGTAGCCTAGGGTTAGTGTTAGGCTTAGGGTTAGGCTTAGGGTACGGCTTAGGGTACGGGTTTGGGGAGGGGTTCAGGTACGGCATAGGGTATGGGTTAGGGTTAGGGTTAGTGTTAGTGTTAGGGTTAGGGCTCGGTTTAGGGTACGGGTTAGGATTAGGGTACGTGTTAGTGTTAGGGTAGGGGTTAGGGTTAGAGTACGCATTAGGTTTAGGGTAGTTATTAAACCTATCCCACTCTCTAGATACCCCTTAGCACGTAAGGCAATATTATTTGGGGGTGCAGCCATGGAGAAGAGTTTAGACACTAGGATAAGATAAGGAACACACCCATTATAAAGAAATCACATTAGGATTCTCTTTTTAAGCTGTTCCTTAAAACACTAGTGCTTAGGAAATCTATTGGAGGCAGAAGCAGTCAAGGGTAACCTAGGGTTAGGGTTAGGCTTAGGGTTAGGCTTAGGGTACGGCTTAGGGTACGGGATCGGGGAGGGTTTCGGGTACGGCGTAGGGTATGGGTTAGGGTTAGGGTTAGGGTTATTGTTAGGGTTAGGGCTCGGTTTAGGGTACGGGTTAGGATTAGGGTACGTGTTAGGGTTAGGGTAGGGGTTAGGGTTAGGGTACGCGTTAGGGTTAGGGTAGTTAGTAAACCTATCCCACTCTCTAGATACCCCTTAGCACGTAAAGGAATATTATTTGGGGTTCCAGCCATGGAGAAGAATTTAGACACTAGGATAAGATAAGGAACACACCCATTATAAAGAAATCACATTAGGATTCTCTTTTTAAGCTGTTGCTTAAAACACTAGTGCTTAGGAAATCTATTGGAGGCAGAAGCAGTCAAGGGTAGCCTAGGGTTAGTGTTAGGCTTAGGGTTAGGCTTAGGGTACGGCTTAGGGTACGGGTTTGGGGAGGGGTTCAGGTACGGCATAGGGTATGGGTTAGGGTTAGGGTTAGTGTTAGTGTTAGGGTTAGGGCTCGGTTTAGGGTACGGGTTAGGATTAGGGTACGTGTTAGTGTTAGGGTAGGGGTTAGGGTTAGAGTACGCATTAGGTTTAGGGTAGTTATTAAACCTATCCCACTCTCTAGATACCCCTTAGCACGTAAGGCAATATTATTTGGGGGTGCAGCCATGGAGAAGAGTTTAGACACTAGGATAAGATAAGGAACACACCCATTATAAAGAAATCACATTAGGATTCTCTTTTTAAGCTGTTCCTTAAAACACTAGTGCTTAGGAAATCTATTGGAGGCAGAAGCAGTCAAGGGTAGCCTAGGATAAGGTTAGGCTTAGGGTGAGGCTTAGGGTACGGCTTAGGGTACGGGTTCGGGGAGGGTTTCGGGTACGGCGTAGGGTATGGGTTAGGGTTAGGGTTAGTGTTAGGGTTAGGGCTCGGTTTAGGGTACGGGTTAGGATTAGGGTACGTGTTAGGGTTAGGGTAGGGGTTAGGGTTAGGGTACGCGTTAGGGTTAGGGTAGTTATTAAACCTATCCCACTCTCTAGATACCCCTTAGCACGTAAAGGAATATTATTTGGGGGTCCAGCCATGGAGAAGAGTTTAGACACTAGGATAAGATAAGGAACACACCCATTATAAAGAAATCACTTTAGGATTCTCTTTTTAAGCTGTTCGTTAAAACACTAGTGCTTAGGAAATCTATTGGAGGCAGAAGCAGTCAAGGGTAGCCTAGGGTTAGGGTTAGGCTTAGGGTTAGGCTTAGGGTACGGCTTAGGGTACGGGTTCAGGGAGGGGTGCGGGTACGGCGTAGGGTATGGGTTAGGGTTAGGGTTAGGGTTAGTGTTAGGGTTAGGGCTCGGTTTAGGGTACGGGTTAGGATTAGGGTACGTGTTAGGGTTAGGGTAGGGGTTAGGGTTAGGGTACGCGTTAGGGTTAGGGTAGTTATTAAACCTATCCCAATCTCTAGATACCCCTTAGCACGTAAAGGAATATTATTTGAGGGTCCAGCCATGGAGAAAAGTTTAGACACTAGGATAAGATAAGGAATACACCCATTATAAAGAAATCACATTAGGATTCTCTTTTTAAGCTGTTCCTTAAAACACTAGTGCTTAGGAAATCTATTGGAGGCAGAAGCAGTCAAGGGTAGCCTAGGGTTAGGGTTAGGCTTAGGGTTAGGCTTAGGGTACGGCTTAGGGTACGAGTTCGGGGAGGGTTTCGGGTACGGCGTAGGGTATGGGTTAGGGTTAGGGTTAGGGTTAGTGTTAGGGTTAGGGCTCGGTTTAGGGTACGGGTTAGGATTAGGGTACGTGTTAGGGTTAGGGTAGGGGTTAGGGTTAGGGTACGCGTTAGGGTTAGGGTAGTTATTAAACCTATCCCACTCTCTAGATACCCCTTAGCACGTAAAGGAATATTATTTGGGGGTCCAGCCATGGAGAAGAGTTTAGACACTAGGATAAGATAAGGAACACACCCATTATAAAGAAATCACTTTAGGATTCTCTTTTTAAGCTGTTCCTTAAAACAGTAGTGCTTAGGAAATCTATTGGAGGCAGAAGCAGTCAAGGGTAGCCTAGGGTTAGGGTTAGGCTTAGGGTTAGGGTTAGGGTACGGCTTGGGGTATGGGTTCGGGGAGGTGTTCGTGTACGGTGTAGGGTATGGGTTAGGGTTTGGGTTAGGGTTAGTGTTAGGGTTAGGGCTCGGTTTAGGGTACGGGTTAGGATTAGGGAACGTGTTAGGTTTAGGGTAGGGGTTAGGGTTAGGTTACGCGTTAGGGCTAGGGTAGTTAGTAAACCTATCCCACTCTCTAGCTCCCCCTTAGCACGTAAAGGAATATTATTTGGGGGTCCAGCCATGGAGAAGAGTTTAGACACTAGGATAAGATAAGGAACACACCCATTATAAAGAAATCACATTAGGATTCTCTTTTTAAGCTGTTCCTTAAAACACTACTGCTTAGGAAATCAATTGGAGGCAGAAGCAGTCAAGGGTAGCCTAGGGTTAGGGTTAGGCTTAGGGTTAGGTTTAGGGTATGGCTTAGGGTACGGGTTCGGGGAGGGTTTCGGGTACGGCGTAGGGTATGTGTTAGGGTTAGGGTTAGGGTTAGTGTTAGGGTTAGGCCTCGGTTTAGGGTACAGGTTAGGATTAGGGTACGTGTTAGGGTTAGGGTAGGGGTTAGGGTTAGGGTACGCGTTAGGGTTAGGGTAGTTATTAAACCTATCCCACTCTCTAGATACCCCTTAGCACGTAAGGGAATATTATTTGGGGGTCCAGCCATGGAGAAGAGTTTAGACACTAGGATAAGATAAGGAACACACCCATTATAAAGAAATCACATTAGGATTCTCTTTTTAAGCTGTTCCTTAAAACAGTAGTGCTTAGGAAATCTATTGGAGGCAGAAGCAGTCAAGGGTAGCCTAGGGTTAGGGTTAGGCTTAGGGTTAGGTTTAGGGTATGGCTTAGGGTACGGGTTCGGGGAGGGTTTCGGGTACGGCGTAGGGTATGGGTTAGGGTTAGGGTTAGGGTTAGTGTTAGGGTTAGGCCTCGGTTTAGGGTACAGATTAGGATTACGGTACGTGTTAGGGTTAGGGTAGGGGTTAGGGTTAGGGTACGCGTTAGGGTTAGGGTAGTTATTAAACCTATCCCACTCTCTAGATACCCCTTAGCACGTAAGGGAATATTATTTGGGGGTGCAGCCATGGAGAAGAGTTTAGACACTAGGATAAGATAAGGAACACACCCATTATAAAGAAATCACATTAGGATTCTCTTTTTAAGCTGTTCCTTAAAACAGTAGTGCTTAGGAAATCTATTGGAGGCAGAAGCAGTCAAGGGTAGCCTAGGGTTAGGGTTAGGCTTAGGGTTAGGCTTAGGGTACAGCTTAGGTTACGGGTTCGGGGAGGGGTGCGGGTACGGCGTAGGGTATGGGTTAGGGTTAGGGTTAGGGTTAGTGTTAGGGTTAGGGCTCGGTTTAGGGTACGGTTAGGATTAGGGTACGTGTTAGGTTTAGGGTAGGGGTTAGGGTTAGGGTATGCGTTAGGGTTAGGGTAGTTATTAAACCTATCCCACTCTCTAGATACCCCTTAGCACGTAAAGGAATATTATTTGGGGGTCCAGCCATGGAGAAGAGTTTAGACACTAGGATAAGATAAGGAACACACCCATTATAAAGAAATCACATTAGGATTCTCTTTTTAAGCTGTTCCTTAAAACACTAGTGCTTAGGAAATCTATTGGAGGCAGAAGCAGTCAAGGGTAGCCTAGGGTTAGGGTTAGGCTTAGGGTTAGGCTTAGGGTACGGCTTAGGGTACGGGTTCGGGGAGGGGTGCGGGTACGGCGTAGGGTATGGGTTAGGGTTAGGGTTAGGGTTAGTGTTAGGGTTAGGGCTCGGTTTAGGGTACGGTTAGGATTAGGGTACGTGTTAGGTTTAGGGTAGGGGTTAGGGTTAGGGTACGCGTTAGGGTTAGGGTAGTTAGTAAACCTATCCCACTCTCTAGATACCCCTTAGCACGTAAAGGAATATTATTTGGGGTTCCAGCCATGGAGAAGAATTTAGACACTAGGATAAGATAAGGAACACACCCATTATAAAGAAATCACATTAGGATTCTCTTTTTAAGCTGTTGCTTAAAACACTAGTGCTTAGGAAATCTATTGGAGGCAGAAGCAGTCAAGGGTAGCCTAGGGTTAGTGTTAGGCTTAGGGTTAGGCTTAGGGTACCACTTAGAGTACGGGTTTGGGGAGGGGTTCAGGTACGGCGTAGGGTATGGGTTAGGGTTAGGGTTAGTGTTAGTGTTAGGGTTAGGGCTCGGTTTAGGGTACGGGTTAGGATTAGGGTACGTGTTAGTGTTAGGGTAGAGGTTAGGGTTAGAGTACGCATTAGGGTTAGGGTAGTTATTAAACCTATCCCACTCTCTAGATACCCCTTAGCACGTAAGGCAATATTATTTGGGGGTGCAGCCATGGAGAAGAGTTTAGACACTAGGATAAGATAAGGAACACACCCATTATAAAGAAATCACATTAGGATTCTCTTTTTAAGCTGTTCCTTAAAACACTAGTGCTTAGGAAATCTATTGGAGGCAGAAGCAGTCAAGGGTAGCCTAGGGTTAGGGTTAGGCTTAGGGTTAGGTTTAGGGTACGGCTTGGGGAATGGGTTCGGGGAGGGGTTCGGGTACGGCGTAGGGTATGGGTTAGGGTTAGGGTTAGGGTTAGTGTTAGGGTTAGGGCTCGGTTTAGGGTACGGGTTAGGATTAGGGTACGTGTTAGGGTTAGGGTAGGGGTTAGGGTTAGGGTATGCGTTAGGGTTAGGGTAGTTATTAAACCTATCCCACTCTCTAGATACCCCTTAGCACGTAAAGGAATATTATTTGGGGGTCCAGCCATGGAGAAGAGTTTAGACACTAGGATAAGATAAGGAACACACCCATTATAAAGAAATCACATTAGGATTCTCTTTTTAAGCTGTTCCTTAAAACACTAGTGCTTACGAAATCTATTGGAGGCAGAAGCAGTCAAGGGTAGCCTAGGGTTAGGGTTAGGCTTAGGGTTAGGCTTAGGGTACGGCTTAGGGTACGGGTTCGGGGAGGGGTGCGGGTACGGCGTAGGGTATGGGTTAGGGTTAGGGTTAGGGTTAGGGTTAGGGCTCGGTTTAGGGTACAGGTTAGTATTAGGGTACGTGTTAGGGTTAGGGTAGGGGTTAGGGTTAGGGTACGCGTTAGGGTTAGGGTAGTTATTAAACCTATCCCACTCTCTAGATACCCCTTAGCACGTAAAGGAATATTATTTGAGGGTCCAGCCATGGAGAAGAGTTTAGACACTAGGATAAGATAAGGAACACACCCATTATAAAGAAATCACATTAGGATTCTCTTTTTAAGCTGTTCCTTAAAACACTAGTGCTTAGGAAATCTATTGGAGGCAGAAGCAGTCAAAGGTAGCCTAGGGTTAGGGTTAGGCTTAGGGTTAGGCTTAGGGTACGGCTTAGGGTACGGGTTCGGGGAGGGTTTCGGGTACGGCGTAGGGTATGGGTTAGGGTTAGGGTTAGGGTTAGTGTTAGGGTTAGGGCTCGGTTTAGGGTACGGGTTAGGATTAGGGTACGTGTTAGGGTTAGGGTAGGGGTTAGGGTTAGGGTACGCGTTAGGGTTAGGGTAGTTATTAAACCTATCCCACTCTTTAGATACCCCTTAGCACGTAAAGGAATATTATTTGGGGGTCCAGCCATGGAGAAGAGTTTAGACACTAGGATAAGATAAGGAACACACCCATTATAAAGAAATCACATTAGGATTCTCTTTTTAAGCTGTTCCTTAAAACACTAGTGCTTAGGAAATCTATTGGAGGCAGAAGCAGTCAAGGGTAGCCTAGGGTTAGGGTTAGGCTTAGGGTTAGGTTTAGGGTACGGCTTGGGGAATGGGTTCGGGGAGGGGTTCGGGTACGGCGTAGGGTATGGGTTAGGGTTAGGGTTAGGGTTAGTGTTAGGGTTAGGGCTCGGTTTAGGGTACGGGTTAGGATTAGGGTACGTGTTAGGGTTAGGGTAGGGTTTAGGGTTAGGGTATGCGTTAGGGTTAGGGTAGTTATTAAACCTATCCCACTCTCTAGATACCCCTTAGCACGTAAAGGAATATTATTTGGGGGTCCAGCCATGGAGAAGAGTTTAGACACTAGGATAAGATAAGGAACACACCCATTATAAAGAAATCACATTAGGATTCTCTTTTTAAGCTGTTCCTTAAAACACTAGTGCTTAGGAAATCTATTGGAGGCAGAAGCAGTCAAGGGTAGCCTAGGGTTAGGGTTAGGCTTAGGGTTAGGCTTAGGGTACGGCTTAGGGTACGGGTTCGGGGAGGGGTGCGGGTACGGCGTAGGGTATGGGTTAGGGTTAGGGTTAGTGTTAGGGTTAGGGCTCGGTTTAGGGTACAGGTTAGTATTAGGGTACGTGTTAGGGTTAGGGTAGGGGTTAGGGTTAGGGTACGCGTTAGGGTTAGGGTAGTTATTAAACCTATCCCACTCTCTAGATACCCCTTAGCACGTAAAGGAATATTATTTGAGGGTCCAGCCATGGAGAAGAGTTTAGACACTAGGATAAGATAAGGAACACACCCATTATAAAGAAATCACATTAGGATTCTCTTTTTAAGCTGTTCCTTAAAACACTAGTGCTTAGGAAATCTATTGGAGGCAGAAGCAGTCAAGGGTAACCTAGGGTTAGGGTTAGGCTTAGGGTTAGGCTTAGGGTACGGCTTAGGGTACGGGTTCGGGGAGGGTTTCGGGTACGGCGTAGGGTATGGGTTAGGGTTAGGGTTATTGTTAGGGTTAGGGCTCGGTTTAGGGTACGGGTTAGGATTAGGGTACGTGTTAGGGTTAGGGTAGGGGTTAGGGTTAGGGTACGCGTTAGGGTTAGGGTAGTTATTAAACCTATCCCACTCTCTAGATACCCCTTAGCACGTAAAGGAATATTATTTGGGGGTCCAGCCATGGAGAAGAGTTTAGACACTAGGATAAGATAAGGAACACACCCATTATAAAGAAATCACATTAGGATTCTCTTTTTAAGCTGTTCCTTAAAACACTAGTGCTTAGGAAATCTATTGGAGGCAGAAGCAGTCAAGGGTAGCCTAGGGTTAGGGTTAGGCTTAGGGTTAGGCTTAGGGTACGGCTTAGGGTACGGGTTCGGGGAGGGGTGCGGGTACGGCGTAGGGTATGGGTTAGGGTTAGGGTTAGGGTTAGTGTTAGGGTTAGGGCTCGGTTTAGGGTACGGTTAGGATTAGGGTACGTGTTAGGTTTAGGGTAGGGGTTAGGGTTAGGGTACGCGTTAGGGTTAGGGTAGTTAGTAAACCTATCCCACTCTCTAGATACCCCTTAGCACGTAAAGGAATATTATTTGGGGTTCCAGCCATGGAGAAGAATTTAGACACTAGGATAAGATAAGGAACACACCCATTATAAAGAAATCACATTAGGATTCTCTTTTTAAGCTGTTGCTTAAAACACTAGTGCTTAGGAAATCTATTGGAGGCAGAAGCAGTCAAGGGTAGCCTAGGGTTAGTGTTAGGCTTAGGGTTAGGCTTAGGGTACCACTTAGAGTACGGGTTTGGGGAGGGGTTCAGGTACGGCGTAGGGTATGGGTTAGGGTTAGGGTTAGTGTTAGTGTTAGGGTTAGGGCTCGGTTTAGGGTACGGGTTAGGATTAGGGTACGTGTTAGTGTTAGGGTAGAGGTTAGGGTTAGAGTACGCATTAGGGTTAGGGTAGTTATTAAACCTATCCCACTCTCTAGATACCCCTTAGCACGTAAGGCAATATTATTTGGGGGTGCAGCCATGGAGAAGAGTTTAGACACTAGGATAAGATAAGGAACACACCCATTATAAAGAAATCACATTAGGATTCTCTTTTTAAGCTGTTCCTTAAAACACTAGTGCTTAGGAAATCTATTGGAGGCAGAAGCAGTCAAGGGTAGCCTAGGGTTAGGGTTAGGCTTAGGGTTAGGTTTAGGGTACGGCTTGGGGAATGGGTTCGGGGAGGGGTTCGGGTACGGCGTAGGGTATGGGTTAGGGTTAGGGTTAGGGTTAGTGTTAGGGTTAGGGCTCGGTTTAGGGTACGGGTTAGGATTAGGGTACGTGTTAGGGTTAGGGTAGGGGTTAGGGTTAGGGTATGCGTTAGGGTTAGGGTAGTTATTAAACCTATCCCACTCTCTAGATACCCCTTAGCACGTAAAGGAATATTATTTGGGGGTCCAGCCATGGAGAAGAGTTTAGACACTAGGATAAGATAAGGAACACACCCATTATAAAGAAATCACATTAGGATTCTCTTTTTAAGCTGTTCCTTAAAACACTAGTGCTTACGAAATCTATTGGAGGCAGAAGCAGTCAAGGGTAGCCTAGGGTTAGGGTTAGGCTTAGGGTTAGGCTTAGGGTACGGCTTAGGGTACGGGTTCGGGGAGGGGTGCGGGTACGGCGTAGGGTATGGGTTAGGGTTAGGGTTAGGGTTAGGGTTAGGGCTCGGTTTAGGGTACAGGTTAGTATTAGGGTACGTGTTAGGGTTAGGGTAGGGGTTAGGGTTAGGGTACGCGTTAGGGTTAGGGTAGTTATTAAACCTATCCCACTCTCTAGATACCCCTTAGCACGTAAAGGAATATTATTTGAGGGTCCAGCCATGGAGAAGAGTTTAGACACTAGGATAAGATAAGGAACACACCCATTATAAAGAAATCACATTAGGATTCTCTTTTTAAGCTGTTCCTTAAAACACTAGTGCTTAGGAAATCTATTGGAGGCAGAAGCAGTCAAAGGTAGCCTAGGGTTAGGGTTAGGCTTAGGGTTAGGCTTAGGGTACGGCTTAGGGTACGGGTTCGGGGAGGGTTTCGGGTACGGCGTAGGGTATGGGTTAGGGTTAGGGTTAGGGTTAGTGTTAGGGTTAGGGCTCGGTTTAGGGTACGGGTTAGGATTAGGGTACGTGTTAGGGTTAGGGTAGGGGTTAGGGTTAGGGTACGCGTTAGGGTTAGGGTAGTTATTAAACCTATCCCACTCTTTAGATACCCCTTAGCACGTAAAGGAATATTATTTGGGGGTCCAGCCATGGAGAAGAGTTTAGACACTAGGATAAGATAAGGAACACACCCATTATAAAGAAATCACATTAGGATTCTCTTTTTAAGCTGTTCCTTAAAACACTAGTGCTTAGGAAATCTATTGGAGGCAGAAGCAGTCAAGGGTAGCCTAGGGTTAGGGTTAGGCTTAGGGTTAGGTTTAGGGTACGGCTTGGGGAATGGGTTCGGGGAGGGGTTCGGGTACGGCGTAGGGTATGGGTTAGGGTTAGGGTTAGGGTTAGTGTTAGGGTTAGGGCTCGGTTTAGGGTACGGGTTAGGATTAGGGTACGTGTTAGGGTTAGGGTAGGGTTTAGGGTTAGGGTATGCGTTAGGGTTAGGGTAGTTATTAAACCTATCCCACTCTCTAGATACCCCTTAGCACGTAAAGGAATATTATTTGGGGGTCCAGCCATGGAGAAGAGTTTAGACACTAGGATAAGATAAGGAACACACCCATTATAAAGAAATCACATTAGGATTCTCTTTTTAAGCTGTTCCTTAAAACACTAGTGCTTAGGAAATCTATTGGAGGCAGAAGCAGTCAAGGGTAGCCTAGGGTTAGGGTTAGGCTTAGGGTTAGGCTTAGGGTACGGCTTAGGGTACGGGTTCGGGGAGGGGTGCGGGTACGGCGTAGGGTATGGGTTAGGGTTAGGGTTAGTGTTAGGGTTAGGGCTCGGTTTAGGGTACAGGTTAGTATTAGGGTACGTGTTAGGGTTAGGGTAGGGGTTAGGGTTAGGGTACGCGTTAGGGTTAGGGTAGTTATTAAACCTATCCCACTCTCTAGATACCCCTTAGCACGTAAAGGAATATTATTTGAGGGTCCAGCCATGGAGAAGAGTTTAGACACTAGGATAAGATAAGGAACACACCCATTATAAAGAAATCACATTAGGATTCTCTTTTTAAGCTGTTCCTTAAAACACTAGTGCTTAGGAAATCTATTGGAGGCAGAAGCAGTCAAGGGTAACCTAGGGTTAGGGTTAGGCTTAGGGTTAGGCTTAGGGTACGGCTTAGGGTACGGGTTCGGGGAGGGTTTCGGGTACGGCGTAGGGTATGGGTTAGGGTTAGGGTTATTGTTAGGGTTAGGGCTCGGTTTAGGGTACGGGTTAGGATTAGGGTACGTGTTAGGGTTAGGGTAGGGGTTAGGGTTAGGGTACGCGTTAGGGTTAGGGTAGTTATTAAACCTATCCCACTCTCTAGATACCCCTTAGCACGTAAAGGAATATTATTTGGGGGTCCAGCCATGGAGAAGAGTTTAGACACTAGGATAAGATAAGGAACACACCCATTATAAAGAAATCACATTAGGATTCTCTTTTTAAGCTGTTCCTTAAAACACTAGTGCTTAGGAAATCTATTGGAGGCAGAAGCAGTCAAGGGTAGCCTAGGATAAGGTTAGGCTTAGGGTGAGGCTTAGGGTACGGCTTAGGGTACGGGTTCGGGGAGGGTTTCGGGTACGGCGTAGGGTATGGGTTAGGGTTAGGGTTAGTGTTAGGGTTAGGGCTCGGTTTAGGGTACGGGTTAGGATTAGGGTACGTGTTAGGGTTAGGGTAGGGGTTAGGGTTAGGGTACGCGTTAGGGTTAGGGTAGTTATTAAACCTATCCCACTCTCTAGATACCCCTTAGCACGTAAAGGAATATTATTTGGGGGTCCAGCCATGGAGAAGAGTTTAGACACTAGGATAAGATAAGGAACACACCCATTATAAAGAAATCACTTTAGGATTCTCTTTTTAAGCTGTTCGTTAAAACACTAGTGCTTAGGAAATCTATTGGAGGCAGAAGAAGTCAAGGGTAGCCTAGGGTTAGGGTTAGGCTTAGGGTTAGGCTTAGGGTACGGCTTAGGGTACGGGTTCAGGGAGGGGTGCGGGTACGGCGTAGGGTATGGGTTAGGGTTAGGGTTAGGGTTAGTGTTAGGGTTAGGGCTCGGTTTAGGGTACGGGTTAGGATTAGGGTACGTGTTAGGGTTAGGGTAGGGGTTAGGGTTAGGGTACGCGTTAGGGTTAGGGTAGTTATTAAACCTATCCCACTCTCTAGATACCCCTTAGCACGTAAAGGAATATTATTTGAGGGTCCAGCCATGGAGAAGAGTTTAGACACTAGGATAAGATAAGGAACACACCCATTATAAAGAAATCACATTAGGATTCTCTTTTTAAGCTGTTCCTTAAAACACTAGTGCTTAGGAAATCTATTGGAGGCAGAAGCAGTCAAGGGTAACCTAGGGTTAGGGTTAGGCTTAGGGTTAGGCTTAGGGTACGGCTTAGGGTACGGGATCGGGGAGGGTTTCGGGTACGGCGTAGGGTATGGGTTAGGGTTAGGGTTAGGGTTATTGTTAGGGTTAGGGCTCGGTTTAGGGTACGGGTTAGGATTAGGGTACGTGTTAGGGTTAGGGTAGGGGTTAGGGTTAGGGTACGCGTTAGGGTTAGGGTAGTTAGTAAACCTATCCCACTCTCTAGATACCCCTTAGCACGTAAAGGAATATTATTTGGGGTTCCAGCCATGGAGAAGAATTTAGACACTAGGATAAGATAAGGAACACACCCATTATAAAGAAATCACTTTAGGATTCTCTTTTTAAGCTGTTGCTTAAAACACTAGTGCTTAGGAAATCTATTGGAGGCAGAAGCAGTCAAGGGTAGCCTAGGGTTAGTGTTAGGCTTAGGGTTAGGCTTAGGGTACGGCTTAGGGTACGGGTTTGGGGAGGGGTTCAGGTACGGCATAGGGTATGGGTTAGGGTTAGGGTTAGTGTTAGTGTTAGGGTTAGGGCTCGGTTTAGGGTACGGGTTAGGATTAGGGTACGTGTTAGTGTTAGGGTAGGGGTTAGGGTTAGAGTACGCATTAGGTTTAGGGTAGTTATTAAACCTATCCCACTCTCTAGATACCCCTTAGCACGTAAGGCAATATTATTTGGGGGTGCAGCCATGGAGAAGAGTTTAGACACTAGGATAAGATAAGGAACACACCCATTATAAAGAAATCACATTAGGATTCTCTTTTTAAGCTGTTCCTTAAAACACTAGTGCTTAGGAAATCTATTGGAGGCAGAAGCAGTCAAGGGTAACCTAGGGTTAGGGTTAGGCTTAGGGTTAGGCTTAGGGTACGGCTTAGGGTACGGGATCGGGGAGGGTTTCGGGTACGGCGTAGGGTATGGGTTAGGGTTAGGGTTAGGGTTATTGTTAGGGTTAGGGCTCGGTTTAGGGTACGGGTTAGGATTAGGGTACGTGTTAGGGTTAGGGTAGGGGTTAGGGTTAGGGTACGCGTTAGGGTTAGGGTAGTTAGTAAACCTATCCCACTCTCTAGATACCCCTTAGCACGTAAAGGAATATTATTTGGGGTTCCAGCCATGGAGAAGAATTTAGACACTAGGATAAGATAAGGAACACACCCATTATAAAGAAATCACATTAGGATTCTCTTTTTAAGCTGTTGCTTAAAACACTAGTGCTTAGGAAATCTATTGGAGGCAGAAGCAGTCAAGGGTAGCCTAGGGTTAGTGTTAGGCTTAGGGTTAGGCTTAGGGTACGGCTTAGGGTACGGGTTTGGGGAGGGGTTCAGGTACGGCATAGGGTATGGGTTAGGGTTAGGGTTAGTGTTAGTGTTAGGGTTAGGGCTCGGTTTAGGGTACGGGTTAGGATTAGGGTACGTGTTAGTGTTAGGGTAGGGGTTAGGGTTAGAGTACGCATTAGGTTTAGGGTAGTTATTAAACCTATCCCACTCTCTAGATACCCCTTAGCACGTAAGGCAATATTATTTGGGGGTGCAGCCATGGAGAAGAGTTTAGACACTAGGATAAGATAAGGAACACACCCATTATAAAGAAATCACATTAGGATTCTCTTTTTAAGCTGTTCCTTAAAACACTAGTGCTTAGGAAATCTATTGGAGGCAGAAGCAGTCAAGGGTAGCCTAGGATAAGGTTAGGCTTAGGGTGAGGCTTAGGGTACGGCTTAGGGTACGGGTTCGGGGAGGGTTTCGGGTACGGCGTAGGGTATGGGTTAGGGTTAGGGTTAGTGTTAGGGTTAGGGCTCGGTTTAGGGTACGGGTTAGGATTAGGGTACGTGTTAGGGTTAGGGTAGGGGTTAGGGTTAGGGTACGCGTTAGGGTTAGGGTAGTTATTAAACCTATCCCACTCTCTAGATACCCCTTAGCACGTAAAGGAATATTATTTGGGGGTCCAGCCATGGAGAAGAGTTTAGACACTAGGATAAGATAAGGAACACACCCATTATAAAGAAATCACTTTAGGATTCTCTTTTTAAGCTGTTCGTTAAAACACTAGTGCTTAGGAAATCTATTGGAGGCAGAAGCAGTCAAGGGTAGCCTAGGGTTAGGGTTAGGCTTAGGGTTAGGCTTAGGGTACGGCTTAGGGTACGGGTTCAGGGAGGGGTGCGGGTACGGCGTAGGGTATGGGTTAGGGTTAGGGTTAGGGTTAGTGTTAGGGTTAGGGCTCGGTTTAGGGTACGGGTTAGGATTAGGGTACGTGTTAGGGTTAGGGTAGGGGTTAGGGTTAGGGTACGCGTTAGGGTTAGGGTAGTTATTAAACCTATCCCAATCTCTAGATACCCCTTAGCACGTAAAGGAATATTATTTGAGGGTCCAGCCATGGAGAAAAGTTTAGACACTAGGATAAGATAAGGAATACACCCATTATAAAGAAATCACATTAGGATTCTCTTTTTAAGCTGTTCCTTAAAACACTAGTGCTTAGGAAATCTATTGGAGGCAGAAGCAGTCAAGGGTAGCCTAGGGTTAGGGTTAGGCTTAGGGTTAGGCTTAGGGTACGGCTTAGGGTACGAGTTCGGGGAGGGTTTCGGGTACGGCGTAGGGTATGGGTTAGGGTTAGGGTTAGGGTTAGTGTTAGGGTTAGGGCTCGGTTTAGGGTACGGGTTAGGATTAGGGTACGTGTTAGGGTTAGGGTAGGGGTTAGGGTTAGGGTACGCGTTAGGGTTAGGGTAGTTATTAAACCTATCCCACTCTCTAGATACCCCTTAGCACGTAAAGGAATATTATTTGGGGGTCCAGCCATGGAGAAGAGTTTAGACACTAGGATAAGATAAGGAACACACCCATTATAAAGAAATCACTTTAGGATTCTCTTTTTAAGCTGTTCCTTAAAACAGTAGTGCTTAGGAAATCTATTGGAGGCAGAAGCAGTCAAGGGTAGCCTAGGGTTAGGGTTAGGCTTAGGGTTAGGGTTAGGGTACGGCTTGGGGTATGGGTTCGGGGAGGTGTTCGTGTACGGTGTAGGGTATGGGTTAGGGTTTGGGTTAGGGTTAGTGTTAGGGTTAGGGCTCGGTTTAGGGTACGGGTTAGGATTAGGGAACGTGTTAGGTTTAGGGTAGGGGTTAGGGTTAGGTTACGCGTTAGGGCTAGGGTAGTTAGTAAACCTATCCCACTCTCTAGCTCCCCCTTAGCACGTAAAGGAATATTATTTGGGGGTCCAGCCATGGAGAAGAGTTTAGACACTAGGATAAGATAAGGAACACACCCATTATAAAGAAATCACATTAGGATTCTCTTTTTAAGCTGTTCCTTAAAACACTACTGCTTAGGAAATCAATTGGAGGCAGAAGCAGTCAAGGGTAGCCTAGGGTTAGGGTTAGGCTTAGGGTTAGGTTTAGGGTATGGCTTAGGGTACGGGTTCGGGGAGGGTTTCGGGTACGGCGTAGGGTATGTGTTAGGGTTAGGGTTAGGGTTAGTGTTAGGGTTAGGCCTCGGTTTAGGGTACAGGTTAGGATTAGGGTACGTGTTAGGGTTAGGGTAGGGGTTAGGGTTAGGGTACGCGTTAGGGTTAGGGTAGTTATTAAACCTATCCCACTCTCTAGATACCCCTTAGCACGTAAGGGAATATTATTTGGGGGTGCAGCCATGGAGAAGAGTTTAGACACTAGGATAAGATAAGGAACACACCCATTATAAAGAAATCACATTAGGATTCTCTTTTTAAGCTGTTCCTTAAAACAGTAGTGCTTAGGAAATCTATTGGAGGCAGAAGCAGTCAAGGGTAGCCTAGGGTTAGGGTTAGGCTTAGGGTTAGGTTTAGGGTATGGCTTAGGGTACGGGTTCGGGGAGGGTTTCGGGTACGGCGTAGGGTATGGGTTAGGGTTAGGGTTAGGGTTAGTGTTAGGGTTAGGCCTCGGTTTAGGGTACAGATTAGGATTACGGTACGTGTTAGGGTTAGGGTAGGGGTTAGGGTTAGGGTACGCGTTAGGGTTAGGGTAGTTATTAAACCTATCCCACTCTCTAGATACCCCTTAGCACGTAAGGGAATATTATTTGGGGGTGCAGCCATGGAGAAGAGTTTAGACACTAGGATAAGATAAGGAACACACCCATTATAAAGAAATCACATTAGGATTCTCTTTTTAAGCTGTTCCTTAAAACAGTAGTGCTTAGGAAATCTATTGGAGGCAGAAGCAGTCAAGGGTAGCCTAGGGTTAGGGTTAGGCTTAGGGTTAGGCTTAGGGTACAGCTTAGGTTACGGGTTCGGGGAGGGGTGCGGGTACGGCGTAGGGTATGGGTTAGGGTTAGGGTTAGGGTTAGTGTTAGGGTTAGGGCTCGGTTTAGGGTACGGTTAGGATTAGGGTACGTGTTAGGTTTAGGGTAGGGGTTAGGGTTAGGGTATGCGTTAGGGTTAGGGTAGTTATTAAACCTATCCCACTCTCTAGATACCCCTTAGCACGTAAAGGAATATTATTTGGGGGTCCAGCCATGGAGAAGAGTTTAGACACTAGGATAAGATAAGGAACACACCCATTATAAAGAAATCACATTAGGATTCTCTTTTTAAGCTGTTCCTTAAAACACTAGTGCTTAGGAAATCTATTGGAGGCAGAAGCAGTCAAGGGTAGCCTAGGGTTAGGGTTAGGCTTAGGGTTAGGCTTAGGGTACGGCTTAGGGTACGGGTTCGGGGAGGGGTGCGGGTACGGCGTAGGGTATGGGTTAGGGTTAGGGTTAGGGTTAGTGTTAGGGTTAGGGCTCGGTTTAGGGTACGGTTAGGATTAGGGTACGTGTTAGGTTTAGGGTAGGGGTTAGGGTTAGGGTACGCGTTAGGGTTAGGGTAGTTAGTAAACCTATCCCACTCTCTAGATACCCCTTAGCACGTAAAGGAATATTATTTGGGGTTCCAGCCATGGAGAAGAATTTAGACACTAGGATAAGATAAGGAACACACCCATTATAAAGAAATCACATTAGGATTCTCTTTTTAAGCTGTTGCTTAAAACACTAGTGCTTAGGAAATCTATTGGAGGCAGAAGCAGTCAAGGGTAGCCTAGGGTTAGTGTTAGGCTTAGGGTTAGGCTTAGGGTACCTCTTAGAGTACGGGTTTGGGGAGGGGTTCAGGTACGGCGTAGGGTATGGGTTAGGGTTAGGGTTAGTGTTAGTGTTAGGGTTAGGGCTCGGTTTAGGGTACGGGTTAGGATTAGGGTACGTGTTAGTGTTAGGGTAGAGGTTAGGGTTAGAGTACGCATTAGGGTTAGGGTAGTTATTAAACCTATCCCACTCTCTAGATACCCCTTAGCACGTAAGGCAATATTATTTGGGGGTGCAGCCATGGAGAAGAGTTTAGACACTAGGATAAGATAAGGAACACACCCATTATAAAGAAATCACATTAGGATTCTCTTTTTAAGCTGTTCCTTAAAACACTAGTGCTTAGGAAATCTATTGGAGGCAGAAGCAGTCAAGGGTAGCCTAGGGTTAGGGTTAGGGTTAGGGTTAGGGTTAGGGTACGGCTTGGGGAATGGGTTCGGGGAGGGGTTCGGGTACGGCGTAGGGTATGGGTTAGGGTTAGGGTTAGGGTTAGTGTTAGGGTTAGGGCTCGGTTTAGGGTACGGGTTAGGATTAGGGTACGTGTTAGGGTTAGGGTAGGGGTTAGGGTTAGGGTATGCGTTAGGGTTAGGGTAGTTATTAAACCTATCCCACTCTCTAGATACCCCTTAGCACGTAAAGGAATATTATTTGGGGGTCCAGCCATGGAGAAGAGTATAGACACTAGGATAAGATAAGGAACACACCCATTATAAAGAAATCACATTAGGATTCTCTTTTTAAGCTGTTCCTTAAAACACTAGTGCTTACGAAATCTATTGGAGGCAGAAGCAGTCAAGGGTAGCCTAGGGTTAGGGTTAGGCTTAGGGTTAGGCTTAGGGTACGGCTTAGGGTACGGGTTCGGGGAGGGGTGCGGGTACGGCGTAGGGTATGGGTTAGGGTTAGGGTTAGGGTTAGGGTTAGGGCTCGGTTTAGGGTACAGGTTAGTATTAGGGTACGTGTTAGGGTTAGGGTAGTGGTTAGGGTTAGGGTACGCGTTAGGGTTAGGGTAGTTATTAAACCTATCCCACTCTCTAGATACCCCTTAGCACGTAAAGGAATATTATTTGAGGGTCCAGCCATGGAGAAGAGTTTAGACACTAGGATAAGATAAGGAACACACCCATTATAAAGAAATCACATTAGGATTCTCTTTTTAAGCTGTTCCTTAAAACACTAGTGCTTAGGAAATCTATTGGAGGCAGAAGCAGTCAAAGGTAGCCTAGGGTTAGGGTTAGGCTTAGGGTTAGGCTTAGGGTACGGCTTAGGGTACGGGTTCGGGGAGGGTTTCGGGTACGGCGTAGGGTATGGGTTAGGGTTAGGGTTAGGGTTAGTGTTAGGGTTAGGGCTCGGTTTAGGGTACGGGTTAGGATTAGGGTACGTGTTAGGGTTAGGGTAGGGGTTAGGGTTAGGGTACGCGTTAGGGTTAGGGTAGTTATTAAACCTATCCCACTCTTTAGATACCCCTTAGCACGTAAAGGAATATTATTTGGGGGTCCAGCCATGGAGAAGAGTTTAGACACTAGGATAAGATAAGGAACACACCCATTATAAAGAAATCACATTAGGATTCTCTTTTTAAGCTGTTCCTTAAAACACTAGTGCTTAGGAAATCTATTGGAGGCAGAAGCAGTCAAGGGTAGCCTAGGGTTAGGGTTAGGCTTAGGGTTAGGTTTAGGGTACGGCTTGGGGAATGGGTTCGGGGAGGGGTTCGGGTACGGCGTAGGGTATGGGTTAGGGTTAGGGTTAGGGTTAGTGTTAGGGTTAGGGCTCGGTTTAGGGTACGGGTTAGGATTAGGGTACGTGTTAGGGTTAGGGTAGGGTTTAGGGTTAGGGTATGCGTTAGGGTTAGGGTAGTTATTAAACCTATCCCACTCTCTAGATACCCCTTAGCACGTAAAGGAATATTATTTGGGGGTCCAGCCATGGAGAAGAGTTTAGACACTAGGATAAGATAAGGAACACACCCATTATAAAGAAATCACATTAGGATTCTCTTTTTAAGCTGTTCCTTAAAACACTAGTGCTTAGGAAATCTATTGGAGGCAGAAGCAGTCAAGGGTAGCCTAGGGTTAGGGTTAGGCTTAGGGTTAGGCTTAGGGTACGGCTTAGGGTACGGGTTCGGGGAGGGGTGCGGGTACGGCGTAGGGTATGGGTTAGGGTTAGGGTTAGTGTTAGGGTTAGGGCTCGGTTTAGGGTACAGGTTAGTATTAGGGTACGTGTTAGGGTTAGGGTAGGGGTTAGGGTTAGGGTACGCGTTAGGGTTAGGGTAGTTATTAAACTTATCCCACTCTCTAGATACCCCTTAGCACGTAAAGGAATATTATTTGAGGGTCCAGCCATGGAGAAGAGTTTAGACACTAGGATAAGATAAGGAACACACCCATTATAAAGAAATCACATTAGGATTCTCTTTTTAAGCTGTTCCTTAAAACACTAGTGCTTAGGAAATCTATTGGAGGCAGAAGCAGTCAAGGGTAACCTAGGGTTAGGGTTAGGCTTAGGGTTAGGCTTAGGGTACGGCTTAGGGTACGGGTTCGGGGAGGGTTTCGGGTACGGCGTAGCGTATGGGTTAGGGTTAGGGTTAGGGTTATTGTTAGGGTTAGGGCTCGGTTTAGGGTACGGGTTAGGATTAGGGTACGTGTTAGGGTTAGGGTAGGGGTTAGGGTTAGGGTACGCGTTAGGGTTAGGGTAGTTATTAAACCTATCCCACTCTCTAGATACCCCTTAGCACGTAAAGGAATATTATTTGGGGGTCCAGCCATGGAGAAGAGTTTAGACACTAGGATAAGATAAGGAACACACCCATTATAAAGAAATCACATTAGGATTCTCTTTTTAAGCTGTTCCTTAAAACACTAGTGCTTAGGAAATCTATTGGAGGCAGAAGCAGTCAAGGGTAGCCTAGGATAAGGTTAGGCTTAGGGTGAGGCTTAGGGTACGGCTTAGGGTACGGGTTCGGGGAGGGTTTCGGGTACGGCGTAGGGTATGGGTTAGGGTTAGGGTTAGTGTTAGGGTTAGGGCTCGGTTTAGGGTACGGGTTAGGATTAGGGTACGTGTTAGGGTTAGGGTAGGGGTTAGGGTTAGGGTACGCGTTAGGGTTAGGGTAGTTATTAAACCTATCCCACTCTCTAGATACCCCTTAGCACGTAAAGGAATATTATTTGGGGGTCCAGCCATGGAGAAGAGTTTAGACACTAGGATAAGATAAGGAACACACCCATTATAAAGAAATCACTTTAGGATTCTCTTTTTAAGCTGTTCGTTAAAACACTAGTGCTTAGGAAATCTATTGGAGGCAGAAGAAGTCAAGGGTAGCCTAGGGTTAGGGTTAGGCTTAGGGTTAGGCTTAGGGTACGGCTTAGGGTACGGGTTCAGGGAGGGGTGCGGGTACGGCGTAGGGTATGGGTTAGGGTTAGGGTTAGTGTTAGGGTTAGGGTTAGGGCTCGGTTTAGGGTACGGGTTAGGATTAGGGTACGTGTTAGGGTTAGGGTAGGGGTTAGGGTTAGGGTACGCGTTAGGGTTAGGGTAGTTATTAAACCTATCCCACTCTCTAGATACCCCTTAGCACGTAAAGGAATATTATTTGAGGGTCCAGCCATGGAGAAGAGTTTAGACACTAGGATAAGATAAGGAACACACCCATTATAAAGAAATCACATTAGGATTCTCTTTTTAAGCTGTTCCTTAAAACACTAGTGCTTAGGAAATCTATTGGAGGCAGAAGCAGTCAAGGGTAACCTAGGGTTAGGGTTAGGCTTAGGGTTAGGCTTAGGGTACGGCTTAGGGTACGGGATCGGGGAGGGTTTCGGGTACGGCGTAGGGTATGGGTTAGGGTTAGGGTTAGGGTTATTGTTAGGGTTAGGGCTCGGTTTAGGGTACGGGTTAGGATTAGGGTACGTGTTAGGGTTAGGGTAGGGGTTAGGGTTAGGGTACGCGTTAGGGTTAGGGTAGTTAGTAAACCTATCCCACTCTCTAGATACCCCTTAGCACGTAAAGGAATATTATTTGGGGTTCCAGCCATGGAGAAGAATTTAGACACTAGGATAAGATAAGGAACACACCCATTATAAAGAAATCACATTAGGATTCTCTTTTTAAGCTGTTGCTTAAAACACTAGTGCTTAGGAAATCTATTGGAGGCAGAAGCAGTCAAGGGTAGCCTAGGGTTAGTGTTAGGCTTAGGGTTAGGCTTAGGGTACGGCTTAGGGTACGGGTTTCGGGAGGGGTTCAGGTACGGCATAGGGTATGGGTTAGGGTTAGGGTTAGTGTTAGTGTTAGGGTTAGGGCTCGGTTTAGGGTACGGGTTAGGATTAGGGTACGTGTTAGGGTTAGGGTAGGGGTTAGGGTTAGGGTACGCGTTAGGGTTAGGGTAGTTATTAAACCTATCCCACTCTCTAGATACCCCTTAGCACGTAAAGGAATATTATTTGGGGGTCCAGCCATGGAGAAGAGTTTAGACACTAGGATAAGATAAGGAACACACCCATTATAAAGAAATCACTTTAGGATTCTCTTTTTAAGCTGTTCCTTAAAACAGTAGTGCTTAGGAAATCTATTGGAGGCAGAAGCAGTCAAGGGTAGCCTAGGGTTAGGGTTAGGCTTAGGGTTAGGGTTAGGGTACGGCTTGGGGTATGGGTTCGGGGAGGTGTTCGTGTACGGTGTAGGGTATGGGTTAGGGTTTGGGTTAGGGTTAGTGTTAGGGTTAGGGCTCGGTTTAGGGTACGGGTTAGGATTAGGGAACGTGTTAGGTTTAGGGTAGGGGTTAGGGTTAGGTTACGCGTTAGGGCTAGGGTAGTTAGTAAACCTATCCCACTCTCTAGCTCCCCCTTAGCACGTAAAGGAATATTATTTGGGGGTCCAGCCATGGAGAAGAGTTTAGACACTAGGATAAGATAAGGAACACACCCATTATAAAGAAATCACATTAGGATTCTCTTTTTAAGCTGTTCCTTAAAACACTACTGCTTAGGAAATCAATTGGAGGCAGAAGCAGTCAAGGGTAGCCTAGGGTTAGGGTTAGGCTTAGGGTTAGGTTTAGGGTATGGCTTAGGGTACGGGTTCGGGGAGGGTTTCGGGTACGGCGTAGGGTATGTGTTAGGGTTAGGGTTAGGGTTAGTGTTAGGGTTAGGCCTCGGTTTAGGGTACAGGTTAGGATTAGGGTACGTGTTAGGGTTAGGGTAGGGGTTAGGGTTAGGGTACGCGTTAGGGTTAGGGTAGTTATTAAACCTATCCCACTCTCTAGATACCCCTTAGCACGTAAGGGAATATTATTTGGGGGTGCAGCCATGGAGAAGAGTTTAGACACTAGGATAAGATAAGGAACACACCCATTATAAAGAAATCACATTAGGATTCTCTTTTTAAGCTGTTCCTTAAAACAGTAGTGCTTAGGAAATCTATTGGAGGCAGAAGCAGTCAAGGGTAGCCTAGGGTTAGGGTTAGGCTTAGGGTTAGGTTTAGGGTATGGCTTAGGGTACGGGTTCGGGGAGGGTTTCGGGTACGGCGTAGGGTATGGGTTAGGGTTAGGGTTAGGGTTAGTGTTAGGGTTAGGCCTCGGTTTAGGGTACAGATTAGGATTACGGTACGTGTTAGGGTTAGGGTAGGGGTTAGGGTTAGGGTACGCGTTAGGGTTAGGGTAGTTATTAAACCTATCCCACTCTCTAGATACCCCTTAGCACGTAAGGGAATATTATTTGGGGGTGCAGCCATGGAGAAGAGTTTAGACACTAGGATAAGATAAGGAACACACCCATTATAAAGAAATCACATTAGGATTCTCTTTTTAAGCTGTTCCTTAAAACAGTAGTGCTTAGGAAATCTATTGGAGGCAGAAGCAGTCAAGGGTAGCCTAGGGTTAGGGTTAGGCTTAGGGTTAGGCTTAGGGTACAGCTTAGGTTACGGGTTCGGGGAGGGGTGCGGGTACGGCGTAGGGTATGGGTTAGGGTTAGGGTTAGGGTTAGTGTTAGGGTTAGGGCTCGGTTTAGGGTACGGTTAGGATTAGGGTACGTGTTAGGTTTAGGGTAGGGGTTAGGGTTAGGGTATGCGTTAGGGTTAGGGTAGTTATTAAACCTATCCCACTCTCTAGATACCCCTTAGCACGTAAAGGAATATTATTTGGGGGTCCAGCCATGGAGAAGAGTTTAGACACTAGGATAAGATAAGGAACACACCCATTATAAAGAAATCACATTAGGATTCTCTTTTTAAGCTGTTCCTTAAAACACTAGTGCTTAGGAAATCTATTGGAGGCAGAAGCAGTCAAGGGTAGCCTAGGGTTAGGGTTAGGCTTAGGGTTAGGCTTAGGGTACGGCTTAGGGTACGGGTTCGGGGAGGGGTGCGGGTACGGCGTAGGGTATGGGTTAGGGTTAGGGTTAGGGTTAGTGTTAGGGTTAGGGCTCGGTTTAGGGTACGGTTAGGATTAGGGTACGTGTTAGGTTTAGGGTAGGGGTTAGGGTTAGGGTACGCGTTAGGGTTAGGGTAGTTAGTAAACCTATCCCACTCTCTAGATACCCCTTAGCACGTAAAGGAATATTATTTGGGGTTCCAGCCATGGAGAAGAATTTAGACACTAGGATAAGATAAGGAACACACCCATTATAAAGAAATCACATTAGGATTCTCTTTTTAAGCTGTTGCTTAAAACACTAGTGCTTAGGAAATCTATTGGAGGCAGAAGCAGTCAAGGGTAGCCTAGGGTTAGTGTTAGGCTTAGGGTTAGGCTTAGGGTACCTCTTAGAGTACGGGTTTGGGGAGGGGTTCAGGTACGGCGTAGGGTATGGGTTAGGGTTAGGGTTAGTGTTAGTGTTAGGGTTAGGGCTCGGTTTAGGGTACGGGTTAGGATTAGGGTACGTGTTAGTGTTAGGGTAGAGGTTAGGGTTAGAGTACGCATTAGGGTTAGGGTAGTTATTAAACCTATCCCACTCTCTAGATACCCCTTAGCACGTAAGGCAATATTATTTGGGGGTGCAGCCATGGAGAAGAGTTTAGACACTAGGATAAGATAAGGAACACACCCATTATAAAGAAATCACATTAGGATTCTCTTTTTAAGCTGTTCCTTAAAACACTAGTGCTTAGGAAATCTATTGGAGGCAGAAGCAGTCAAGGGTAGCCTAGGGTTAGGGTTAGGCTTAGGGTTAGGTTTAGGGTACGGCTTGGGGAATGGGTTCGGGGAGGGGTTCGGGTACGGCGTAGGGTATGGGTTAGGGTTAGGGTTAGGGTTAGTGTTAGGGTTAGGGCTCGGTTTAGGGTACGGGTTAGGATTAGGGTACGTGTTAGGGTTAGGGTAGGGGTTAGGGTTAGGGTATGCGTTAGGGTTAGGGTAGTTATTAAACCTATCCCACTCTCTAGATACCCCTTAGCACGTAAAGGAATATTATTTGGGGGTCCAGCCATGGAGAAGAGTTTAGACACTAGGATAAGATAAGGAACACACCCATTATAAAGAAATCACATTAGGATTCTCTTTTTAAGCTGTTCCTTAAAACACTAGTGCTTACGAAATCTATTGGAGGCAGAAGCAGTCAAGGGTAGCCTAGGGTTAGGGTTAGGCTTAGGGTTAGGCTTAGGGTACGGCTTAGGGTACGGGTTCGGGGAGGGGTGCGGGTACGGCGTAGGGTATGGGTTAGGGTTAGGGTTAGGGTTAGGGTTAGGGCTCGGTTTAGGGTACAGGTTAGTATTAGGGTACGTGTTAGGGTTAGGGTAGTGGTTAGGGTTAGGGTACGCGTTAGGGTTAGGGTAGTTATTAAACCTATCCCACTCTCTAGATACCCCTTAGCACGTAAAGGAATATTATTTGAGGGTCCAGCCATGGAGAAGAGTTTAGACACTAGGATAAGATAAGGAACACACCCATTATAAAGAAATCACATTAGGATTCTCTTTTTAAGCTGTTCCTTAAAACACTAGTGCTTAGGAAATCTATTGGAGGCAGAAGCAGTCAAAGGTAGCCTAGGGTTAGGGTTAGGCTTAGGGTTAGGCTTAGGGTACGGCTTAGGGTACGGGTTCGGGGAGGGTTTCGGGTACGGCGTAGGGTATGGGTTAGGGTTAGGGTTAGGGTTAGTGTTAGGGTTAGGGCTCGGTTTAGGGTACGGGTTAGGATTAGGGTACGTGTTAGGGTTAGGGTAGGGGTTAGGGTTAGGGTACGCGTTAGGGTTAGGGTAGTTATTAAACCTATCCCACTCTTTAGATACCCCTTAGCACGTAAAGGAATATTATTTGGGGGTCCAGCCATGGAGAAGAGTTTAGACACTAGGATAAGATAAGGAACACACCCATTATAAAGAAATCACATTAGGATTCTCTTTTTAAGCTGTTCCTTAAAACACTAGTGCTTAGGAAATCTATTGGAGGCAGAAGCAGTCAAGGGTAGCCTAGGGTTAGGGTTAGGCTTAGGGTTAGGTTTAGGGTACGGCTTGGGGAATGGGTTCGGGGAGGGGTTCGGGTACGGCGTAGGGTATGGGTTAGGGTTAGGGTTAGGGTTAGTGTTAGGGTTAGGGCTCGGTTTAGGGTACGGGTTAGGATTAGGGTACGTGTTAGGGTTAGGGTAGGGTTTAGGGTTAGGGTATGCGTTAGGGTTAGGGTAGTTATTAAACCTATCCCACTCTCTAGATACCCCTTAGCACGTAAAGGAATATTATTTGGGGGTCCAGCCATGGAGAAGAGTTTAGACACTAGGATAAGATAAGGAACACACCCATTATAAAGAAATCACATTAGGATTCTCTTTTTAAGCTGTTCCTTAAAACACTAGTGCTTAGGAAATCTATTGGAGGCAGAAGCAGTCAAGGGTAGCCTAGGGTTAGGGTTAGGCTTAGGGTTAGGCTTAGGGTACGGCTTAGGGTACGGGTTCGGGGAGGGGTGCGGGTACGGCGTAGGGTATGGGTTAGGGTTAGGGTTAGTGTTAGGGTTAGGGCTCGGTTTAGGGTACAGGTTAGTATTAGGGTACGTGTTAGGGTTAGGGTAGGGGTTAGGGTTAGGGTACGCGTTAGGGTTAGGGTAGTTATTAAACTTATCCCACTCTCTAGATACCCCTTAGCACGTAAAGGAATATTATTTGAGGGTCCAGCCATGGAGAAGAGTTTAGACACTAGGATAAGATAAGGAACACACCCATTATAAAGAAATCACATTAGGATTCTCTTTTTAAGCTGTTCCTTAAAACACTAGTGCTTAGGAAATCTATTGGAGGCAGAAGCAGTCAAGGGTAACCTAGGGTTAGGGTTAGGCTTAGGGTTAGGCTTAGGGTACGGCTTAGGGTACGGGTTCGGGGAGGGTTTCGGGTACGGCGTAGCGTATGGGTTAGGGTTAGGGTTAGGGTTATTGTTAGGGTTAGGGCTCGGTTTAGGGTACGGGTTAGGATTAGGGTACGTGTTAGGGTTAGGGTAGGGGTTAGGGTTAGGGTACGCGTTAGGGTTAGGGTAGTTATTAAACCTATCCCACTCTCTAGATACCCCTTAGCACGTAAAGGAATATTATTTGGGGGTCCAGCCATGGAGAAGAGTTTAGACACTAGGATAAGATAAGGAACACACCCATTATAAAGAAATCACATTAGGATTCTCTTTTTAAGCTGTTCCTTAAAACACTAGTGCTTAGGAAATCTATTGGAGGCAGAAGCAGTCAAGGGTAGCCTAGGGTTAGGGTTAGGCTTAGGGTTAGGCTTAGGGTACGGCTTAGGGTACGGGTTCGGGGAGGGGTGCGGGTACGGCGTAGGGTATGGGTTAGGGTTAGGGTTAGGGTTAGTGTTAGGGTTAGGGCTCGGTTTAGGGTACGGTTAGGATTAGGGTACGTGTTAGGTTTAGGGTAGGGGTTAGGGTTAGGGTACGCGTTAGGGTTAGGGTAGTTAGTAAACCTATCCCACTCTCTAGATACCCCTTAGCACGTAAAGGAATATTATTTGGGGTTCCAGCCATGGAGAAGAATTTAGACACTAGGATAAGATAAGGAACACACCCATTATAAAGAAATCACATTAGGATTCTCTTTTTAAGCTGTTGCTTAAAACACTAGTGCTTAGGAAATCTATTGGAGGCAGAAGCAGTCAAGGGTAGCCTAGGGTTAGTGTTAGGCTTAGGGTTAGGCTTAGGGTACCTCTTAGAGTACGGGTTTGGGGAGGGGTTCAGGTACGGCGTAGGGTATGGGTTAGGGTTAGGGTTAGTGTTAGTGTTAGGGTTAGGGCTCGGTTTAGGGTACGGGTTAGGATTAGGGTACGTGTTAGTGTTAGGGTAGAGGTTAGGGTTAGAGTACGCATTAGGGTTAGGGTAGTTATTAAACCTATCCCACTCTCTAGATACCCCTTAGCACGTAAGGCAATATTATTTGGGGGTGCAGCCATGGAGAAGAGTTTAGACACTAGGATAAGATAAGGAACACACCCATTATAAAGAAATCACATTAGGATTCTCTTTTTAAGCTGTTCCTTAAAACACTAGTGCTTAGGAAATCTATTGGAGGCAGAAGCAGTCAAGGGTAGCCTAGGGTTAGGGTTAGGGTTAGGGTTAGGGTTAGGGTACGGCTTGGGGAATGGGTTCGGGGAGGGGTTCGGGTACGGCGTAGGGTATGGGTTAGGGTTAGGGTTAGGGTTAGTGTTAGGGTTAGGGCTCGGTTTAGGGTACGGGTTAGGATTAGGGTACGTGTTAGGGTTAGGGTAGGGGTTAGGGTTAGGGTATGCGTTAGGGTTAGGGTAGTTATTAAACCTATCCCACTCTCTAGATACCCCTTAGCACGTAAAGGAATATTATTTGGGGGTCCAGCCATGGAGAAGAGTATAGACACTAGGATAAGATAAGGAACACACCCATTATAAAGAAATCACATTAGGATTCTCTTTTTAAGCTGTTCCTTAAAACACTAGTGCTTACGAAATCTATTGGAGGCAGAAGCAGTCAAGGGTAGCCTAGGGTTAGGGTTAGGCTTAGGGTTAGGCTTAGGGTACGGCTTAGGGTACGGGTTCGGGGAGGGGTGCGGGTACGGCGTAGGGTATGGGTTAGGGTTAGGGTTAGGGTTAGGGTTAGGGCTCGGTTTAGGGTACAGGTTAGTATTAGGGTACGTGTTAGGGTTAGGGTAGTGGTTAGGGTTAGGGTACGCGTTAGGGTTAGGGTAGTTATTAAACCTATCCCACTCTCTAGATACCCCTTAGCACGTAAAGGAATATTATTTGAGGGTCCAGCCATGGAGAAGAGTTTAGACACTAGGATAAGATAAGGAACACACCCATTATAAAGAAATCACATTAGGATTCTCTTTTTAAGCTGTTCCTTAAAACACTAGTGCTTAGGAAATCTATTGGAGGCAGAAGCAGTCAAAGGTAGCCTAGGGTTAGGGTTAGGCTTAGGGTTAGGCTTAGGGTACGGCTTAGGGTACGGGTTCGGGGAGGGTTTCGGGTACGGCGTAGGGTATGGGTTAGGGTTAGGGTTAGGGTTAGTGTTAGGGTTAGGGCTCGGTTTAGGGTACGGGTTAGGATTAGGGTACGTGTTAGGGTTAGGGTAGGGGTTAGGGTTAGGGTACGCGTTAGGGTTAGGGTAGTTATTAAACCTATCCCACTCTTTAGATACCCCTTAGCACGTAAAGGAATATTATTTGGGGGTCCAGCCATGGAGAAGAGTTTAGACACTAGGATAAGATAAGGAACACACCCATTATAAAGAAATCACATTAGGATTCTCTTTTTAAGCTGTTCCTTAAAACACTAGTGCTTAGGAAATCTATTGGAGGCAGAAGCAGTCAAGGGTAGCCTAGGGTTAGGGTTAGGCTTAGGGTTAGGTTTAGGGTACGGCTTGGGGAATGGGTTCGGGGAGGGGTTCGGGTACGGCGTAGGGTATGGGTTAGGGTTAGGGTTAGGGTTAGTGTTAGGGTTAGGGCTCGGTTTAGGGTACGGGTTAGGATTAGGGTACGTGTTAGGGTTAGGGTAGGGTTTAGGGTTAGGGTATGCGTTAGGGTTAGGGTAGTTATTAAACCTATCCCACTCTCTAGATACCCCTTAGCACGTAAAGGAATATTATTTGGGGGTCCAGCCATGGAGAAGAGTTTAGACACTAGGATAAGATAAGGAACACACCCATTATAAAGAAATCACATTAGGATTCTCTTTTTAAGCTGTTCCTTAAAACACTAGTGCTTAGGAAATCTATTGGAGGCAGAAGCAGTCAAGGGTAGCCTAGGGTTAGGGTTAGGCTTAGGGTTAGGCTTAGGGTACGGCTTAGGGTACGGGTTCGGGGAGGGGTGCGGGTACGGCGTAGGGTATGGGTTAGGGTTAGGGTTAGTGTTAGGGTTAGGGCTCGGTTTAGGGTACAGGTTAGTATTAGGGTACGTGTTAGGGTTAGGGTAGGGGTTAGGGTTAGGGTACGCGTTAGGGTTAGGGTAGTTATTAAACTTATCCCACTCTCTAGATACCCCTTAGCACGTAAAGGAATATTATTTGAGGGTCCAGCCATGGAGAAGAGTTTAGACACTAGGATAAGATAAGGAACACACCCATTATAAAGAAATCACATTAGGATTCTCTTTTTAAGCTGTTCCTTAAAACACTAGTGCTTAGGAAATCTATTGGAGGCAGAAGCAGTCAAGGGTAACCTAGGGTTAGGGTTAGGCTTAGGGTTAGGCTTAGGGTACGGCTTAGGGTACGGGTTCGGGGAGGGTTTCGGGTACGGCGTAGCGTATGGGTTAGGGTTAGGGTTAGGGTTATTGTTAGGGTTAGGGCTCGGTTTAGGGTACGGGTTAGGATTAGGGTACGTGTTAGGGTTAGGGTAGGGGTTAGGGTTAGGGTACGCGTTAGGGTTAGGGTAGTTATTAAACCTATCCCACTCTCTAGATACCCCTTAGCACGTAAAGGAATATTATTTGGGGGTCCAGCCATGGAGAAGAGTTTAGACACTAGGATAAGATAAGGAACACACCCATTATAAAGAAATCACATTAGGATTCTCTTTTTAAGCTGTTCCTTAAAACACTAGTGCTTAGGAAATCTATTGGAGGCAGAAGCAGTCAAGGGTAGCCTAGGATAAGGTTAGGCTTAGGGTGAGGCTTAGGGTACGGCTTAGGGTACGGGTTCGGGGAGGGTTTCGGGTACGGCGTAGGGTATGGGTTAGGGTTAGGGTTAGTGTTAGGGTTAGGGCTCGGTTTAGGGTACGGGTTAGGATTAGGGTACGTGTTAGGGTTAGGGTAGGGGTTAGGGTTAGGGTACGCGTTAGGGTTAGGGTAGTTATTAAACCTATCCCACTCTCTAGATACCCCTTAGCACGTAAAGGAATATTATTTGGGGGTCCAGCCATGGAGAAGAGTTTAGACACTAGGATAAGATAAGGAACACACCCATTATAAAGAAATCACTTTAGGATTCTCTTTTTAAGCTGTTCGTTAAAACACTAGTGCTTAGGAAATCTATTGGAGGCAGAAGAAGTCAAGGGTAGCCTAGGGTTAGGGTTAGGCTTAGGGTTAGGCTTAGGGTACGGCTTAGGGTACGGGTTCAGGGAGGGGTGCGGGTACGGCGTAGGGTATGGGTTAGGGTTAGGGTTAGTGTTAGGGTTAGGGTTAGGGCTCGGTTTAGGGTACGGGTTAGGATTAGGGTACGTGTTAGGGTTAGGGTAGGGGTTAGGGTTAGGGTACGCGTTAGGGTTAGGGTAGTTATTAAACCTATCCCACTCTCTAGATACCCCTTAGCACGTAAAGGAATATTATTTGAGGGTCCAGCCATGGAGAAGAGTTTAGACACTAGGATAAGATAAGGAACACACCCATTATAAAGAAATCACATTAGGATTCTCTTTTTAAGCTGTTCCTTAAAACACTAGTGCTTAGGAAATCTATTGGAGGCAGAAGCAGTCAAGGGTAACCTAGGGTTAGGGTTAGGCTTAGGGTTAGGCTTAGGGTACGGCTTAGGGTACGGGATCGGGGAGGGTTTCGGGTACGGCGTAGGGTATGGGTTAGGGTTAGGGTTAGGGTTATTGTTAGGGTTAGGGCTCGGTTTAGGGTACGGGTTAGGATTAGGGTACGTGTTAGGGTTAGGGTAGGGGTTAGGGTTAGGGTACGCGTTAGGGTTAGGGTAGTTAGTAAACCTATCCCACTCTCTAGATACCCCTTAGCACGTAAAGGAATATTATTTGGGGTTCCAGCCATGGAGAAGAATTTAGACACTAGGATAAGATAAGGAACACACCCATTATAAAGAAATCACATTAGGATTCTCTTTTTAAGCTGTTGCTTAAAACACTAGTGCTTAGGAAATCTATTGGAGGCAGAAGCAGTCAAGGGTAGCCTAGGGTTAGTGTTAGGCTTAGGGTTAGGCTTAGGGTACGGCTTAGGGTACGGGTTTCGGGAGGGGTTCAGGTACGGCATAGGGTATGGGTTAGGGTTAGGGTTAGTGTTAGTGTTAGGGTTAGGGCTCGGTTTAGGGTACGGGTTAGGATTAGGGTACGTGTTAGGGTTAGGGTAGGGGTTAGGGTTAGGGTACGCGTTAGGGTTAGGGTAGTTATTAAACCTATCCCACTCTCTAGATACCCCTTAGCACGTAAAGGAATATTATTTGGGGGTCCAGCCATGGAGAAGAGTTTAGACACTAGGATAAGATAAGGAACACACCCATTATAAAGAAATCACTTTAGGATTCTCTTTTTAAGCTGTTCCTTAAAACAGTAGTGCTTAGGAAATCTATTGGAGGCAGAAGCAGTCAAGGGTAGCCTAGGGTTAGGGTTAGGCTTAGGGTTAGGGTTAGGGTACGGCTTGGGGTATGGGTTCGGGGAGGTGTTCGTGTACGGTGTAGGGTATGGGTTAGGGTTTGGGTTAGGGTTAGTGTTAGGGTTAGGGCTCGGTTTAGGGTACGGGTTAGGATTAGGGAACGTGTTAGGTTTAGGGTAGGGGTTAGGGTTAGGTTACGCGTTAGGGCTAGGGTAGTTAGTAAACCTATCCCACTCTCTAGCTCCCCCTTAGCACGTAAAGGAATATTATTTGGGGGTCCAGCCATGGAGAAGAGTTTAGACACTAGGATAAGATAAGGAACACACCCATTATAAAGAAATCACATTAGGATTCTCTTTTTAAGCTGTTCCTTAAAACACTACTGCTTAGGAAATCAATTGGAGGCAGAAGCAGTCAAGGGTAGCCTAGGGTTAGGGTTAGGCTTAGGGTTAGGTTTAGGGTATGGCTTAGGGTACGGGTTCGGGGAGGGTTTCGGGTACGGCGTAGGGTATGTGTTAGGGTTAGGGTTAGGGTTAGTGTTAGGGTTAGGCCTCGGTTTAGGGTACAGGTTAGGATTAGGGTACGTGTTAGGGTTAGGGTAGGGGTTAGGGTTAGGGTACGCGTTAGGGTTAGGGTAGTTATTAAACCTATCCCACTCTCTAGATACCCCTTAGCACGTAAGGGAATATTATTTGGGGGTGCAGCCATGGAGAAGAGTTTAGACACTAGGATAAGATAAGGAACACACCCATTATAAAGAAATCACATTAGGATTCTCTTTTTAAGCTGTTCCTTAAAACAGTAGTGCTTAGGAAATCTATTGGAGGCAGAAGCAGTCAAGGGTAGCCTAGGGTTAGGGTTAGGCTTAGGGTTAGGTTTAGGGTATGGCTTAGGGTACGGGTTCGGGGAGGGTTTCGGGTACGGCGTAGGGTATGGGTTAGGGTTAGGGTTAGGGTTAGTGTTAGGGTTAGGCCTCGGTTTAGGGTACAGATTAGGATTACGGTACGTGTTAGGGTTAGGGTAGGGGTTAGGGTTAGGGTACGCGTTAGGGTTAGGGTAGTTATTAAACCTATCCCACTCTCTAGATACCCCTTAGCACGTAAGGGAATATTATTTGGGGGTGCAGCCATGGAGAAGAGTTTAGACACTAGGATAAGATAAGGAACACACCCATTATAAAGAAATCACATTAGGATTCTCTTTTTAAGCTGTTCCTTAAAACAGTAGTGCTTAGGAAATCTATTGGAGGCAGAAGCAGTCAAGGGTAGCCTAGGGTTAGGGTTAGGCTTAGGGTTAGGCTTAGGGTACAGCTTAGGTTACGGGTTCGGGGAGGGGTGCGGGTACGGCGTAGGGTATGGGTTAGGGTTAGGGTTAGGGTTAGTGTTAGGGTTAGGGCTCGGTTTAGGGTACGGTTAGGATTAGGGTACGTGTTAGGTTTAGGGTAGGGGTTAGGGTTAGGGTATGCGTTAGGGTTAGGGTAGTTATTAAACCTATCCCACTCTCTAGATACCCCTTAGCACGTAAAGGAATATTATTTGGGGGTCCAGCCATGGAGAAGAGTTTAGACACTAGGATAAGATAAGGAACACACCCATTATAAAGAAATCACATTAGGATTCTCTTTTTAAGCTGTTCCTTAAAACACTAGTGCTTAGGAAATCTATTGGAGGCAGAAGCAGTCAAGGGTAGCCTAGGGTTAGGGTTAGGCTTAGGGTTAGGCTTAGGGTACGGCTTAGGGTACGGGTTCGGGGAGGGGTGCGGGTACGGCGTAGGGTATGGGTTAGGGTTAGGGTTAGGGTTAGTGTTAGGGTTAGGGCTCGGTTTAGGGTACGGTTAGGATTAGGGTACGTGTTAGGTTTAGGGTAGGGGTTAGGGTTAGGGTACGCGTTAGGGTTAGGGTAGTTAGTAAACCTATCCCACTCTCTAGATACCCCTTAGCACGTAAAGGAATATTATTTGGGGTTCCAGCCATGGAGAAGAATTTAGACACTAGGATAAGATAAGGAACACACCCATTATAAAGAAATCACATTAGGATTCTCTTTTTAAGCTGTTGCTTAAAACACTAGTGCTTAGGAAATCTATTGGAGGCAGAAGCAGTCAAGGGTAGCCTAGGGTTAGTGTTAGGCTTAGGGTTAGGCTTAGGGTACCTCTTAGAGTACGGGTTTGGGGAGGGGTTCAGGTACGGCGTAGGGTATGGGTTAGGGTTAGGGTTAGTGTTAGTGTTAGGGTTAGGGCTCGGTTTAGGGTACGGGTTAGGATTAGGGTACGTGTTAGTGTTAGGGTAGAGGTTAGGGTTAGAGTACGCATTAGGGTTAGGGTAGTTATTAAACCTATCCCACTCTCTAGATACCCCTTAGCACGTAAGGCAATATTATTTGGGGGTGCAGCCATGGAGAAGAGTTTAGACACTAGGATAAGATAAGGAACACACCCATTATAAAGAAATCACATTAGGATTCTCTTTTTAAGCTGTTCCTTAAAACACTAGTGCTTAGGAAATCTATTGGAGGCAGAAGCAGTCAAGGGTAGCCTAGGGTTAGGGTTAGGCTTAGGGTTAGGTTTAGGGTACGGCTTGGGGAATGGGTTCGGGGAGGGGTTCGGGTACGGCGTAGGGTATGGGTTAGGGTTAGGGTTAGGGTTAGTGTTAGGGTTAGGGCTCGGTTTAGGGTACGGGTTAGGATTAGGGTACGTGTTAGGGTTAGGGTAGGGGTTAGGGTTAGGGTATGCGTTAGGGTTAGGGTAGTTATTAAACCTATCCCACTCTCTAGATACCCCTTAGCACGTAAAGGAATATTATTTGGGGGTCCAGCCATGGAGAAGAGTTTAGACACTAGGATAAGATAAGGAACACACCCATTATAAAGAAATCACATTAGGATTCTCTTTTTAAGCTGTTCCTTAAAACACTAGTGCTTACGAAATCTATTGGAGGCAGAAGCAGTCAAGGGTAGCCTAGGGTTAGGGTTAGGCTTAGGGTTAGGCTTAGGGTACGGCTTAGGGTACGGGTTCGGGGAGGGGTGCGGGTACGGCGTAGGGTATGGGTTAGGGTTAGGGTTAGGGTTAGGGTTAGGGCTCGGTTTAGGGTACAGGTTAGTATTAGGGTACGTGTTAGGGTTAGGGTAGTGGTTAGGGTTAGGGTACGCGTTAGGGTTAGGGTAGTTATTAAACCTATCCCACTCTCTAGATACCCCTTAGCACGTAAAGGAATATTATTTGAGGGTCCAGCCATGGAGAAGAGTTTAGACACTAGGATAAGATAAGGAACACACCCATTATAAAGAAATCACATTAGGATTCTCTTTTTAAGCTGTTCCTTAAAACACTAGTGCTTAGGAAATCTATTGGAGGCAGAAGCAGTCAAAGGTAGCCTAGGGTTAGGGTTAGGCTTAGGGTTAGGCTTAGGGTACGGCTTAGGGTACGGGTTCGGGGAGGGTTTCGGGTACGGCGTAGGGTATGGGTTAGGGTTAGGGTTAGGGTTAGTGTTAGGGTTAGGGCTCGGTTTAGGGTACGGGTTAGGATTAGGGTACGTGTTAGGGTTAGGGTAGGGGTTAGGGTTAGGGTACGCGTTAGGGTTAGGGTAGTTATTAAACCTATCCCACTCTTTAGATACCCCTTAGCACGTAAAGGAATATTATTTGGGGGTCCAGCCATGGAGAAGAGTTTAGACACTAGGATAAGATAAGGAACACACCCATTATAAAGAAATCACATTAGGATTCTCTTTTTAAGCTGTTCCTTAAAACACTAGTGCTTAGGAAATCTATTGGAGGCAGAAGCAGTCAAGGGTAGCCTAGGGTTAGGGTTAGGCTTAGGGTTAGGTTTAGGGTACGGCTTGGGGAATGGGTTCGGGGAGGGGTTCGGGTACGGCGTAGGGTATGGGTTAGGGTTAGGGTTAGGGTTAGTGTTAGGGTTAGGGCTCGGTTTAGGGTACGGGTTAGGATTAGGGTACGTGTTAGGGTTAGGGTAGGGTTTAGGGTTAGGGTATGCGTTAGGGTTAGGGTAGTTATTAAACCTATCCCACTCTCTAGATACCCCTTAGCACGTAAAGGAATATTATTTGGGGGTCCAGCCATGGAGAAGAGTTTAGACACTAGGATAAGATAAGGAACACACCCATTATAAAGAAATCACATTAGGATTCTCTTTTTAAGCTGTTCCTTAAAACACTAGTGCTTAGGAAATCTATTGGAGGCAGAAGCAGTCAAGGGTAGCCTAGGGTTAGGGTTAGGCTTAGGGTTAGGCTTAGGGTACGGCTTAGGGTACGGGTTCGGGGAGGGGTGCGGGTACGGCGTAGGGTATGGGTTAGGGTTAGGGTTAGTGTTAGGGTTAGGGCTCGGTTTAGGGTACAGGTTAGTATTAGGGTACGTGTTAGGGTTAGGGTAGGGGTTAGGGTTAGGGTACGCGTTAGGGTTAGGGTAGTTATTAAACTTATCCCACTCTCTAGATACCCCTTAGCACGTAAAGGAATATTATTTGAGGGTCCAGCCATGGAGAAGAGTTTAGACACTAGGATAAGATAAGGAACACACCCATTATAAAGAAATCACATTAGGATTCTCTTTTTAAGCTGTTCCTTAAAACACTAGTGCTTAGGAAATCTATTGGAGGCAGAAGCAGTCAAGGGTAACCTAGGGTTAGGGTTAGGCTTAGGGTTAGGCTTAGGGTACGGCTTAGGGTACGGGTTCGGGGAGGGTTTCGGGTACGGCGTAGCGTATGGGTTAGGGTTAGGGTTAGGGTTATTGTTAGGGTTAGGGCTCGGTTTAGGGTACGGGTTAGGATTAGGGTACGTGTTAGGGTTAGGGTAGGGGTTAGGGTTAGGGTACGCGTTAGGGTTAGGGTAGTTATTAAACCTATCCCACTCTCTAGATACCCCTTAGCACGTAAAGGAATATTATTTGGGGGTCCAGCCATGGAGAAGAGTTTAGACACTAGGATAAGATAAGGAACACACCCATTATAAAGAAATCACATTAGGATTCTCTTTTTAAGCTGTTCCTTAAAACACTAGTGCTTAGGAAATCTATTGGAGGCAGAAGCAGTCAAGGGTAGCCTAGGATAAGGTTAGGCTTAGGGTGAGGCTTAGGGTACGGCTTAGGGTACGGGTTCGGGGAGGGTTTCGGGTACGGCGTAGGGTATGGGTTAGGGTTAGGGTTAGTGTTAGGGTTAGGGCTCGGTTTAGGGTACGGGTTAGGATTAGGGTACGTGTTAGGGTTAGGGTAGGGGTTAGGGTTAGGGTACGCGTTAGGGTTAGGGTAGTTATTAAACCTATCCCACTCTCTAGATACCCCTTAGCACGTAAAGGAATATTATTTGGGGGTCCAGCCATGGAGAAGAGTTTAGACACTAGGATAAGATAAGGAACACACCCATTATAAAGAAATCACTTTAGGATTCTCTTTTTAAGCTGTTCGTTAAAACACTAGTGCTTAGGAAATCTATTGGAGGCAGAAGAAGTCAAGGGTAGCCTAGGGTTAGGGTTAGGCTTAGGGTTAGGCTTAGGGTACGGCTTAGGGTACGGGTTCAGGGAGGGGTGCGGGTACGGCGTAGGGTATGGGTTAGGGTTAGGGTTAGTGTTAGGGTTAGGGTTAGGGCTCGGTTTAGGGTACGGGTTAGGATTAGGGTACGTGTTAGGGTTAGGGTAGGGGTTAGGGTTAGGGTACGCGTTAGGGTTAGGGTAGTTATTAAACCTATCCCACTCTCTAGATACCCCTTAGCACGTAAAGGAATATTATTTGAGGGTCCAGCCATGGAGAAGAGTTTAGACACTAGGATAAGATAAGGAACACACCCATTATAAAGAAATCACATTAGGATTCTCTTTTTAAGCTGTTCCTTAAAACACTAGTGCTTAGGAAATCTATTGGAGGCAGAAGCAGTCAAGGGTAACCTAGGGTTAGGGTTAGGCTTAGGGTTAGGCTTAGGGTACGGCTTAGGGTACGGGATCGGGGAGGGTTTCGGGTACGGCGTAGGGTATGGGTTAGGGTTAGGGTTAGGGTTATTGTTAGGGTTAGGGCTCGGTTTAGGGTACGGGTTAGGATTAGGGTACGTGTTAGGGTTAGGGTAGGGGTTAGGGTTAGGGTACGCGTTAGGGTTAGGGTAGTTAGTAAACCTATCCCACTCTCTAGATACCCCTTAGCACGTAAAGGAATATTATTTGGGGTTCCAGCCATGGAGAAGAATTTAGACACTAGGATAAGATAAGGAACACACCCATTATAAAGAAATCACATTAGGATTCTCTTTTTAAGCTGTTGCTTAAAACACTAGTGCTTAGGAAATCTATTGGAGGCAGAAGCAGTCAAGGGTAGCCTAGGGTTAGTGTTAGGCTTAGGGTTAGGCTTAGGGTACGGCTTAGGGTACGGGTTTCGGGAGGGGTTCAGGTACGGCATAGGGTATGGGTTAGGGTTAGGGTTAGTGTTAGTGTTAGGGTTAGGGCTCGGTTTAGGGTACGGGTTAGGATTAGGGTACGTGTTAGGGTTAGGGTAGGGGTTAGGGTTAGGGTACGCGTTAGGGTTAGGGTAGTTATTAAACCTATCCCACTCTCTAGATACCCCTTAGCACGTAAAGGAATATTATTTGGGGGTCCAGCCATGGAGAAGAGTTTAGACACTAGGATAAGATAAGGAACACACCCATTATAAAGAAATCACTTTAGGATTCTCTTTTTAAGCTGTTCCTTAAAACAGTAGTGCTTAGGAAATCTATTGGAGGCAGAAGCAGTCAAGGGTAGCCTAGGGTTAGGGTTAGGCTTAGGGTTAGGGTTAGGGTACGGCTTGGGGTATGGGTTCGGGGAGGTGTTCGTGTACGGTGTAGGGTATGGGTTAGGGTTTGGGTTAGGGTTAGTGTTAGGGTTAGGGCTCGGTTTAGGGTACGGGTTAGGATTAGGGAACGTGTTAGGTTTAGGGTAGGGGTTAGGGTTAGGTTACGCGTTAGGGCTAGGGTAGTTAGTAAACCTATCCCACTCTCTAGCTCCCCCTTAGCACGTAAAGGAATATTATTTGGGGGTCCAGCCATGGAGAAGAGTTTAGACACTAGGATAAGATAAGGAACACACCCATTATAAAGAAATCACATTAGGATTCTCTTTTTAAGCTGTTCCTTAAAACACTACTGCTTAGGAAATCAATTGGAGGCAGAAGCAGTCAAGGGTAGCCTAGGGTTAGGGTTAGGCTTAGGGTTAGGTTTAGGGTATGGCTTAGGGTACGGGTTCGGGGAGGGTTTCGGGTACGGCGTAGGGTATGTGTTAGGGTTAGGGTTAGGGTTAGTGTTAGGGTTAGGCCTCGGTTTAGGGTACAGGTTAGGATTAGGGTACGTGTTAGGGTTAGGGTAGGGGTTAGGGTTAGGGTACGCGTTAGGGTTAGGGTAGTTATTAAACCTATCCCACTCTCTAGATACCCCTTAGCACGTAAGGGAATATTATTTGGGGGTGCAGCCATGGAGAAGAGTTTAGACACTAGGATAAGATAAGGAACACACCCATTATAAAGAAATCACATTAGGATTCTCTTTTTAAGCTGTTCCTTAAAACAGTAGTGCTTAGGAAATCTATTGGAGGCAGAAGCAGTCAAGGGTAGCCTAGGGTTAGGGTTAGGCTTAGGGTTAGGTTTAGGGTATGGCTTAGGGTACGGGTTCGGGGAGGGTTTCGGGTACGGCGTAGGGTATGGGTTAGGGTTAGGGTTAGGGTTAGTGTTAGGGTTAGGCCTCGGTTTAGGGTACAGATTAGGATTACGGTACGTGTTAGGGTTAGGGTAGGGGTTAGGGTTAGGGTACGCGTTAGGGTTAGGGTAGTTATTAAACCTATCCCACTCTCTAGATACCCCTTAGCACGTAAGGGAATATTATTTGGGGGTGCAGCCATGGAGAAGAGTTTAGACACTAGGATAAGATAAGGAACACACCCATTATAAAGAAATCACATTAGGATTCTCTTTTTAAGCTGTTCCTTAAAACAGTAGTGCTTAGGAAATCTATTGGAGGCAGAAGCAGTCAAGGGTAGCCTAGGGTTAGGGTTAGGCTTAGGGTTAGGCTTAGGGTACAGCTTAGGTTACGGGTTCGGGGAGGGGTGCGGGTACGGCGTAGGGTATGGGTTAGGGTTAGGGTTAGGGTTAGTGTTAGGGTTAGGGCTCGGTTTAGGGTACGGTTAGGATTAGGGTACGTGTTAGGTTTAGGGTAGGGGTTAGGGTTAGGGTATGCGTTAGGGTTAGGGTAGTTATTAAACCTATCCCACTCTCTAGATACCCCTTAGCACGTAAAGGAATATTATTTGGGGGTCCAGCCATGGAGAAGAGTTTAGACACTAGGATAAGATAAGGAACACACCCATTATAAAGAAATCACATTAGGATTCTCTTTTTAAGCTGTTCCTTAAAACACTAGTGCTTAGGAAATCTATTGGAGGCAGAAGCAGTCAAGGGTAGCCTAGGGTTAGGGTTAGGCTTAGGGTTAGGCTTAGGGTACGGCTTAGGGTACGGGTTCGGGGAGGGGTGCGGGTACGGCGTAGGGTATGGGTTAGGGTTAGGGTTAGGGTTAGTGTTAGGGTTAGGGCTCGGTTTAGGGTACGGTTAGGATTAGGGTACGTGTTAGGTTTAGGGTAGGGGTTAGGGTTAGGGTACGCGTTAGGGTTAGGGTAGTTAGTAAACCTATCCCACTCTCTAGATACCCCTTAGCACGTAAAGGAATATTATTTGAGGGTCCAGCCATGGAGAAGAGTTTAGACACTAGGATAAGATAAGGAACACACCCATTATAAAGAAATCACATTAGGATTCTCTTTTTAAGCTGTTCCTTAAAACACTAGTGCTTAGGAAATCTATTGGAGGCAGAAGCAGTCAAAGGTAGCCTAGGGTTAGGGTTAGGCTTAGGGTTAGGCTTAGGGTACGGCTTAGGGTACGGGTTCGGGGAGGGTTTCGGGTACGGCGTAGGGTATGGGTTAGGGTTAGGGTTAGGGTTAGTGTTAGGGTTAGGGCTCGGTTTAGGGTACGGGTTAGGATTAGGGTACGTGTTAGGGTTAGGGTAGGGGTTAGGGTTAGGGTACGCGTTAGGGTTAGGGTAGTTATTAAACCTATCCCACTCTTTAGATACCCCTTAGCACGTAAAGGAATATTATTTGGGGGTCCAGCCATGGAGAAGAGTTTAGACACTAGGATAAGATAAGGAACACACCCATTATAAAGAAATCACATTAGGATTCTCTTTTTAAGCTGTTCCTTAAAACACTAGTGCTTAGGAAATCTATTGGAGGCAGAAGCAGTCAAGGGTAGCCTAGGGTTAGGGTTAGGCTTAGGGTTAGGTTTAGGGTACGGCTTGGGGAATGGGTTCGGGGAGGGGTTCGGGTACGGCGTAGGGTATGGGTTAGGGTTAGGGTTAGGGTTAGTGTTAGGGTTAGGGCTCGGTTTAGGGTACGGGTTAGGATTAGGGTACGTGTTAGGGTTAGGGTAGGGTTTAGGGTTAGGGTATGCGTTAGGGTTAGGGTAGTTATTAAACCTATCCCACTCTCTAGATACCCCTTAGCACGTAAAGGAATATTATTTGGGGGTCCAGCCATGGAGAAGAGTTTAGACACTAGGATAAGATAAGGAACACACCCATTATAAAGAAATCACATTAGGATTCTCTTTTTAAGCTGTTCCTTAAAACACTAGTGCTTAGGAAATCTATTGGAGGCAGAAGCAGTCAAGGGTAGCCTAGGGTTAGGGTTAGGCTTAGGGTTAGGCTTAGGGTACGGCTTAGGGTACGGGTTCGGGGAGGGGTGCGGGTACGGCGTAGGGTATGGGTTAGGGTTAGGGTTAGTGTTAGGGTTAGGGCTCGGTTTAGGGTACAGGTTAGTATTAGGGTACGTGTTAGGGTTAGGGTAGGGGTTAGGGTTAGGGTACGCGTTAGGGTTAGGGTAGTTATTAAACTTATCCCACTCTCTAGATACCCCTTAGCACGTAAAGGAATATTATTTGAGGGTCCAGCCATGGAGAAGAGTTTAGACACTAGGATAAGATAAGGAACACACCCATTATAAAGAAATCACATTAGGATTCTCTTTTTAAGCTGTTCCTTAAAACACTAGTGCTTAGGAAATCTATTGGAGGCAGAAGCAGTCAAGGGTAACCTAGGGTTAGGGTTAGGCTTAGGGTTAGGCTTAGGGTACGGCTTAGGGTACGGGTTCGGGGAGGGTTTCGGGTACGGCGTAGCGTATGGGTTAGGGTTAGGGTTAGGGTTATTGTTAGGGTTAGGGCTCGGTTTAGGGTACGGGTTAGGATTAGGGTACGTGTTAGGGTTAGGGTAGGGGTTAGGGTTAGGGTACGCGTTAGGGTTAGGGTAGTTATTAAACCTATCCCACTCTCTAGATACCCCTTAGCACGTAAAGGAATATTATTTGGGGGTCCAGCCATGGAGAAGAGTTTAGACACTAGGATAAGATAAGGAACACACCCATTATAAAGAAATCACATTAGGATTCTCTTTTTAAGCTGTTCCTTAAAACACTAGTGCTTAGGAAATCTATTGGAGGCAGAAGCAGTCAAGGGTAGCCTAGGATAAGGTTAGGCTTAGGGTGAGGCTTAGGGTACGGCTTAGGGTACGGGTTCGGGGAGGGTTTCGGGTACGGCGTAGGGTATGGGTTAGGGTTAGGGTTAGTGTTAGGGTTAGGGCTCGGTTTAGGGTACGGGTTAGGATTAGGGTACGTGTTAGGGTTAGGGTAGGGGTTAGGGTTAGGGTACGCGTTAGGGTTAGGGTAGTTATTAAACCTATCCCACTCTCTAGATACCCCTTAGCACGTAAAGGAATATTATTTGGGGGTCCAGCCATGGAGAAGAGTTTAGACACTAGGATAAGATAAGGAACACACCCATTATAAAGAAATCACTTTAGGATTCTCTTTTTAAGCTGTTCGTTAAAACACTAGTGCTTAGGAAATCTATTGGAGGCAGAAGAAGTCAAGGGTAGCCTAGGGTTAGGGTTAGGCTTAGGGTTAGGCTTAGGGTACGGCTTAGGGTACGGGTTCAGGGAGGGGTGCGGGTACGGCGTAGGGTATGGGTTAGGGTTAGGGTTAGTGTTAGGGTTAGGGTTAGGGCTCGGTTTAGGGTACGGGTTAGGATTAGGGTACGTGTTAGGGTTAGGGTAGGGGTTAGGGTTAGGGTACGCGTTAGGGTTAGGGTAGTTATTAAACCTATCCCACTCTCTAGATACCCCTTAGCACGTAAAGGAATATTATTTGAGGGTCCAGCCATGGAGAAGAGTTTAGACACTAGGATAAGATAAGGAACACACCCATTATAAAGAAATCACATTAGGATTCTCTTTTTAAGCTGTTCCTTAAAACACTAGTGCTTAGGAAATCTATTGGAGGCAGAAGCAGTCAAGGGTAACCTAGGGTTAGGGTTAGGCTTAGGGTTAGGCTTAGGGTACGGCTTAGGGTACGGGATCGGGGAGGGTTTCGGGTACGGCGTAGGGTATGGGTTAGGGTTAGGGTTAGGGTTATTGTTAGGGTTAGGGCTCGGTTTAGGGTACGGGTTAGGATTAGGGTACGTGTTAGGGTTAGGGTAGGGGTTAGGGTTAGGGTACGCGTTAGGGTTAGGGTAGTTAGTAAACCTATCCCACTCTCTAGATACCCCTTAGCACGTAAAGGAATATTATTTGGGGTTCCAGCCATGGAGAAGAATTTAGACACTAGGATAAGATAAGGAACACACCCATTATAAAGAAATCACATTAGGATTCTCTTTTTAAGCTGTTGCTTAAAACACTAGTGCTTAGGAAATCTATTGGAGGCAGAAGCAGTCAAGGGTAGCCTAGGGTTAGTGTTAGGCTTAGGGTTAGGCTTAGGGTACGGCTTAGGGTACGGGTTTCGGGAGGGGTTCAGGTACGGCATAGGGTATGGGTTAGGGTTAGGGTTAGTGTTAGTGTTAGGGTTAGGGCTCGGTTTAGGGTACGGGTTAGGATTAGGGTACGTGTTAGTGTTAGGGTAGGGGTTAGGGTTAGAGTACGCATTAGGTTTAGGGTAGTTATTAAACCTATCCCACTCTCTAGATACCCCTTAGCACGTAAGGCAATATTATTTGGGGGTGCAGCCATGGAGAAGAGTTTAGACACTAGGATAAGATAAGGAACACTCCCATTATAAAGAAATCACATTAGGATTCTCTTTTTAAGCTGTTCCTTAAAACACTAGTGCTTAGGAAATCTATTGGAGGCAGAAGCAGTCAAGGGTAGCCTAGGATAAGGTTAGGCTTAGGGTGAGGCTTAGGGTACGGCTTAGGGTACGGGTTCGGGGAGGGTTTCGGGTACGGCGTAGGGTATGGGTTAGGGTTAGGGTTAGTGTTAGGGTTAGGGCTCGGTTTAGGGTACGGGTTAGGATTAGGGTACGTGTTAGGGTTAGGGTAGGGGTTAGGGTTAGGGTACGCGTTAGGGTTAGGGTAGTTATTAAACCTATCCCACTCTCTAGATACCCCTTAGCACGTAAAGGAATATTATTTGGGGGTCCAGCCATGGAGAAGAGTTTAGACACTAGGATAAGATAAGGAACACACCCATTATAAAGAAATCACTTTAGGATTCTCTTTTTAAGCTGTTCGTTAAAACACTAGTGCTTAGGAAATCTATTGGAGGCAGAAGCAGTCAAGGGTAGCCTAGGGTTAGGGTTAGGCTTAGGGTTAGGCTTAGGGTACGGCTTAGGGTACGGGTTCAGGGAGGGGTGCGGGTACGGCGTAGGGTATGGGTTAGGGTTAGGGTTAGGGTTAGTGTTAGGGTTAGGGCTCGGTTTAGGGTACGGGTTAGGATTAGGGTACGTGTTAGGGTTAGGGTAGGGGTTAGGGTTAGGGTACGCGTTAGGGTTAGGGTAGTTATTAAACCTATCCCAATCTCTAGATACCCCTTAGCACGTAAAGGAATATTATTTGAGGGTCCAGCCATGGAGAAAAGTTTAGACACTAGGATAAGATAAGGAATACACCCATTATAAAGAAATCACATTAGGATTCTCTTTTTAAGCTGTTCCTTAAAACACTAGTGCTTAGGAAATCTATTGGAGGCAGAAGCAGTCAAGGGTAGCCTAGGGTTAGGGTTAGGCTTAGGGTTAGGCTTAGGGTACGGCTTAGGGTACGAGTTCGGGGAGGGTTTCGGGTACGGCGTAGGGTATGGGTTAGGGTTAGGGTTAGGGTTAGTGTTAGGGTTAGGGCTCGGTTTAGGGTACGGGTTAGGATTAGGGTACGTGTTAGGGTTAGGGTAGGGGTTAGGGTTAGGGTACGCGTTAGGGTTAGGGTAGTTATTAAACCTATCCCACTCTCTAGATACCCCTTAGCACGTAAAGGAATATTATTTGGGGGTCCAGCCATGGAGAAGAGTTTAGACACTAGGATAAGATAAGGAACACACCCATTATAAAGAAATCACTTTAGGATTCTCTTTTTAAGCTGTTCCTTAAAACAGTAGTGCTTAGGAAATCTATTGGAGGCAGAAGCAGTCAAGGGTAGCCTAGGGTTAGGGTTAGGCTTAGGGTTAGGGTTAGGGTACGGCTTGGGGTATGGGTTCGGGGAGGTGTTCGTGTACGGCGTAGGGTATGGGTTAGGGTTTGGGTTAGGGTTAGTGTTAGGGTTAGGGCTCGGTTTAGGGTACGGGTTAGGATTAGGGAACGTGTTAGGTTTAGGGTAGGGGTTAGGGTTAGGTTACGCGTTAGGGCTAGGGTAGTTAGTAAACCTATCCCACTCTCTAGCTCCCCCTTAGCACGTAAAGGAATATTATTTGGGGGTCCAGCCATGGAGAAGAGTTTAGACACTAGGATAAGATAAGGAACACACCCATTATAAAGAAATCACATTAGGATTCTCTTTTTAAGCTGTTCCTTAAAACACTACTGCTTAGGAAATCAATTGGAGGCAGAAGCAGTCAAGGGTAGCCTAGGGTTAGGGTTAGGCTTAGGGTTAGGTTTAGGGTATGGCTTAGGGTACGGGTTCGGGGAGGGTTTCGGGTACGGCGTAGGGTATGTGTTAGGGTTAGGGTTAGGGTTAGTGTTAGGGTTAGGCCTCGGTTTAGGGTACAGGTTAGGATTAGGGTACGTGTTAGGGTTAGGGTAGGGGTTAGGGTTAGGGTACGCGTTAGGGTTAGGGTAGTTATTAAACCTATCCCACTCTCTAGATACCCCTTAGCACGTAAGGGAATATTATTTGGGGGTGCAGCCATGGAGAAGAGTTTAGACACTAGGATAAGATAAGGAACACACCCATTATAAAGAAATCACATTAGGATTCTCTTTTTAAGCTGTTCCTTAAAACAGTAGTGCTTAGGAAATCTATTGGAGGCAGAAGCAGTCAAGGGTAGCCTAGGGTTAGGGTTAGGCTTAGGGTTAGGCTTAGGGTACGGCTTAGGTTACGGGTTCGGGGAGGGGTGCGGGTACGGCGTAGGGTATGGGTTAGGGTTAGGGTTAGGGTTAGTGTTAGGGTTAGGGCTCGGTTTAGGGTACGGTTAGGATTAGGGTACGTGTTAGGTTTAGGGTAGGGGTTAGGGTTAGGGTATGCGTTAGGGTTAGGGTAGTTATTAAACCTATCCCACTCTCTAGATACCCCTTAGCACGTAAAGGAATATTATTTGGGGGTCCAGCCATGGAGAAGAGTTTAGACACTAGGATAAGATAAGGAACACACCCATTATAAAGAAATCACATTAGGATTCTCTTTTTAAGCTGTTCCTTAAAACACTAGTGCTTAGGAAATCTATTGGAGGCAGAAGCAGTCAAGGGTAGCCTAGGGTTAGGGTTAGGCTTAGGGTTAGGCTTAGGGTACGGCTTAGGGTACGGGTTCGGGGAGGGGTGCGGGTACGGCGTAGGGTATGGGTTAGGGTTAGGGTTAGGGTTAGTGTTAGGGTTAGGGCTCGGTTTAGGGTACGGTTAGGATTAGGGTACGTGTTAGGTTTAGGGTAGGGGTTAGGGTTAGGGTACGCGTTAGGGTTAGGGTAGTTAGTAAACCTATCCCACTCTCTAGATACCCCTTAGCACGTAAAGGAATATTATTTGGGGTTCCAGCCATGGAGAAGAATTTAGACACTAGGATAAGATAAGGAACACACCCATTATAAAGAAATCACATTAGGATTCTCTTTTTAAGCTGTTGCTTAAAACACTAGTGCTTAGGAAATCTATTGGAGGCAGAAGCAGTCAAGGGTAGCCTAGGGTTAGTGTTAGGCTTAGGGTTAGGCTTAGGGTACCACTTAGAGTACGGGTTTGGGGAGGGGTTCAGGTACGGCGTAGGGTATGGGTTAGGGTTAGGGTTAGTGTTAGTGTTAGGGTTAGGGCTCGGTTTAGGGTACGGGTTAGGAGTAGGGTACGTGTTAGTGTTAGGGTAGAGGTTAGGGTTAGAGTACGCATTAGGGTTAGGGTAGTTATTAAACCTATCCCACTCTCTAGATACCCCTTAGCACGTAAGGCAATATTATTTGGGGGTGCAGCCATGGAGAAGAGTTTAGACACTAGGATAAGATAAGGAACACACCCATTATAAAGAAATCACATTAGGATTCTCTTTTTAAGCTGTTCCTTAAAACACTAGTGCTTAGGAAATCTATTGGAGGCAGAAGCAGTCAAGGGTAGCCTAGGGTTAGGGTTAGGCTTAGGGTTAGGTTTAGGGTACGGCTTGGGGAATGGGTTCGGGGAGGGGTTCGGGTACGGCGTAGGGTATGGGTTAGGGTTAGGGTTAGGGTTAGTGTTAGGGTTAGGGCTCGGTTTAGGGTACGGGTTAGGATTAGGGTACGTGTTAGGGTTAGGGTAGGGGTTAGGGTTAGGGTATGCGTTAGGGTTAGGGTAGTTATTAAACCTATCCCACTCTCTAGATACCCCTTAGCACGTAAAGGAATATTATTTGGGGGTCCAGCCATGGAGAAGAGTTTAGACACTAGGATAAGATAAGGAACACACCCATTATAAAGAAATCACATTAGGATTCTCTTTTTAAGCTGTTCCTTAAAACACTAGTGCTTACGAAATCTATTGGAGGCAGAAGCAGTCAAGGGTAGCCTAGGGTTAGGGTTAGGCTTAGGGTTAGGCTTAGGGTACGGCTTAGGGTACGGGTTCGGGGAGGGGTGCGGGTACGGCGTAGGGTATGGGTTAGGGTTAGGGTTAGGGTTAGGGTTAGGGCTCGGTTTAGGGTACAGGTTAGTATTAGGGTACGTGTTAGGGTTAGGGTAGGGGTTAGGGTTAGGGTACGCGTTAGGGTTAGGGTAGTTATTAAACCTATCCCACTCTCTAGATACCCCTTAGCACGTAAAGGAATATTATTTGAGGGTCCAGCCATGGAGAAGAGTTTAGACACTAGGATAAGATAAGGAACACACCCATTATAAAGAAATCACATTAGGATTCTCTTTTTAAGCTGTTCCTTAAAACACTAGTGCTTAGGAAATCTATTGGAGGCAGAAGCAGTCAAAGGTAGCCTAGGGTTAGGGTTAGGCTTAGGGTTAGGCTTAGGGTACGGCTTAGGGTACGGGTTCGGGGAGGGTTTCGGGTACGGCGTAGGGTATGGGTTAGGGTTAGGGTTAGGGTTAGTGTTAGGGTTAGGGCTCGGTTTAGGGTACGGGTTAGGATTAGGGTACGTGTTAGGGTTAGGGTAGGGGTTAGGGTTAGGGTACGCGTTAGGGTTAGGGTAGTTATTAAACCTATCCCACTCTTTAGATACCCCTTAGCACGTAAAGGAATATTATTTGGGGGTCCAGCCATGGAGAAGAGTTTAGACACTAGGATAAGATAAGGAACACACCCATTATAAAGAAATCACATTAGGATTCTCTTTTTAAGCTGTTCCTTAAAACACTAGTGCTTAGGAAATCTATTGGAGGCAGAAGCAGTCAAGGGTAGCCTAGGGTTAGGGTTAGGCTTAGGGTTAGGTTTAGGGTACGGCTTGGGGAATGGGTTCGGGGAGGGGTTCGGGTACGGCGTAGGGTATGGGTTAGGGTTAGGGTTAGGGTTAGTGTTAGGGTTAGGGCTCGGTTTAGGGTACGGGTTAGGATTAGGGTACGTGTTAGGGTTAGGGTAGGGTTTAGGGTTAGGGTATGCGTTAGGGTTAGGGTAGTTATTAAACCTATCCCACTCTCTAGATACCCCTTAGCACGTAAAGGAATATTATTTGGGGGTCCAGCCATGGAGAAGAGTTTAGACACTAGGATAAGATAAGGAACACACCCATTATAAAGAAATCACATTAGGATTCTCTTTTTAAGCTGTTCCTTAAAACACTAGTGCTTAGGAAATCTATTGGAGGCAGAAGCAGTCAAGGGTAGCCTAGGGTTAGGGTTAGGCTTAGGGTTAGGCTTAGGGTACGGCTTAGGGTACGGGTTCGGGGAGGGGTGCGGGTACGGCGTAGGGTATGGGTTAGGGTTAGGGTTAGGGTTAGGGTTAGGGCTCGGTTTAGGGTACAGGTTAGTATTAGGGTACGTGTTAGGGTTAGGGTAGGGGTTAGGGTTAGGGTACGCGTTAGGGTTAGGGTAGTTATTAAACCTATCCCACTCTCTAGATACCCCTTAGCACGTAAAGGAATATTATTTGAGGGTCCAGCCATGGAGAAGAGTTTAGACACTAGGATAAGATAAGGAACACACCCATTATAAAGAAATCACATTAGGATTCTCTTTTTAAGCTGTTCCTTAAAACACTAGTGCTTAGGAAATCTATTGGAGGCAGAAGCAGTCAAGGGTAACCTAGGGTTAGGGTTAGGCTTAGGGTTAGGCTTAGGGTACGGCTTAGGGTACGGGTTCGGGGAGGGTTTCGGGTACGGCGTAGGGTATGGGTTAGGGTTAGGGTTAGGGTTATTGTTAGGGTTAGGGCTCGGTTTAGGGTACGGGTTAGGATTAGGGTACGTGTTAGGGTTAGGGTAGGGGTTAGGGTTAGGGTACGCGTTAGGGTTAGGGTAGTTATTAAACCTATCCCACTCTCTAGATACCCCTTAGCACGTAAAGGAATATTATTTGGGGGTCCAGCCATGGAGAAGAGTTTAGACACTAGGATAAGATAAGGAACACACCCATTATAAAGAAATCACATTAGGATTCTCTTTTTAAGCTGTTCCTTAAAACACTAGTGCTTAGGAAATCTATTGGAGGCAGAAGCAGTCAAGGGTAGCCTAGGATAAGGTTAGGCTTAGGGTGAGGCTTAGGGTACGGCTTAGGGTACGGGTTCGGGGAGGGTTTCGGGTACGGCGTAGGGTATGGGTTAGGGTTAGGGTTAGTGTTAGGGTTAGGGCTCGGTTTAGGGTACGGGTTAGGATTAGGGTACGTGTTAGGGTTAGGGTAGGGGTTAGGGTTAGGGTACGCGTTAGGGTTAGGGTAGTTATTAAACCTATCCCACTCTCTAGATACCCCTTAGCACGTAAAGGAATATTATTTGGGGGTCCAGCCATGGAGAAGAGTTTAGACACTAGGATAAGATAAGGAACACACCCATTATAAAGAAATCACTTTAGGATTCTCTTTTTAAGCTGTTCGTTAAAACACTAGTGCTTAGGAAATCTATTGGAGGCAGAAGAAGTCAAGGGTAGCCTAGGGTTAGGGTTAGGCTTAGGGTTAGGCTTAGGGTACGGCTTAGGGTACGGGTTCAGGGAGGGGTGCGGGTACGGCGTAGGGTATGGGTTAGGGTTAGGGTTAGGGTTAGTGTTAGGGTTAGGGCTCGGTTTAGGGTACGGGTTAGGATTAGGGTACGTGTTAGGGTTAGGGTAGGGGTTAGGGTTAGGGTACGCGTTAGGGTTAGGGTAGTTATTAAACCTATCCCACTCTCTAGATACCCCTTAGCACGTAAAGGAATATTATTTGAGGGTCCAGCCATGGAGAAGAGTTTAGACACTAGGATAAGATAAGGAACACACCCATTATAAAGAAATCACATTAGGATTCTCTTTTTAAGCTGTTCCTTAAAACACTAGTGCTTAGGAAATCTATTGGAGGCAGAAGCAGTCAAGGGTAACCTAGGATAAGGTTAGGCTTAGGGTGAGGCTTAGGGTACGGCTTAGGGTACGGGTTCGGGGAGGGTTTCGGGTACGGCGTAGGGTATGGGTTAGGGTTAGGGTTAGTGTTAGGGTTAGGGCTCGGTTTAGGGTACGGGTTAGGATTAGGGTACGTGTTAGGGTTAGGGTAGGGGTTAGGGTTAGGGTACGCGTTAGGGTTAGGGTAGTTATTAAACCTATCCCACTCTCTAGATACCCCTTAGCACGTAAAGGAATATTATTTGGGGGTCCAGCCATGGAGAAGAGTTTAGACACTAGGATAAGATAAGGAACACACCCATTATAAAGAAATCACTTTAGGATTCTCTTTTTAAGCTGTTCGTTAAAACACTAGTGCTTAGGAAATCTATTGGAGGCAGAAGAAGTCAAGGGTAGCCTAGGGTTAGGGTTAGGCTTAGGGTTAGGCTTAGGGTACGGCTTAGGGTACGGGTTCAGGGAGGGGTGCGGGTACGGCGTAGGGTATGGGTTAGGGTTAGGGTTAGGGTTAGTGTTAGGGTTAGGGCTCGGTTTAGGGTACGGGTTAGGATTAGGGTACGTGTTAGGGTTAGGGTAGGGGTTAGGGTTAGGGTACGCGTTAGGGTTAGGGTAGTTATTAAACCTATCCCACTCTCTAGATACCCCTTAGCACGTAAAGGAATATTATTTGAGGGTCCAGCCATGGAGAAGAGTTTAGACACTAGGATAAGATAAGGAACACACCCATTATAAAGAAATCACATTAGGATTCTCTTTTTAAGCTGTTCCTTAAAACACTAGTGCTTAGGAAATCTATTGGAGGCAGAAGCAGTCAAGGGTAACCTAGGGTTAGGGTTAGGCTTAGGGTTAGGCTTAGGGTACGGCTTAGGGTACGGGATCGGGGAGGGTTTCGGGTACGGCGTAGGGTATGGGTTAGGGTTAGGGTTAGGGTTATTGTTAGGGTTAGGGCTCGGTTTAGGGTACGGGTTAGGATTAGGGTACGTGTTAGGGTTAGGGTAGGGGTTAGGGTTAGGGTACGCGTTAGGGTTAGGGTAGTTATTAAACCTATCCCACTCTCTAGATACCCCTTAGCACGTAAAGGAATATTATTTGGGGTTCCAGCCATGGAGAAGAATTTAGACACTAGGATAAGATAAGGAACACACCCATTATAAAGAAATCACATTAGGATTCTCTTTTTAAGCTGTTGCTTAAAACACTAGTGCTTAGGAAATCTATTGGAGGCAGAAGCAGTCAAGGGTAGCCTAGGGTTAGTGTTAGGCTTAGGGTTAGGCTTAGGGTACGGCTTAGGGTACGGGTTTGGGGAGGGGTTCAGGTACGGCATAGGGTATGGGTTAGGGTTAGGGTTAGTGTTAGTGTTAGGGTTAGGGCTCGGTTTAGGGTACGGGTTAGGATTAGGGTACGTGTTAGTGTTAGGGTAGGGGTTAGGGTTAGAGTACGCATTAGGTTTAGGGTAGTTATTAAACCTATCCCACTCTCTAGATACCCCTTAGCACGTAAGGCAATATTATTTGGGGGTGCAGCCATGGAGAAGAGTTTAGACACTAGGATAAGATAAGGAACACACCCATTATAAAGAAATCACATTAGGATTCTCTTTTTAAGCTGTTCCTTAAAACACTAGTGCTTAGGAAATCTATTGGAGGCAGAAGCAGTCAAGGGTAGCCTAGGATAAGGTTAGGCTTAGGGTGAGGCTTAGGGTACGGCTTAGGGTACGGGTTCGGGGAGGGTTTCGGGTACGGCGTAGGGTATGGGTTAGGGTTAGGGTTAGTGTTAGGGTTAGGGCTCGGTTTAGGGTACGGGTTAGGATTAGGGTACGTGTTAGGGTTAGGGTAGGGGTTAGGGTTAGGGTACGCGTTAGGGTTAGGGTAGTTATTAAACCTATCCCACTCTCTAGATACCCCTTAGCACGTAAAGGAATATTATTTGGGGGTCCAGCCATGGAGAAGAGTTTAGACACTAGGATAAGATAAGGAACACACCCATTATAAAGAAATCACTTTAGGATTCTCTTTTTAAGCTGTTCGTTAAAACACTAGTGCTTAGGAAATCTATTGGAGGCAGAAGCAGTCAAGGGTAGCCTAGGGTTAGGGTTAGGCTTAGGGTTAGGCTTAGGGTACGGCTTAGGGTACGGGTTCAGGGAGGGGTGCGGGTACGGCGTAGGGTATGGGTTAGGGTTAGGGTTAGGGTTAGTGTTAGGGTTAGGGCTCGGTTTAGGGTACGGGTTAGGATTAGGGTACGTGTTAGGGTTAGGGTAGGGGTTAGGGTTAGGGTACGCGTTAGGGTTAGGGTAGTTATTAAACCTATCCCAATCTCTAGATACCCCTTAGCACGTAAAGGAATATTATTTGAGGGTCCAGCCATGGAGAAAAGTTTAGACACTAGGATAAGATAAGGAATACACCCATTATAAAGAAATCACATTAGGATTCTCTTTTTAAGCTGTTCCTTAAAACACTAGTGCTTAGGAAATCTATTGGAGGCAGAAGCAGTCAAGGGTAGCCTAGGGTTAGGGTTAGGCTTAGGGTTAGGCTTAGGGTACGGCTTAGGGTACGAGTTCGGGGAGGGTTTCGGGTACGGCGTAGGGTATGGGTTAGGGTTAGTGTTAGGGTTAGTGTTAGGGTTAGGGCTCGGTTTAGGGTACGGGTTAGGATTAGGGTACGTGTTAGGGTTAGGGTAGGGGTTAGGGTTAGGGTACGCGTTAGGGTTAGGGTAGTTATTAAACCTATCCCACTCTCTAGATACCCCTTAGCACGTAAAGGAATATTATTTGGGGGTCCAGCCATGGAGAAGAGTTTAGACACTAGGATAAGATAAGGAACACACCCATTATAAAGAAATCACTTTAGGATTCTCTTTTTAAGCTGTTCCTTAAAACAGTAGTGCTTAGGAAATCTATTGGAGGCAGAAGCAGTCAAGGGTAGCCTAGGGTTAGGGTTAGGCTTAGGGTTAGGGTTAGGGTACGGCTTGGGGTATGGGTTCGGGGAGGTGTTCGTGTACGGCGTAGGGTTTGGGTTAGGGTTAGTGTTAGGGTTAGGGCTCGGTTTAGGGTACGGGTTAGGATTAGGGAACGTGTTAGGTTTAGGGTAGGGGTTAGGGTTAGGTTACGCGTTAGGGCTAGGGTAGTTAGTAAACCTATCCCACTCTCTAGCTCCCCCTTAGCACGTAAAGGAATATTATTTGGGGGTCCAGCCATGGAGAAGAGTTTAGACACTAGGATAAGATAAGGAACACACCCATTATAAAGAAATCACATTAGGATTCTCTTTTTAAGCTGTTCCTTAAAACACTAGTGCTTAGGAAATCTATTGGAGGCAGAAGCAGTCAAAGGTAGCCTAGGGTTAGGGTTAGGCTTAGGGTTAGGCTTAGGGTACGGCTTAGGGTACGGGTTCGGGGAGGGTTTCGGGTACGGCGTAGGGTATGGGTTAGGGTTAGGGTTAGGGTTAGTGTTAGGGTTAGGGCTCGGTTTAGGGTACGGGTTAGGATTAGGGTACGTGTTAGGGTTAGGGTAGGGGTTAGGGTTAGGGTACGCGTTAGGGTTAGGGTAGTTATTAAACCTATCCCACTCTTTAGATACCCCTTAGCACGTAAAGGAATATTATTTGGGGGTCCAGCCATGGAGAAGAGTTTAGACACTAGGATAAGATAAGGAACACACCCATTATAAAGAAATCACATTAGGATTCTCTTTTTAAGCTGTTCCTTAAAACACTAGTGCTTAGGAAATCTATTGGAGGCAGAAGCAGTCAAGGGTAGCCTAGGGTTAGGGTTAGGCTTAGGGTTAGGTTTAGGGTACGGCTTGGGGAATGGGTTCGGGGAGGGGTTCGGGTACGGCGTAGGGTATGGGTTAGGGTTAGGGTTAGGGTTAGTGTTAGGGTTAGGGCTCGGTTTAGGGTACGGGTTAGGATTAGGGTACGTGTTAGGGTTAGGGTAGGGTTTAGGGTTAGGGTATGCGTTAGGGTTAGGGTAGTTATTAAACCTATCCCACTCTCTAGATACCCCTTAGCACGTAAAGGAATATTATTTGGGGGTCCAGCCATGGAGAAGAGTTTAGACACTAGGATAAGATAAGGAACACACCCATTATAAAGAAATCACATTAGGATTCTCTTTTTAAGCTGTTCCTTAAAACACTAGTGCTTAGGAAATCTATTGGAGGCAGAAGCAGTCAAGGGTAGCCTAGGGTTAGGGTTAGGCTTAGGGTTAGGCTTAGGGTACGGCTTAGGGTACGGGTTCGGGGAGGGGTGCGGGTACGGCGTAGGGTATGGGTTAGGGTTAGGGTTAGTGTTAGGGTTAGGGCTCGGTTTAGGGTACAGGTTAGTATTAGGGTACGTGTTAGGGTTAGGGTAGGGGTTAGGGTTAGGGTACGCGTTAGGGTTAGGGTAGTTATTAAACCTATCCCACTCTCTAGATACCCCTTAGCACGTAAAGGAATATTATTTGAGGGTCCAGCCATGGAGAAGAGTTTAGACACTAGGATAAGATAAGGAACACACCCATTATAAAGAAATCACATTAGGATTCTCTTTTTAAGCTGTTCCTTAAAACACTAGTGCTTAGGAAATCTATTGGAGGCAGAAGCAGTCAAGGGTAACCTAGGGTTAGGGTTAGGCTTAGGGTTAGGCTTAGGGTACGGCTTAGGGTACGGGTTCGGGGAGGGTTTCGGGTACGGCGTAGGGTATGGGTTAGTGTTAGGGTTAGGGTTATTGTTAGGGTTAGGGCTCGGTTTAGGGTACGGGTTAGGATTAGGGTACGTGTTAGGGTTAGGGTAGGGGTTAGGGTTAGGGTACGCGTTAGGGTTAGGGTAGTTATTAAACCTATCCCACTCTCTAGATACCCCTTAGCACGTAAAGGAATATTATTTGGGGGTCCAGCCATGGAGAAGAGTTTAGACACTAGGATAAGATAAGGAACACACCCATTATAAAGAAATCACATTAGGATTCTCTTTTTAAGCTGTTCCTTAAAACACTAGTGCTTAGGAAATCTATTGGAGGCAGAAGCAGTCAAGGGTAGCCTAGGATAAGGTTAGGCTTAGGGTGAGGCTTAGGGTACGGCTTAGGGTACGGGTTCGGGGAGGGTTTCGGGTACGGCGTAGGGTATGGGTTAGGGTTAGGGTTAGTGTTAGGGTTAGGGCTCGGTTTAGGGTACGGGTTAGGATTAGGGTACGTGTTAGGGTTAGGGTAGGGGTTAGGGTTAGGGTACGCGTTAGGGTTAGGGTAGTTATTAAACCTATCCCACTCTCTAGATACCCCTTAGCACGTAAAGGAATATTATTTGGGGGTCCAGCCATGGAGAAGAGTTTAGACACTAGGATAAGATAAGGAACACACCCATTATAAAGAAATCACTTTAGGATTCTCTTTTTAAGCTGTTCGTTAAAACACTAGTGCTTAGGAAATCTATTGGAGGCAGAAGCAGTCAAGGGTAGCCTAGGGTTAGGGTTAGGCTTAGGGTTAGGCTTAGGGTACGGCTTAGGGTACGGGTTCAGGGAGGGGTGCGGGTACGGCGTAGGGTATGGGTTAGGGTTAGGGTTAGGGTTAGTGTTAGGGTTAGGGCTCGGTTTAGGGTACGGGTTAGGATTAGGGTACGTTTTAGGGTTAGGGTAGGGGTTAGGGTTAGGGTACGCGTTAGGGTTAGGGTAGTTATTAAACCTATCCCACTCTCTAGATACCCCTTAGCACGTAAAGGAATATTATTTGAGGGTCCAGCCATGGAGAAGAGTTTAGACACTAGGATAAGATAAGGAACACACCCATTATAAAGAAATCACATTAGGATTCTCTTTTTAAGCTGTTCCTTAAAACACTAGTGCTTAGGAAATCTATTGGAGGCAGAAGCAGTCAAGGGTAACCTAGGGTTAGGGTTAGGCTTAGGGTTAGGCTTAGGGTACGGCTTAGGGTACGGGATCGGGGAGGGTTTCGGGTACGGCGTAGGGTATGGGTTAGGGTTAGGGTTAGGGTTATTGTTAGGGTTAGGGCTCGGTTTAGGGTACGGGTTAGGATTAGGGTACGTGTTAGGGTTAGGGTAGGGGTTAGGGTTAGGGTACGCGTTAGGGTTAGGGTAGTTAGTAAACCTATCCCACTCTCTAGATACCCCTTAGCACGTAAAGGAATATTATTTGGGGTTCCAGCCATGGAGAAGAATTTAGACACTAGGATAAGATAAGGAACACACCCATTATAAAGAAATCACATTAGGATTCTCTTTTTAAGCTGTTGCTTAAAACACTAGTGCTTAGGAAATCTATTGGAGGCAGAAGCAGTCAAGGGTAGCCTAGGGTTAGTGTTAGGCTTAGGGTTAGGCTTAGGGTACGGCTTAGGGTAAGGGTTTGGGGAGGGGTTCAGGTACGGCATAGGGTATGGGTTAGGGTTAGGGTTAGTGTTAGTGTTAGGGTTAGGGCTCGGTTTAGGGTACGGGTTAGGATTAGGGTACGTGTTAGTGTTAGGGTAGGGGTTAGGGTTAGAATACGCATTAGGTTTAGGGTAGTTATTAAACCTATCCCACTCTCTAGATACCCCTTAGCACGTAAGGCAATATTATTTGGGGGTGCAGCCATGGAGAAGAGTTTAGACACTAGGATAAGATAAGGAACACACCCATTATAAAGAAATCACATTAGGATTCTCTTTTTAAGCTGTTCCTTAAAACACTAGTGCTTAGGAAATCTATTGGAGGCAGAAGCAGTCAAGGGTAGCCTAGGATAAGGTTAGGCTTAGGGTGAGGCTTAGGGTAAGGCTTAGGGTACGGGTTCGGGGAGGGTTTCGGGTACGGCGTAGGGTATGGGTTAGGGTTAGGGTTAGTGTTAGGGTTAGGGCTCGGTTTAGGGTACGGGTTAGGATTAGGGTACGTGTTAGGGTTAGGGTAGGGGTTAGGGTTAGGGTACGCGTTAGGGTTAGGGTAGTTATTAAACCTATCCCACTCTCTAGATACCCCTTAGCACGTAAAGGAATATTATTTGGGGGTCCAGCCATGGAGAAGAGTTTAGACACTAGGATAAGATAAGGAACACACCCATTATAAAGAAATCACTTTAGGATTCTCTTTTTAAGCTGTTCGTTAAAACACTAGTGCTTAGGAAATCTATTGGAGGCAGAAGCAGTCAAGGGTAGCCTAGGGTTAGGGTTAGGCTTAGGGTTAGGCTTAGGGTACGGCTTAGGGTACGGGTTCAGGGAGGGGTGCGGGTACGGCGTAGGGTATGGGTTAGGGTTAGGGTTAGGGTTAGTGTTAGGGTTAGGGCTCGGTTTAGGGTACGGGTTAGGATTAGGGTACGTGTTAGGGTTAGGGTAGGGGTTAGGGTTAGGGTACGCGTTAGGGTTAGGGTAGTTATTAAACCTATCCCAATCTCTAGATACCCCTTAGCACGTAAAGGAATATTATTTGAGGGTCCAGCCATGGAGAAAAGTTTAGACACTAGGATAAGATAAGGAATACACCCATTATAAAGAAATCACATTAGGATTCTCTTTTTAAGCTGTTCCTTAAAACACTAGTGCTTAGGAAATCTATTGGAGGCAGAAGCAGTCAAGGGTAGCCTAGGGTTAGGGTTAGGCTTAGGGTTAGGCTTAGGGTACGGCTTAGGGTACGAGTTCGGGGAGGGTTTCGGGTACGGCGTAGGGTATGGGTTAGGGTTAGTGTTAGGGTTAGTGTTAGGGTTAGGGCTCGGTTTAGGGTACGGGTTAGGATTAGGGTACGTGTTAGGTTTAGGGTAGGGGTTAGGGTTAGGGTACGCGTTAGGGTTAGGGTAGTTAGTAAACCTATCCCACTCTCTAGATACCCCTTAGCACGTAAAGGAATATTATTTGGGGTTCCAGCCATGGAGAAGAATTTAGACACTAGGATAAGATAAGGAACACACCCATTATAAAGAAATCACATTAGGATTCTCTTTTTAAGCTGTTCCTTAAAACACTAGTGCTTAGGAAATCTATTGGAGGCAGAAGCAGTCAAGGGTAGCCTAGGGTTAGGGTTAGGCTTAGGGTTAGGTTTAGGGTACGGCTTGGGGAATGGGTTCGGGGAGGGGTTCGGGTACGGCGTAGGGTATGGGTTAGGGTTAGGTTTAGGGTTAGTGTTAGGGTTAGGGCTCGGTTTAGGGTACGGGTTAGGATTAGGGTACGTGTTAGGGTTAGGGTAGGGGTTAGGGTTAGTGTATGCGTTAGGGTTAGGGTAGTTATTAAACCTATCCCACTCTCTAGATACCCCTTAGCACGTAAAGGAATATTATTTGGGGGTCCAGCCATGGAGAAGAGTTTAGACACTAGGATAAGATAAGGAACACACCCATTATAAAGAAATCACATTAGGATTCTCTTTTTAAGCTGTTCCTTAAAACACTAGTGCTTAGGAAATCTATTGGAGGCAGAAGCAGTCAAGGGTAGCCTAGGGTTAGGGTTAGGCTTAGGGTTAGGCTTAGGGTACGGCTTAGGGTACGGGTTCGGGGAGGGGTGCGGGTACGGCGTACGGTATGAGTTAGGGTTAGGGTTAGGGTTAGTGTTAGGGTTAGGGCTCGGTTTAGGGTACAGGTTAGTATTAGGGTACGTGTTAGGGTTAGGGTAGGGGTTAGGGTTAGGGTACGCATTAGGGTTAGGGTAGTTATTAAACCTATCCCACTCTCTAGATACCCCTTAGCACGTAAAGGAATATTATTTGAGGGTCCAGCCATGGAGAAGAGTTTAGACACTAGGATAAGATAAGGAACACACCCATTATAAAGAAATCACATTAGGATTCTCTTTTTAAGCTGTTCCTTAAAACACTAGTGCTTAGGAAATCTATTGGAGGCAGAAGCAGTCAAGGGTAGCCTAGGGTTAGGGTTAGGCTTAGGGTTAGGCTTAGGGTACGGCTTAGGGTACGGGTTCGGGGAGGGTTTCGGGTACGGCGTAGGGTATGGGTTAGGGTTAGGGTTAGGGTTAGTGTTAGGGTTAGGCCTCGGTTTAGGGTACGGGTTAGGATTAGGGTACGTGTTAGGGTTAGGGTAGGGGTTAGGGTTAGGGTACGCGTTAGGGTTAGGGTAGTTATTAAACCTATCCCACTCTCTAGATACCCCTTAGCACGTAAAGGAATATTATTTGGGGGTCCAGCCATGGAGAAGAGTTTAGACACTAGGATAAGATAAGGAACACACCCATTATAAAGAAATCACATTAGGATTCTCTTTTTAAGCTGTTCCTTAAAACACTAGTGCTTAGGAAATCTATTGGAGGCAGAAGCAGTCAAGGGTAGCCTAGGGTTAGGGTTAGGCTTAGGGTTAGGCTTAGGGTACGGCTTAGGGTACGGGTTCGGGGAGGGTTTCGGGTACGGCGTAGGGTATGGGTTAGGGTTAGGGTTAGGGTTAGTGTTAGGGTTAGGGCTCGGTTTAGGGTACGGTTAGGATTAGGGTACGTGTTAGGTTTAGGGTAGGGGTTAGGGTTAGGGTACGCGTTAGGGTTAGGGTAGTTAGTAAACCTATCCCACTCTCTAGATACCCCTTAGCACGTAAAGGAATATTATTTGGGGTTCCAGCCATGGAGAAGAATTTAGACACTAGGATAAGATAAGGAACACACCCATTATAAAGAAATCACATTAGGATTCTCTTTTTAAGCTGTTGCTTAAAACACTAGTGCTTAGGAAATCTATTGGAGGCAGAAGCAGTCAAGGGTTGCCTATGGTAAGTGTTAGGCTTAGGGTTAGGCTTAGGGTACGGCTTAGGGTACGGGTTTGGGGAGGGGTTCAGGTACGGCGTAGGGTATGGGTTAGGGTTAGGGTTAGTGTTAGTGTTAGGGTTAGGGCTCGGTTTAGGGTACGGGTTAGGATTAGGGTACGTGTTAGTGTTAGGGTAGGGGTTAGGGTTAGAGTACGCATTAGGTTTAGGGTAGTTATTAAACCTATCCCACTCTCTAGATACCCCTTAGCACGTAAGGCAATATTATTTGGGGGTGCAGCCATGGAGAAGAGTTTAGACACTAGGATAAGATAAGGAACACACCCATTATAAAGAAATCACATTAGGATTCTCTTTTTAAGCTGTTCCTTAAAACACTAGTGCTTAGGAAATCTATTGGAGGCAGAAGCAGTCAAGGGTAGCCTAGGGTTAGGGTTAGGCTTAGGGTTAGGGTTAGGGTACGGCTTGGGGTATGGGTTCGGGGAGGTGTTCGTGTACGGTGTAGGGTATGGGTTAGGGTTTGGGTTAGGGTTAGTGTTAGGGTTAGGGCTCGGTTTAGGGTACGGGTTAGGATTAGGGAACGTGTTAGGTTTAGGGTAGGGGTTAGGGTTAGGTTACGCGTTAGGGCTAGGGTAGTTAGTAAACCTATCCCACTCTCTAGCTCCCCCTTAGCACGTAAAGGAATATTATTTGGGGGTCCAGCCATGGAGAAGAGTTTAGACACTAGGATAAGATAAGGAACACACCCATTATAAAGAAATCACATTAGGATTCTCTTTTTAAGCTGTTCCTTAAAACACTACTGCTTAGGAAATCAATTGGAGGCAGAAGCAGTCAAGGGTAGCCTAGGGTTAGGGTTAGGCTTAGGGTTAGGTTTAGGGTATGGCTTAGGGTACGGGTTCGGGGAGGGTTTCGGGTACGGCGTAGGGTATGTGTTAGGGTTAGGGTTAGGGTTAGTGTTAGGGTTAGGCCTCGGTTTAGGGTACAGGTTAGGATTAGGGTACGTGTTAGGGTTAGGGTAGGGGTTAGGGTTAGGGTACGCGTTAGGGTTAGGGTAGTTATTAAACCTATCCCACTCTCTAGATACCCCTTAGCACGTAAGGGAATATTATTTGGGGGTGCAGCCATGGAGAAGAGTTTAGACACTAGGATAAGATAAGGAACACACCCATTATAAAGAAATCACATTAGGATTCTCTTTTTAAGCTGTTCCTTAAAACAGTAGTGCTTAGGAAATCTATTGGAGGCAGAAGCAGTCAAGGGTAGCCTAGGGTTAGGGTTAGGCTTAGGGTTAGGTTTAGGGTATGGCTTAGGGTACGGGTTCGGGGAGGGTTTCGGGTACGGCGTAGGGTATGGGTTAGGGTTAGGGTTAGGGTTAGTGTTAGGGTTAGGCCTCGGTTTAGGGTACAGATTAGGATTACGGTACGTGTTAGGGTTAGGGTAGGGGTTAGGGTTAGGGTACGCGTTAGGGTTAGGGTAGTTATTAAACCTATCCCACTCTCTAGATACCCCTTAGCACGTAAGGGAATATTATTTGGGGGTGCAGCCATGGAGAAGAGTTTAGACACTAGGATAAGATAAGGAACACACCCATTATAAAGAAATCACATTAGGATTCTCTTTTTAAGCTGTTCCTTAAAACAGTAGTGCTTAGGAAATCTATTGGAGGCAGAAGCAGTCAAGGGTAGCCTAGGGTTAGGGTTAGGCTTAGGGTTAGGCTTAGGGTACAGCTTAGGTTACGGGTTCGGGGAGGGGTGCGGGTACGGCGTAGGGTATGGGTTAGGGTTAGGGTTAGGGTTAGTGTTAGGGTTAGGGCTCGGTTTAGGGTACGGTTAGGATTAGGGTACGTGTTAGGTTTAGGGTAGGGGTTAGGGTTAGGGTATGCGTTAGGGTTAGGGTAGTTATTAAACCTATCCCACTCTCTAGATACCCCTTAGCACGTAAAGGAATATTATTTGGGGGTCCAGCCATGGAGAAGAGTTTAGACACTAGGATAAGATAAGGAACACACCCATTATAAAGAAATCACATTAGGATTCTCTTTTTAAGCTGTTCCTTAAAACACTAGTGCTTAGGAAATCTATTGGAGGCAGAAGCAGTCAAGGGTAGCCTAGGGTTAGGGTTAGGCTTAGGGTTAGGCTTAGGGTACGGCTTAGGGTACGGGTTCGGGGAGGGGTGCGGGTACGGCGTAGGGTATGGGTTAGGGTTAGGGTTAGGGTTAGTGTTAGGGTTAGGGCTCGGTTTAGGGTACGGTTAGGATTAGGGTACGTGTTAGGTTTAGGGTAGGGGTTAGGGTTAGGGTACGCGTTAGGGTTAGGGTAGTTAGTAAACCTATCCCACTCTCTAGATACCCCTTAGCACGTAAAGGAATATTATTTGGGGTTCCAGCCATGGAGAAGAATTTAGACACTAGGATAAGATAAGGAACACACCCATTATAAAGAAATCACATTAGGATTCTCTTTTTAAGCTGTTGCTTAAAACACTAGTGCTTAGGAAATCTATTGGAGGCAGAAGCAGTCAAGGGTAGCCTAGGGTTAGTGTTAGGCTTAGGGTTAGGCTTAGGGTACCTCTTAGAGTACGGGTTTGGGGAGGGGTTCAGGTACGGCGTAGGGTATGGGTTAGGGTTAGGGTTAGTGTTAGTGTTAGGGTTAGGGCTCGGTTTAGGGTACGGGTTAGGATTAGGGTACGTGTTAGTGTTAGGGTAGAGGTTAGGGTTAGAGTACGCATTAGGGTTAGGGTAGTTATTAAACCTATCCCACTCTCTAGATACCCCTTAGCACGTAAGGCAATATTATTTGGGGGTGCAGCCATGGAGAAGAGTTTAGACACTAGGATAAGATAAGGAACACACCCATTATAAAGAAATCACATTAGGATTCTCTTTTTAAGCTGTTCCTTAAAACACTAGTGCTTAGGAAATCTATTGGAGGCAGAAGCAGTCAAGGGTAGCCTAGGGTTAGGGTTAGGCTTAGGGTTAGGTTTAGGGTACGGCTTGGGGAATGGGTTCGGGGAGGGGTTCGGGTACGGCGTAGGGTATGGGTTAGGGTTAGGGTTAGGGTTAGTGTTAGGGTTAGGGCTCGGTTTAGGGTACGGGTTAGGATTAGGGTACGTGTTAGGGTTAGGGTAGGGGTTAGGGTTAGGGTATGCGTTAGGGTTAGGGTAGTTATTAAACCTATCCCACTCTCTAGATACCCCTTAGCACGTAAAGGAATATTATTTGGGGGTCCAGCCATGGAGAAGAGTATAGACACTAGGATAAGATAAGGAACACACCCATTATAAAGAAATCACATTAGGATTCTCTTTTTAAGCTGTTCCTTAAAACACTAGTGCTTACGAAATCTATTGGAGGCAGAAGCAGTCAAGGGTAGCCTAGGGTTAGGGTTAGGCTTAGGGTTAGGCTTAGGGTACGGCTTAGGGTACGGGTTCGGGGAGGGGTGCGGGTACGGCGTAGGGTATGGGTTAGGGTTAGGGTTAGGGTTAGGGTTAGGGCTCGGTTTAGGGTACAGGTTAGTATTAGGGTACGTGTTAGGGTTAGGGTAGTGGTTAGGGTTAGGGTACGCGTTAGGGTTAGGGTAGTTATTAAACCTATCCCACTCTCTAGATACCCCTTAGCACGTAAAGGAATATTATTTGAGGGTCCAGCCATGGAGAAGAGTTTAGACACTAGGATAAGATAAGGAACACACCCATTATAAAGAAATCACATTAGGATTCTCTTTTTAAGCTGTTCCTTAAAACACTAGTGCTTAGGAAATCTATTGGAGGCAGAAGCAGTCAAAGGTAGCCTAGGGTTAGGGTTAGGCTTAGGGTTAGGCTTAGGGTACGGCTTAGGGTACGGGTTCGGGGAGGGTTTCGGGTACGGCGTAGGGTATGGGTTAGGGTTAGGGTTAGGGTTAGTGTTAGGGTTAGGGCTCGGTTTAGGGTACGGGTTAGGATTAGGGTACGTGTTAGGGTTAGGGTAGGGGTTAGGGTTAGGGTACGCGTTAGGGTTAGGGTAGTTATTAAACCTATCCCACTCTTTAGATACCCCTTAGCACGTAAAGGAATATTATTTGGGGGTCCAGCCATGGAGAAGAGTTTAGACACTAGGATAAGATAAGGAACACACCCATTATAAAGAAATCACATTAGGATTCTCTTTTTAAGCTGTTCCTTAAAACACTAGTGCTTAGGAAATCTATTGGAGGCAGAAGCAGTCAAGGGTAGCCTAGGGTTAGGGTTAGGCTTAGGGTTAGGTTTAGGGTACGGCTTGGGGAATGGGTTCGGGGAGGGGTTCGGGTACGGCGTAGGGTATGGGTTAGGGTTAGGGTTAGGGTTAGTGTTAGGGTTAGGGCTCGGTTTAGGGTACGGGTTAGGATTAGGGTACGTGTTAGGGTTAGGGTAGGGTTTAGGGTTAGGGTATGCGTTAGGGTTAGGGTAGTTATTAAACCTATCCCACTCTCTAGATACCCCTTAGCACGTAAAGGAATATTATTTGGGGGTCCAGCCATGGAGAAGAGTTTAGACACTAGGATAAGATAAGGAACACACCCATTATAAAGAAATCACATTAGGATTCTCTTTTTAAGCTGTTCCTTAAAACACTAGTGCTTAGGAAATCTATTGGAGGCAGAAGCAGTCAAGGGTAGCCTAGGGTTAGGGTTAGGCTTAGGGTTAGGCTTAGGGTACGGCTTAGGGTACGGGTTCGGGGAGGGGTGCGGGTACGGCGTAGGGTATGGGTTAGGGTTAGGGTTAGTGTTAGGGTTAGGGCTCGGTTTAGGGTACAGGTTAGTATTAGGGTACGTGTTAGGGTTAGGGTAGGGGTTAGGGTTAGGGTACGCGTTAGGGTTAGGGTAGTTATTAAACTTATCCCACTCTCTAGATACCCCTTAGCACGTAAAGGAATATTATTTGAGGGTCCAGCCATGGAGAAGAGTTTAGACACTAGGATAAGATAAGGAACACACCCATTATAAAGAAATCACATTAGGATTCTCTTTTTAAGCTGTTCCTTAAAACACTAGTGCTTAGGAAATCTATTGGAGGCAGAAGCAGTCAAGGGTAACCTAGGGTTAGGGTTAGGCTTAGGGTTAGGCTTAGGGTACGGCTTAGGGTACGGGTTCGGGGAGGGTTTCGGGTACGGCGTAGCGTATGGGTTAGGGTTAGGGTTAGGGTTATTGTTAGGGTTAGGGCTCGGTTTAGGGTACGGGTTAGGATTAGGGTACGTGTTAGGGTTAGGGTAGGGGTTAGGGTTAGGGTACGCGTTAGGGTTAGGGTAGTTATTAAACCTATCCCACTCTCTAGATACCCCTTAGCACGTAAAGGAATATTATTTGGGGGTCCAGCCATGGAGAAGAGTTTAGACACTAGGATAAGATAAGGAACACACCCATTATAAAGAAATCACATTAGGATTCTCTTTTTAAGCTGTTCCTTAAAACACTAGTGCTTAGGAAATCTATTGGAGGCAGAAGCAGTCAAGGGTAGCCTAGGATAAGGTTAGGCTTAGGGTGAGGCTTAGGGTACGGCTTAGGGTACGGGTTCGGGGAGGGTTTCGGGTACGGCGTAGGGTATGGGTTAGGGTTAGGGTTAGTGTTAGGGTTAGGGCTCGGTTTAGGGTACGGGTTAGGATTAGGGTACGTGTTAGGGTTAGGGTAGGGGTTAGGGTTAGGGTACGCGTTAGGGTTAGGGTAGTTATTAAACCTATCCCACTCTCTAGATACCCCTTAGCACGTAAAGGAATATTATTTGGGGGTCCAGCCATGGAGAAGAGTTTAGACACTAGGATAAGATAAGGAACACACCCATTATAAAGAAATCACTTTAGGATTCTCTTTTTAAGCTGTTCGTTAAAACACTAGTGCTTAGGAAATCTATTGGAGGCAGAAGAAGTCAAGGGTAGCCTAGGGTTAGGGTTAGGCTTAGGGTTAGGCTTAGGGTACGGCTTAGGGTACGGGTTCAGGGAGGGGTGCGGGTACGGCGTAGGGTATGGGTTAGGGTTAGGGTTAGTGTTAGGGTTAGGGTTAGGGCTCGGTTTAGGGTACGGGTTAGGATTAGGGTACGTGTTAGGGTTAGGGTAGGGGTTAGGGTTAGGGTACGCGTTAGGGTTAGGGTAGTTATTAAACCTATCCCACTCTCTAGATACCCCTTAGCACGTAAAGGAATATTATTTGAGGGTCCAGCCATGGAGAAGAGTTTAGACACTAGGATAAGATAAGGAACACACCCATTATAAAGAAATCACATTAGGATTCTCTTTTTAAGCTGTTCCTTAAAACACTAGTGCTTAGGAAATCTATTGGAGGCAGAAGCAGTCAAGGGTAACCTAGGGTTAGGGTTAGGCTTAGGGTTAGGCTTAGGGTACGGCTTAGGGTACGGGATCGGGGAGGGTTTCGGGTACGGCGTAGGGTATGGGTTAGGGTTAGGGTTAGGGTTATTGTTAGGGTTAGGGCTCGGTTTAGGGTACGGGTTAGGATTAGGGTACGTGTTAGGGTTAGGGTAGGGGTTAGGGTTAGGGTACGCGTTAGGGTTAGGGTAGTTAGTAAACCTATCCCACTCTCTAGATACCCCTTAGCACGTAAAGGAATATTATTTGGGGTTCCAGCCATGGAGAAGAATTTAGACACTAGGATAAGATAAGGAACACACCCATTATAAAGAAATCACATTAGGATTCTCTTTTTAAGCTGTTGCTTAAAACACTAGTGCTTAGGAAATCTATTGGAGGCAGAAGCAGTCAAGGGTAGCCTAGGGTTAGTGTTAGGCTTAGGGTTAGGCTTAGGGTACGGCTTAGGGTACGGGTTTCGGGAGGGGTTCAGGTACGGCATAGGGTATGGGTTAGGGTTAGGGTTAGTGTTAGTGTTAGGGTTAGGGCTCGGTTTAGGGTACGGGTTAGGATTAGGGTACGTGTTAGGGTTAGGGTAGGGGTTAGGGTTAGGGTACGCGTTAGGGTTAGGGTAGTTATTAAACCTATCCCACTCTCTAGATACCCCTTAGCACGTAAAGGAATATTATTTGGGGGTCCAGCCATGGAGAAGAGTTTAGACACTAGGATAAGATAAGGAACACACCCATTATAAAGAAATCACTTTAGGATTCTCTTTTTAAGCTGTTCCTTAAAACAGTAGTGCTTAGGAAATCTATTGGAGGCAGAAGCAGTCAAGGGTAGCCTAGGGTTAGGGTTAGGCTTAGGGTTAGGGTTAGGGTACGGCTTGGGGTATGGGTTCGGGGAGGTGTTCGTGTACGGTGTAGGGTATGGGTTAGGGTTTGGGTTAGGGTTAGTGTTAGGGTTAGGGCTCGGTTTAGGGTACGGGTTAGGATTAGGGAACGTGTTAGGTTTAGGGTAGGGGTTAGGGTTAGGTTACGCGTTAGGGCTAGGGTAGTTAGTAAACCTATCCCACTCTCTAGCTCCCCCTTAGCACGTAAAGGAATATTATTTGGGGGTCCAGCCATGGAGAAGAGTTTAGACACTAGGATAAGATAAGGAACACACCCATTATAAAGAAATCACATTAGGATTCTCTTTTTAAGCTGTTCCTTAAAACACTACTGCTTAGGAAATCAATTGGAGGCAGAAGCAGTCAAGGGTAGCCTAGGGTTAGGGTTAGGCTTAGGGTTAGGTTTAGGGTATGGCTTAGGGTACGGGTTCGGGGAGGGTTTCGGGTACGGCGTAGGGTATGTGTTAGGGTTAGGGTTAGGGTTAGTGTTAGGGTTAGGCCTCGGTTTAGGGTACAGGTTAGGATTAGGGTACGTGTTAGGGTTAGGGTAGGGGTTAGGGTTAGGGTACGCGTTAGGGTTAGGGTAGTTATTAAACCTATCCCACTCTCTAGATACCCCTTAGCACGTAAGGGAATATTATTTGGGGGTGCAGCCATGGAGAAGAGTTTAGACACTAGGATAAGATAAGGAACACACCCATTATAAAGAAATCACATTAGGATTCTCTTTTTAAGCTGTTCCTTAAAACAGTAGTGCTTAGGAAATCTATTGGAGGCAGAAGCAGTCAAGGGTAGCCTAGGGTTAGGGTTAGGCTTAGGGTTAGGTTTAGGGTATGGCTTAGGGTACGGGTTCGGGGAGGGTTTCGGGTACGGCGTAGGGTATGGGTTAGGGTTAGGGTTAGGGTTAGTGTTAGGGTTAGGCCTCGGTTTAGGGTACAGATTAGGATTACGGTACGTGTTAGGGTTAGGGTAGGGGTTAGGGTTAGGGTACGCGTTAGGGTTAGGGTAGTTATTAAACCTATCCCACTCTCTAGATACCCCTTAGCACGTAAGGGAATATTATTTGGGGGTGCAGCCATGGAGAAGAGTTTAGACACTAGGATAAGATAAGGAACACACCCATTATAAAGAAATCACATTAGGATTCTCTTTTTAAGCTGTTCCTTAAAACAGTAGTGCTTAGGAAATCTATTGGAGGCAGAAGCAGTCAAGGGTAGCCTAGGGTTAGGGTTAGGCTTAGGGTTAGGCTTAGGGTACAGCTTAGGTTACGGGTTCGGGGAGGGGTGCGGGTACGGCGTAGGGTATGGGTTAGGGTTAGGGTTAGGGTTAGTGTTAGGGTTAGGGCTCGGTTTAGGGTACGGTTAGGATTAGGGTACGTGTTAGGTTTAGGGTAGGGGTTAGGGTTAGGGTATGCGTTAGGGTTAGGGTAGTTATTAAACCTATCCCACTCTCTAGATACCCCTTAGCACGTAAAGGAATATTATTTGGGGGTCCAGCCATGGAGAAGAGTTTAGACACTAGGATAAGATAAGGAACACACCCATTATAAAGAAATCACATTAGGATTCTCTTTTTAAGCTGTTCCTTAAAACACTAGTGCTTAGGAAATCTATTGGAGGCAGAAGCAGTCAAGGGTAGCCTAGGGTTAGGGTTAGGCTTAGGGTTAGGCTTAGGGTACGGCTTAGGGTACGGGTTCGGGGAGGGGTGCGGGTACGGCGTAGGGTATGGGTTAGGGTTAGGGTTAGGGTTAGTGTTAGGGTTAGGGCTCGGTTTAGGGTACGGTTAGGATTAGGGTACGTGTTAGGTTTAGGGTAGGGGTTAGGGTTAGGGTACGCGTTAGGGTTAGGGTAGTTAGTAAACCTATCCCACTCTCTAGATACCCCTTAGCACGTAAAGGAATATTATTTGGGGTTCCAGCCATGGAGAAGAATTTAGACACTAGGATAAGATAAGGAACACACCCATTATAAAGAAATCACATTAGGATTCTCTTTTTAAGCTGTTGCTTAAAACACTAGTGCTTAGGAAATCTATTGGAGGCAGAAGCAGTCAAGGGTAGCCTAGGGTTAGTGTTAGGCTTAGGGTTAGGCTTAGGGTACCTCTTAGAGTACGGGTTTGGGGAGGGGTTCAGGTACGGCGTAGGGTATGGGTTAGGGTTAGGGTTAGTGTTAGTGTTAGGGTTAGGGCTCGGTTTAGGGTACGGGTTAGGATTAGGGTACGTGTTAGTGTTAGGGTAGAGGTTAGGGTTAGAGTACGCATTAGGGTTAGGGTAGTTATTAAACCTATCCCACTCTCTAGATACCCCTTAGCACGTAAGGCAATATTATTTGGGGGTGCAGCCATGGAGAAGAGTTTAGACACTAGGATAAGATAAGGAACACACCCATTATAAAGAAATCACATTAGGATTCTCTTTTTAAGCTGTTCCTTAAAACACTAGTGCTTAGGAAATCTATTGGAGGCAGAAGCAGTCAAGGGTAGCCTAGGGTTAGGGTTAGGCTTAGGGTTAGGTTTAGGGTACGGCTTGGGGAATGGGTTCGGGGAGGGGTTCGGGTACGGCGTAGGGTATGGGTTAGGGTTAGGGTTAGGGTTAGTGTTAGGGTTAGGGCTCGGTTTAGGGTACGGGTTAGGATTAGGGTACGTGTTAGGGTTAGGGTAGGGGTTAGGGTTAGGGTATGCGTTAGGGTTAGGGTAGTTATTAAACCTATCCCACTCTCTAGATACCCCTTAGCACGTAAAGGAATATTATTTGGGGGTCCAGCCATGGAGAAGAGTTTAGACACTAGGATAAGATAAGGAACACACCCATTATAAAGAAATCACATTAGGATTCTCTTTTTAAGCTGTTCCTTAAAACACTAGTGCTTACGAAATCTATTGGAGGCAGAAGCAGTCAAGGGTAGCCTAGGGTTAGGGTTAGGCTTAGGGTTAGGCTTAGGGTACGGCTTAGGGTACGGGTTCGGGGAGGGGTGCGGGTACGGCGTAGGGTATGGGTTAGGGTTAGGGTTAGGGTTAGGGTTAGGGCTCGGTTTAGGGTACAGGTTAGTATTAGGGTACGTGTTAGGGTTAGGGTAGTGGTTAGGGTTAGGGTACGCGTTAGGGTTAGGGTAGTTATTAAACCTATCCCACTCTCTAGATACCCCTTAGCACGTAAAGGAATATTATTTGAGGGTCCAGCCATGGAGAAGAGTTTAGACACTAGGATAAGATAAGGAACACACCCATTATAAAGAAATCACATTAGGATTCTCTTTTTAAGCTGTTCCTTAAAACACTAGTGCTTAGGAAATCTATTGGAGGCAGAAGCAGTCAAAGGTAGCCTAGGGTTAGGGTTAGGCTTAGGGTTAGGCTTAGGGTACGGCTTAGGGTACGGGTTCGGGGAGGGTTTCGGGTACGGCGTAGGGTATGGGTTAGGGTTAGGGTTAGGGTTAGTGTTAGGGTTAGGGCTCGGTTTAGGGTACGGGTTAGGATTAGGGTACGTGTTAGGGTTAGGGTAGGGGTTAGGGTTAGGGTACGCGTTAGGGTTAGGGTAGTTATTAAACCTATCCCACTCTTTAGATACCCCTTAGCACGTAAAGGAATATTATTTGGGGGTCCAGCCATGGAGAAGAGTTTAGACACTAGGATAAGATAAGGAACACACCCATTATAAAGAAATCACATTAGGATTCTCTTTTTAAGCTGTTCCTTAAAACACTAGTGCTTAGGAAATCTATTGGAGGCAGAAGCAGTCAAGGGTAGCCTAGGGTTAGGGTTAGGCTTAGGGTTAGGTTTAGGGTACGGCTTGGGGAATGGGTTCGGGGAGGGGTTCGGGTACGGCGTAGGGTATGGGTTAGGGTTAGGGTTAGGGTTAGTGTTAGGGTTAGGGCTCGGTTTAGGGTACGGGTTAGGATTAGGGTACGTGTTAGGGTTAGGGTAGGGTTTAGGGTTAGGGTATGCGTTAGGGTTAGGGTAGTTATTAAACCTATCCCACTCTCTAGATACCCCTTAGCACGTAAAGGAATATTATTTGGGGGTCCAGCCATGGAGAAGAGTTTAGACACTAGGATAAGATAAGGAACACACCCATTATAAAGAAATCACATTAGGATTCTCTTTTTAAGCTGTTCCTTAAAACACTAGTGCTTAGGAAATCTATTGGAGGCAGAAGCAGTCAAGGGTAGCCTAGGGTTAGGGTTAGGCTTAGGGTTAGGCTTAGGGTACGGCTTAGGGTACGGGTTCGGGGAGGGGTGCGGGTACGGCGTAGGGTATGGGTTGGGGTTAGGGTTAGTGTTAGGGTTAGGGCTCGGTTTAGGGTACAGGTTAGTATTAGGGTACGTGTTAGGGTTAGGGTAGGGGTTAGGGTTAGGGTATGCGTTAGGGTTAGGGTAGTTATTAAACTTATCCCACTCTCTAGATACCCCTTAGCACGTAAAGGAATATTATTTGAGGGTCCAGCCATGGAGAAGAGTTTAGACACTAGGATAAGATAAGGAACACACCCATTATAAAGAAATCACATTAGGATTCTCTTTTTAAGCTGTTCCTTAAAACACTAGTGCTTAGGAAATCTATTGGAGGCAGAAGCAGTCAAGGGTAACCTAGGGTTAGGGTTAGGCTTAGGGTTAGGCTTAGGGTACGGCTTAGGGTACGGGTTCGGGGAGGGTTTCGGGTACGGCGTAGCGTATGGGTTAGGGTTAGGGTTAGGGTTATTGTTAGGGTTAGGGCTCGGTTTAGGGTACGGGTTAGGATTAGGGTACGTGTTAGGGTTAGGGTAGGGGTTAGGGTTAGGGTACGCGTTAGGGTTAGGGTAGTTATTAAACCTATCCCACTCTCTAGATACCCCTTAGCACGTAAAGGAATATTATTTGGGGGTCCAGCCATGGAGAAGAGTTTAGACACTAGGATAAGATAAGGAACACACCCATTATAAAGAAATCACATTAGGATTCTCTTTTTAAGCTGTTCCTTAAAACACTAGTGCTTAGGAAATCTATTGGAGGCAGAAGCAGTCAAGGGTAGCCTAGGATAAGGTTAGGCTTAGGGTGAGGCTTAGGGTACGGCTTAGGGTACGGGTTCGGGGAGGGTTTCGGGTACGGCGTAGGGTATGGGTTAGGGTTAGGGTTAGTGTTAGGGTTAGGGCTCGGTTTAGGGTACGGGTTAGGATTAGGGTACGTGTTAGGGTTAGGGTAGGGGTTAGGGTTAGGGTACGCGTTAGGGTTAGGGTAGTTATTAAACCTATCCCACTCTCTAGATACCCCTTAGCACGTAAAGGAATATTATTTGGGGGTCCAGCCATGGAGAAGAGTTTAGACACTAGGATAAGATAAGGAACACACCCATTATAAAGAAATCACTTTAGGATTCTCTTTTTAAGCTGTTCGTTAAAACACTAGTGCTTAGGAAATCTATTGGAGGCAGAAGAAGTCAAGGGTAGCCTAGGGTTAGGGTTAGGCTTAGGGTTAGGCTTAGGGTACGGCTTAGGGTACGGGTTCAGGGAGGGGTGCGGGTACGGCGTAGGGTATGGGTTAGGGTTAGGGTTAGTGTTAGGGTTAGGGTTAGGGCTCGGTTTAGGGTACGGGTTAGGATTAGGGTACGTGTTAGGGTTAGGGTAGGGGTTAGGGTTAGGGTACGCGTTAGGGTTAGGGTAGTTATTAAACCTATCCCACTCTCTAGATACCCCTTAGCACGTAAAGGAATATTATTTGAGGGTCCAGCCATGGAGAAGAGTTTAGACACTAGGATAAGATAAGGAACACACCCATTATAAAGAAATCACATTAGGATTCTCTTTTTAAGCTGTTCCTTAAAACACTAGTGCTTAGGAAATCTATTGGAGGCAGAAGCAGTCAAGGGTAACCTAGGGTTAGGGTTAGGCTTAGGGTTAGGCTTAGGGTACGGCTTAGGGTACGGGATCGGGGAGGGTTTCGGGTACGGCGTAGGGTATGGGTTAGGGTTAGGGTTAGGGTTATTGTTAGGGTTAGGGCTCGGTTTAGGGTACGGGTTAGGATTAGGGTACGTGTTAGGGTTAGGGTAGGGGTTAGGGTTAGGGTACGCGTTAGGGTTAGGGTAGTTAGTAAACCTATCCCACTCTCTAGATACCCCTTAGCACGTAAAGGAATATTATTTGGGGTTCCAGCCATGGAGAAGAATTTAGACACTAGGATAAGATAAGGAACACACCCATTATAAAGAAATCACATTAGGATTCTCTTTTTAAGCTGTTGCTTAAAACACTAGTGCTTAGGAAATCTATTGGAGGCAGAAGCAGTCAAGGGTAGCCTAGGGTTAGTGTTAGGCTTAGGGTTAGGCTTAGGGTACGGCTTAGGGTACGGGTTTCGGGAGGGGTTCAGGTACGGCATAGGGTATGGGTTAGGGTTAGGGTTAGTGTTAGTGTTAGGGTTAGGGCTCGGTTTAGGGTACGGGTTAGGATTAGGGTACGTGTTAGGGTTAGGGTAGGGGTTAGGGTTAGGGTACGCGTTAGGGTTAGGGTAGTTATTAAACCTATCCCACTCTCTAGATACCCCTTAGCACGTAAAGGAATATTATTTGGGGGTCCAGCCATGGAGAAGAGTTTAGACACTAGGATAAGATAAGGAACACACCCATTATAAAGAAATCACTTTAGGATTCTCTTTTTAAGCTGTTCCTTAAAACAGTAGTGCTTAGGAAATCTATTGGAGGCAGAAGCAGTCAAGGGTAGCCTAGGGTTAGGGTTAGGCTTAGGGTTAGGGTTAGGGTACGGCTTGGGGTATGGGTTCGGGGAGGTGTTCGTGTACGGTGTAGGGTATGGGTTAGGGTTTGGGTTAGGGTTAGTGTTAGGGTTAGGGCTCGGTTTAGGGTACGGGTTAGGATTAGGGAACGTGTTAGGTTTAGGGTAGGGGTTAGGGTTAGGTTACGCGTTAGGGCTAGGGTAGTTAGTAAACCTATCCCACTCTCTAGCTCCCCCTTAGCACGTAAAGGAATATTATTTGGGGGTCCAGCCATGGAGAAGAGTTTAGACACTAGGATAAGATAAGGAACACACCCATTATAAAGAAATCACATTAGGATTCTCTTTTTAAGCTGTTCCTTAAAACACTACTGCTTAGGAAATCAATTGGAGGCAGAAGCAGTCAAGGGTAGCCTAGGGTTAGGGTTAGGCTTAGGGTTAGGTTTAGGGTATGGCTTAGGGTACGGGTTCGGGGAGGGTTTCGGGTACGGCGTAGGGTATGTGTTAGGGTTAGGGTTAGGGTTAGTGTTAGGGTTAGGCCTCGGTTTAGGGTACAGGTTAGGATTAGGGTACGTGTTAGGGTTAGGGTAGGGGTTAGGGTTAGGGTACGCGTTAGGGTTAGGGTAGTTATTAAACCTATCCCACTCTCTAGATACCCCTTAGCACGTAAGGGAATATTATTTGGGGGTGCAGCCATGGAGAAGAGTTTAGACACTAGGATAAGATAAGGAACACACCCATTATAAAGAAATCACATTAGGATTCTCTTTTTAAGCTGTTCCTTAAAACAGTAGTGCTTAGGAAATCTATTGGAGGCAGAAGCAGTCAAGGGTAGCCTAGGGTTAGGGTTAGGCTTAGGGTTAGGTTTAGGGTATGGCTTAGGGTACGGGTTCGGGGAGGGTTTCGGGTACGGCGTAGGGTATGGGTTAGGGTTAGGGTTAGGGTTAGTGTTAGGGTTAGGCCTCGGTTTAGGGTACAGATTAGGATTACGGTACGTGTTAGGGTTAGGGTAGGGGTTAGGGTTAGGGTACGCGTTAGGGTTAGGGTAGTTATTAAACCTATCCCACTCTCTAGATACCCCTTAGCACGTAAGGGAATATTATTTGGGGGTGCAGCCATGGAGAAGAGTTTAGACACTAGGATAAGATAAGGAACACACCCATTATAAAGAAATCACATTAGGATTCTCTTTTTAAGCTGTTCCTTAAAACAGTAGTGCTTAGGAAATCTATTGGAGGCAGAAGCAGTCAAGGGTAGCCTAGGGTTAGGGTTAGGCTTAGGGTTAGGCTTAGGGTACAGCTTAGGTTACGGGTTCGGGGAGGGGTGCGGGTACGGCGTAGGGTATGGGTTAGGGTTAGGGTTAGGGTTAGTGTTAGGGTTAGGGCTCGGTTTAGGGTACGGTTAGGATTAGGGTACGTGTTAGGTTTAGGGTAGGGGTTAGGGTTAGGGTATGCGTTAGGGTTAGGGTAGTTATTAAACCTATCCCACTCTCTAGATACCCCTTAGCACGTAAAGGAATATTATTTGGGGGTCCAGCCATGGAGAAGAGTTTAGACACTAGGATAAGATAAGGAACACACCCATTATAAAGAAATCACATTAGGATTCTCTTTTTAAGCTGTTCCTTAAAACACTAGTGCTTAGGAAATCTATTGGAGGCAGAAGCAGTCAAGGGTAGCCTAGGGTTAGGGTTAGGCTTAGGGTTAGGCTTAGGGTACGGCTTAGGGTACGGGTTCGGGGAGGGGTGCGGGTACGGCGTAGGGTATGGGTTAGGGTTAGGGTTAGGGTTAGTGTTAGGGTTAGGGCTCGGTTTAGGGTACGGTTAGGATTAGGGTACGTGTTAGGTTTAGGGTAGGGGTTAGGGTTAGGGTACGCGTTAGGGTTAGGGTAGTTAGTAAACCTATCCCACTCTCTAGATACCCCTTAGCACGTAAAGGAATATTATTTGGGGTTCCAGCCATGGAGAAGAATTTAGACACTAGGATAAGATAAGGAACACACCCATTATAAAGAAATCACATTAGGATTCTCTTTTTAAGCTGTTGCTTAAAACACTAGTGCTTAGGAAATCTATTGGAGGCAGAAGCAGTCAAGGGTAGCCTAGGGTTAGTGTTAGGCTTAGGGTTAGGCTTAGGGTACCTCTTAGAGTACGGGTTTGGGGAGGGGTTCAGGTACGGCGTAGGGTATGGGTTAGGGTTAGGGTTAGTGTTAGTGTTAGGGTTAGGGCTCGGTTTAGGGTACGGGTTAGGATTAGGGTACGTGTTAGTGTTAGGGTAGAGGTTAGGGTTAGAGTACGCATTAGGGTTAGGGTAGTTATTAAACCTATCCCACTCTCTAGATACCCCTTAGCACGTAAGGCAATATTATTTGGGGGTGCAGCCATGGAGAAGAGTTTAGACACTAGGATAAGATAAGGAACACACCCATTATAAAGAAATCACATTAGGATTCTCTTTTTAAGCTGTTCCTTAAAACACTAGTGCTTAGGAAATCTATTGGAGGCAGAAGCAGTCAAGGGTAGCCTAGGGTTAGGGTTAGGCTTAGGGTTAGGTTTAGGGTACGGCTTGGGGAATGGGTTCGGGGAGGGGTTCGGGTACGGCGTAGGGTATGGGTTAGGGTTAGGGTTAGGGTTAGTGTTAGGGTTAGGGCTCGGTTTAGGGTACGGGTTAGGATTAGGGTACGTGTTAGGGTTAGGGTAGGGGTTAGGGTTAGGGTATGCGTTAGGGTTAGGGTAGTTATTAAACCTATCCCACTCTCTAGATACCCCTTAGCACGTAAAGGAATATTATTTGGGGGTCCAGCCATGGAGAAGAGTTTAGACACTAGGATAAGATAAGGAACACACCCATTATAAAGAAATCACATTAGGATTCTCTTTTTAAGCTGTTCCTTAAAACACTAGTGCTTACGAAATCTATTGGAGGCAGAAGCAGTCAAGGGTAGCCTAGGGTTAGGGTTAGGCTTAGGGTTAGGCTTAGGGTACGGCTTAGGGTACGGGTTCGGGGAGGGGTGCGGGTACGGCGTAGGGTATGGGTTAGGGTTAGGGTTAGGGTTAGGGTTAGGGCTCGGTTTAGGGTACAGGTTAGTATTAGGGTACGTGTTAGGGTTAGGGTAGTGGTTAGGGTTAGGGTACGCGTTAGGGTTAGGGTAGTTATTAAACCTATCCCACTCTCTAGATACCCCTTAGCACGTAAAGGAATATTATTTGAGGGTCCAGCCATGGAGAAGAGTTTAGACACTAGGATAAGATAAGGAACACACCCATTATAAAGAAATCACATTAGGATTCTCTTTTTAAGCTGTTCCTTAAAACACTAGTGCTTAGGAAATCTATTGGAGGCAGAAGCAGTCAAAGGTAGCCTAGGGTTAGGGTTAGGCTTAGGGTTAGGCTTAGGGTACGGCTTAGGGTACGGGTTCGGGGAGGGTTTCGGGTACGGCGTAGGGTATGGGTTAGGGTTAGGGTTAGGGTTAGTGTTAGGGTTAGGGCTCGGTTTAGGGTACGGGTTAGGATTAGGGTACGTGTTAGGGTTAGGGTAGGGGTTAGGGTTAGGGTACGCGTTAGGGTTAGGGTAGTTATTAAACCTATCCCACTCTTTAGATACCCCTTAGCACGTAAAGGAATATTATTTGGGGGTCCAGCCATGGAGAAGAGTTTAGACACTAGGATAAGATAAGGAACACACCCATTATAAAGAAATCACATTAGGATTCTCTTTTTAAGCTGTTCCTTAAAACACTAGTGCTTAGGAAATCTATTGGAGGCAGAAGCAGTCAAGGGTAGCCTAGGGTTAGGGTTAGGCTTAGGGTTAGGTTTAGGGTACGGCTTGGGGAATGGGTTCGGGGAGGGGTTCGGGTACGGCGTAGGGTATGGGTTAGGGTTAGGGTTAGGGTTAGTGTTAGGGTTAGGGCTCGGTTTAGGGTACGGGTTAGGATTAGGGTACGTGTTAGGGTTAGGGTAGGGTTTAGGGTTAGGGTATGCGTTAGGGTTAGGGTAGTTATTAAACCTATCCCACTCTCTAGATACCCCTTAGCACGTAAAGGAATATTATTTGGGGGTCCAGCCATGGAGAAGAGTTTAGACACTAGGATAAGATAAGGAACACACCCATTATAAAGAAATCACATTAGGATTCTCTTTTTAAGCTGTTCCTTAAAACACTAGTGCTTAGGAAATCTATTGGAGGCAGAAGCAGTCAAGGGTAGCCTAGGGTTAGGGTTAGGCTTAGGGTTAGGCTTAGGGTACGGCTTAGGGTACGGGTTCGGGGAGGGGTGCGGGTACGGCGTAGGGTATGGGTTAGGGTTAGGGTTAGTGTTAGGGTTAGGGCTCGGTTTAGGGTACAGGTTAGTATTAGGGTACGTGTTAGGGTTAGGGTAGGGGTTAGGGTTAGGGTACGCGTTAGGGTTAGGGTAGTTATTAAACTTATCCCACTCTCTAGATACCCCTTAGCACGTAAAGGAATATTATTTGAGGGTCCAGCCATGGAGAAGAGTTTAGACACTAGGATAAGATAAGGAACACACCCATTATAAAGAAATCACATTAGGATTCTCTTTTTAAGCTGTTCCTTAAAACACTAGTGCTTAGGAAATCTATTGGAGGCAGAAGCAGTCAAGGGTAACCTAGGGTTAGGGTTAGGCTTAGGGTTAGGCTTAGGGTACGGCTTAGGGTACGGGTTCGGGGAGGGTTTCGGGTACGGCGTAGCGTATGGGTTAGGGTTAGGGTTAGGGTTATTGTTAGGGTTAGGGCTCGGTTTAGGGTACGGGTTAGGATTAGGGTACGTGTTAGGGTTAGGGTAGGGGTTAGGGTTAGGGTACGCGTTAGGGTTAGGGTAGTTATTAAACCTATCCCACTCTCTAGATACCCCTTAGCACGTAAAGGAATATTATTTGGGGGTCCAGCCATGGAGAAGAGTTTAGACACTAGGATAAGATAAGGAACACACCCATTATAAAGAAATCACATTAGGATTCTCTTTTTAAGCTGTTCCTTAAAACACTAGTGCTTAGGAAATCTATTGGAGGCAGAAGCAGTCAAGGGTAGCCTAGGATAAGGTTAGGCTTAGGGTGAGGCTTAGGGTACGGCTTAGGGTACGGGTTCGGGGAGGGTTTCGGGTACGGCGTAGGGTATGGGTTAGGGTTAGGGTTAGTGTTAGGGTTAGGGCTCGGTTTAGGGTACGGGTTAGGATTAGGGTACGTGTTAGGGTTAGGGTAGGGGTTAGGGTTAGGGTACGCGTTAGGGTTAGGGTAGTTATTAAACCTATCCCACTCTCTAGATACCCCTTAGCACGTAAAGGAATATTATTTGGGGGTCCAGCCATGGAGAAGAGTTTAGACACTAGGATAAGATAAGGAACACACCCATTATAAAGAAATCACTTTAGGATTCTCTTTTTAAGCTGTTCGTTAAAACACTAGTGCTTAGGAAATCTATTGGAGGCAGAAGAAGTCAAGGGTAGCCTAGGGTTAGGGTTAGGCTTAGGGTTAGGCTTAGGGTACGGCTTAGGGTACGGGTTCAGGGAGGGGTGCGGGTACGGCGTAGGGTATGGGTTAGGGTTAGGGTTAGTGTTAGGGTTAGGGTTAGGGCTCGGTTTAGGGTACGGGTTAGGATTAGGGTACGTGTTAGGGTTAGGGTAGGGGTTAGGGTTAGGGTACGCGTTAGGGTTAGGGTAGTTATTAAACCTATCCCACTCTCTAGATACCCCTTAGCACGTAAAGGAATATTATTTGAGGGTCCAGCCATGGAGAAGAGTTTAGACACTAGGATAAGATAAGGAACACACCCATTATAAAGAAATCACATTAGGATTCTCTTTTTAAGCTGTTCCTTAAAACACTAGTGCTTAGGAAATCTATTGGAGGCAGAAGCAGTCAAGGGTAACCTAGGGTTAGGGTTAGGCTTAGGGTTAGGCTTAGGGTACGGCTTAGGGTACGGGATCGGGGAGGGTTTCGGGTACGGCGTAGGGTATGGGTTAGGGTTAGGGTTAGGGTTATTGTTAGGGTTAGGGCTCGGTTTAGGGTACGGGTTAGGATTAGGGTACGTGTTAGGGTTAGGGTAGGGGTTAGGGTTAGGGTACGCGTTAGGGTTAGGGTAGTTAGTAAACCTATCCCACTCTCTAGATACCCCTTAGCACGTAAAGGAATATTATTTGGGGTTCCAGCCATGGAGAAGAATTTAGACACTAGGATAAGATAAGGAACACACCCATTATAAAGAAATCACATTAGGATTCTCTTTTTAAGCTGTTGCTTAAAACACTAGTGCTTAGGAAATCTATTGGAGGCAGAAGCAGTCAAGGGTAGCCTAGGGTTAGTGTTAGGCTTAGGGTTAGGCTTAGGGTACGGCTTAGGGTACGGGTTTCGGGAGGGGTTCAGGTACGGCATAGGGTATGGGTTAGGGTTAGGGTTAGTGTTAGTGTTAGGGTTAGGGCTCGGTTTAGGGTACGGGTTAGGATTAGGGTACGTGTTAGTGTTAGGGTAGGGGTTAGGGTTAGAGTACGCATTAGGTTTAGGGTAGTTATTAAACCTATCCCACTCTCTAGATACCCCTTAGCACGTAAGGCAATATTATTTGGGGGTGCAGCCATGGAGAAGAGTTTAGACACTAGGATAAGATAAGGAACACTCCCATTATAAAGAAATCACATTAGGATTCTCTTTTTAAGCTGTTCCTTAAAACACTAGTGCTTAGGAAATCTATTGGAGGCAGAAGCAGTCAAGGGTAGCCTAGGATAAGGTTAGGCTTAGGGTGAGGCTTAGGGTACGGCTTAGGGTACGGGTTCGGGGAGGGTTTCGGGTACGGCGTAGGGTATGGGTTAGGGTTAGGGTTAGTGTTAGGGTTAGGGCTCGGTTTAGGGTACGGGTTAGGATTAGGGTACGTGTTAGGGTTAGGGTAGGGGTTAGGGTTAGGGTACGCGTTAGGGTTAGGGTAGTTATTAAACCTATCCCACTCTCTAGATACCCCTTAGCACGTAAAGGAATATTATTTGGGGGTCCAGCCATGGAGAAGAGTTTAGACACTAGGATAAGATAAGGAACACACCCATTATAAAGAAATCACTTTAGGATTCTCTTTTTAAGCTGTTCGTTAAAACACTAGTGCTTAGGAAATCTATTGGAGGCAGAAGCAGTCAAGGGTAGCCTAGGGTTAGGGTTAGGCTTAGGGTTAGGCTTAGGGTACGGCTTAGGGTACGGGTTCAGGGAGGGGTGCGGGTACGGCGTAGGGTATGGGTTAGGGTTAGGGTTAGGGTTAGTGTTAGGGTTAGGGCTCGGTTTAGGGTACGGGTTAGGATTAGGGTACGTGTTAGGGTTAGGGTAGGGGTTAGGGTTAGGGTACGCGTTAGGGTTAGGGTAGTTATTAAACCTATCCCAATCTCTAGATACCCCTTAGCACGTAAAGGAATATTATTTGAGGGTCCAGCCATGGAGAAAAGTTTAGACACTAGGATAAGATAAGGAATACACCCATTATAAAGAAATCACATTAGGATTCTCTTTTTAAGCTGTTCCTTAAAACACTAGTGCTTAGGAAATCTATTGGAGGCAGAAGCAGTCAAGGGTAGCCTAGGGTTAGGGTTAGGCTTAGGGTTAGGCTTAGGGTACGGCTTAGGGTACGAGTTCGGGGAGGGTTTCGGGTACGGCGTAGGGTATGGGTTAGGGTTAGGGTTAGGGTTAGTGTTAGGGTTAGGGCTCGGTTTAGGGTACGGGTTAGGATTAGGGTACGTGTTAGGGTTAGGGTAGGGGTTAGGGTTAGGGTACGCGTTAGGGTTAGGGTAGTTATTAAACCTATCCCACTCTCTAGATACCCCTTAGCACGTAAAGGAATATTATTTGGGGGTCCAGCCATGGAGAAGAGTTTAGACACTAGGATAAGATAAGGAACACACCCATTATAAAGAAATCACTTTAGGATTCTCTTTTTAAGCTGTTCCTTAAAACAGTAGTGCTTAGGAAATCTATTGGAGGCAGAAGCAGTCAAGGGTAGCCTAGGGTTAGGGTTAGGCTTAGGGTTAGGGTTAGGGTACGGCTTGGGGTATGGGTTCGGGGAGGTGTTCGTGTACGGCGTAGGGTATGGGTTAGGGTTTGGGTTAGGGTTAGTGTTAGGGTTAGGGCTCGGTTTAGGGTACGGGTTAGGATTAGGGAACGTGTTAGGTTTAGGGTAGGGGTTAGGGTTAGGTTACGCGTTAGGGCTAGGGTAGTTAGTAAACCTATCCCACTCTCTAGCTCCCCCTTAGCACGTAAAGGAATATTATTTGGGGGTCCAGCCATGGAGAAGAGTTTAGACACTAGGATAAGATAAGGAACACACCCATTATAAAGAAATCACATTAGGATTCTCTTTTTAAGCTGTTCCTTAAAACACTACTGCTTAGGAAATCAATTGGAGGCAGAAGCAGTCAAGGGTAGCCTAGGGTTAGGGTTAGGCTTAGGGTTAGGTTTAGGGTATGGCTTAGGGTACGGGTTCGGGGAGGGTTTCGGGTACGGCGTAGGGTATGTGTTAGGGTTAGGGTTAGGGTTAGTGTTAGGGTTAGGCCTCGGTTTAGGGTACAGGTTAGGATTAGGGTACGTGTTAGGGTTAGGGTAGGGGTTAGGGTTAGGGTACGCGTTAGGGTTAGGGTAGTTATTAAACCTATCCCACTCTCTAGATACCCCTTAGCACGTAAGGGAATATTATTTGGGGGTGCAGCCATGGAGAAGAGTTTAGACACTAGGATAAGATAAGGAACACACCCATTATAAAGAAATCACATTAGGATTCTCTTTTTAAGCTGTTCCTTAAAACAGTAGTGCTTAGGAAATCTATTGGAGGCAGAAGCAGTCAAGGGTAGCCTAGGGTTAGGGTTAGGCTTAGGGTTAGGCTTAGGGTACGGCTTAGGTTACGGGTTCGGGGAGGGGTGCGGGTACGGCGTAGGGTATGGGTTAGGGTTAGGGTTAGGGTTAGTGTTAGGGTTAGGGCTCGGTTTAGGGTACGGTTAGGATTAGGGTACGTGTTAGGTTTAGGGTAGGGGTTAGGGTTAGGGTATGCGTTAGGGTTAGGGTAGTTATTAAACCTATCCCACTCTCTAGATACCCCTTAGCACGTAAAGGAATATTATTTGGGGGTCCAGCCATGGAGAAGAGTTTAGACACTAGGATAAGATAAGGAACACACCCATTATAAAGAAATCACATTAGGATTCTCTTTTTAAGCTGTTCCTTAAAACACTAGTGCTTAGGAAATCTATTGGAGGCAGAAGCAGTCAAGGGTAGCCTAGGGTTAGGGTTAGGCTTAGGGTTAGGCTTAGGGTACGGCTTAGGGTACGGGTTCGGGGAGGGGTGCGGGTACGGCGTAGGGTATGGGTTAGGGTTAGGGTTAGGGTTAGTGTTAGGGTTAGGGCTCGGTTTAGGGTACGGTTAGGATTAGGGTACGTGTTAGGTTTAGGGTAGGGGTTAGGGTTAGGGTACGCGTTAGGGTTAGGGTAGTTAGTAAACCTATCCCACTCTCTAGATACCCCTTAGCACGTAAAGGAATATTATTTGGGGTTCCAGCCATGGAGAAGAATTTAGACACTAGGATAAGATAAGGAACACACCCATTATAAAGAAATCACATTAGGATTCTCTTTTTAAGCTGTTGCTTAAAACACTAGTGCTTAGGAAATCTATTGGAGGCAGAAGCAGTCAAGGGTAGCCTAGGGTTAGTGTTAGGCTTAGGGTTAGGCTTAGGGTACCACTTAGAGTACGGGTTTGGGGAGGGGTTCAGGTACGGCGTAGGGTATGGGTTAGGGTTAGGGTTAGTGTTAGTGTTAGGGTTAGGGCTCGGTTTAGGGTACGGGTTAGGAGTAGGGTACGTGTTAGTGTTAGGGTAGAGGTTAGGGTTAGAGTACGCATTAGGGTTAGGGTAGTTATTAAACCTATCCCACTCTCTAGATACCCCTTAGCACGTAAGGCAATATTATTTGGGGGTGCAGCCATGGAGAAGAGTTTAGACACTAGGATAAGATAAGGAACACACCCATTATAAAGAAATCACATTAGGATTCTCTTTTTAAGCTGTTCCTTAAAACACTAGTGCTTAGGAAATCTATTGGAGGCAGAAGCAGTCAAGGGTAGCCTAGGGTTAGGGTTAGGCTTAGGGTTAGGTTTAGGGTACGGCTTGGGGAATGGGTTCGGGGAGGGGTTCGGGTACGGCGTAGGGTATGGGTTAGGGTTAGGGTTAGGGTTAGTGTTAGGGTTAGGGCTCGGTTTAGGGTACGGGTTAGGATTAGGGTACGTGTTAGGGTTAGGGTAGGGGTTAGGGTTAGGGTATGCGTTAGGGTTAGGGTAGTTATTAAACCTATCCCACTCTCTAGATACCCCTTAGCACGTAAAGGAATATTATTTGGGGGTCCAGCCATGGAGAAGAGTTTAGACACTAGGATAAGATAAGGAACACACCCATTATAAAGAAATCACATTAGGATTCTCTTTTTAAGCTGTTCCTTAAAACACTAGTGCTTACGAAATCTATTGGAGGCAGAAGCAGTCAAGGGTAGCCTAGGGTTAGGGTTAGGCTTAGGGTTAGGCTTAGGGTACGGCTTAGGGTACGGGTTCGGGGAGGGGTGCGGGTACGGCGTAGGGTATGGGTTAGGGTTAGGGTTAGGGTTAGGGTTAGGGCTCGGTTTAGGGTACAGGTTAGTATTAGGGTACGTGTTAGGGTTAGGGTAGGGGTTAGGGTTAGGGTACGCGTTAGGGTTAGGGTAGTTATTAAACCTATCCCACTCTCTAGATACCCCTTAGCACGTAAAGGAATATTATTTGAGGGTCCAGCCATGGAGAAGAGTTTAGACACTAGGATAAGATAAGGAACACACCCATTATAAAGAAATCACATTAGGATTCTCTTTTTAAGCTGTTCCTTAAAACACTAGTGCTTAGGAAATCTATTGGAGGCAGAAGCAGTCAAAGGTAGCCTAGGGTTAGGGTTAGGCTTAGGGTTAGGCTTAGGGTACGGCTTAGGGTACGGGTTCGGGGAGGGTTTCGGGTACGGCGTAGGGTATGGGTTAGGGTTAGGGTTAGGGTTAGTGTTAGGGTTAGGGCTCGGTTTAGGGTACGGGTTAGGATTAGGGTACGTGTTAGGGTTAGGGTAGGGGTTAGGGTTAGGGTACGCGTTAGGGTTAGGGTAGTTATTAAACCTATCCCACTCTTTAGATACCCCTTAGCACGTAAAGGAATATTATTTGGGGGTCCAGCCATGGAGAAGAGTTTAGACACTAGGATAAGATAAGGAACACACCCATTATAAAGAAATCACATTAGGATTCTCTTTTTAAGCTGTTCCTTAAAACACTAGTGCTTAGGAAATCTATTGGAGGCAGAAGCAGTCAAGGGTAGCCTAGGGTTAGGGTTAGGCTTAGGGTTAGGTTTAGGGTACGGCTTGGGGAATGGGTTCGGGGAGGGGTTCGGGTACGGCGTAGGGTATGGGTTAGGGTTAGGGTTAGGGTTAGTGTTAGGGTTAGGGCTCGGTTTAGGGTACGGGTTAGGATTAGGGTACGTGTTAGGGTTAGGGTAGGGTTTAGGGTTAGGGTATGCGTTAGGGTTAGGGTAGTTATTAAACCTATCCCACTCTCTAGATACCCCTTAGCACGTAAAGGAATATTATTTGGGGGTCCAGCCATGGAGAAGAGTTTAGACACTAGGATAAGATAAGGAACACACCCATTATAAAGAAATCACATTAGGATTCTCTTTTTAAGCTGTTCCTTAAAACACTAGTGCTTAGGAAATCTATTGGAGGCAGAAGCAGTCAAGGGTAGCCTAGGGTTAGGGTTAGGCTTAGGGTTAGGCTTAGGGTACGGCTTAGGGTACGGGTTCGGGGAGGGGTGCGGGTACGGCGTAGGGTATGGGTTAGGGTTAGGGTTAGTGTTAGGGTTAGGGCTCGGTTTAGGGTACAGGTTAGTATTAGGGTACGTGTTAGGGTTAGGGTAGGGGTTAGGGTTAGGGTACGCGTTAGGGTTAGGGTAGTTATTAAACCTATCCCACTCTCTAGATACCCCTTAGCACGTAAAGGAATATTATTTGAGGGTCCAGCCATGGAGAAGAGTTTAGACACTAGGATAAGATAAGGAACACACCCATTATAAAGAAATCACATTAGGATTCTCTTTTTAAGCTGTTCCTTAAAACACTAGTGCTTAGGAAATCTATTGGAGGCAGAAGCAGTCAAGGGTAACCTAGGGTTAGGGTTAGGCTTAGGGTTAGGCTTAGGGTACGGCTTAGGGTACGGGTTCGGGGAGGGTTTCGGGTACGGCGTAGGGTATGGGTTAGGGTTAGGGTTAGGGTTATTGTTAGGGTTAGGGCTCGGTTTAGGGTACGGGTTAGGATTAGGGTACGTGTTAGGGTTAGGGTAGGGGTTAGGGTTAGGGTACGCGTTAGGGTTAGGGTAGTTATTAAACCTATCCCACTCTCTAGATACCCCTTAGCACGTAAAGGAATATTATTTGGGGGTCCAGCCATGGAGAAGAGTTTAGACACTAGGATAAGATAAGGAACACACCCATTATAAAGAAATCACATTAGGATTCTCTTTTTAAGCTGTTCCTTAAAACACTAGTGCTTAGGAAATCTATTGGAGGCAGAAGCAGTCAAGGGTAGCCTAGGATAAGGTTAGGCTTAGGGTGAGGCTTAGGGTACGGCTTAGGGTACGGGTTCGGGGAGGGTTTCGGGTACGGCGTAGGGTATGGGTTAGGGTTAGGGTTAGTGTTAGGGTTAGGGCTCGGTTTAGGGTACGGGTTAGGATTAGGGTACGTGTTAGGGTTAGGGTAGGGGTTAGGGTTAGGGTACGCGTTAGGGTTAGGGTAGTTATTAAACCTATCCCACTCTCTAGATACCCCTTAGCACGTAAAGGAATATTATTTGGGGGTCCAGCCATGGAGAAGAGTTTAGACACTAGGATAAGATAAGGAACACACCCATTATAAAGAAATCACTTTAGGATTCTCTTTTTAAGCTGTTCGTTAAAACACTAGTGCTTAGGAAATCTATTGGAGGCAGAAGAAGTCAAGGGTAGCCTAGGGTTAGGGTTAGGCTTAGGGTTAGGCTTAGGGTACGGCTTAGGGTACGGGTTCAGGGAGGGGTGCGGGTACGGCGTAGGGTATGGGTTAGGGTTAGGGTTAGGGTTAGTGTTAGGGTTAGGGCTCGGTTTAGGGTACGGGTTAGGATTAGGGTACGTGTTAGGGTTAGGGTAGGGGTTAGGGTTAGGGTACGCGTTAGGGTTAGGGTAGTTATTAAACCTATCCCACTCTCTAGATACCCCTTAGCACGTAAAGGAATATTATTTGAGGGTCCAGCCATGGAGAAGAGTTTAGACACTAGGATAAGATAAGGAACACACCCATTATAAAGAAATCACATTAGGATTCTCTTTTTAAGCTGTTCCTTAAAACACTAGTGCTTAGGAAATCTATTGGAGGCAGAAGCAGTCAAGGGTAACCTAGGATAAGGTTAGGCTTAGGGTGAGGCTTAGGGTACGGCTTAGGGTACGGGTTCGGGGAGGGTTTCGGGTACGGCGTAGGGTATGGGTTAGGGTTAGGGTTAGTGTTAGGGTTAGGGCTCGGTTTAGGGTACGGGTTAGGATTAGGGTACGTGTTAGGGTTAGGGTAGGGGTTAGGGTTAGGGTACGCGTTAGGGTTAGGGTAGTTATTAAACCTATCCCACTCTCTAGATACCCCTTAGCACGTAAAGGAATATTATTTGGGGGTCCAGCCATGGAGAAGAGTTTAGACACTAGGATAAGATAAGGAACACACCCATTATAAAGAAATCACTTTAGGATTCTCTTTTTAAGCTGTTCGTTAAAACACTAGTGCTTAGGAAATCTATTGGAGGCAGAAGAAGTCAAGGGTAGCCTAGGGTTAGGGTTAGGCTTAGGGTTAGGCTTAGGGTACGGCTTAGGGTACGGGTTCAGGGAGGGGTGCGGGTACGGCGTAGGGTATGGGTTAGGGTTAGGGTTAGGGTTAGTGTTAGGGTTAGGGCTCGGTTTAGGGTACGGGTTAGGATTAGGGTACGTGTTAGGGTTAGGGTAGGGGTTAGGGTTAGGGTACGCGTTAGGGTTAGGGTAGTTATTAAACCTATCCCACTCTCTAGATACCCCTTAGCACGTAAAGGAATATTATTTGAGGGTCCAGCCATGGAGAAGAGTTTAGACACTAGGATAAGATAAGGAACACACCCATTATAAAGAAATCACATTAGGATTCTCTTTTTAAGCTGTTCCTTAAAACACTAGTGCTTAGGAAATCTATTGGAGGCAGAAGCAGTCAAGGGTAACCTAGGGTTAGGGTTAGGCTTAGGGTTAGGCTTAGGGTACGGCTTAGGGTACGGGATCGGGGAGGGTTTCGGGTACGGCGTAGGGTATGGGTTAGGGTTAGGGTTAGGGTTATTGTTAGGGTTAGGGCTCGGTTTAGGGTACGGGTTAGGATTAGGGTACGTGTTAGGGTTAGGGTAGGGGTTAGGGTTAGGGTACGCGTTAGGGTTAGGGTAGTTATTAAACCTATCCCACTCTCTAGATACCCCTTAGCACGTAAAGGAATATTATTTGGGGTTCCAGCCATGGAGAAGAATTTAGACACTAGGATAAGATAAGGAACACACCCATTATAAAGAAATCACATTAGGATTCTCTTTTTAAGCTGTTGCTTAAAACACTAGTGCTTAGGAAATCTATTGGAGGCAGAAGCAGTCAAGGGTAGCCTAGGGTTAGTGTTAGGCTTAGGGTTAGGCTTAGGGTACGGCTTAGGGTACGGGTTTGGGGAGGGGTTCAGGTACGGCATAGGGTATGGGTTAGGGTTAGGGTTAGTGTTAGTGTTAGGGTTAGGGCTCGGTTTAGGGTACGGGTTAGGATTAGGGTACGTGTTAGTGTTAGGGTAGGGGTTAGGGTTAGAGTACGCATTAGGTTTAGGGTAGTTATTAAACCTATCCCACTCTCTAGATACCCCTTAGCACGTAAGGCAATATTATTTGGGGGTGCAGCCATGGAGAAGAGTTTAGACACTAGGATAAGATAAGGAACACACCCATTATAAAGAAATCACATTAGGATTCTCTTTTTAAGCTGTTCCTTAAAACACTAGTGCTTAGGAAATCTATTGGAGGCAGAAGCAGTCAAGGGTAGCCTAGGATAAGGTTAGGCTTAGGGTGAGGCTTAGGGTACGGCTTAGGGTACGGGTTCGGGGAGGGTTTCGGGTACGGCGTAGGGTATGGGTTAGGGTTAGGGTTAGTGTTAGGGTTAGGGCTCGGTTTAGGGTACGGGTTAGGATTAGGGTACGTGTTAGGGTTAGGGTAGGGGTTAGGGTTAGGGTACGCGTTAGGGTTAGGGTAGTTATTAAACCTATCCCACTCTCTAGATACCCCTTAGCACGTAAAGGAATATTATTTGGGGGTCCAGCCATGGAGAAGAGTTTAGACACTAGGATAAGATAAGGAACACACCCATTATAAAGAAATCACTTTAGGATTCTCTTTTTAAGCTGTTCGTTAAAACACTAGTGCTTAGGAAATCTATTGGAGGCAGAAGCAGTCAAGGGTAGCCTAGGGTTAGGGTTAGGCTTAGGGTTAGGCTTAGGGTACGGCTTAGGGTACGGGTTCAGGGAGGGGTGCGGGTACGGCGTAGGGTATGGGTTAGGGTTAGGGTTAGGGTTAGTGTTAGGGTTAGGGCTCGGTTTAGGGTACGGGTTAGGATTAGGGTACGTGTTAGGGTTAGGGTAGGGGTTAGGGTTAGGGTACGCGTTAGGGTTAGGGTAGTTATTAAACCTATCCCAATCTCTAGATACCCCTTAGCACGTAAAGGAATATTATTTGAGGGTCCAGCCATGGAGAAAAGTTTAGACACTAGGATAAGATAAGGAATACACCCATTATAAAGAAATCACATTAGGATTCTCTTTTTAAGCTGTTCCTTAAAACACTAGTGCTTAGGAAATCTATTGGAGGCAGAAGCAGTCAAGGGTAGCCTAGGGTTAGGGTTAGGCTTAGGGTTAGGTTTAGGGTACGGCTTGGGGAATGGGTTCGGGGAGGGGTTCGGGTACGGCGTAGGGTATGGGTTAGGGTTAGGGTTAGGGTTAGTGTTAGGGTTAGGGCTCGGTTTAGGGTACGGGTTAGGATTAGGGTACGTGTTAGGGTTAGGGTAGGGTTTAGGGTTAGGGTATGCGTTAGGGTTAGGGTAGTTATTAAACCTATCCCACTCTCTAGATACCCCTTAGCACGTAAAGGAATATTATTTGGGGGTCCAGCCATGGAGAAGAGTTTAGACACTAGGATAAGATAAGGAACACACCCATTATAAAGAAATCACATTAGGATTCTCTTTTTAAGCTGTTCCTTAAAACACTAGTGCTTAGGAAATCTATTGGAGGCAGAAGCAGTCAAGGGTAGCCTAGGGTTAGGGTTAGGCTTAGGGTTAGGCTTAGGGTACGGCTTAGGGTACGGGTTCGGGGAGGGGTGCGGGTACGGCGTAGGGTATGGGTTAGGGTTAGGGTTAGTGTTAGGGTTAGGGCTCGGTTTAGGGTACAGGTTAGTATTAGGGTACGTGTTAGGGTTAGGGTAGGGGTTAGGGTTAGGGTACGCGTTAGGGTTAGGGTAGTTATTAAACCTATCCCACTCTCTAGATACCCCTTAGCACGTAAAGGAATATTATTTGAGGGTCCAGCCATGGAGAAGAGTTTAGACACTAGGATAAGATAAGGAACACACCCATTATAAAGAAATCACATTAGGATTCTCTTTTTAAGCTGTTCCTTAAAACACTAGTGCTTAGGAAATCTATTGGAGGCAGAAGCAGTCAAGGGTAACCTAGGGTTAGGGTTAGGCTTAGGGTTAGGCTTAGGGTACGGCTTAGGGTACGGGTTCGGGGAGGGTTTCGGGTACGGCGTAGGGTATGGGTTAGGGTTAGGGTTAGGGTTATTGTTAGGGTTAGGGCTCGGTTTAGGGTACGGGTTAGGATTAGGGTACGTGTTAGGGTTAGGGTAGGGGTTAGGGTTAGGGTACGCGTTAGGGTTAGGGTAGTTATTAAACCTATCCCACTCTCTAGATACCCCTTAGCACGTAAAGGAATATTATTTGGGGGTCCAGCCATGGAGAAGAGTTTAGACACTAGGATAAGATAAGGAACACACCCATTATAAAGAAATCACATTAGGATTCTCTTTTTAAGCTGTTCCTTAAAACACTAGTGCTTAGGAAATCTATTGGAGGCAGAAGCAGTCAAGGGTAGCCTAGGATAAGGTTAGGCTTAGGGTGAGGCTTAGGGTACGGCTTAGGGTACGGGTTCGGGGAGGGTTTCGGGTACGGCGTAGGGTATGGGTTAGGGTTAGGGTTAGTGTTAGGGTTAGGGCTCGGTTTAGGGTACGGGTTAGGATTAGGGTACGTGTTAGGGTTAGGGTAGGGGTTAGGGTTAGGGTACGCGTTAGGGTTAGGGTAGTTATTAAACCTATCCCACTCTCTAGATACCCCTTAGCACGTAAAGGAATATTATTTGGGGGTCCAGCCATGGAGAAGAGTTTAGACACTAGGATAAGATAAGGAACACACCCATTATAAAGAAATCACTTTAGGATTCTCTTTTTAAGCTGTTCGTTAAAACACTAGTGCTTAGGAAATCTATTGGAGGCAGAAGAAGTCAAGGGTAGCCTAGGGTTAGGGTTAGGCTTAGGGTTAGGCTTAGGGTACGGCTTAGGGTACGGGTTCAGGGAGGGGTGCGGGTACGGCGTAGGGTATGGGTTAGGGTTAGGGTTAGGGTTAGTGTTAGGGTTAGGGCTCGGTTTAGGGTACGGGTTAGGATTAGGGTACGTGTTAGGGTTAGGGTAGGGGTTAGGGTTAGGGTACGCGTTAGGGTTAGGGTAGTTATTAAACCTATCCCACTCTCTAGATACCCCTTAGCACGTAAAGGAATATTATTTGAGGGTCCAGCCATGGAGAAGAGTTTAGACACTAGGATAAGATAAGGAACACACCCATTATAAAGAAATCACATTAGGATTCTCTTTTTAAGCTGTTCCTTAAAACACTAGTGCTTAGGAAATCTATTGGAGGCAGAAGCAGTCAAGGGTAACCTAGGATAAGGTTAGGCTTAGGGTGAGGCTTAGGGTACGGCTTAGGGTACGGGTTCGGGGAGGGTTTCGGGTACGGCGTAGGGTATGGGTTAGGGTTAGGGTTAGTGTTAGGGTTAGGGCTCGGTTTAGGGTACGGGTTAGGATTAGGGTACGTGTTAGGGTTAGGGTAGGGGTTAGGGTTAGGGTACGCGTTAGGGTTAGGGTAGTTATTAAACCTATCCCACTCTCTAGATACCCCTTAGCACGTAAAGGAATATTATTTGGGGGTCCAGCCATGGAGAAGAGTTTAGACACTAGGATAAGATAAGGAACACACCCATTATAAAGAAATCACTTTAGGATTCTCTTTTTAAGCTGTTCGTTAAAACACTAGTGCTTAGGAAATCTATTGGAGGCAGAAGAAGTCAAGGGTAGCCTAGGGTTAGGGTTAGGCTTAGGGTTAGGCTTAGGGTACGGCTTAGGGTACGGGTTCAGGGAGGGGTGCGGGTACGGCGTAGGGTATGGGTTAGGGTTAGGGTTAGGGTTAGTGTTAGGGTTAGGGCTCGGTTTAGGGTACGGGTTAGGATTAGGGTACGTGTTAGGGTTAGGGTAGGGGTTAGGGTTAGGGTACGCGTTAGGGTTAGGGTAGTTATTAAACCTATCCCACTCTCTAGATACCCCTTAGCACGTAAAGGAATATTATTTGAGGGTCCAGCCATGGAGAAGAGTTTAGACACTAGGATAAGATAAGGAACACACCCATTATAAAGAAATCACATTAGGATTCTCTTTTTAAGCTGTTCCTTAAAACACTAGTGCTTAGGAAATCTATTGGAGGCAGAAGCAGTCAAGGGTAACCTAGGGTTAGGGTTAGGCTTAGGGTTAGGCTTAGGGTACGGCTTAGGGTACGGGATCGGGGAGGGTTTCGGGTACGGCGTAGGGTATGGGTTAGGGTTAGGGTTAGGGTTATTGTTAGGGTTAGGGCTCGGTTTAGGGTACGGGTTAGGATTAGGGTACGTGTTAGGGTTAGGGTAGGGGTTAGGGTTAGGGTACGCGTTAGGGTTAGGGTAGTTATTAAACCTATCCCACTCTCTAGATACCCCTTAGCACGTAAAGGAATATTATTTGGGGTTCCAGCCATGGAGAAGAATTTAGACACTAGGATAAGATAAGGAACACACCCATTATAAAGAAATCACATTAGGATTCTCTTTTTAAGCTGTTGCTTAAAACACTAGTGCTTAGGAAATCTATTGGAGGCAGAAGCAGTCAAGGGTAGCCTAGGGTTAGTGTTAGGCTTAGGGTTAGGCTTAGGGTACGGCTTAGGGTACGGGTTTGGGGAGGGGTTCAGGTACGGCATAGGGTATGGGTTAGGGTTAGGGTTAGTGTTAGTGTTAGGGTTAGGGCTCGGTTTAGGGTACGGGTTAGGATTAGGGTACGTGTTAGTGTTAGGGTAGGGGTTAGGGTTAGAGTACGCATTAGGTTTAGGGTAGTTATTAAACCTATCCCACTCTCTAGATACCCCTTAGCACGTAAGGCAATATTATTTGGGGGTGCAGCCATGGAGAAGAGTTTAGACACTAGGATAAGATAAGGAACACACCCATTATAAAGAAATCACATTAGGATTCTCTTTTTAAGCTGTTCCTTAAAACACTAGTGCTTAGGAAATCTATTGGAGGCAGAAGCAGTCAAGGGTAGCCTAGGATAAGGTTAGGCTTAGGGTGAGGCTTAGGGTACGGCTTAGGGTACGGGTTCGGGGAGGGTTTCGGGTACGGCGTAGGGTATGGGTTAGGGTTAGGGTTAGTGTTAGGGTTAGGGCTCGGTTTAGGGTACGGGTTAGGATTAGGGTACGTGTTAGGGTTAGGGTAGGGGTTAGGGTTAGGGTACGCGTTAGGGTTAGGGTAGTTATTAAACCTATCCCACTCTCTAGATACCCCTTAGCACGTAAAGGAATATTATTTGGGGGTCCAGCCATGGAGAAGAGTTTAGACACTAGGATAAGATAAGGAACACACCCATTATAAAGAAATCACTTTAGGATTCTCTTTTTAAGCTGTTCGTTAAAACACTAGTGCTTAGGAAATCTATTGGAGGCAGAAGCAGTCAAGGGTAGCCTAGGGTTAGGGTTAGGCTTAGGGTTAGGCTTAGGGTACGGCTTAGGGTACGGGTTCAGGGAGGGGTGCGGGTACGGCGTAGGGTATGGGTTAGGGTTAGGGTTAGGGTTAGTGTTAGGGTTAGGGCTCGGTTTAGGGTACGGGTTAGGATTAGGGTACGTGTTAGGGTTAGGGTAGGGGTTAGGGTTAGGGTACGCGTTAGGGTTAGGGTAGTTATTAAACCTATCCCAATCTCTAGATACCCCTTAGCACGTAAAGGAATATTATTTGAGGGTCCAGCCATGGAGAAAAGTTTAGACACTAGGATAAGATAAGGAATACACCCATTATAAAGAAATCACATTAGGATTCTCTTTTTAAGCTGTTCCTTAAAACACTAGTGCTTAGGAAATCTATTGGAGGCAGAAGCAGTCAAGGGTAGCCTAGGGTTAGGGTTAGGCTTAGGGTTAGGCTTAGGGTACGGCTTAGGGTACGAGTTCGGGGAGGGTTTCGGGTACGGCGTAGGGTATGGGTTAGGGTTAGTGTTAGGGTTAGTGTTAGGGTTAGGGCTCGGTTTAGGGTACGGGTTAGGATTAGGGTACGTGTTAGGGTTAGGGTAGGGGTTAGGGTTAGGGTACGCGTTAGGGTTAGGGTAGTTATTAAACCTATCCCACTCTCTAGATACCCCTTAGCACGTAAAGGAATATTATTTGGGGGTCCAGCCATGGAGAAGAGTTTAGACACTAGGATAAGATAAGGAACACACCCATTATAAAGAAATCACTTTAGGATTCTCTTTTTAAGCTGTTCCTTAAAACAGTAGTGCTTAGGAAATCTATTGGAGGCAGAAGCAGTCAAGGGTAGCCTAGGGTTAGGGTTAGGCTTAGGGTTAGGGTTAGGGTACGGCTTGGGGTATGGGTTCGGGGAGGTGTTCGTGTACGGCGTAGGGTTTGGGTTAGGGTTAGTGTTAGGGTTAGGGCTCGGTTTAGGGTACGGGTTAGGATTAGGGAACGTGTTAGGTTTAGGGTAGGGGTTAGGGTTAGGTTACGCGTTAGGGCTAGGGTAGTTAGTAAACCTATCCCACTCTCTAGCTCCCCCTTAGCACGTAAAGGAATATTATTTGGGGGTCCAGCCATGGAGAAGAGTTTAGACACTAGGATAAGATAAGGAACACACCCATTATAAAGAAATCACATTAGGATTCTCTTTTTAAGCTGTTCCTTAAAACACTAGTGCTTAGGAAATCTATTGGAGGCAGAAGCAGTCAAAGGTAGCCTAGGGTTAGGGTTAGGCTTAGGGTTAGGCTTAGGGTACGGCTTAGGGTACGGGTTCGGGGAGGGTTTCGGGTACGGCGTAGGGTATGGGTTAGGGTTAGGGTTAGGGTTAGTGTTAGGGTTAGGGCTCGGTTTAGGGTACGGGTTAGGATTAGGGTACGTGTTAGGGTTAGGGTAGGGGTTAGGGTTAGGGTACGCGTTAGGGTTAGGGTAGTTATTAAACCTATCCCACTCTTTAGATACCCCTTAGCACGTAAAGGAATATTATTTGGGGGTCCAGCCATGGAGAAGAGTTTAGACACTAGGATAAGATAAGGAACACACCCATTATAAAGAAATCACATTAGGATTCTCTTTTTAAGCTGTTCCTTAAAACACTAGTGCTTAGGAAATCTATTGGAGGCAGAAGCAGTCAAGGGTAGCCTAGGGTTAGGGTTAGGCTTAGGGTTAGGTTTAGGGTACGGCTTGGGGAATGGGTTCGGGGAGGGGTTCGGGTACGGCGTAGGGTATGGGTTAGGGTTAGGGTTAGGGTTAGTGTTAGGGTTAGGGCTCGGTTTAGGGTACGGGTTAGGATTAGGGTACGTGTTAGGGTTAGGGTAGGGTTTAGGGTTAGGGTATGCGTTAGGGTTAGGGTAGTTATTAAACCTATCCCACTCTCTAGATACCCCTTAGCACGTAAAGGAATATTATTTGGGGGTCCAGCCATGGAGAAGAGTTTAGACACTAGGATAAGATAAGGAACACACCCATTATAAAGAAATCACATTAGGATTCTCTTTTTAAGCTGTTCCTTAAAACACTAGTGCTTAGGAAATCTATTGGAGGCAGAAGCAGTCAAGGGTAGCCTAGGGTTAGGGTTAGGCTTAGGGTTAGGCTTAGGGTACGGCTTAGGGTACGGGTTCGGGGAGGGGTGCGGGTACGGCGTAGGGTATGGGTTAGGGTTAGGGTTAGTGTTAGGGTTAGGGCTCGGTTTAGGGTACAGGTTAGTATTAGGGTACGTGTTAGGGTTAGGGTAGGGGTTAGGGTTAGGGTACGCGTTAGGGTTAGGGTAGTTATTAAACCTATCCCACTCTCTAGATACCCCTTAGCACGTAAAGGAATATTATTTGAGGGTCCAGCCATGGAGAAGAGTTTAGACACTAGGATAAGATAAGGAACACACCCATTATAAAGAAATCACATTAGGATTCTCTTTTTAAGCTGTTCCTTAAAACACTAGTGCTTAGGAAATCTATTGGAGGCAGAAGCAGTCAAGGGTAACCTAGGGTTAGGGTTAGGCTTAGGGTTAGGCTTAGGGTACGGCTTAGGGTACGGGTTCGGGGAGGGTTTCGGGTACGGCGTAGGGTATGGGTTAGGGTTAGGGTTAGGGTTATTGTTAGGGTTAGGGCTCGGTTTAGGGTACGGGTTAGGATTAGGGTACGTGTTAGGGTTAGGGTAGGGGTTAGGGTTAGGGTACGCGTTAGGGTTAGGGTAGTTATTAAACCTATCCCACTCTCTAGATACCCCTTAGCACGTAAAGGAATATTATTTGGGGGTCCAGCCATGGAGAAGAGTTTAGACACTAGGATAAGATAAGGAACACACCCATTATAAAGAAATCACATTAGGATTCTCTTTTTAAGCTGTTCCTTAAAACACTAGTGCTTAGGAAATCTATTGGAGGCAGAAGCAGTCAAGGGTAGCCTAGGATAAGGTTAGGCTTAGGGTGAGGCTTAGGGTACGGCTTAGGGTACGGGTTCGGGGAGGGTTTCGGGTACGGCGTAGGGTATGGGTTAGGGTTAGGGTTAGTGTTAGGGTTAGGGCTCGGTTTAGGGTACGGGTTAGGATTAGGGTACGTGTTAGGGTTAGGGTAGGGGTTAGGGTTAGGGTACGCGTTAGGGTTAGGGTAGTTATTAAACCTATCCCACTCTCTAGATACCCCTTAGCACGTAAAGGAATATTATTTGGGGGTCCAGCCATGGAGAAGAGTTTAGACACTAGGATAAGATAAGGAACACACCCATTATAAAGAAATCACTTTAGGATTCTCTTTTTAAGCTGTTCGTTAAAACACTAGTGCTTAGGAAATCTATTGGAGGCAGAAGCAGTCAAGGGTAGCCTAGGGTTAGGGTTAGGCTTAGGGTTAGGCTTAGGGTACGGCTTAGGGTACGGGTTCAGGGAGGGGTGCGGGTACGGCGTAGGGTATGGGTTAGGGTTAGGGTTAGGGTTAGTGTTAGGGTTAGGGCTCGGTTTAGGGTACGGGTTAGGATTAGGGTACGTTTTAGGGTTAGGGTAGGGGTTAGGGTTAGGGTACGCGTTAGGGTTAGGGTAGTTATTAAACCTATCCCACTCTCTAGATACCCCTTAGCACGTAAAGGAATATTATTTGAGGGTCCAGCCATGGAGAAGAGTTTAGACACTAGGATAAGATAAGGAACACACCCATTATAAAGAAATCACATTAGGATTCTCTTTTTAAGCTGTTCCTTAAAACACTAGTGCTTAGGAAATCTATTGGAGGCAGAAGCAGTCAAGGGTAACCTAGGGTTAGGGTTAGGCTTAGGGTTAGGCTTAGGGTACGGCTTAGGGTACGGGATCGGGGAGGGTTTCGGGTACGGCGTAGGGTATGGGTTAGGGTTAGGGTTAGGGTTATTGTTAGGGTTAGGGCTCGGTTTAGGGTACGGGTTAGGATTAGGGTACGTGTTAGGGTTAGGGTAGGGGTTAGGGTTAGGGTACGCGTTAGGGTTAGGGTAGTTAGTAAACCTATCCCACTCTCTAGATACCCCTTAGCACGTAAAGGAATATTATTTGGGGTTCCAGCCATGGAGAAGAATTTAGACACTAGGATAAGATAAGGAACACACCCATTATAAAGAAATCACATTAGGATTCTCTTTTTAAGCTGTTGCTTAAAACACTAGTGCTTAGGAAATCTATTGGAGGCAGAAGCAGTCAAGGGTAGCCTAGGGTTAGTGTTAGGCTTAGGGTTAGGCTTAGGGTACGGCTTAGGGTAAGGGTTTGGGGAGGGGTTCAGGTACGGCATAGGGTATGGGTTAGGGTTAGGGTTAGTGTTAGTGTTAGGGTTAGGGCTCGGTTTAGGGTACGGGTTAGGATTAGGGTACGTGTTAGTGTTAGGGTAGGGGTTAGGGTTAGAATACGCATTAGGTTTAGGGTAGTTATTAAACCTATCCCACTCTCTAGATACCCCTTAGCACGTAAGGCAATATTATTTGGGGGTGCAGCCATGGAGAAGAGTTTAGACACTAGGATAAGATAAGGAACACACCCATTATAAAGAAATCACATTAGGATTCTCTTTTTAAGCTGTTCCTTAAAACACTAGTGCTTAGGAAATCTATTGGAGGCAGAAGCAGTCAAGGGTAGCCTAGGATAAGGTTAGGCTTAGGGTGAGGCTTAGGGTAAGGCTTAGGGTACGGGTTCGGGGAGGGTTTCGGGTACGGCGTAGGGTATGGGTTAGGGTTAGGGTTAGTGTTAGGGTTAGGGCTCGGTTTAGGGTACGGGTTAGGATTAGGGTACGTGTTAGGGTTAGGGTAGGGGTTAGGGTTAGGGTACGCGTTAGGGTTAGGGTAGTTATTAAACCTATCCCACTCTCTAGATACCCCTTAGCACGTAAAGGAATATTATTTGGGGGTCCAGCCATGGAGAAGAGTTTAGACACTAGGATAAGATAAGGAACACACCCATTATAAAGAAATCACTTTAGGATTCTCTTTTTAAGCTGTTCGTTAAAACACTAGTGCTTAGGAAATCTATTGGAGGCAGAAGCAGTCAAGGGTAGCCTAGGGTTAGGGTTAGGCTTAGGGTTAGGCTTAGGGTACGGCTTAGGGTACGGGTTCAGGGAGGGGTGCGGGTACGGCGTAGGGTATGGGTTAGGGTTAGGGTTAGGGTTAGTGTTAGGGTTAGGGCTCGGTTTAGGGTACGGGTTAGGATTAGGGTACGTGTTAGGGTTAGGGTAGGGGTTAGGGTTAGGGTACGCGTTAGGGTTAGGGTAGTTATTAAACCTATCCCAATCTCTAGATACCCCTTAGCACGTAAAGGAATATTATTTGAGGGTCCAGCCATGGAGAAAAGTTTAGACACTAGGATAAGATAAGGAATACACCCATTATAAAGAAATCACATTAGGATTCTCTTTTTAAGCTGTTCCTTAAAACACTAGTGCTTAGGAAATCTATTGGAGGCAGAAGCAGTCAAGGGTAGCCTAGGGTTAGGGTTAGGCTTAGGGTTAGGCTTAGGGTACGGCTTAGGGTACGAGTTCGGGGAGGGTTTCGGGTACGGCGTAGGGTATGGGTTAGGGTTAGTGTTAGGGTTAGTGTTAGGGTTAGGGCTCGGTTTAGGGTACGGGTTAGGATTAGGGTACGTGTTAGGTTTAGGGTAGGGGTTAGGGTTAGGGTACGCGTTAGGGTTAGGGTAGTTAGTAAACCTATCCCACTCTCTAGATACCCCTTAGCACGTAAAGGAATATTATTTGGGGTTCCAGCCATGGAGAAGAATTTAGACACTAGGATAAGATAAGGAACACACCCATTATAAAGAAATCACATTAGGATTCTCTTTTTAAGCTGTTCCTTAAAACACTAGTGCTTAGGAAATCTATTGGAGGCAGAAGCAGTCAAGGGTAGCCTAGGGTTAGGGTTAGGCTTAGGGTTAGGTTTAGGGTACGGCTTGGGGAATGGGTTCGGGGAGGGGTTCGGGTACGGCGTAGGGTATGGGTTAGGGTTAGGTTTAGGGTTAGTGTTAGGGTTAGGGCTCGGTTTAGGGTACGGGTTAGGATTAGGGTACGTGTTAGGGTTAGGGTAGGGGTTAGGGTTAGTGTATGCGTTAGGGTTAGGGTAGTTATTAAACCTATCCCACTCTCTAGATACCCCTTAGCACGTAAAGGAATATTATTTGGGGGTCCAGCCATGGAGAAGAGTTTAGACACTAGGATAAGATAAGGAACACACCCATTATAAAGAAATCACATTAGGATTCTCTTTTTAAGCTGTTCCTTAAAACACTAGTGCTTAGGAAATCTATTGGAGGCAGAAGCAGTCAAGGGTAGCCTAGGGTTAGGGTTAGGCTTAGGGTTAGGCTTAGGGTACGGCTTAGGGTACGGGTTCGGGGAGGGGTGCGGGTACGGCGTACGGTATGGGTTAGGGTTAGGGTTAGGGTTAGTGTTAGGGTTAGGGCTCGGTTTAGGGTACAGGTTAGTATTAGGGTACGTGTTAGGGTTAGGGTAGGGGTTAGGGTTAGGGTACGCATTAGGGTTAGGGTAGTTATTAAACCTATCCCACTCTCTAGATACCCCTTAGCACGTAAAGGAATATTATTTGAGGGTCCAGCCATGGAGAAGAGTTTAGACACTAGGATAAGATAAGGAACACACCCATTATAAAGAAATCACATTAGGATTCTCTTTTTAAGCTGTTCCTTAAAACACTAGTGCTTAGGAAATCTATTGGAGGCAGAAGCAGTCAAGGGTAGCCTAGGGTTAGGGTTAGGCTTAGGGTTAGGCTTAGGGTACGGCTTAGGGTACGGGTTCGGGGAGGGTTTCGGGTACGGCGTAGGGTATGGGTTAGGGTTAGGGTTAGGGTTAGTGTTAGGGTTAGGCCTCGGTTTAGGGTACGGGTTAGGATTAGGGTACGTGTTAGGGTTAGGGTAGGGGTTAGGGTTAGGGTACGCGTTAGGGTTAGGGTAGTTATTAAACCTATCCCACTCTCTAGATACCCCTTAGCACGTAAAGGAATATTATTTGGGGGTCCAGCCATGGAGAAGAGTTTAGACACTAGGATAAGATAAGGAACACACCCATTATAAAGAAATCACATTAGGATTCTCTTTTTAAGCTGTTCCTTAAAACACTAGTGCTTAGGAAATCTATTGGAGGCAGAAGCAGTCAAGGGTAGCCTAGGGTTAGGGTTAGGCTTAGGGTTAGGCTTAGGGTACGGCTTAGGGTACGGGTTCGGGGAGGGTTTCGGGTACGGCGTAGGGTATGGGTTAGGGTTAGGGTTAGGGTTAGTGTTAGGGTTAGGGCTCGGTTTAGGGTACGGTTAGGATTAGGGTACGTGTTAGGTTTAGGGTAGGGGTTAGGGTTAGGGTACGCGTTAGGGTTAGGGTAGTTAGTAAACCTATCCCACTCTCTAGATACCCCTTAGCACGTAAAGGAATATTATTTGGGGTTCCAGCCATGGAGAAGAATTTAGACACTAGGATAAGATAAGGAACACACCCATTATAAAGAAATCACATTAGGATTCTCTTTTTAAGCTGTTGCTTAAAACACTAGTGCTTAGGAAATCTATTGGAGGCAGAAGCAGTCAAGGGTTGCCTATGGTAAGTGTTAGGCTTAGGGTTAGGCTTAGGGTACGGCTTAGGGTACGGGTTTGGGGAGGGGTTCAGGTACGGCGTAGGGTATGGGTTAGGGTTAGGGTTAGTGTTAGTGTTAGGGTTAGGGCTCGGTTTAGGGTACGGGTTAGGATTAGGGTACGTGTTAGTGTTAGGGTAGGGGTTAGGGTTAGAGTACGCATTAGGTTTAGGGTAGTTATTAAACCTATCCCACTCTCTAGATACCCCTTAGCACGTAAGGCAATATTATTTGGGGGTGCAGCCATGGAGAAGAGTTTAGACACTAGGATAAGATAAGGAACACACCCATTATAAAGAAATCACATTAGGATTCTCTTTTTAAGCTGTTCCTTAAAACACTAGTGCTTAGGAAATCTATTGGAGGCAGAAGCAGTCAAGGGTAGCCTAGGGTTAGGGTTAGGCTTAGGGTTAGGTTTAGGGTACGGCTTGGGGAATGGGTTCGGGGAGGGGTTCGGGTACGGCGTAGGGTATGGGTTAGGGTTAGGGTTAGGGTTAGTGTTAGGGTTAGGGCTCGGTTTAGGGTACGGGTTAGGATTAGGGTACGTGTTAGGGTTAGGGTAGGGGTTAGGGTTAGGGTATGCGTTAGGGTTAGGGTAGTTATTAAACCTATCCCACTCTCTAGATACCCCTTAGCACGTAAAGGAATATTATTTAGGGGTCCAGCCATGGAGAAGAGTTTAGACACTAGGATAAGATAAGGAACACACCCATTATAAAGAAATCACATTAGGATTCCCTTTTTAAGCTGTTCCTTAAAACACTAGTGCTTAGGAAATCTATTGGAGGCAGAAGCAGTCAAGGGTAGCCTAGGGTTAGGGTTAGGCTTAGGGTTAGGCTTAGGGTACGGCTTAGGGTACGGGTTCGGGGAGGGGTGCGGGTACGGCGTAGGGTATGGGTTAGGGTTAGGGTTAGGGTTAGTGTTAGGGTTAGGGCTCGGTTTAGGGTACAGGTTAGTATTAGGGTACGTGTTAGGGTTAGGGTAGGGGTTAGGGTTAGGGTACGCGTTAGGGTTAGGGTAGTTATTAAACCTATCCCACTCTCTAGATACCCCTTAGCACGTAAAGGAATATTATTTGAGGGTCCAGCCATGGAGAAGAGTTTAGACACTAGGATAAGATAAGGAACACACCCATTATAAAGAAATCACATTAGGATTCTCTTTTTAAGCTGTTCCTTAAAACACTAGTGCTTAGGAAATCTATTGGAGGCAGAAGCAGTCAAGGGTAACCTAGGGTTAGGGTTAGGCTTAGGGTTAGGCTTAGGGTACGGCTTAGGGTACGGGATCGGGGAGGGTTTCGGGTACGGCGTAGGGTATGGGTTAGGGTTAGGGTTAGGGTTATTGTTAGGGTTAGGGCTCGGTTTAGGGTACGGGTTAGGATTAGGGTACGTGTTAGGGTTAGGGTAGGGGTTAGGGTTAGGGTACGCGTTAGGGTTAGGGTAGTTAGTAAACCTATCCCACTCTCTAGATACCCCTTAGCACGTAAAGGAATATTATTTGGGGTTCCAGCCATGGAGAAGAATTTAGACACTAGGATAAGATAAGGAACACACCCATTATAAAGAAATCACATTAGGATTCTCTTTTTAAGCTGTTGCTTAAAACACTAGTGCTTAGGAAATCTATTGGAGGCAGAAGCAGTCAAGGGTTGCCTAGGGTTAGTGTTAGGCTTAGGGTTAGGCTTAGGGTACGGCTTAGGGTACGGGTTTGGGGAGGGGTTCAGGTACGGCATAGGGTATGGGTTAGGGTTAGGGTTAGTGTTAGTGTTAGGGTTAGGGCTCGGTTTAGGGTACGGGTTAGGATTAGGGTACGTGTTAGTGTTAGGGTAGGGGTTAGGGTTAGAGTACGCATTAGGTTTAGGGTAGTTATTAAACCTATCCCACTCTCTAGATACCCCTTAGCACGTAAGGCAATATTATTTGGGGGTGCAGCCATGGAGAAGAGTTTAGACACTAGGATAAGATAAGGAACACACCCATTATAAAGAAATCACATTAGGATTCTCTTTTTAAGCTGTTCCTTAAAACACTAGTGCTTAGGAAATCTATTGGAGGCAGAAGCAGTCAAGGGTAGCCTAGGATAAGGTTAGGCTTAGGGTGAGGCTTAGGGTACGGCTTAGGGTACGGGTTCGGGGAGGGTTTCGGGTACGGCGTAGGGTATGGGTTAGGGTTAGGGTTAGTGTTAGGGTTAGGGCTCGGTTTAGGGTACGGGTTAGGATTAGGGTACGTGTTAGGGTTAGGGTAGGGGTTAGGGTTAGGGTACGCGTTAGGGTTAGGGTAGTTATTAAACCTATCCCACTCTCTAGATACCCCTTAGCACGTAAAGGAATATTATTTGGGGGTCCAGCCATGGAGAAGAGTTTAGACACTAGGATAAGATAAGGAACACACCCATTATAAAGAAATCACTTTAGGATTCTCTTTTTAAGCTGTTCGTTAAAACACTAGTGCTTAGGAAATCTATTGGAGGCAGAAGCAGTCAAGGGTAGCCTAGGGTTAGGGTTAGGCTTAGGGTTAGGCTTAGGGTACGGGTTCAGGGAGGGGTGCGGGTACGGCGTAGGGTATGGGTTAGGGTTAGGGTTAGGGTTAGTGTTAGGGTTAGGGCTCGGTTTAGGGTACGGGTTAGGATTAGGGTACGTGTTAGGGTTAGGGTAGGGGTTAGGGTTAGGGTACGCGTTAGGGTTAGGGTAGTTATTAAACCTATCCCAATCTCTAGATACCCCTTAGCACGTAAAGGAATATTATTTGAGGGTCCAGCCATGGAGAAAAGTTTAGACACTAGGATAAGATAAGGAATACACCCATTATAAAGAAATCACATTAGGATTCTCTTTTTAAGCTGTTCCTTAAAACACTAGTGCTTAGGAAATCTATTGGAGGCAGAAGCAGTCAAGGGTAGCCTAGGGTTAGGGTTAGGCTTAGGGTTAGGCTTAGGGTACGGCTTAGGGTACGAGTTCGGGGAGGGTTTCGGGTACGGCGTAGGGTATGGGTTAGGGTTAGGGTTAGGGTTAGTGTTAGGGTTAGGGCTCGGTTTAGGGTACGGGTTAGGATTAGGGTACGTGTTAGGGTTAGGGTAGGGGTTAGGGTTAGGGTACGCGTTAGGGTTAGGGTAGTTATTAAACCTATCCCACTCTCTAGATACCCCTTAGCACGTAAAGGAATATTATTTGGGGGTCCAGCCATGGAGAAGAGTTTAGACACTAGGATAAGATAAGGAACACACCCATTATAAAGAAATCACTTTAGGATTCTCTTTTTAAGCTGTTCCTTAAAACAGTAGTGCTTAGGAAATCTATTGGAGGCAGAAGCAGTCAAGGGTAGCCTAGGGTTAGGGTTAGGCTTAGGGTTAGGGTTAGGGTACGGCTTGGGGTATGGGTTCGGGGAGGTGTTCGTGTACGGCGTAGGGTATGGGTTAGGGTTTGGGTTAGGGTTAGTGTTAGGGTTAGGGCTCGGTTTAGGGTACGGGTTAGGATTAGGGAACGTGTTAGGTTTAGGGTAGGGGTTAGGGTTAGGGTACGCGTTAGGGCTAGGGTAGTTAGTAAACCTATCCCACTCTCTAGCTCCCCCTTAGCACGTAAAGGAATATTATTTGGGGGTCCAGCCATGGAGAAGAGTTTAGACACTAGGATAAGATAAGGAACACACCCATTATAAAGAAATCACATTAGGATTCTCTTTTTAAGCTGTTCCTTAAAACACTACTGCTTAGGAAATCAATTGGAGGCAGAAGCAGTCAAGGGTAGCCTAGGGTTAGGGTTAGGCTTAGGGTTAGGTTTAGGGTATGGCTTAGGGTACGGGTTCGGGGAGGGTTTCGGGTACGGCGTAGGGTATGTGTTAGGGTTAGGGTTAGGGTTAGTGTTAGGGTTAGGCCTCGGTTTAGGGTACAGGTTAGGATTAGGGTACGTGTTAGGGTTAGGGTAGGGGTTAGGGTTAGGGTACGCGTTAGGGTTAGGGTAGTTATTAAACCTATCCCACTCTCTAGATACCCCTTAGCACGTAAGGGAATATTATTTGGGGGTGCAGCCATGGAGAAGAGTTTAGACACTAGGATAAGATAAGGAACACACCCATTATAAAGAAATCACATTAGGATTCTCTTTTTAAGCTGTTCCTTAAAACAGTAGTGCTTAGGAAATCTATTGGAGGCAGAAGCAGTCAAGGGTAGCCTAGGGTTAGGGTTAGGCTTAGGGTTAGGTTTAGGGTATGGCTTAGGGTACGGGTTCGGGGAGGGTTTCGGGTACGGCGTAGGGTATGGGTTAGGGTTAGGGTTAGGGTTAGTGTTAGGGTTAGGCCTCGGTTTAGGGTACAGGTTAGGATTAGGGTACGTGTTAGGGTTAGGGTAGGGGTTAGGGTTAGGGTACGCGTTAGGGTTAGGGTAGTTATTAAACCTATCCCACTCTCTAGATACCCCTTAGCACGTAAGGGAATATTATTTGGGGGTGCAGCCATGGAGAAGAGTTTAGACACTAGGATAAGATAAGGAACACACCCATTATAAAGAAATCACATTAGGATTCTCTTTTTAAGCTGTTCCTTAAAACAGTAGTGCTTAGGAAATCTATTGGAGGCAGAAGCAGTCAAGGGTAGCCTAGGGTTAGGGTTAGGCTTAGGGTTAGGCTTAGGGTACGGCTTAGGTTACGGGTTCGGGGAGGGGTGCGGGTACGGCGTAGGGTATGGGTTAGGGTTAGGGTTAGGGTTAGTGTTAGGGTTAGGGCTCGGTTTAGGGTACGGTTAGGATTAGGGTACGTGTTAGGTTTAGGGTAGGGGTTAGGGTTAGGGTATGCGTTAGGGTTAGGGTAGTTATTAAACCTATCCCACTCTCTAGATACCCCTTAGCACGTAAAGGAATATTATTTGGGGGTCCAGCCATGGAGAAGAGTTTAGACACTAGGATAAGATAAGGAACACACCCATTATAAAGAAATCACATTAGGATTCTCTTTTTAAGCTGTTCCTTAAAACACTAGTGCTTAGGAAATCTATTGGAGGCAGAAGCAGTCAAGGGTAGCCTAGGGTTAGGGTTAGGCTTAGGGTTAGGCTTAGGGTACGGCTTAGGGTACGGGTTCGGGGAGGGGTGCGGGTACGGCGTAGGGTATGGGTTAGGGTTAGGGTTAGGGTTAGTGTTAGGGTTAGGGCTCGGTTTAGGGTACGGTTAGGATTAGGGTACGTGTTAGGTTTAGGGTAGGGGTTAGGGTTAGGGTACGCGTTAGGGTTAGGGTAGTTAGTAAACCTATCCCACTCTCTAGATACCCCTTAGCACGTAAAGGAATATTATTTGGGGTTCCAGCCATGGAGAAGAATTTAGACACTAGGATAAGATAAGGAACACACCCATTATAAAGAAATCACATTAGGATTCTCTTTTTAAGCTGTTGCTTAAAACACTAGTGCTTAGGAAATCTATTGGAGGCAGAAGCAGTCAAGGGTAGCCTAGGGTTAGTGTTAGGCTTAGGGTTAGGCTTAGGGTACCACTTAGAGTACGGGTTTGGGGAGGGGTTCAGGTACGGCGTAGGGTATGGGTTAGGGTTAGGGTTAGTGTTAGTGTTAGGGTTAGGGCTCGGTTTAGGGTACGGGTTAGGATTAGGGTACGTGTTAGTGTTAGGGTAGAGGTTAGGGTTAGAGTACGCATTAGGGTTAGGGTAGTTATTAAACCTATCCCACTCTCTAGATACCCCTTAGCACGTAAGGCAATATTATTTGGGGGTGCAGCCATGGAGAAGAGTTTAGACACTAGGATAAGATAAGGAACACACCCATTATAAAGAAATCACATTAGGATTCTCTTTTTAAGCTGTTCCTTAAAACACTAGTGCTTAGGAAATCTATTGGAGGCAGAAGCAGTCAAGGGTAGCCTAGGGTTAGGGTTAGGCTTAGGGTTAGGTTTAGGGTACGGCTTGGGGAATGGGTTCGGGGAGGGGTTCGGGTACGGCGTAGGGTATGGGTTAGGGTTAGGGTTAGGGTTAGTGTTAGGGTTAGGGCTCGGTTTAGGGTACGGGTTAGGATTAGGGTACGTGTTAGGGTTAGGGTAGGGGTTAGGGTTAGGGTATGCGTTAGGGTTAGGGTAGTTATTAAACCTATCCCACTCTCTAGATACCCCTTAGCACGTAAAGGAATATTATTTGGGGGTCCAGCCATGGAGAAGAGTTTAGACACTAGGATAAGATAAGGAACACACCCATTATAAAGAAATCACATTAGGATTCTCTTTTTAAGCTGTTCCTTAAAACACTAGTGCTTACGAAATCTATTGGAGGCAGAAGCAGTCAAGGGTAGCCTAGGGTTAGGGTTAGGCTTAGGGTTAGGCTTAGGGTACGGCTTAGGGTACGGGTTCGGGGAGGGGTGCGGGTACGGCGTAGGGTATGGGTTAGGGTTAGGGTTAGGGTTAGGGTTAGGGCTCGGTTTAGGGTACAGGTTAGTATTAGGGTACGTGTTAGGGTTAGGGTAGGGGTTAGGGTTAGGGTACGCGTTAGGGTTAGGGTAGTTATTAAACCTATCCCACTCTCTAGATACCCCTTAGCACGTAAAGGAATATTATTTGAGGGTCCAGCCATGGAGAAGAGTTTAGACACTAGGATAAGATAAGGAACACACCCATTATAAAGAAATCACATTAGGATTCTCTTTTTAAGCTGTTCCTTAAAACACTAGTGCTTAGGAAATCTATTGGAGGCAGAAGCAGTCAAAGGTAGCCTAGGGTTAGGGTTAGGCTTAGGGTTAGGCTTAGGGTACGGCTTAGGGTACGGGTTCGGGGAGGGTTTCGGGTACGGCGTAGGGTATGGGTTAGGGTTAGGGTTAGGGTTAGTGTTAGGGTTAGGGCTCGGTTTAGGGTACGGTTAGGATTAGGGTACGTGTTAGGTTTAGGGTAGGGGTTAGGGTTAGGGTACGCGTTAGGGTTAGGGTAGTTAGTAAACCTATCCCACTCTCTAGATACCCCTTAGCACGTAAAGGAATATTATTTGGGGTTCCAGCCATGGAGAAGAATTTAGACACTAGGATAAGATAAGGAACACACCCATTATAAAGAAATCACATTAGGATTCTCTTTTTAAGCTGTTGCTTAAAACACTAGTGCTTAGGAAATCTATTGGAGGCAGAAGCAGTCAAGGGTTGCCTATGGTAAGTGTTAGGCTTAGGGTTAGGCTTAGGGTACGGCTTAGGGTACGGGTTTGGGGAGGGGTTCAGGTACGGCGTAGGGTATGGGTTAGGGTTAGGGTTAGTGTTAGTGTTAGGGTTAGGGCTCGGTTTAGGGTACGGGTTAGGATTAGGGTACGTGTTAGTGTTAGGGTAGGGGTTAGGGTTAGAGTACGCATTAGGTTTAGGGTAGTTATTAAACCTATCCCACTCTCTAGATACCCCTTAGCACGTAAGGCAATATTATTTGGGGGTGCAGCCATGGAGAAGAGTTTAGACACTAGGATAAGATAAGGAACACACCCATTATAAAGAAATCACATTAGGATTCTCTTTTTAAGCTGTTCCTTAAAACACTAGTGCTTAGGAAATCTATTGGAGGCAGAAGCAGTCAAGGGTAGCCTAGGGTTAGGGTTAGGCTTAGGGTTAGGTTTAGGGTACGGCTTGGGGAATGGGTTCGGGGAGGGGTTCGGGTACGGCGTAGGGTATGGGTTAGGGTTAGGGTTAGGGTTAGTGTTAGGGTTAGGGCTCGGTTTAGGGTACGGGTTAGGATTAGGGTACGTGTTAGGGTTAGGGTAGGGGTTAGGGTTAGGGTATGCGTTAGGGTTAGGGTAGTTATTAAACCTATCCCACTCTCTAGATACCCCTTAGCACGTAAAGGAATATTATTTAGGGGTCCAGCCATGGAGAAGAGTTTAGACACTAGGATAAGATAAGGAACACACCCATTATAAAGAAATCACATTAGGATTCCCTTTTTAAGCTGTTCCTTAAAACACTAGTGCTTAGGAAATCTATTGGAGGCAGAAGCAGTCAAGGGTAGCCTAGGGTTAGGGTTAGGCTTAGGGTTAGGCTTAGGGTACGGCTTAGGGTACGGGTTCGGGGAGGGGTGCGGGTACGGCGTAGGGTATGGGTTAGGGTTAGGGTTAGGGTTAGTGTTAGGGTTAGGGCTCGGTTTAGGGTACAGGTTAGTATTAGGGTACGTGTTAGGGTTAGGGTAGGGGTTAGGGTTAGGGTACGCGTTAGGGTTAGGGTAGTTATTAAACCTATCCCACTCTCTAGATACCCCTTAGCACGTAAAGGAATATTATTTGAGGGTCCAGCCATGGAGAAGAGTTTAGACACTAGGATAAGATAAGGAACACACCCATTATAAAGAAATCACATTAGGATTCTCTTTTTAAGCTGTTCCTTAAAACACTAGTGCTTAGGAAATCTATTGGAGGCAGAAGCAGTCAAGGGTAACCTAGGGTTAGGGTTAGGCTTAGGGTTAGGCTTAGGGTACGGCTTAGGGTACGGGATCGGGGAGGGTTTCGGGTACGGCGTAGGGTATGGGTTAGGGTTAGGGTTAGGGTTATTGTTAGGGTTAGGGCTCGGTTTAGGGTACGGGTTAGGATTAGGGTACGTGTTAGGGTTAGGGTAGGGGTTAGGGTTAGGGTACGCGTTAGGGTTAGGGTAGTTAGTAAACCTATCCCACTCTCTAGATACCCCTTAGCACGTAAAGGAATATTATTTGGGGTTCCAGCCATGGAGAAGAATTTAGACACTAGGATAAGATAAGGAACACACCCATTATAAAGAAATCACATTAGGATTCTCTTTTTAAGCTGTTGCTTAAAACACTAGTGCTTAGGAAATCTATTGGAGGCAGAAGCAGTCAAGGGTTGCCTAGGGTTAGTGTTAGGCTTAGGGTTAGGCTTAGGGTACGGCTTAGGGTACGGGTTTGGGGAGGGGTTCAGGTACGGCATAGGGTATGGGTTAGGGTTAGGGTTAGTGTTAGTGTTAGGGTTAGGGCTCGGTTTAGGGTACGGGTTAGGATTAGGGTACGTGTTAGTGTTAGGGTAGGGGTTAGGGTTAGAGTACGCATTAGGTTTAGGGTAGTTATTAAACCTATCCCACTCTCTAGATACCCCTTAGCACGTAAGGCAATATTATTTGGGGGTGCAGCCATGGAGAAGAGTTTAGACACTAGGATAAGATAAGGAACACACCCATTATAAAGAAATCACATTAGGATTCTCTTTTTAAGCTGTTCCTTAAAACACTAGTGCTTAGGAAATCTATTGGAGGCAGAAGCAGTCAAGGGTAGCCTAGGATAAGGTTAGGCTTAGGGTGAGGCTTAGGGTACGGCTTAGGGTACGGGTTCGGGGAGGGTTTCGGGTACGGCGTAGGGTATGGGTTAGGGTTAGGGTTAGTGTTAGGGTTAGGGCTCGGTTTAGGGTACGGGTTAGGATTAGGGTACGTGTTAGGGTTAGGGTAGGGGTTAGGGTTAGGGTACGCGTTAGGGTTAGGGTAGTTATTAAACCTATCCCACTCTCTAGATACCCCTTAGCACGTAAAGGAATATTATTTGGGGGTCCAGCCATGGAGAAGAGTTTAGACACTAGGATAAGATAAGGAACACACCCATTATAAAGAAATCACTTTAGGATTCTCTTTTTAAGCTGTTCGTTAAAACACTAGTGCTTAGGAAATCTATTGGAGGCAGAAGCAGTCAAGGGTAGCCTAGGGTTAGGGTTAGGCTTAGGGTTAGGCTTAGGGTACGGGTTCAGGGAGGGGTGCGGGTACGGCGTAGGGTATGGGTTAGGGTTAGGGTTAGGGTTAGTGTTAGGGTTAGGGCTCGGTTTAGGGTACGGGTTAGGATTAGGGTACGTGTTAGGGTTAGGGTAGGGGTTAGGGTTAGGGTACGCGTTAGGGTTAGGGTAGTTATTAAACCTATCCCAATCTCTAGATACCCCTTAGCACGTAAAGGAATATTATTTGAGGGTCCAGCCATGGAGAAAAGTTTAGACACTAGGATAAGATAAGGAATACACCCATTATAAAGAAATCACATTAGGATTCTCTTTTTAAGCTGTTCCTTAAAACACTAGTGCTTAGGAAATCTATTGGAGGCAGAAGCAGTCAAGGGTAGCCTAGGGTTAGGGTTAGGCTTAGGGTTAGGCTTAGGGTACGGCTTAGGGTACGAGTTCGGGGAGGGTTTCGGGTACGGCGTAGGGTATGGGTTAGGGTTAGGGTTAGGGTTAGTGTTAGGGTTAGGGCTCGGTTTAGGGTACGGGTTAGGATTAGGGTACGTGTTAGGGTTAGGGTAGGGGTTAGGGTTAGGGTACGCGTTAGGGTTAGGGTAGTTATTAAACCTATCCCACTCTCTAGATACCCCTTAGCACGTAAAGGAATATTATTTGGGGGTCCAGCCATGGAGAAGAGTTTAGACACTAGGATAAGATAAGGAACACACCCATTATAAAGAAATCACTTTAGGATTCTCTTTTTAAGCTGTTCCTTAAAACAGTAGTGCTTAGGAAATCTATTGGAGGCAGAAGCAGTCAAGGGTAGCCTAGGGTTAGGGTTAGGCTTAGGGTTAGGGTTAGGGTACGGCTTGGGGTATGGGTTCGGGGAGGTGTTCGTGTACGGCGTAGGGTATGGGTTAGGGTTTGGGTTAGGGTTAGTGTTAGGGTTAGGGCTCGGTTTAGGGTACGGGTTAGGATTAGGGAACGTGTTAGGTTTAGGGTAGGGGTTAGGGTTAGGGTACGCGTTAGGGCTAGGGTAGTTAGTAAACCTATCCCACTCTCTAGCTCCCCCTTAGCACGTAAAGGAATATTATTTGGGGGTCCAGCCATGGAGAAGAGTTTAGACACTAGGATAAGATAAGGAACACACCCATTATAAAGAAATCACATTAGGATTCTCTTTTTAAGCTGTTCCTTAAAACACTACTGCTTAGGAAATCAATTGGAGGCAGAAGCAGTCAAGGGTAGCCTAGGGTTAGGGTTAGGCTTAGGGTTAGGTTTAGGGTATGGCTTAGGGTACGGGTTCGGGGAGGGTTTCGGGTACGGCGTAGGGTATGTGTTAGGGTTAGGGTTAGGGTTAGTGTTAGGGTTAGGCCTCGGTTTAGGGTACAGGTTAGGATTAGGGTACGTGTTAGGGTTAGGGTAGGGGTTAGGGTTAGGGTACGCGTTAGGGTTAGGGTAGTTATTAAACCTATCCCACTCTCTAGATACCCCTTAGCACGTAAGGGAATATTATTTGGGGGTGCAGCCATGGAGAAGAGTTTAGACACTAGGATAAGATAAGGAACACACCCATTATAAAGAAATCACATTAGGATTCTCTTTTTAAGCTGTTCCTTAAAACAGTAGTGCTTAGGAAATCTATTGGAGGCAGAAGCAGTCAAGGGTAGCCTAGGGTTAGGGTTAGGCTTAGGGTTAGGTTTAGGGTATGGCTTAGGGTACGGGTTCGGGGAGGGTTTCGGGTACGGCGTAGGGTATGGGTTAGGGTTAGGGTTAGGGTTAGTGTTAGGGTTAGGCCTCGGTTTAGGGTACAGGTTAGGATTAGGGTACGTGTTAGGGTTAGGGTAGGGGTTAGGGTTAGGGTACGCGTTAGGGTTAGGGTAGTTATTAAACCTATCCCACTCTCTAGATACCCCTTAGCACGTAAGGGAATATTATTTGGGGGTGCAGCCATGGAGAAGAGTTTAGACACTAGGATAAGATAAGGAACACACCCATTATAAAGAAATCACATTAGGATTCTCTTTTTAAGCTGTTCCTTAAAACAGTAGTGCTTAGGAAATCTATTGGAGGCAGAAGCAGTCAAGGGTAGCCTAGGGTTAGGGTTAGGCTTAGGGTTAGGCTTAGGGTACGGCTTAGGTTACGGGTTCGGGGAGGGGTGCGGGTACGGCGTAGGGTATGGGTTAGGGTTAGGGTTAGGGTTAGTGTTAGGGTTAGGGCTCGGTTTAGGGTACGGTTAGGATTAGGGTACGTGTTAGGTTTAGGGTAGGGGTTAGGGTTAGGGTATGCGTTAGGGTTAGGGTAGTTATTAAACCTATCCCACTCTCTAGATACCCCTTAGCACGTAAAGGAATATTATTTGGGGGTCCAGCCATGGAGAAGAGTTTAGACACTAGGATAAGATAAGGAACACACCCATTATAAAGAAATCACATTAGGATTCTCTTTTTAAGCTGTTCCTTAAAACACTAGTGCTTAGGAAATCTATTGGAGGCAGAAGCAGTCAAGGGTAGCCTAGGGTTAGGGTTAGGCTTAGGGTTAGGCTTAGGGTACGGCTTAGGGTACGGGTTCGGGGAGGGGTGCGGGTACGGCGTAGGGTATGGGTTAGGGTTAGGGTTAGGGTTAGTGTTAGGGTTAGGGCTCGGTTTAGGGTACGGTTAGGATTAGGGTACGTGTTAGGTTTAGGGTAGGGGTTAGGGTTAGGGTACGCGTTAGGGTTAGGGTAGTTAGTAAACCTATCCCACTCTCTAGATACCCCTTAGCACGTAAAGGAATATTATTTGGGGTTCCAGCCATGGAGAAGAATTTAGACACTAGGATAAGATAAGGAACACACCCATTATAAAGAAATCACATTAGGATTCTCTTTTTAAGCTGTTGCTTAAAACACTAGTGCTTAGGAAATCTATTGGAGGCAGAAGCAGTCAAGGGTAGCCTAGGGTTAGTGTTAGGCTTAGGGTTAGGCTTAGGGTACCACTTAGAGTACGGGTTTGGGGAGGGGTTCAGGTACGGCGTAGGGTATGGGTTAGGGTTAGGGTTAGTGTTAGTGTTAGGGTTAGGGCTCGGTTTAGGGTACGGGTTAGGATTAGGGTACGTGTTAGTGTTAGGGTAGAGGTTAGGGTTAGAGTACGCATTAGGGTTAGGGTAGTTATTAAACCTATCCCACTCTCTAGATACCCCTTAGCACGTAAGGCAATATTATTTGGGGGTGCAGCCATGGAGAAGAGTTTAGACACTAGGATAAGATAAGGAACACACCCATTATAAAGAAATCACATTAGGATTCTCTTTTTAAGCTGTTCCTTAAAACACTAGTGCTTAGGAAATCTATTGGAGGCAGAAGCAGTCAAGGGTAGCCTAGGGTTAGGGTTAGGCTTAGGGTTAGGTTTAGGGTACGGCTTGGGGAATGGGTTCGGGGAGGGGTTCGGGTACGGCGTAGGGTATGGGTTAGGGTTAGGGTTAGGGTTAGTGTTAGGGTTAGGGCTCGGTTTAGGGTACGGGTTAGGATTAGGGTACGTGTTAGGGTTAGGGTAGGGGTTAGGGTTAGGGTATGCGTTAGGGTTAGGGTAGTTATTAAACCTATCCCACTCTCTAGATACCCCTTAGCACGTAAAGGAATATTATTTGGGGGTCCAGCCATGGAGAAGAGTTTAGACACTAGGATAAGATAAGGAACACACCCATTATAAAGAAATCACATTAGGATTCTCTTTTTAAGCTGTTCCTTAAAACACTAGTGCTTACGAAATCTATTGGAGGCAGAAGCAGTCAAGGGTAGCCTAGGGTTAGGGTTAGGCTTAGGGTTAGGCTTAGGGTACGGCTTAGGGTACGGGTTCGGGGAGGGGTGCGGGTACGGCGTAGGGTATGGGTTAGGGTTAGGGTTAGGGTTAGGGTTAGGGCTCGGTTTAGGGTACAGGTTAGTATTAGGGTACGTGTTAGGGTTAGGGTAGGGGTTAGGGTTAGGGTACGCGTTAGGGTTAGGGTAGTTATTAAACCTATCCCACTCTCTAGATACCCCTTAGCACGTAAAGGAATATTATTTGAGGGTCCAGCCATGGAGAAGAGTTTAGACACTAGGATAAGATAAGGAACACACCCATTATAAAGAAATCACATTAGGATTCTCTTTTTAAGCTGTTCCTTAAAACACTAGTGCTTAGGAAATCTATTGGAGGCAGAAGCAGTCAAAGGTAGCCTAGGGTTAGGGTTAGGCTTAGGGTTAGGCTTAGGGTACGGCTTAGGGTACGGGTTCGGGGAGGGTTTCGGGTACGGCGTAGGGTATGGGTTAGGGTTAGGGTTAGGGTTAGTGTTAGGGTTAGGGCTCGGTTTAGGGTACGGGTTAGGATTAGGGTACGTGTTAGGGTTAGGGTAGGGGTTAGGGTTAGGGTACGCGTTAGGGTTAGGGTAGTTATTAAACCTATCCCACTCTTTAGATACCCCTTAGCACGTAAAGGAATATTATTTGGGGGTCCAGCCATGGAGAAGAATTTAGACACTAGGATAAGATAAGGAACACACCCATTATAAAGAAATCACATTAGGATTCTCTTTTTAAGCTGTTGCTTAAAACACTAGTGCTTAGGAAATCTATTGGAGGCAGAAGCAGTCAAGGGTAGCCTAGGGTTAGTGTTAGGCTTAGGGTTAGGCTTAGGGTACCACTTAGAGTACGGGTTTGGGGAGGGGTTCAGGTACGGCGTAGGGTATGGGTTAGGGTTAGGGTTAGTGTTAGTGTTAGGGTTAGGGCTCGGTTTAGGGTACGGGTTAGGAGTAGGGTACGTGTTAGTGTTAGGGTAGAGGTTAGGGTTAGAGTACGCATTAGGGTTAGGGTAGTTATTAAACCTATCCCACTCTCTAGATACCCCTTAGCACGTAAGGCAATATTATTTGGGGGTGCAGCCATGGAGAAGAGTTTAGACACTAGGATAAGATAAGGAACACACCCATTATAAAGAAATCACATTAGGATTCTCTTTTTAAGCTGTTCCTTAAAACACTAGTGCTTAGGAAATCTATTGGAGGCAGAAGCAGTCAAGGGTAGCCTAGGGTTAGGGTTAGGCTTAGGGTTAGGTTTAGGGTACGGCTTGGGGAATGGGTTCGGGGAGGGGTTCGGGTACGGCGTAGGGTATGGGTTAGGGTTAGGGTTAGGGTTAGTGTTAGGGTTAGGGCTCGGTTTAGGGTACGGGTTAGGATTAGGGTACGTGTTAGGGTTAGGGTAGGGGTTAGGGTTAGGGTATGCGTTAGGGTTAGGGTAGTTATTAAACCTATCCCACTCTCTAGATACCCCTTAGCACGTAAAGGAATATTATTTGGGGGTCCAGCCATGGAGAAGAGTTTAGACACTAGGATAAGATAAGGAACACACCCATTATAAAGAAATCACATTAGGATTCTCTTTTTAAGCTGTTCCTTAAAACACTAGTGCTTACGAAATCTATTGGAGGCAGAAGCAGTCAAGGGTAGCCTAGGGTTAGGGTTAGGCTTAGGGTTAGGCTTAGGGTACGGCTTAGGGTACGGGTTCGGGGAGGGGTGCGGGTACGGCGTAGGGTATGGGTTAGGGTTAGGGTTAGGGTTAGGGTTAGGGCTCGGTTTAGGGTACAGGTTAGTATTAGGGTACGTGTTAGGGTTAGGGTAGGGGTTAGGGTTAGGGTACGCGTTAGGGTTAGGGTAGTTATTAAACCTATCCCACTCTCTAGATACCCCTTAGCACGTAAAGGAATATTATTTGAGGGTCCAGCCATGGAGAAGAGTTTAGACACTAGGATAAGATAAGGAACACACCCATTATAAAGAAATCACATTAGGATTCTCTTTTTAAGCTGTTCCTTAAAACACTAGTGCTTAGGAAATCTATTGGAGGCAGAAGCAGTCAAAGGTAGCCTAGGGTTAGGGTTAGGCTTAGGGTTAGGCTTAGGGTACGGCTTAGGGTACGGGTTCGGGGAGGGTTTCGGGTACGGCGTAGGGTATGGGTTAGGGTTAGGGTTAGGGTTAGTGTTAGGGTTAGGGCTCGGTTTAGGGTACGGGTTAGGATTAGGGTACGTGTTAGGGTTAGGGTAGGGGTTAGGGTTAGGGTACGCGTTAGGGTTAGGGTAGTTATTAAACCTATCCCACTCTTTAGATACCCCTTAGCACGTAAAGGAATATTATTTGGGGGTCCAGCCATGGAGAAGAGTTTAGACACTAGGATAAGATAAGGAACACACCCATTATAAAGAAATCACATTAGGATTCTCTTTTTAAGCTGTTCCTTAAAACACTAGTGCTTAGGAAATCTATTGGAGGCAGAAGCAGTCAAGGGTAGCCTAGGGTTAGGGTTAGGCTTAGGGTTAGGTTTAGGGTACGGCTTGGGGAATGGGTTCGGGGAGGGGTTCGGGTACGGCGTAGGGTATGGGTTAGGGTTAGGGTTAGGGTTAGTGTTAGGGTTAGGGCTCGGTTTAGGGTACGGGTTAGGATTAGGGTACGTGTTAGGGTTAGGGTAGGGTTTAGGGTTAGGGTATGCGTTAGGGTTAGGGTAGTTATTAAACCTATCCCACTCTCTAGATACCCCTTAGCACGTAAAGGAATATTATTTGGGGGTCCAGCCATGGAGAAGAGTTTAGACACTAGGATAAGATAAGGAACACAC